>NC_135958.1:46130258-46816508 GCF_053455715.1 Rhinoraja longicauda
GCAGTTCTTTCTTACGCGGTCAGCCATGATTGAATGGCGGAGTAGATTTGATGGGCCGAATGGCCTGATTCTACTGCAATAATTTGTGAAAACAAGATAGGCATAATTGCTGGAGTAACTCAGCGGGACAGGCAGCATCTGTGGAGAGAAAGAATGGGTGATGTTTGGGTCGAGACCCTTCTTCAGACTGAGTTAGGGGAGAGGGAGACACAGCTCTTCACTGCATCTGGTGCGTAGGTGACATTACTAAACTCAATTAAACGATCAATGATGGCTGTGTAGGAAAATAACTGCAGATGCTGGTACAAATCGAAGGTATCACAAAATGCTGGAGTAACTCAGCAGGTCAGGCAGCACCTTGGAGAGAAGAAATGGGTGACGTTTCAGGTCGAGACCCTTCTTCAAACCATCCCACCACAACCAGAGAGCAGTGCTGAACTACTATCTACCCCTTTGGTGACCCTCGGACTATCCTTGATCAGACTTTGCTGGCTTTACCTTGCACTAAACGTTATTCCCTTACCATGTATCTATACACTGTAAATGGCTCGATTGTAATCATGTATTGTTTTCCTGCTGCAGATAGACACAAAATGCCAGAGTAACTCAGCGGGCGGGACAGGCAGCATCTCTGGAGAGAAGGAATGGGTGACCTTTCGGGTTGACACCCTTCTTCAGACTGGGAGAGGGAGAATGAAATGTAAGGCGTGAAGGCAGGCCAAAGGGAATGGAGATCAAGGAAAATGAAGACTAGATCATTGTTAGCTGGGGGTAGGTAACAACAAAGCAAACAGAGATAAAATGTACCCCGAGACATTCAGACTGGTCGGAGAACTGGGAAGGGGGAGGGATGGAGAGAGCAAGGGTTAGTTGAGGTTAGAGAAGTCAATGTTCATACCTCTGAGGTTGTAGCTGCCCAAGCAAAATATGAGTATGAGGAGCTGTTCCTCCAGTTTGCACTGGGCCTCACTCTGACAATGGAGGAGGCCCAGGACAAAGGTCCGTGTGGGAATGGGAGGGGGAGTTAAGGTGTTTAGCAACCGGAGGGAATGGGAGGGGGAGTTAAAGTGTTTAGCAACCAGGAGGGGCAGATCAAGTGTTCAGCATGCTGTCATTCTGCTGACTGTATAACACGCGACAAAGGGTTTTCACACATGACATTAAACTAAACTAAAAGAAAATAATCTGCCCTCCTTGTTTGATGTATGTGCTATTCAAATGTGATATAATACAGATGAAATTCTTCCAGATATCCTGATAAAGTATTTACAACATGACAGTGAGAATTTAAAAAATGAGAGTACAGAAAGTCACAGAACCAGATCGAGGCTCGGACCATTCTGTGGCTGATCGGACAATGTGTGGATGCACACACAACACATTATACACAACAGCAGGAAAGTGTAAATAACAAGTCAGTTGAAATTCTGTTTCCTTGCCTGTGAACTTTTCACTTTAAGAAGATTATTTGACAGCATGTCCTCTACAGGACATATTAAGACAAATGAAATGAGACACACAAAAATCACCAGAGTCTTTGATATTTTAGTAAAAACCCCTTAACTGATGGCTTGATGTTTTGAGGTGACACGTATACTGAGATAGGACAGGTAGGGATGGCTGTGTGTGTGCATGTGCACACATGCAGCTAATTACATATGAGGTAGTGTTTTGTGGTAATGCTCGGTGGAGTTGCACTGAACGCTGGTTCTCAAGTAGGGTTCAGTTAATGGTTTGTGTAGGAAAGAACTGCAGATGCTGGTTTAAACCAAAGATATACACAAAAAGCTGGCATAACTCAGTGGGTCAGACAGCATCTCTGGAGAAATGGAATAGGTGACCTTTCGGGTCAAGTCCCAAGTTCAGACTGAGTCAGGAGAAAGGGAAACGAGAGAGATAGGAAGAGAGATATCTTGTTTTCCTTTCCCCTGACTCTCAGTCTGAAGAAGGGTCTCGACCCAAAATGTCACCTATTCCTTTTCTCCAGAGATGTTGTCTGACCCACTGAGTTACTCCGGCTTTTTGAGTCCATCTTCTGTTAATGGTTTAACATAGAAACATAGAAACATAGAAAATATTTGGTGCTTTTATTGTCAAATGCGCAAAGTACAAACGCACAGTGAAATTATTTTCGCACAAACAGCCCAGTAGAGTATTGCCATACCTGGGCACAACCCCAATTAACCAAGTGTACAGAAATAGTCTACTGACCCTATATGCAAGTTTTGGCGCCATTTTCAAGGTCCCTTTCAAAGTGTACAATACGATATGATGTGCACACAGTGGAATGTTTAACAAAGTAAAAAGAATGCGAGAACATTTAAAAATCAGTAAGACACAGACACCCACTATAGATAAACAATCTAACATGATTGTTACATTAGCAACTCTAGTAAGAGAGTTTAAAGGGATCTTGAATGGAGGGAGAGATTTGAGGAGCAAGGAAATACCTAGTAACAAATGTCCATGGGATAGATACAATAGAAAAATTATTGGAAACATTTATGTCCATTTAATTCAAAATTAAATGCAGCTCACTGTACGTTGTTGTGATGCTTTTAGTCTGCATTTCATCTTGTAACCTCCTGAATTAGTATCGCTCCTTTCAACTTTTGCCACTCCTGCGTGGTTCTTGTACGGACACATTAGGTAAGAATTTTATCAAGATCTGGTCTCACGAAGATAAGGAGATTGAGTTTCATTGAAACCAGGTTGCTCACCAATGAGCCAAAGCCCTGGGGTCAAGTGAGAGAGGTGGCAGTGTGGCTGCCTTTTAGATGTACTAACACCAAGGCCTATGGTTGAACCCTAACTGTTTACCATTACTTTGATGTCAATAAACCTGAAACTATAAGTACCAAGCTCTTCAAGTGATCATTTACATGACAATAACAAAGATTTTATCAGCATGAAGTCACTTGTTTACAGGACAGCTGCCATGGGGAGGAGAAAGTTGTCCACATCTTGGCAGACTAAATTTGCTAAAAGGGTCTGGAGAAGGATGGAACAATCTTTGTCACTGTTTATCTCAAACAGCTGCCTAAGACAATCTTCTGACACAAAAAGCTGGAGTAACTCAGGCAGCATGTGTGGAGAGAAGGAATGGGTGACGTTTTGGGTCGAGACTCTTCTTCTGTTCGACAGACTGTTCTTACATATTACACCTGGTTTCACACACATCTTTATCTTTGTATCTCCCTCTCCTCTGACATCAGTCTGAAAAAGTGTCTCAACCCGAAAAATCACCCATTCCTCGACAGAGATGCTGCCTGTCCCGCTGAGTTACTCCAGCATATTGTGTCTATCTTGGGCTGTTCTTAAAGACACATGCGGAGCCAGAGATCAAGTGTTATAGAGTCATAGTCTTCCAGCGTGGAAACAGGCCCTTCAGCCCAAATTGCCCACACCAGCCAACATGTCCCTTCTACACTAGTCCCACCTGCCTGCATTTGGCCATATTTCTCTAAACTTATCCTATCCATGTACCTGTCTAAATGTTTCTCAAAAGTACCAGCCAAAACTACCTCCTCTGGCAGATCGTTCCACCCTATGCGTGAAAAAGTTACTCCTCAGGTTCATATTAAATCTTTCCCCCCTCACCTTAAAACCATGCCCGCTGGTTCTCCATTCCCCAACGCTGGGCAACAGATTCTGTGCGTCTACCCGATCTATTCCTCGCATGATTTTGTACACCTCTATGTGATCACCCCTCATCCTCTTGCATTCCAAAGAATAGAGACCCATCCTACTCAACCTCTCCCTATAGCTCAGGCCCTTGAGACCTGGCAACATCTGCGTAAATCTTCTCTGTACTCTCTCCAGCTTAACAACTTCTTTCCTATAACATGGTGCCCAAAACTGAACACAATACTCTAAATGTGGCCTCACCAACATCTGATACAACTGCAACATGACCTAATACTCAATGCTCTGACTGATGTCGGCCAATGTGTCAAAAGCATTTTTGACCACCCTGTGATGCCACTTTCAACAAACCATGTACCTGTCGGAAAGAACTGCAGATGCTGTCTGAAGAATGATCTCGACCTGAAATGTCACCCATTCCTTCTATCCAATGCTACCTGTCCCGCTGAGTTACTCCAGGACTATGTACCTGTACCCCTCGATCCCTCTGCTCTACAACACTCCCCAGAGCCCTACCATTGACAGTGTAGGTTCTGCCCATGTTAGTGCTCCCAAAATGCAACAGGTCACATTTCTCTGTATTAAATTCAATCAACCATTCCTCAGCCCACCTGACCATCCAATCAAGATCCTGCTGCAATGTTTGCATACCATCATCACTATCTACAGTACCACCCAGTTTTGTATCATCAGTAAACTTGCTAATCATGCCATGTAGGTTCTCATCCAATTCATTGATATAGATGACAAACAGCAATGGTCCCAGCACAGAACCCTGAGGCACACCACTAGGCAAAGGCCACCAGTCCGAAAAACAACCTTCCGCCATCTGCTTCATTCCATGAAGCTAATTTAATGTCCATTCAGCTATCTTTCATGAATCCCATGGTATCTAACCTTCAAGAGCAGGTGTTGCATCTTCTGTGGTTGCAGGGGAAGTACCAGGGGAGGGGGTGGTTTGGGTGGGAAGGGATGCGTTAACCATGGAGTTGCAGAGGGCATGGTCTCTGCGGAAGGCGGAAAGGGGTGGAGATGGGAAGATGTGGCTCGTGGTGGAATCCCGTTGGAGGTGGCTGTCATTTCGGAGGATTATGTGTTGGATGCGATGGCTGATAAGAAGCAGCAACACTGAATGTATCGATTGAATACCACCAAGAATGGAGAGAGCTTTGCACTGTTATTTTTGTATATTTTGCTTATTATGAATAAAGATTGTATTTGAAAGAAAGAAAAATACTTGCCACCAAGGTTTCAATGGGATATTGAATGAACCACTTGGAGTGGGATTTGACCATGAATATTCACCCCTTCCTTCCCACACAGGAGCGATGTGCGACTTATCACAGCTGGATTTGCCGTGCATGTGTGTGAGTATGTGCTCAGTTTTCATTCCATGCCAGGAAATGATGTGCTTGCCATAGAGGGAGAACAACAAAGGTTGTCACCAGACTGATTGCTAGGGTTGCAGGAGTCATTAGAAGGGTCAACTGGACCTGGTCAACTGGAGTTTAAAATGATGAGGAGATCTGATTGGGATTGACAAGCTGGGTTTGAGGAGAGTATTTACCCTGGCAAGGGACGGTGGGATTTTACGCCATATCGTCATCTTCCCCTCAGCTAACAATGAACCATTCTGCATTTCCTTAGCAGCATCTGATTTGATCTCTCATTTTCACACCTTACCCTTCCATACCTCTAGTTTTCCTCTTCCCTGACTCTCAGTCTGAAGAAGAGTCTCGACCTAAAACGTCACCCATTCCTTCTCTCCAGAGGTGCTGCCTGTCTCACTGAGTTACTCCAGCATTTTGTGTCAACCAAGGGATGGTGGGAAGATACACACAAAAAGCTGGAGTACCTCAGCGGGACAGGCGGCATCTCTGGAGAGAAGGCATGGGTGACGTTTTGAGTCAAGACCCTTCTCCATTCCTTCTCTCCAGAGATGCTGCCTATCCTGCTGAGTTACTCCAGCATTTTGTGTCTATCTTCGGTTTAAACTAGCATCTGCAGTTCCTTCCTACACAAGGGATGGTGAGATACTGAACGAGGTTGGCCATGGTCCCAGGGCATTCGGTAAGTCTTGTAGGACTGAGAGAGGATAAATCGCTTGACTCAGGGCCATAAACTAGCGGAATTTTCTATCGCAGAAAACTTTAACAGTACAACAAAAATTTACCAAAATCATTGAGACACAAAAGACTGCAGATGCTAGAATCTGAAGTAACAAACCATCTGCTCGGGGAACTCAGTGGGTGACATGCATCGGCAGAGTAAAGAGGGCAGTCTAGACTCCCTAGGGGTGCCAACTATTTCACTCCCAAATACGGGACAAGGTGGCGTCACTGTCCCGCGCCCCACGTGACCTCACCCAGCCAGCGGCCACGTGCTCCCGCTCGGAAACCTAGAGTGTCGGGACCTAAACTGTCGGGACCTACAGCGTCCGGGCCTACAGAGTCCGGGCCTACAGCACCCCCCGGGCCTAATACGGGACAAGGGCGGTCCTGTACAGGACAAACCAATTTAGCCCAAAATACGGGATGTCCCGGCTAATACGGGACCGTTGGCCACCCTAGGGCAGTCCACTGTCTGTGTTGAGACCCTTCCTTTGGGGTGAGTCCCAAGATGAAGTCTCCCGACCAAAGGGTTGACTATCCATTTCCCTTCACCCACTCAGCATTTCTCTAACTCTAAATTTGGGACAGAGTCCCTTGAATATACAAATGCATTCACTGAGCTCAGAGCACTTTGTAAATCAAAAGATAATCATTCCCCCCAAAGGCTCCATTTAACAGATTAGCATTTGTAAGGACAAATAAAGGGCATTATTCTACTACTTATTCTGCTTGCTAGAATAAAAACCCAGATGAGACTCACATAAATGCTGTGTTATTGTGGGCCTGCTGTCAGTTTTATGTTCCTCCTAAGAAGCTGGAAGAGCAAACAAGCTCTTTCTCACTCCCAAATACGGGATAAGGTGATGTCACCGCCCCGTGCCCCATGTGACCTCACCCAGCCAGTGGCCACGTGCTCCCGCTCCACCAATGGCGGCCGCCCGAGCCGGAAGGCGGATTGCTAGGCAAACTCCGTTAAACGGCACCCGGGCCTCCAGGCCGACACTGTCCGGGCCTACTGTGGCCCCCGGACCTACCACGTCCAGGCCTACAGCGTCCGGGCCTACAGCACCCACCAGGCATAATATGGGACAAGAGCGGTCCCGTACAGACCAAACCAATTTAGCCCAATACACGGGATGTCCCATTTAATACGGGACAGTTGGCCACCCTAGCTACAAGCCAGCTCGCTCTGTCATTCAGCCCGGGCACCAATCTCTGTGCAGCCCCGCAGTTCCCCAAGGAACTGAGGAGGAAATCCAGGGGACGCTGGTCGGGGGTAAAACGACGTGCGGACAAAAGGAGAAAAGGAGGCACAAGCCTCCATCACAATGGGGAACGTGAGATCACCGGCGAACAAGATGGACGGGCTTGCTGCCCTAGTGAGGCCCCAGAGGGAGTACCGTGAGACATGGCTCCATGATGAAATCCCTGAGTTCAACGCGAGTGTGGACGGCTTTCAGACTGTTCGGGCGGACAGGGACTGCAGAGAGTGGCAAGTGTAAATGTCGGGGACTTGCTATTCTCGTTAACAACAAATGGTGCAACCCTGGTCACATCACGGTTAAGGAGCGTGTGTGTAGCCCGGACATTGAACTGATGGCTGTGGGTCTCCGTCCATACTCTGTGTCCAGGGAATTCCCACACGTCATTGTGATGGCTGTTTACATTCCTCCATCCGCCAACCCTCTGCACGCGTGTGACATCATCCACACAGTCACCGCGAGACTCCAGACACAACGCCCGAGTGCTGTGATCGCAATCTTGGGGGATTTCAACCACGTGACTTTGGACATTACCTTATCCACTTTCACTCAGTTTGTTGGCTGTCCCACCAGGGATATGAAAACATTGGACCTGCCTTATGCCAATGTTAAAGAGGCGTACAGCTCCATAGCCCTTCCGACGCTGGGACAATCCCACCACAACCTGGTTAACCTCCTATCCAGGTACAAGCCAATGGTCCACAGGCTCCCAGTGACCACAGGATCAGTGAGGAGGTGGTCACGGGAGGCCTGTGATGCTCTACATGGATGTGGTGAGGTCACAGACTGGGGCACACTCTGTAGTCCCCATGGAGAGGACATGGATGGACTCACGGACTGTGTTACCAGCTACATAAAGTTCTTTGTGGATAACGTTGTCCCTGAGGAGACTGTACACTGTTTCCCCAACAACAAGCCCTGGGTCACCAGTGACATAAAGGCCCTTCTCAACCAGAAGAAGAGGGCCTTCGGGAATGGTGACAAGGAGGAGGTGAAACGGGGCAGAAAGACCTGAAGGAAAGACTGAGACATGGGCAAGGACAACAACAAGAGGAAGCTGGAGCTGAAACTTCAGCAGAACAACATGAGGGATGTGTGGGGCGGGGCAAAGAGCATCACAGGCTACAAGACCCATGGCCTGGGGAGGGGTGTGTGGGGCGGGACAAAGAGCATCACAGGCTACAAGACCCCTGGCCTGGGGAGGGGTGTGTGGGGCGGGACAAAGAGCATCACAGGCTACAAGACCCCTGGCCTGGGGAGGGGTGTGTGGGGCGGGACAAAGAGCATCACAGGCTACAAGACCCCTGGCCTGGGGAGGGGTGTGTGGGGCGGGACAAAGAGCATCACAGGCTACAAGACCCCTGGCCTGGGGAGGGGTGTGTGGGGCGGGACAAAGAGCATCACAGGCTACAAGACCCCTGGCCTGGGGAGGGGTGTGTGGGGTGGTGTGAGGAGCATCACAGGCTACAAGACCCATGGCTTGGGGAGGGAAAGCAGTCAGGACTGGGCCAACAAGCTACACCTGTTTTTTAATAGATTGATGGTGGGGCCTCTGCCCACCCTCCCCCCTGCTCCCCGACAGCCTCTCCCCCTGAACCCCCCTGGTCCCCCCAGCTCCCCGACACCCTCTCCCCCTCAACCCCCCTGGTCCCCCCTGCTCCCCGACACCCTCTCCCCCTCAACCCCCCTGGCCCCCCTGCTCCCCGACAGCCTCTCCCCCTCAACCCCCCTGGTCCCCCCTGCTCCCCGACACCCTCTCCCCCTCAACCCCCCTGGTCCCCCCTGCTCCCCGACACCCTCTCCCCCTCAACCCCCCTGGTCCCCCCTGCTCCCCGACACCCTCTCCCCCTCAACCCCCCAGTCCACTTCCTCTGCCCTTTCTTTGCCACACCTGACCATCAAGGCTGAGCAGGTGAGGAAGGAGCTGAGCAGACTCCGCCCAGGCAAAGCCACAGATGGTGTCAGCCCCAGGGTACTCAAGGTGTGTGCCAGCCAGGTGTTCAGATACTCCAGCACATCTTCAACCTGAGCCTGAGCATGGAGAGGGGTCCTGTGATGTGGAGACATCCTGCCTGGTTCCTGTACCAAAGGGGACGCACCCAAGCTCCTCCAATGACTATAGACCGGTGGTGCTGATTTCACACATCATGAGGTCCCTGGAGAGGCTGGTGCTCACTCACCTGCGACCCCTGGTTAAACCCTACCTGGACCCCCTGCAGTTTGCTCACCCAACAAAGGTGGGGGTTGAGGACGCCATCATCCACCTGCTCCATCGTTCCTCTGCTCACCTGGATAAGCTGGGAAGCATTGTAAAAGTCATGTTTTCTTACTTCTCCAGTGCTTTTAACACCATCCGGCCTGCACTGCTTGGGAGCAAACTGAGGAAGATGCAGGTGGATGCTCCACTGGTGTCCTGGATCACCAACGACCTGACTGGACGACCACAGTATGTCAGGCCACAGAATTGTGGCTCAAACATGGTAGTGAGCAACACAGGGCCCCACAGGGGATGGTCCTCTCTCCCTTCCTGTTCACCATTTACACCTTAGACTCTGGATATAACTCCGTCTCCTGCCACCTGCGGTTTTCAGATGACTCTGCAATTGTGGGCTGCATCAGTGAGGGGAGGGAAGCTGAATACAGACGTGTCGTCAACGACTTTGTTGAGTGGTGTGGGCTGAATCACCTGCAGCTCAACACCGACAAGCCTAAGGAGTTGGTGGTGGACTTTAGGAGGAGAGGAACACCCCTGTCCCCTGTCTCCATCAATGGTGTGGATGTGCAGTTTACCAGGGAGTACAAATACCTGGGAGTGTACCTGGACAGTAAACTGGACTGGTCCAGGAATGCTGAGGCCCTGTACAAGAAGGGACAGAGCCAGCTGTACTGTTTGAGAAGGCTCCGCTCCTTCAACGTCTGCAGTGAGATGCTGCAGATGTTCTACCAATCGGTGGTAGCCAGTGCCATGTTCTTCGCTGCCGTGTGCTGGGGCAGCAGGGCGAAGGCCACGAACACCAATAGGATCAACAGACTCATCAGGAAGGCTGGCTCAGTCCTGGGGGTGGAGTTGGATTCATGGGAGGTGGGAGAGGAGGATACACCTCAAACTGCAGAGCATCCTGGACAATACAGTTCACCCCCTCCATGACACACTGGTCCACCTGAGGAGCACCTTCAGCAACAGACTGGTTCCACCAAGATGCAGCACAGAACGCCACAGGAGATCCTTCTTCCCTGTGGCTATCAAACTGTACAACTCCTCCCCCATCTGTCGTGGGGTCGACTGAGACTGAGACTGACTCCCCCCTCCCCAATCTTTGCACACCCCCAATCCTTTCCCCTCATCACTTTAATTTCATGTTTCCTGTAATTTGTGTTTTTACGACTGTTGGCAGATCAATTTCCCCCCTGGGATAAATAAAGTTCTATCGTATCGTAACGTATCGTATCGTATCGTCTAAAATGAATACCATAGCAGGCCACGATATTCAGATATAGAGCACTGTTCAAAATCCCGATTTCCGTCATTTCCCGCATGAAGTCATAAACACAATTATAGGAAGCATCCTTGGTGACAGCTCCAGAGCAGAATTATGTACTATTGCTCCCAGATAGAACTGTACAGCTACCAACGACAGTTAATATTGATAGCAAGGCAGCACAGGAAATGAATGAATCAACTGCGTCCAGGGTTCCATGGATACCGATGGATTCCCCACTCTGGCCAAGGGTAGTCCTGCAGGTTTGAGTGCACTGCGCCAGATGCTGCAACATCTGGGCATATTACTGCGGTATTACTGGAGTAGTACTGGAATATTACTGGAGGTTTGGGTGCACTGTGCCAGTGCCGCACTAACGGGGAATATTACTGTGGTATTACTGGAGTAGTAGACAATAGACAATAGACAATAGGTGCAGGATAGCCCATCGAGCCAGCACCGCCATTCAATGTGATCATGGCTGATCATTCTCAATCAGTACCCCGTTCCAGCCTTCTCCCCATACCCTCTGACTCCGCTATCATTAAGAGCTCTATCTAGCTCTCTCTTGAATGCATCCAGAGAATCGGCCTCCACTGCCTTCTGAGGCAGAAAATTCCACAGATTCACAACTCTCTGAGTGAAAAAGTTTTTCCTCATCTCCATTCTAAATGGCTGTTCTAAAAGTACTGGAATATGACTGGAGGTTTGAGTGCACTGTGCCAGATGCTGCAACATCTGGGAATATTACTGTGGTATTACTGGAGTAGTACTGGAATATGACTGGAGGTTTGGGTGCACTGTGCCAGATGCTGCAACATCTGGGCATATTACTCCCTCTAGTCGAGTGCGTGCCCTCTTGGGTTTGAACCAACCGCTGCCGTGGCAGAGCAGGCCAAGGATGCGAGACGAGGGCAGAAGGAAAAGAGGGGAAAGCAAAAAGAGGAGAGGAAATCAGAGATTTTAATATCATTACAAGGGACTGATAAGGTGAATAAAAGGAAAGGTTATTATTTGCATGCGAAGGCCAGAAAGCCTGATGCAGCCAATCGTCAGCAGCTGGTCGTTCACTTTGGACACAAAGTGCTGGAGCAACTCAGCGGGACAGGCAGCATCTCTGGAGAGAAGGAATGGGTGACGTTTCGGATCGAGACCCTTCTTCAGACTGGTTAGGGATAAGGGAAACGAGGGATATAGACGATGATGCAGGAGATAAAGGATATTGAATAAAAGATATGCAAAGAGTAACGATGATAAAGGAAACAAGCCATTGTTAGCTGTTTGTTGGGTGAAAACGAGAAGCTGGTGCGACTTGGATGGGGGAGGGATAGAGAGAGGGGGAATGCCGGGGCTACCTGAAGTGAGAGAAATCAAGATTCATACCCTCGCTATCAGTTTGGACACCAGGTACAGGAGGGATTTATTAGAATGGCACAGGCACAGGGTATGGGATTGTACCGAGGATGTTCAGTCTGTTCTCATTGGAGGAAGGAAGCTAAGAGGAGATTTGACAGAGCTGTCAAAATCATGTCCAACATTAAAATGGAAATAAACAGAAGTGGCATTAAACTAGATCAGTGTAGGAATGGCATACTTGGGTGCTTGAAAGGCAGCCAAGGCTCAGTGGATCAGAGGGCCTATTTTATTTCGGAGTCACGTGAGTGACTACGTGAAGACCCCGTCCAGCACGCATGCGCGACATTAGCGTTCATGTGGTAAAATGGTAGCAGCTTTTCCAGCTGTACAATTTGGGCCTTTGCACTACCAAAATTTACAAAGAGCAAAAGTGCACGCACTAAAGCAAAACTCAGGTCACTTTGACCGAGCTATGTATTTAACTGCTGAATCCATTCCAGAGTTACAATGGTGGACAAGGAACATTAGGCTCAGTTCCAGTCCCATAATAATCACCAACCCAGTATTAACCATTCAAACGGATGCCAGTGCTTGGGCTGGGGAGCAACTAACATGCAATCCAGCACAGGGGGCAGATGGACTAATTCTGAATCATCTTGCCTACAGACACGGGGTATCAACTATTTAGAAATGTTGGGTGCGTTTTATGGTTTAAAAGCATATTCATCTAATACGCATCATGCACATGTCCGGTTGCAATTAGATAATACCACGGTGGTGGCTTATATCAACCACATGGGTGGTATAAAGTCGATATCGTGTGACAAATTGGTCAACCTAATCTGGCAATGGTGTGTCGAAAGACATACTTGGTTATCAGCAACTTACCTACCAGGTAAGCAAAATAAAGTGGCAGACACCAGGTCACGCAAATTTAACGATAACATCGAATGGATGTTAAATCCCAAAGTATTTGCCGAAATTACAAAGCAATATGGCACACCAGATATCGATCTATTTGCATCCAGGCTGAATCACCAGGTACCAACGTATGTCGCTTGGGAACCAGACCCTGAGGCAGCAGCAGTTGATGCATTCACGCTGTATTGGGGGAAAATGTTCTTTTATGCTTTTTCCTCCCTTCTGCCTCATCAGTCGGGTATTACGCAAGATTCAATTGGATTCCGTGGCCTACACAGCCATGGTTCCCAGTGGCCCTCGACATGGCTGTCGAAACACCGTTGGAATTCCCCAGCAGTCCGGAATTATTAATCCACCCAGTGTCAGGCATTAGTCACCCGTGCCATGACAGAGTCAATCTCCTGGCTTGCAGATTCTAAAAAGACCTCTACTGGGCCTGGGACTGTCTGAGGACGCCATCAACATGATGACCGCATCCCACCGGGAGTCCACCAGGAGACAATACCTGACCAACATAAGAAAATGGGAACGGTATTGCTCCAAAACAGGAACTACCTACACTACAGCAACACCCACCAGTGTTGTGGAGTTCCTGGTTGGATTACATCGGGAAGGACTCAGCTACAGCGCCATAAATACAGCCAGGAGTGCGTTGTCAGCTTATTTGGTTCCCGCAGCAGGACAACTGGCTTTGGGGTCCCATCCACTAGTAATCAAAATCATGAGGGGCATTTTTAACACTAACTCCCCCAGACCAAGGTACACTCAGATCTGGGATGTCAGCATTGTGCTGACGTACCTTAGGGGATGGCCACCGCCCAGGGCACTCACGCTGGAACAACTTACACTGAAATCAGTCATGCTCATGGCACTAGTGTCAGCTCAAAGGGTACATTCCCTCCACCTTCTGAGGCTGGACAGCATGACAGAGTCATTGGACTGTTTCACATTCCATATTCAGGGACTGGTCAAACAAACTAGACCAGGTACCACGCCTCCAGTCATGGAGTTCTGGGCATATTCATCTGACCCACGGCTGTGTGCCAAGACCCATCTCGCCAATTACATAGACACAACACACAACTTAAGAGGGAGAGAAAAAGCCTTATGGATAAGCCACAAGAAGCCTCATGGTCAGGTGACGAGCCAAACCATTTCAAGGTGGCTCAAGCAGGTGCTTAAGTCCGCGGGAGTCAATACCAATGTTTACAAATCTCACTCCACCAGGGCTGCATCTACGTCGGCGGCTAGTCGAATGGACGTGCCTATGGACCATATTCTGGCCAGACCAGGATGGTCCCCGGAAAGAACTTTCCAAAGGTTTTATAATAAACCGCTGGCGCAACCTGCTACATTTGCAGACAGAATTTTAGAGTCTGCAGATAATATTTAATTTAAGCCCTGGGGAGCTCTCTGTTTTTTGTTGTCATTAATAAATCTTTTTTGTTCACAAACAGGTTCTTGATCGCGATAACATACTTCCTCCCTCTAAGGTCTTCAGACAGTGAGTGAAGCATGAGCTGGTACACGGTTCGGAATCACAGAGCTTTGAAGTCTTCACGTAGTCACTCACGTGACTCCGAAATAAAATAGTAAGATTAAACGAGAACTTACCAGTTTGAAGTTTGATCTGTATTTTATGAGGAGTTACGATGAGGGATTACGTGCCCTCCGCTCCCACCCTCTATTATACAGATCAACTGGTAATTAAGTTCTTATTTTTTCTTTACTATATTTATTTCAATCGTTGTGTTTTTTCTGTGAATCCACACCGCTGCTTTGAAGAATGTCGCGCATGCGTGCTGGACGGGGTCTTCACGTAATCCCTCATCGTAACTCCTCATAAAATACAGATCAAACTTCAAACTGGTAAGTTCTCGTTTAATCTTACTATTTTAGTGGTATATAATTCTGCAGCTCCTATCCAATGAAAAGTCTAATTAGTCCAATAACCTTTTTAAACCCTAGATTGCTTGCTTTCTGTTAACCAAAAAACATTGAGGGATATATCAAGGCAAATGTGGAGATTAGGGAAATTTGCGGATTAACCATAATTTTCTGAAATGCTGGAACAGATTGAATAGGGTTAAATGGCCTATGTAATAAGGACCTGCATATGCCGGTTTAAATCGAAGATAGTCACAAAGTGCTGGAGTAACTCAGCATTTTGGGCAGCATCAGACAGAGAGAAGTGAGAGAAATCAATATTCATACCACTGGGCTGTAAGCTGCCCAAGCAAAATATGAGATGCTGTTCCTCCAATTTGCGTTTAGCCTCACTCTGACAATGGAGGAGGCCTGGGACAGAAAGGTCATTGTGTTTGGCAACTGGGAGATCAGATAGGTCCAGGCGGACTGAGCTAACAAGGTCCAGGCGGACTGAGCGAAGGTGTTCATCTAATTTGGACAGATTAAAAACTGGGAAAAGAAAATATGAGCATTCCCGTATCAGAGCTGCCTAGCTGCAAGGGCCAAAAACGTGAGAGATGAGAGTTGTGTAGCAAGGAACTGCAGATGTGCAGGAAGGAACTGCAGATGTGCAGGAAGGAACTGCAGATGTGTAGGAAGGAACTGCAGATGCTGGTTTAAAACAAAATTAGACACAAACTGCTGGAGTAACTCAGCGGAACAGGAAGCATCTCTGGGTAGAAGGAATGGGTGATGTTTTTGGTCAAGACCCTTCTTCAGTGAGATGAGAGTTAATTTGCTCATAACTTTATTTATGGCTCAAAAATCCCCCTTGGGATGATGGAAAGCTTGTTGCAAGGTTGGGGTGGAGGGTGAAGATGATAGGTACCTGTGGGTCGCTGCTGGTCTTCCTCAATGAGACGTGTGGAGGCTCCAAATGGTGTGACATACTCCCCGAGGAGTGAAAGCCATTCACTGCAACACAAACGCAGATACATTTAACAAACGATGCTTCAATGCACTCCAACAATCTCTGCAGTTTCTTGCTCATAATCCACTACATTCAAGACATTCGATCGGCATTAGCTCTGAGATATTCCACAGAGTGCTTCCTTGGAGTAATGCATTTGAGATTTTGTATTGCAGGAGAGCAAAAAAAACAAAGTAATGACAACAGATCCAAGAGACAAAAGGCAGCTAAAATAATCACAGTTACCTTCATCGGCTCATTCTGAAACATTCAAACCCAGCTACAAAACTCCCCAGGAAAGAACCAAGCAGTCACATACAGGACATTAAGCCTTGTAGCTGGAATAGTCAACCAACTTCAAACAATTCTCAGTCTTTTATGGAATTTAGTCACATGAAAATGAATTTAAAATTGACTGAGAGCATATTATAAAACATTATGCAAATTCTCCTCAGCAATCATATTCCTATTAAACAATTCATATTAATCACTGATGGTGCACCATGACTTCAATCTCCCATCAGTCATAAATAATAGAGCTATTTTGTTGAACTGACTTCTTTGTTCTTTTATATGCTTGGATGTTCTCAGACATGTAGTCTTCAAATCATCAAGTTAGAAGATGGTCGTGCTTCAAAAGTGAAAATTATTCCTAATGAAGCTGTATAATCACTCTGTGCTCAATCCTCAAACTGTGCACACCAAGGTTAGAGAAATCCTTACAATGAGTTTTGCACCGTCACTGTTTTAATAGTTTTGTTCATACTCATAGAAAATATCCTACCTGTGTAGGAAAAAAAATGCAGATGCTGGTTTAAATCAAAGGTAGACACAAAATGCTGGAGTAACTCAGCAGGTCAGGCAGCATCTCTGGAAAGAAGGAATGGGTGGCGTTTCGGGTCGAGACCTGAAACGTCACCCATTCCTTCTCTCCCGAGATGCTGCCTGACCCGCTGAGTTACTCCAGCATTTTGTGTCAAACATCCAAACGGTAGCGCAGCGGTAGAGTTGCTGCTTTACAGCGAATGCAGCGCCGGAGACTCAGGTTCGATCCTGACTACGGGTGCTGCACTGTAAGGAGTTTGTACGTTCTCCCCGTGACCTGCGTGGGTTTTCTCCGAGATCTTCGGTTTCCTCCCACACTCCAAAGACGTACAGGTATGTAGGTTAATTGGCTGGGTAAAATGTAAAAATTGTCCCTAGTGGGTGTAGGATAGTGTTAATGTACGGGGATCGCTGGGCGGCACGGACTTGGAGGGCCGAAAAGGCCTGTTTCCGGCTGTATATATATGATGATATGATATGATTCCCTCTCTCCACCCTTCCCCCTTCCCAGTTCTCTGACCAGTCTGACTGTCCCCGATTATATTTTATCTCTGTTTGCTTTGTTGTCACCTTCCCCTAGCTAACAATGTTCTATTCTACATTTTCCTTGATCCACATCTCTTTTGATGTCTCGTTTTCACACCCTACCCTTCCATATTTCTGTGGCTCCCTCTCCCCTGAGTCCCAGACTGAAGAAGGGTCTCGACCTGAAATGTCACCCATTCCTTCTCTCCAGAGATACTGCCTGTCCCGCTGAGTTACTCCAGCTTTTTGTGTCTATCTTCCAGCACCTGCAGTCCTTTCCTACACTATTCGGATGCATCACAGCTTGGCAAACGCACTGCCCAAGACCCTAAGGTATTGCAGAGAGTTGTGAACATGAGTGACCCAGTCCATCACACAAAACAACTTCACACTTCCCCCCACCTCCACATTGACTCCACCTGTACTTCATGCTGCCTTGAGAAAGCAACCAACATAATCAAGCACCACTCATGACCCAATCAATTCTCTCATCCCCCCCTCCCATGGGGGAGTAGATACACAAGCATGGCAGCATGTACCACCAGTTATCATACTCTTTAATGGATATAGACGCCAAATGCTGGAGTAACTCAGCGGGTCAGGCAGCATCTCTGGATAGAAGGAATGGGTGACGTTTCGGGTCGAGAGCCTTCTTCAGACTGATGTCAGGGGAGAGGGAGACATGGAGATAAGGAATTGTAGGAAGTGGAATATATTGATCCAGATCTTCCAATCTTCCAAACCCCTTCCATTCTTTTTTTAATCTGCATTTTCTCCACAACTGGAACACTACATTCTGCACGCTGTTTATTTTCTCGTTTGCACTGCCTGATGCATACATGTAATGGAATGTAAGGATCGGCACCACATGGTCCACTTGGGTTGATTACAAGCTAATGGTTTGAACACCGAATTCTCCAATATTAGGCAAGTAATCTACACAAATCTCCCCTTTTTTTTTCTTCCTTCCCCTCCTGAACCCTGAGCCCCACCTGGGCACAGCCACCTCTCCTCTCCCCTCCATCCTCCCCTTCCACCTACATTCCTTCCTCTGACTTCACAATTCACATCTCTTCTATCTTTATCCCACACCTTTTGCCTTTTCATCTCTGGCCTTTGTCCAACCATCTGCTTATCCAAACTCACCCTCATCTGTATGCACGTATCACTTGCCAGGCTTTGCCTTGCCCACCTCCTTTCCAGCTTTCTCCCACTCACCACAATCAGTCTGAGGAAAGGTCCCAACCCAAAACGACATCTATCCATGGTCTCCAGAGATGTTGTCAAACCCACTGAGTTCTTTTGGTGAACCCATATCTGCAGTTCCTTGAGTCTACAAATGTCTGGTATAATTTGCCTGGATAGCATGCAACATAAAGTATCTCACTGTACCTCGATACGTGACTATAATAAACCAATAACAGTTTTACTGCAAGATATTGGCTGCAACGTGCTGTGTTGGGGCTGGGACAAGCAGACAACAGCTGATAACGCTAATGTTATTTTATTAAGTCTTCTCTGAGGGGTGAGGAGCAAAATGGGGTGAAGGGAGGTAAAGTGTTTGCATGCCTCTACAGCAAATATCGTCTGCATGATGCATACACACACATAGACCCAGGAACCAGACTCACATCTGAACTCGCAATGTAAAACAATGCTAGATGCCCTGCTGGGAAGCAGTAACTCTGAAGAGAATGGGTGGAGAACCCAATCTGCTCAGCATACTGATTATTCCACACGAGAGAGAGACCAGGCACTTCAGAAAGGAACGTAGGAAAGAAACCTGCAGATGCTGGTTTAAATCGAAGGTGCTGCAGTAACTCAGCGGGTCAGGCAGCATCTCTGGACAGACGGAATGGGTGACGTTTCGGGTCGAGACCCTTCTTCAGACTTGAAACGTCACCCATTCCTTCTCTCCAGAGATGCTGCCCAGCCCGCTGAGTTACTCCAGCATTTTGTGTCTACTTCAGAAAGGAAGGCAGACACTAAGGAGCAGGAATACACTGGCACCTCGCTTAGCTGCACGCTGCAGTGCAGTGACTAGTAGCCCTGAACCCCCAACACAGGTGCGTACCTATCATTACTTTACATCCACTTGGACGGCCTGCTGCTCTGTATGGTGTGGAAAGACAGCTTGAGTCAGGTCAATGCGAGTTCACTGCCAGATGCATGAATGTGATGAGATGCAGGTGGAAAGAAAATCTTGGTTGCAGCAGCATCACACACACATAGACTCAGACAACACGAAAAACATATTTTATGCAGAAATTACACACATTACACACAGACAGTAAGAAGGAAAAAGTGCACAAAAAAACGTGGCATTAGTGCAAAATGCAATGGGAAAATAATTAGTCCACCGCTGTGCATGAGTAGTCTGTAATATTCCATTGTTCAGCTTTGATTAGGGTTGTGCAGGTTTATGGTTGTCGGAAAAGTAGCTGTTCCTGAATGTGGTGGTGTAGGTTCAGGCTTCTGTACCTCCTGCCCACTGGCAGCAGTGAGGAGAGGGCACAGCACGGATGGCAAGGATCCTTGCTGTTGGATGTTGTCTTCTGGAGACAGTGGCTCGTGTAGCAGCTGTCAATGGCGGGGAAGATTGTGTCCGTGATGGACCGGGCTGAGTGCACCACTCTCTGCAGCTTTTTGCAATCATGTGCTTTGGAATTGCCACACCATGCATCCAGTCAGAGTAGTTGTGTGAAAGACAGCTGTGTGGTTTTA
Source organism: Rhinoraja longicauda (assembly GCF_053455715.1). Taxonomy (NCBI): domain Eukaryota; kingdom Metazoa; phylum Chordata; class Chondrichthyes; order Rajiformes; family Arhynchobatidae; genus Rhinoraja; species Rhinoraja longicauda. Next base: position 46,149,985 of record NC_135958.1, read on the forward strand.
GAACAGTTGGGATTAGGGTTGCCAACTGTCCCGTATTAGCTGGGACATCCTGTATATTGGGCTAAATTGGTTTGTCCCGTAAGGGACCCGACCGCCCATGTCCTGTATTAGGCCTGGGGGGCGCAGTAGGCCCGGACACTGTAGGTCTCTGGACACTGTAGGCCCAGGACACTGTTGGACCCTGGACACTGTAGGCCCCAGACACTGTAGGTCCCTGGACACTGTAGGCCTGGACACTGTAGGCCCGGACAGTGTAGGCTTGGACACTGTAGGCCTGGACACTGTAGGCCCGGACAGTGTAGGCCCAGGACACTGTAGGACACTGTAGGTCTCTGGACACTGGAGGACCGGACACTGTAGGTCTCCGGACACTGTAGGCCCAGGACACTGTTGGCCCCTGGACACTGTAGGCCCCAGACACTGTAGGTCCCTGGACACTGTAGGCCCAGGACAGTGTAGGCCCGGACACTGTAGGACCGGACACTGTAGGTCCCCGGACACTGTGGGCCCGGAGACCTAGGCGCTGCCTAATGGAGGTTGCCTCACTGGCTGGGTGAGGTCACGTGGGGCGCGGGGCGATGACGTCACCTTGTCCCTTATTTGGGAGTGAGGAAGTTGGCAACCCCTAGTTGGAATGAACGTTGCGCTGCTCAGCTCTGGGGTATGAACCAATTGGTAGCAACCTGGCAGCAGGTAAATGCACTGCTTGCAGGGGACTGGATGCATCGTGCTACATGTTGACTGATGTCATGGATCCTACAACCTCTCTCCTCACCTCCTGCTGTTACTCCATTATTTTGTCTGGCAGTGCAGCTTCCTCCAGCCCCAACCCAGAGATTTATCCGTGGCAACAAGCTTAACAATGGTCGGTGGCAGCTGAGTATTGGAATCTCCGGGATAAAAAGAGCTGTGCAGCCAAGCAAAGAGAGGGGAGACAGCAGTGTCTACCACCCTCCTACAGTAGATGATGAGGCAGACTGTACCATCCACACAGTCAGTTAACACATAGAGCAGGACCTGCCCATCCCCACCAATTGCCCACACTCATATTGCTGGCCAGAAGCATCAGTGAGCCCCACATTACAGCACATTACAACCACATTACAGCATTGAGTGGATGAACTGCTTGCCCAGCCCACTAGGGTTGCCAACTTTCTCACTCCCAAATAAGGGACAAAAGGTGATGTCAAAGCCCCGCACCCCACGTGACCTCACCCAGCCAGTGGCCACGTGCTCCCACTCCACCAATGGCGGCCGCCCGGGCCGGGAGGTGGGTGGGTGGCTACACATCCTCCGTTAGGGGGCGCCCGGGCTTCTGGACCTACACTGTACGGGCCTACAGCGGCCCCTGGGCCTACTGTGTCCGGGTGTACAGTATCTGGGCCTACAGTGTCTGGGCCTACAGTGCCCGGGCCTACTGTGTCCGGGCCTACTGTGTCCGGGCCTACAGTGTCCGGGCCTACAGTGCCCCCCGGGCCTAATACGGGACAAGGGCGGTACCATACGAGACATACCAATTTAGCCCAATATGCAGGATGTCCCGGCTAATACGGGACGGTTGGCAACCCTACTGCCCACACACACAACACCAGCCCTCCAGACTGCAGGTAAAAAAACTTTCTATCCATTACACCATCATGATTCCTTTTGATGTTGATGCCATTACCATTCACATTTGTGGTAACACAACCTGAATACGAATATCAGTCTTTCATAGAATCTCAGAATACTATAGCATGGAAACAGGCCTCTCTGCCAACTCATCCATGCCAACCAAGGGGCATTAAGAGCAGTTTGAAGAATGGTCTTGACCTGAAACGTCACCCATTCCTTCTCTCCACAGATGCTGCCTGTCCCGCTGAGCTACTCCAGCATTCTGTGTCTATTCCCAAGGAATGTCCTCTGCACCCACTCCAGAGCTATCACCTCCTTTCAATAGTGATGAGAATGGCAGAGAATACTCCAGCTGAGGTCTGAACAAGGGTTATAAAGTTGGAGCTTTGCATTCAATGCCCTGTTTCGATGCTCATTACTGTATTACACATGCCTTCCTAAACAAGTTATCTGCCAGCATTGCTCCCTTCACGGATCAATAGATTTGTACTCCAACATCCCTTTGTTCCTCAATACTCCCTAAAACCCAATCATGACACCTGTCCTTGCCTTATGAAAGGTCCCAAAATGCATGACCTCAGATTTGGCTGAAATAAACTCAATTCTTCAGCCCATTTCTCCAACCCATTGACATTTCTTGGCAGCCTAAGTTTACCGTCCACACTATCAACAACCCGGCCAATCTTTGTGACTTCTGCAAGCTTACTGACCTTACCCCCCACATACATCATGCATGTTTAATGTAATTAGCAAGGTTCACAGTACTGTGTCTGAAGAAGGGTCTCGACCCGAAACGCCACCCATTCCTTCTCTTCCGAGATGCTGCCTGACCCGCTGAGTTACTCCAGCATTTTGTGTCTAGGTTCACAGTCCTGATCCCTGTGGGACTCCACTAGTCACAGGCACCCAATAACATAAACAACCATCTATCATCACCATCAGTCTCCTTTCCCAAAGCCAATTTTGAACCCAGTTTGCCAACTTGCCCGGTTCCAAAGGGCCCTAACCACTTGAATCAGTCACCCACATGGGACCTTGTCAAAGGCTTTGCTGCAGCCAATGTAAATCAAAACTACTGCCCTGCCCCCATGGGTACACTTTGTTACCTCTGCAAAGAATGCAGTCCACTTGTCAGGCAGGATCTGTCCTTGACAAAGCCAGGTTGGCCATCATTGATTAGTCCCTTCCTTTCCAAGTGATCATCCTCAGAATGATCTCCCTCAGAATGTTTGTCAGCACTTTCTCAATCGCTGACATTAGGCACACTGCTCTGTAGTTACACATTTTCCCCTTGCTGCTTTCCTTAAAAGGAGACCATATTTGCTCTTCCACAGTCATCTGGCACCACACGTGTCCAGGAAAGATTTCCTTGTGTCTAACACTCTGTGGCATCGGGAATCATGGTGAGTTATTTTCTAATGTACTTCCTCTGTACATCTGTTATGTGGTCTTCAAGTAAAGTCAATTAGACTAAAATATCAAACAAGAGACTAATTGCTAGAGGGACTCCATAAGTCAGGCAGCATCTGTAGAGGGAAATGGTTCTGTGTGGACTTTGTACGGTCTCCCCGTGACCGTGTGTGTTTTCTCCGAGATCTTCGGTTTCCTTGAAACATATAAGATTATTAAGGGGTTGGACACGTTAGAGGCAGGAAACATGTTCCCAATGTTGGGGGAGTCCAGAACCAGGGGCCACAGTTTAACAATAAGGGGTAGGTCATTTAGAACTGAGATGAGGAAAACGTTTTCTGTCAGAGAGTTGTGAATCTGTGGAATTCTCTGCTTCAGAAGGCAGTGGAGGCCAGTTCTCTGAATGCATTCAAGAGAGAGCTAGATAGAGCTCTTAAGGATAGCGGAGTCAGGGGGTATGGGGAGAAGGCAGGAACGGGGTACTGATTGAGAATGATCAGCCATGATCACATTGAATGGTGGTGCTGACTCGAAGGGCCGAATGGCCTAATCCTGCACCTATTGTCTATTGTCTATTGTCTCCCACACTCCAATGATCACTTGGAAAGGAAGGGACATCAATGATGGCCAACCTGGCTTTGTCAAGGGCAGATCCTGCCTGACAAAGTAAACTACATTCTTTGCAGAGGTAACAAATTTAGGTTAATTGGATTGGTATAATTGTAAATTGTCCCTAGTGTGTGTAGGATAGTGTTAATGTGCAGGGATCGCTAATCGGCACAGACACAGTGGTCCAAATGGCCTGTTTCCGCGCTGTATCTCTAAACTAAACTAAACTAAACTAAACTAAACTAAACTAAACTAAACTAAACTAAACTAAACTAAACTAAACTAAACTAAACTAAACTAAACTAAACTAAACTAAACTAAACTAAACTAAACTAAACTAAACTAAACTAAACTAAACTAAACTAAACTGGGGTGGCTGGCAGAAAGAGTTGAGAAGAGGGTAGGGCAAAAGCTAACAAGTGATCATTTTATCAGGGCCTATCAGATGGGAACAGAGACTAGAGCACCCTAATTGAAATTGCCCACTGAATGTCAGTTCAGGATTGGGGAACAATATTTCAGTCTATTCATTGGTTGACCATTCATCCGCGGACACATTGCAAAAGGGGTGCTCAACTAGTGAGCAGCTTCGTCAAATCAATTATCACAACAAATGCCAATGTTTTTAATGAACATAAATAAAGCCTCTGAACATACAGAGTCCAGCAACAGGAAATTAAGAAGGTATGGCCATAATTCACCTAATCAACCAATATTGAAAAATGACTTTTTCACCAAAACTCATAATCTGTTTTTCAGGCACAACACAAGTATTCCAGATACTGAATTAACATGACTACTCAATACATCACCTGTATGACATTGGGTATCAACACTTATTTGCATCATTCATTTCCATTTTCGTTCTATGCAAATACTTGTCATTTATTTTCTATCCATTGAGAACATTTGGCCCCCTCCTGTATGTTTTAAGTGTACCATTGCACCTTTGTAAATAGTGAAAATGTATTTTATGTTGTGATCAGTCCCCTATATATTTTAGCAGTCTACAGTTTTTCATAAATTAGACACAAAATGCTGGAATAACTCAGCAGGTCAGGCAGCATCTCTGGAGAGAAGGAATGGGTGATGTTTTGGGTCGAGACCCTTCTTCAGTCTCAGCCTGAAACGTCACCCATTCCTCTCCAGGGATGCACCCTGTCCCTCTGAGTTACTCCAGCATTTTTGTCTATCTTTGGTTTGAACCAGCATCTGCAGTTCCTTCCTACAGCTTTTCATGGTCTGTTCACCTGTAAGCATGGAATTCATCTGTGACATCGGACTCTTTGGGGTCCCTGGAGTACTGGTTGGCCTTTCCCAGGTTGTTTCTGTAAAAAAAGAACATCAGTATCAAAGAAGGCGTGTGACATAAATCAGCTCATACAGAATCAAATTATGGAAAACTGCTAAGTACACTTTGACTGACACTAAAGTCCAAACATTTAACAGCTTGCCTTGCCTTTGTTTGTTCAGCTAAAGCTTCTGAGGTAATAGATATCCAAGGTCTTGCAAAGTATCTACAGTAAACTGATCTTCAGTTCAGAATATTTCAATTAAATTGTTGGAACCCCTGACAGCATATTTGTTTAAACAAAGTGCCAAACAGTAGTTTGTTGTCTTCAACATTTAGCCAAGCAGATTTAGTCTTTCTGAGGCTCAACCTCATGTACGAAAGGTTTAGAGGGATCTGAACCAAACAGGGGCAAATGGGTCGAGTTTAGATGAGGCACATTGGTCGGCATGGGTGAGTTGGGTCGATGGGCCTGATTCCGTGCTGTGTCATTCCACGGCTCATGTTTTGATGCAATTTCACAGCAACTGCAGTTAACATGAAGTATTTTCAACTTCTTGTCTTTTGGGTAAAGGCAAGGCTGTACCAGATGATTACCATGGAATGAACTCAAGGGCACTCCCATCTCGAACAGTCATGGTCGAGGAGTTCCATTCAGCAGGTATTGACTGTTCTTCCAACCTTGGGAGTTCAGCTCCATTCTTGACAAAGTGCCAGGCCTGTCTCAATTCTACCCAGGCTAAGGTTACTTTGTTCACAAGCCAGAAACCAGAGCTTTCATCTCAAAGCTCGTCTAGCCTCATAATATTTTTCGCTATTCTGTACGCTCAGTGTATACACTGCCTATTAACCATGTTAAATGTTATTTTAATTAAAATTCTTTGCACTGTGAGGCTGCTTGTCTGGGGAATCAAGCAACAACATCCATATTCCCAGTGAATGTTCACCTACACTCTGGTTAAAGTAAACAAACACTTTAAGCAATCTTTAATCACAAAGGGAAATATTGCTATTCTTTATTTCAGGATAAAAATCACCATAAAGCAGATTTAATATTTATACATTATGGTTTTCAAATGGAATACCGAATGCTTTTGAACAAGATCAGATTGATGAATCTGTTCGTGTTTCAACAATGATACATGCATTTAACATTGGTGTTCTTATATTTTGCCCAGAAAAGCTTTTGATGTAACCGTCAAAGAAGCTGAATTGTTTGGGAACATTAATTCAACTTGCATGGTTCTAAAATAACTAAAATTCAGTAGAATAAAGTTCATTGTCAAATGTATAATACAGCAGAATCCCAGGTGTGTAGATTCAGACAAAATATAATTACGCAACATTGATACGAATTCTATAAGACAGTGCAAAGAAAAATACTTCAAAAACTAGACATTAGTGCAAAACACAATAGAAACAAGTGCATGACAGAGCAAGAGGTGGTACTTAGTGTTCCATTGCTGAGGCAGGATTAGGATTTTCCGTTTTTTAGTTTTAGAGATACAGCGCGGAAACAGGCCCTTTCGGCCCACCGGTTCCGCGCCGACCAGCGGTCCCCGCACATTAACACTATCCTCTACCCACTATCCTATACCCACTAGGGACAATTTTTTCATTTACCAAGCCAATTAACCTACATACCTTTGGAGTTGGGTTGGCAGGTCTATTCAAGAACCTGATGGTTGTAAGGAAAGCAGTTGTTTGTGAACATGGTGTTGTGGGTCCTCAGGTGCAGTCTTCTGTACCTCCTGCCCAATGGTAGCAGTGAATAGAAGGCACGGCCCAGATGGTGGGGATCCAATATGTTAGATGCAAGCTTGCTGAGGCACCACCTCAGATGCTGTTCATGGTGGGGAGGCTGTGCCAGGCTATGTCCACCACTCTGCACACTCTCACATTCCTGTGAATTGGAATTGACAGACCAGGCCATGACGAAATATCCTTCCCAACGGCCATTAGCCTATTAAAGACTACAACCTCCAAATAAGTTCTGAACTACATAGACTATTATTGTTATTATTGCACTATTATGGTTTGTTTGTATTTTATGTGCATGTGTGTGTGCATGTGTGTGTGTGTTGTGAACAAAGCTATCTTAATTGTCCCATGTTAATTCTAATTTATATATATATATAATGTAAAAAATATACTTTATATATATATTGATATATATTGTATATATAATATATAAAATATATAAAATTATATATATATATATCTGTGTGTATGGATGTTTATGTGTGTGTGTATGTGTGAGTATGTGTATACACACACTGAGCTTTTTATTCTCTCATTTATTACATTGTTTACAGTGTCCTATGTTTACATATTCTGTTGTGCTGCTGCAAGTAAGAATTTCATTGTGTAAGAAGGAACTGCAGATGCTGGTTTAAACCGAAGATAGACAGAAAAAGCTGGAGTAACGCAGCGGGACAGGCAGCATCTCTAGAGAGATGGAATGGTTGACGTTTCAGGTCGAGACCCTTCATCTGGGACATCTTGACTCTTCAACTTAACATAGAACATTACAGCAGAGGAATGGGCTCTTTGGCACATGTTGTCTGTGCTGAATATGATCCCCACTTAAACGACCCCCAACTGTCTACATATGCTCCACATCCCTCCATTCTCCCTCATCTTGCATATTTATGTGTCCGTATATAGCTTCTTAAATTCTACTATTGTATCTGTTTCTACCACCTCCCATAGCAGTGTGTTCCATGTATCTACAACTCTCCATTAAAAAACCCTGCCCCTCTCTACTATTGTATCTGTTTCTACCACCTCCCATAGCAGTGTGTTCCATGTATCTATGACTCTCCATTAAAAATCCTGCCCCGCACATCTCCTCTAAACGTTCTCCCTCTTACCTTGTAGCTAAGTCTTCTAGTATTAGACTTCATCCTGTTCTGACTGTCCATTTCTAATCCAATTTCCAAAAGAATGGAGACTTAGAGACGATTTGAAGCAATGTTCTGGATGGGAAGTCCCCAGGTGGTGTTGGGCATTAGTCTGCCCTCCCCACAACACCTCAGGAGAGTACAATGGAAGGCAGGATATAAAATCACGGTTTCTGCTTCGGTGAGTTAGATTAAATTTATCAGTGAAATTCAGCGTAAAGCATGAATCTAATTTTGTTACACATGCTTATTAAATTATACATGGTTAGAGCATTTGCTGCTGTGTGAAATCAGAGTACTCTTTGGATCTTATGTAATAGTTCACCTGATGTTGTTAAATCAAACAATTTTGGTTCAGAACCCCGTAGACAATCAAATGCCAGAATCCTCTCATCTCTTTAGTTCTGCCTGGTGATTTGAACTTCATGGCTTCAAAACTCAGTATATTTAGCAAGGTTAATGAATGCCGTTCCATCTAAAGGCAAATTACTCACTAATCGCATCTCCAAAAATGACATTTTAAATCTACGTGCAAATGGGATCTGTGCAACATCATTCTGCTCATCTATTGTTCTCAGTACTTTACCATTCACTGTGCCTTCCCCATGTCTATTTATTCCTTTTAATAGAGAACCAGCTCAGCTTTTGGTGCAATTCCATCTTTTTTTGTATCACCGACCTGACCACTATATGTGTCCGAACAGTCTACAGCTATTTTCTTTATTTTCAACCACACAAATAATTTGTGAATTCTCTGCAATAGTATTAATCCTGCTCACTATAGTTAAGTCTACCTCAGTGATATTTGGCATGAGAACACATTACTAAGCCCAAGAAAGACACAAAAAGCTGGAGTAACTCAGCGGGTCAGGCAGCATCTCTGGAGAAAAGGAATAGGCGATGTTTCGAGTCGAGACACAAACACAAACAGGCTTCCACTAGTTTCCAGCCAGTGATCCAGTTTTGTATCCAACAGGAGATTTTGGTTTGTGAGCATTTATGGAACAGTTTGCTGGAGGAGGCCTCACCTTTGCTAAAATTTCGTGTACAGGTGCTCCTCGACTCAGGGTGGGGTTACGTTCCGATAAACCCATCGTAAATTGAAAATATCGTAAGTCGAAAATGCATTTAATACACCTAACGTACCGAACATCATAGCCACCTAACCTACCCAACATCATAGCCACTTAACGTACCGAACATCATAGCCACCTAACCTACCCAACATCATAGCCACTTAACGTACCGAACATCATAGCCACCTAACCTACCCAACATCATAGCCACCTAACCTACCCAACATCATAGCCACCTAACCTACCCAACATCATAGCCACCTAACCTACCCAACATCATAGCCACCCAACCTACCCAACATCATAGCCACCTAACCTACCCAACATCATAGCCACCCAACCTACCCAACATCATAGCCGTGGCAGCTCCCAATCGTGGCGGACTGGGCATCACGAGAGAGTATCGTACCGCGTAAGACACTGCCAGTCTGAGCAGCAGACAGGTCTGCCAGTCCGGGAAAAGCCAGGAAAAAGATCAAAATTCAAAATTCAAAGTACTGTTTCTACTGAATGTGTATCGCTGTTGCACCATCGTGAAGTCAAAACATCGTAAGTCGGAGCATCGTAAGTCAGGGATCACCTGTCTATTGTACCCTCAGCTATCCTCTCTGTTACTTCATGCCAAAATTTCAACTTGCAGACATGATCTTCCCTGAACAAAGCTACATTGATTGTCCGATGCTAATCCTCATTTTTCTAAAGAACTGTTAATACTGTCTTGGAAGTTTTTCCAGCAACATCTCTGCCTACTAACCTGGCATATAATTTGGTTTATTTCTTTGCTGCAGGAGCCATCAATTCTGATTAGTAAACACTTTCATTTTGTGTGCCAATCTGCAACACCAATTAACCAATAGGGAACCAAATGCACACCTTTAACTGTGTGGGAGTTTCCGTATGATTCCCACACGCAAGACAGCATCAGTGCATAAACAGGCATCACATCATGTCAAGAATGCAGCAGTAATCAGGAATCCAGCATGCAAGGGGCAGCAGAATAGTCCCACATTGATATATCACCTGTGTAGGAAGGAACTGCAGATGCTGGTTTAAACCAAAGATAGACACAAAAAGTTGGAGTAACTCAGCGGGACAGGCAGTATCTCTGGAGAGAAGGAATGGGTGACGTTTCGGGTTGAGACCCGTCTTCAGAAGGAAGAAGAAGGGTCTCGAACCAAAACATCACCCATTCCTTCTCTCCAGAGATGTTGCCTGCCCGCTGAGTTACTCCAGCTTTATGTATCTACAGTATCTATGATATATCACCTCCCCGGTTCCATAAGCAGTATGCCAGAACTCATGGAGGAAACCCCAGTTTTCCAATAAATGGAAGATTGGACGACTGTGGACCTCAGTCATAACCAATCCACCACAGGAACTTTATTTTTTTTTCATCAGTGGATAGAACTAGTCTTCAATGTGTGACCTTATATAAAGCCTTATGAAAATCCAAACAGACAATGTCCACTGGTTCTATTCTACCTGTGATATCCTCAAAAAACTATAATTGCAGATTATGTTTGACAAATCATTATTTTATTCATTCATGTTAACTTTGTTTAATTGATATAATTTTTCAAAATGGCCTGTAATCACATCCTTTCTGTAAAACATCTCACATTCACCCCACCACAGCTGCTGTGACTCCACAGAATCTCTACCTCATTTCTTTAAAGGTTACAATGGAACCCCTGCACTCTCCAGAGATTGCTCCATCAATTACAGCATTTTAAAAGATGCCAAGCAACACATCCAGCTAAATCTAACTCTCTCTTCAGTCTGAAGGGTCACGACCCGAAACGCCACCCATCCCTTCTCTCCAGAGATGCAGCCTGTCCCGCTGAGTCACACCAGCATTTTCAGTCTGAAGAAGAGTCTCGACCCGAAACGTCACCTATCCCTTTTCTCCAGAGATGCAGTCTGTCCCGCTGAGTTACTCCAGCTTTTGTGTCGGTATTCGTTGACATACATCTTTGCTATAACTGTAGGTTCAGATATTCTTTTTATTCCACTGCTTTTGTTTTTCCACATTTTTGTTTTGCCGGTTTTGATTCTCTTCTTAATTCTCTTATTTCATCTTTGATGCTTTTTTTCCTAAAAATATGACTCCTGCGTAGAGCTGGAAATCAGTGTTAGCTACTTACTAAGTGGTAGGTGCGGAGCTGTACACTTGTTTACATGCACCGTCTCCATGGCAACCACTTAATCTATGACTACAGGCATGCTCCTCCTCTGCTTTCTCAGCAGGGTTCTCACTGTATGGCATTTCCAGCTCCAGCAACAACACAAACCTGACCTCACTCCGACCCCCTAAGATAGCTGTTGAAAACCATTGCAGGTACAAATTGCTGGTGTGGGAGTGGGGGCAGTAAGTTGATAATGTTGCTTTGGGAAAGAGGAAGCAATATCGCTTTGCTTGCGTAACTCTTGATACTCCGGTTGCAAAATCACCACTGTGTAGAGTTTCCATAGTGACACGATGGAACACAGGTGGTAGTCAGTTTCCTAGGTTACTTAACTATAAAAAGAGCCATTTCAAAGCTGCAGTGCCAGAGTTGCCCATTTTGTGACCGTATGCCTCGAGATATTATCTCCAGCTGCCCCTGTGCCACTGGTGCAGAATTTCCTGGGTTTTATAAGCAGTCCTGCACCCAACTGCCAGCACGTTTAAGTGCCATTAACTCGCAAGTTGAGCTCTGCTGGTGGTGTAGCCACGCTCTGCTGCTGCATTCCACAGGGATCCAACAGCAAAGCTGGAATGTGTCCAGATTCCCCAGCATCTAGGCACGAAGTCAAACCTCTGAAGATCTCTGATCTGTTGTGTTTCAGAATGGTTTCAGCATAGTGGCCCAGCTGGTGGACCTACTGCCTCACAACTAGAGGTGCCAACTATCGCACTCCCAAATAAGGGACAAGGTGACGTCACTGCCTCGTGCCCCACGTGACCTCACCCAGCCAGCGGCCACCTGCTCCCGCTCCACTAATGGTGGCCGCCCGGGCCGGGAGGCGGGCTGCTACACAACCTCCATTAGGCGACGCGTATTTTGGGCTAAATTGGATTGTCCCGTATGGGACCACCCTTGTCCTGCATTAGGCCCGGGGGCCGCTGTAGGCCCGGACGCTGTAGGCCCGGACGCTGTAGGCTCGGACGCTGTAGGTCCGGACGCTGTAGGCCCGGACACTGTAGGCCCGGGCACTGTAGGCCCGGGCCGACACGGTCCGGACCTGCACTGTCCGGACCTGCAGCGTCCGGGCCTACAGCGTCTGGGCCTACAGTGTCCGGGCCTACAGCGGCCAGGCCTACAGTGTCCGGGCCTACAGCGTCCGGACCTACAGTGTCCGGGCCTACAGCGGCCAGGCCTACAGTGTCCGGGCCTACAGCGTCCGGACCTACAGCGTCCGGGCCTACAGCGGCCCCCGGGCCTAATACAGGACAAGGGTGGTCCCATACGGGACAATCCAATTTAGCCCAAAATACGGGATGTCCCGGCTACCCTACTCACAACTCTAGTTCAATCCTGACCTCCGGTGCTGTCTGCAGTTTGCAAGCTCTCCCTGTGAGACCATGGGCTTCATCTGGATGCTCTGATTTCCTTCACATGAGAGTTGGTCGGTTAATTGGCCAAAATAAATTGCCCCCAGTGAATAGATGATAGAATCATTTCCCTGTCAGCTTTCTCTAGAACACAAGTCCTACAGCGTTGATTGTCTTGTGTGGAGAATAAAATAATATTAGTGCAAAATTAGTGTAAATGGGTACTTAAAGATGATCATGGGCTCTGTGGCCCGCAGGGCTTCTTTTCATTTTCCATGACCCTGGGCAACTTAACGCCAATGGAAAACAAAGAATAGAGTATCATTTCTCTATACAAACATTTGATTTATGATATGAATTTAAAATGTTTGAGTGGCTTCAATGGATATTTTTTTACATGTTCCAGAATATCGTCTTGTACAGGATAGAAGAGACATGACAGTCCCAACTTGAGAGGAATGCAGGAGGCAGGAGGCAGGAATTAAATTGCTTGCAGACCCCACAATCCAGAAGGGTTCACCACTTGGCTTTGGAATAATCTGGATTGCAGAGAGGGTAGAAGGGTTAGGTGGGAGGACCGTCAATAGATCCTAAAGGGTGTATGCTCTAATATTAGTAATTCATGTGTATGCACTAATACATTTGCTGTGCACACCAATGTGCTGCAAGCTGATTAGATGGAGGTTGAAATCTCCCTTTCATTGCTTAATTTGCCTTTGGTCTCCATAGTTTTTAAACTGTGGGAGATGTACGTTATTTGTACATGTATAATTTGAAGCTTACGTTAGCAGACTGGAAGAATGCGCGCCAGAAGGTGAATGCGATGATAATTTGGATCTTAACATCAAAAGCCTCCAACAATAAAGTGTTCAGGGAACTTTGTGCACATGATTAAGACTGGTTTATTTTCATAATTAATATGTTTGCGTGGAAGAGCTGTATAATTTTTGAGCCAAGCACGATTCAAAGATATTACTGAAAGTTATTGCTTATTGGTCTCAGGTGTAATATTTGCCTCGTTGCAGGTTCATGATATTGTGGCAATGTTTGTGTTGAAAATGAATTGATTTTTCCTGTGTGAAGATGTGGGTTTCCGTAGTCTTTGTTTTTATTCCATTGATCACATGTGTATATACTTGGCACCGAGACAAGGAACACATTCACGATTTTGATAGGAGGCAGACGTACTATACATTCATAAAGGGCAGAATATAGACACTTTAAAACCCATCTCCCTGGCTTATCAATATGGATTAATATACAGGACAAACCTGTGAAATTTATAATCTAGCATTTTAAATTGTTGTTGATATTATGAGTGAATTTAATATTTGTGGCATTAAGCTTCTGTCTATTCCCGTATGTTGTTCGTTTCAAATATATCATGACGAGTGCCCTATTATTTTTAACCTACACATTAAAGTGCTAAACATACTGATGACACGAGAGAATATCCACATTCATATGCCAATTTACACACAAGATAATTGCAGATGCTTAACAGCTTTGTATTTCAGTGTGCTTTGTGTAGTGTTTGTGCTTTGTAGGTTAACATAAAGTGCTTAAGAAGCACATTAAAATAAATATATCAATATTGGTCTGTGTGATTTTGTAGTATAAAAAGGGAATATTTCCTGTTGTCAGCTTTAATCAGAGTGCAGAATCATTTAGTTGGGTGTAGCATGGATAAGGTCTGTAATCTTTGTGGGTTTAAGATAGAGTTAGATAGAGCTCTTGGGGCTAGTGGAATCAAGGGATATGGGGAGAAGGCAGACAAGGGTTACTGATTGGGGGACAATCAGCCATGATCACAATGAATGGCAATGAAGGGCCGAATGGCCTCCTCCTGCACCTATTTTCTATGTTTCTATGTTTCTATGTTTCTACGTTAACCTTGGGCCCAGCCAGTCAAAAACTAGATCTTGTCTCATGGCACTGGTATCATCACATTAATTATGTAATTTACACATCATTACACGCCAACATGCGATGCATTGCCAAGCTTGAGATCATTACAAGCAGTCCTCCTCTAATGAAGACATGGTTGCTTTCTGAGCACAGCTCTGGAGGTACTGGCTGGCCTCCAGGTTACAGCTTCAAAGGAGAGGATGGAAAATGAATTAAACATACCTCATGGTGGCTGAACAGAAACCGGAAGGGTGGGAGATTTATTGCAGTCCATGTTGGAACAAATGACATGGAAAGGAACAGACAGGTGACTCTGCTGAAGTTAGACTCTGCATTAAAAGGTCGTACCTTGAGAGTGATCATCCCTGGATTATTCACCAAGATACTGGTAAATTGATGCAGCTGCCATCAGATCATACGAATGAATGAGGCTAAAAGGTTGGCTAGGAAAGAGAAGATCTTAACAACTGTCCTAGCACTGGATGGAAACTCACCTGAACAGCAAAAGGACTTGCGGCCCAGAGTAAAGCTGACAGGGAAAAGATAAAGACTTTAAGTAGAAAGGGTGGTAGAAAGATTTACAGGAAATGTAAGTTGTCAAAACATAGAGAAAATAGGAAACCAGAACAAAGGAAGAATAGACTGATGATGGACTTTGACAGTGTGAATACAAATCAAGTTAAAGATCAAATTTAAGGGCGACACGGTGGTGCAGCAGTAGAATTGCTGCCTTACAGCGAATGCAGCGCCGGAGACCCTGGTTCGATCCCGACCACGGGTGCTGTCTGTACGGAGTTTGTATGTTCTCCCCGTGACCTGCAAGGGTTTTCTCCGAGATCTTCGGTTTCCTCCCATACCCCAAAGATGGACAGGTTTGTAGGTTAATTGGCTTGGTAAATTTAAAAATTGTCCGTAGTGGGTATAGGATAGTGTTAATGTGCGGGGATCGCTGGTCGGTGCAGACCCTGTGGGCCGAAAAGGCTTGTTTCCGCACTGTATCTCTAACCTAAACTAAACTAAAAATCAACTAATCTCTCGGTGCAGCAATTTACACTGTAGCTAAAAAGTAAAACAGTGGATTGAGATAAAAGATAATAAAAAAGATAAATCACATTGAGAGAGTCAACCTAGAGGTGGAAGAAATCTCTAGGCAAATTAAGGTGGTGGAGCACATTCTCCCTTTGAGCTTGTTGGTTTCCTCCAGGTGCTCTGGTCTCCTCCCACATCCCAACAACTGCAGCTTTGTGGGTTAATTGGGCTCTGTAAATCGCCTGAAATGGGTTGGATGCGGTTTAGAAAGTGGGATGTTATAGAACTCCTGTGATCAGGCATCCGATGGTCAGCATGGACTCAGTGGGCTGAAGGTTCTGTTTCCATGCTGTATCTACCAATTCAACTAAAAAATCAACAGAATAACAACCATTGTGATTTCAACTACCCTGACAATTGAACCAAAGACGCAAGTTATTGGGAGAAGGGAATAGAGGTACTGCGCACGACTATCCTTCAAACGCAACAAGTGAAAACATGACTGCGGTAATGGGGAATAAACAAGATAAGTAAAACGGCCATCACATAACATAACATGAAAGATGCTGATAGAGATGGACATCGGTATGGTTCTCATCATATTGATGAAAACCATATTCTTCAATGAGAACATTGATTTGAGAAAATCTATGTTCAAGGAGCTGAGAGTGGAACTTGGGAAGATAACACGAGAAAATATGGCAGACAAGAATATCGAACAGCTGGAAATATTTACAATAGAGTGCAGGAACAAAATAACCACTCATGACACCCCAATAATAAATAATAGTTGAGGAGAAGGAAAGAGCCATATATTCATTGCATGAGTGGAAGAGAAGTGTATGGTGGAAAAAATGTGAAAGGTAGAGGAACGAACAAAATCACAAACACACTAGGGAGGTGAAAGAGGACCAACAGAATTAAATTACAAAGCAACATAAATTAAAATAGTGAAATATTTCACAGACATTTGAGATGTAAAATACATCTGAGGTGTATAAAAGCAAGAGTTGAATTATTAGTGTGAATGCACAGCCTGTTTCCCAGTGTGGGCACACAAGAGCTAGAGGGCATATGTTTAAGGTGAGAGGGGAAAGGACAGTGGGTAAATAGAACGCGCTGCCAGAGGAAGTAGTTGGGGCAATTACAATAACAACATTTAAAATATTCCCATAATTAACTGGGCTATAAATGGAGTGCAATTTGTCAAACGTGTTGAGGAGAGTTTCCTCTGGCAATAGATGGAGAGGGCCCCACATGGGAGACGGCAACACTTGATCTAGTCTTGGGAAATTGGGACGGGCAAGTGGATGAAGTGTTCATGGATGAGCCTTTGGGAGCAGCAACCACGGTTCCATTGCGTTTAAGATAGTTATGGATAGGGACAGAGAGAACCCACAAGTTAAAATGCTCAATTCGGGTAAGACCAACTTTGACAGTATGAGAGAGGTTGATTGGGGTAGGTTGTTTGAAGGAAAAGGAACATCAGGAAAGTGGGATAAGTTCATAAGTTCATAAGTACTGGGAGTAGAATTAGGCCACAGGGCCCCTCAAGCCTACTCCGCCATTTAATCATGGCTGGTCTATCTTTCTCTCTCAATCCTTCACCCCATAACCCTTGACACCTGTACTAATCAAATATCTTTGCCTTAAAAATATCAACTGACTTGGCCTCCACAGCAGTCTGTGGCAATGAATTCCACGGATTCACCACCCTTTGACAAAATAAATTCCTTCTCATCTCCTTTCGAAAGGTACATCCTTTTATTCTGAGGCTGTGGCCTCTGGTCCTAGACTCTCCCACTAGTGGAAACATCCTCTCCACATCCAATCTATCCAGGTCTTTCACTAATCGGTAAGTTTCATTCAGGTCCCCCCTCATCCTTCTAAACTCTAGCGAGTACAGGCCAGTGTCATCAAATGCTCATCATATATTATTCTTGGGATCATTCTGGGATCAATCATTCCTGGATCATTCTCGTAAACCTCTTCTGGACTTTCTCCAGTGCCAGCACATCCTTCCTCAGATATGGGGCCAAAACTGCTCACCACAATCCAAATGCGGCCTGACCAGCATCTTATAGAGCTTCAGCGTTACGTCCCTGTTTTTGTATTCTATCCCTCTTGAATAAATCAAACATTGTATTCGCCTTCCTTACTATCCTGCACCAGCACTCCCAAGTCCCTATGCACCTCCGATTTCTGAATTTGTTTCTCATTTCGAAAATAGTCTACGCCTTTATTCCTACTACCAAAACACAAGACTCCACACTTTGCTACACGATATTCCATCTGCCACTTCTCAGCCCACTCTCCCAACCTGCCCAAGTCCTTCTACAGAGTCCCTGCTTTCTCTACACTCCCTGCCCTCCCACCTATCTTTGTATCATCTGCAAACCTAGCCTCAGAGCTGTCAATTCCCTCGTCCAAATCATTGATATACAATGTGAAGAATAACAGCCCTTGCACCGACCCCTACAGAACTCTGCTCATCATTATATTACCTCTCTTTGCCATCTGCCATCTAGCTAACCTGCCATGCAAACATCTGCCTTTTGATACCATGGGCTCTCATCTTCTATAGCAGCCTCACCTGTCACACCTTATTAAAGGCCTTTTTAAAAATTGTTTTGTTGCTTTGATGTTTTTTAAAACTGTGCTGACAAGAGCTCAGGACATGCACGTCCCTGTTAGAGTGAAGGGCAAAGCAGGCAAACGTACGGAAGCTTGGGTGATGTGGGAAACTGAGGCTCTTGTCCAGAGTAAGAAGGAGGCAGGACACAGGTATAGGCAGCTGGGATCAAGTGTATCCCTGGAGGAGTTTCAGGAACTAAGGACCAAAGTAAGAAAGGACATCTGAAGGGGAAAAAGAGGACAGGAGATGGGGCAAGTTGGGGTCAGGATAACTTTGAGGGTATGAGAAAAAATCTTGCTCAAGTTGATTGGGGAAGGGTGTTTCAGGATAAAGGAACATCAGCCAATTGGGATGTTTTTAAAAGTGTGATGACAAAAGCTCAGGATATGCATGTCCCAGTGAGTGTGAAGGCCAAGGCAGGCAAACGTCAGCAAGCTTGATTGACGACAAGCTTTGGTCAAGAATAAGAAGGATGCATGCGACAGGCATAGGCAGCTGGGATCAAGTGTATCTCTGGAGGAGTTTCAGGAACTAAGGAGCAAAGTAAAAAAGGAAATCAGATGGGCAAAGATGGGCCAGGAGATAGCTATGGCAGATAGCATTAAGGGCAATCCCAAGAGATTTTATAAATACATAAAGGGGAAAAGGGTAACTAGAGAGAGAGTGGGACCTCTTTGGGATTAAAGCAGTCACCTCTGTGTGGAGCCACAGGCAAAGCCCACAATGAGCATTCTTCCTCAGTAGATACCGTAGAGAAAGACAGGAGCACGGAGGAACTTGGGGCAACCAATGGAAGTGTCTTGAGAGCAGTCAGTGTCACGGTCGAAGAGGTGCTAAGTATCCTGACGTGTTTGAAGGTAGACAAATTTCCAGGGCCTGATCAGATATATCCGAGGACATTGTAGGAAACTAGAGAGGAAATTGCGGGAGCCCTGGCTTAAATTTACGAGTCGTCTTTAAATACAGGAGAGGTGCCGGAAGACTGGAGGGTGGCAAATGTTGTGCCTCTGTTCAAAAAGGGCTGCAGAGAAAATGCTGGGAACTTTAGGCCAGTGAGATTAACATCTGTAGTCGGAAAGTTACTGGAAAGTATCCTGAGGGATAGGATATACAGGCATTTAGATGGGCAAAGGCTGATTATGGATATTCAGCATGTTTTTGTACGTGGGAGGTCATGTCTCACGAATCTAATTGAGTATTTTGAAGATGTGATCAAAAAGGTCGATGAGGGCAGAGCTATCGATGTTGAATGATTGAATGACGGAGTAGACTTGATGGGCCGAATGGCCTACTTCCGCTCCTATCAATTATGACCTTCATCTAAACATATATCCTTCATCAAAACATCGTGAAGTTAGTTAACTAAATTAATCGTCCACTCTAACTTCAGCCAATGTAGTCCATGCCTCATTAACTGGAGCTGATTCCAAGCTCATTAGGACAATATGCATTGCAGCCATGTGTATTGTTCTTAATATAATTACTTCATCAGTGCTGGCAACATCCCTTTAGTGCTCGGGTACTCCAAGAGAAGATCAGAGGGATGACTGTTGTTTATTTAGTTTCAAAATGTTCTTTATTTAAAATATACATCTTCTGAGCTCCTCAAATTATAGTTATGGCACTCATGGGGGAAATACCGTTTATAAGCCACTGAGACTTGGGATGTCTTGAAGAGCGAAATGCTGGGAACTTTGAGCAGATTAGGCAGAATCTGTGGAAATAGAAACTACTAACATTTCAGGTGGAAGTATTATCATCTGAAATATCAGCTTTCCACCAATGATGTTGCCTGTCCGCCGGGTGTTGTGGTATTTTCTGCTTTTTCTATCAAATTTTCAGCATCTGCTTTGTGATTTTCAAGACTTGGAACTTATTTGACAATTAGTCCCAGGGACCATATTGGGGCTGTGCAGGTCTACTTGGCATTATGCAACATTAAAACAGACAGACAATTTTATCCAAAGTAAAAGTCTTTAAACTCTACAAAGCTGCTCTACGATACAAGCACAGCTGCCACAGACACGTAATCCTTTAGGAGTCAAGATATTGTTGCCTGGTGTGTTAACTTAGAGAGCCTTTAGGCAAATATTCTCTTTTAACTTCCTTAACCCTTAGGATGTTACAAAATAAACCAGAATTGCCAAGCCAACGTGCAAAACACTAATCCTCTCCCACTGTGCCTGATGCATACCAGATATCCATCTACTTCCTCTTGCCTCGATACATACATTGAACTTCTGCTTCAACCATTCATTCCCAGAACTGGCTCAACCTCATCTGCTTGGAGGCATTAATACCACATGAGCACCTTTACCCCAGTTATTCAACCACTTCGCCAACCCCATCTGTTCATGCCCTAGTCTCGGAACCCAGTTTCCATTAAACTGCAAACCAATTATCAACTGACATTTATTAGAAACCTACTGACTCCCACAACTATCTGGACTACACTTCTTCCCACCCTGCTTCCTACACGGACTCTATCCCCATCTCCCAATTCCTCCGTCTATGCCGCATCTGCGCCCAAGATGTGGTGTTCCATACTAGAACATCCGAGATGTCCTCATTCTTTGGGGAACAGGGGTTCCCCTCTTGCCTCATAGATGAGGCTCTCACACATGTCTCTTCGGTACCCCACAGCTCTACTTTTGCTTCCCCTCCCTGCAGTTGCAACTAGGGACAAGAGTCCCCCTAGTCCTCACCTTTCACCCCATCAGCCATTGCATACAGCCATCGCATCCTCCGACATTTTCACCGCCACCAATGGCATCCCACCACTAGTCACATCTTCCCATCTCCACCCCTTTCCACCTTCCGCAGAGATCATTTCCTCCGCAACTCCCTAGTTAATTCATCCCTTCCCACCCAAACCACCCCCTCCCCAGGTATCTTCCCCTGCAACCGCAGAAGAAGCAACACCTGTCCCTATACCTCCTCCATCGACTCTGTCCAGGGACCCCGAAAGTCCTTTCAGGTTAGGCAGAGGTTCACTTGCGCCTCCTCCAAGCTCATCTACTGTATCCACTGTTCCATGTGTGGACTCCTATACATCGGGGAGACCAAATGTAGACTAAATGATAATTTCACTGGACACCTTCGCTCAGTCCACCTAAACCTACCTGATCTCCCGGTTGCCAAACAATTTAACTCCCATTCTCATTCCCACACTGACCTTTCTGTCCTGGGCCTCCTCCATTGTAAGCGTGAGGCCAAACGCAAATTGGAGTAGCAGCACCTCATATTTTGCTTGGGCAGCTTACAACTCAGTGGTATGAATATTGATCTCTCTAACTTCAAGTAACCCCGGCATTCCCTCTCTCCCCATCCCTCCCCATCCTAGTTGATGTACTAGTTTCACCTTTGTCCAGGTGAGTTTTATTTTCTGTAACTCGTTTTCACCTTGCCCACAGCTAACAATGGCCTGTTTCCTTTCTAATCATTACTTTATTGCACATCTTATGTTCATTTGTTCTATATCACCATCTATATCTCTCGTTTCCCTTTCACCTGACTCTCAGCCTGCAGAAGGGTCTCGACCTGAAACATCACTGATTCCTTCTCCCCAGAGATGCTGTCTGACCCACTGAGTTACTCCAGCATTTTGTGTCTATCTTCTATTATGCTAGCTGATATTGTCTGTGCCAAACATGATGTAAAGTGAAATTCATCTCATTTGCCTGCATCTGATCCACACCCTTGCCCTCCCGACATGCCCACGTGTCTATCCAAAAGCATCTTCAACGCTACCATCGTATCTGCCTCCATCCACACCCTTCCAGAAACGCAAAACCCTCTATGTAAAAAACTTTGAACATAGAACAGTACAGCACAAGAACAGGCCCTTCAGCCCATAATGTCTGTGCCAGTATGATTTGATAACATGACATGGTTTAACCCCATGACATGATGTCTAATCATGTGACATTTGCACAATTTACAAATGCCATTTCACTTGCATTGTAAAGGTGGGAATTCCTGTAGAGTGGCTTCTCTTCTGTTTGCATGTTAGCAACTGTAATGCTAAATCTCCATGAATCAGAGACCTTCAGCAAGATAAACAATGTGCAGTTCAAATCACATTTCCTTAAAGTGACCAAACCAGCCATTTCGCTGATATACAATCGAGGAAGAGAATGTTGTAAGATCATTTTGTAATGCCACATTGCAGACTTGACAAATTTTATAGTAAACTAGCAAAGCGGGCCCGTTGGGCCCGTCCCCACACCCCCCATTCTCTCCTCCCCCAGCCCCACTCTTACTCTCCAAGTGTGCCCGTTGGGCCCGTCCTCCTGATCTGTGTATGTCAAGTGACCACTATAACTTTTTTTTTTTTTTTTTCCTAATCAGATGTGCAGCACTTTGGTCAACATGGGTTGTTTTTAAATGTGCTATACAAATATAATTGACTTGACTTGACTTGCAATAACAAAACAATCAGTGCTTTTCTGGAAACTTTTCGAAACAATGTAACCGTCACAAGCTGAAAACTAAATCTGCACCGCAGCACCCCCCTGAAAAAGGGGGGGGCAGCGCTTTAAAACCTCTGTAACTTAAAAAACACGCGACCAAATTAAATGAAAATATCACGGCCGAGCGAGCGCGAGATTGGCGATTGAGGCGGTGCGAAAACCGTCGCGCTACGGTCCGCCGTTTTGCTGCAATCGCTGTTACGAATATATCAGGCCAAACCACAAAAAAATATATACACAAGATCTGAGTTTTAGTAGTATACTAGAACAAGTGTGCCCGTTCAAAGCGGGCCCGTTGGGCCCATCCCCACACCCCCCATTCTCTCCTCCCCCAGCCCCACTCTTACTCTCCAAGTGTGCCCGTTGGGCCCGTCCTCCTGATCTGTGTATGTCAAGTGACCACTATAACCTTCTTTTTTTTTTTTTTTCCTAATCAGATGTGCAGCACTTTGGTCAACATGGGTTGTTTTTAAATGTGCTATACAAATATAATTGACTTGACTTGATTTGACTTGACTTGCAATAACAAAACAATCAGTGCTTTTCTGGAAACTTTTCGAAACAACGTAGCCGTCACAAGCTGAAAACTGAATCCTTTTCTGGAAACTTTTCGAAACAATGTAGCCGTCACAAGCCACAAGCTGAAAACTAAATCTGCACCGCAGCGCCCCCCTGAAAAAGGGGGGGGCAGCGCTTTAAAACCTCTGTAACTTAAAAAACACGCGACCAAATTAAATGAAAATATCACGGCCGAGCGAGCGCGAGATTGGCGATTGAGGCGGTGCAAAAACCGTCGTGCTACGGTCCGCCGTTTTGCTGCAATCGCTGTTACGAATAAATATACGATATATTCAGGTCAAACCCAAAAAAAATATATATATATATTCACAAGATCTGAGTTTTAGTATTATATAGATATATTCACAAGATCTGAGTTTTAGTATTATATAGATCGATAGATAGATAGACACAAAATGCTGGAGTAACAGCGGGACAGACAGCATCACTGGAGAGAAGGAATGGGTGACGATTCAGGTCAAGATCCTTCTTCAGACTGAGTGTCAGATTTGACCGAGTCGTCACCCATTCCTTCTCTCTAGAGATGTTGCCTGTCCCGCTGAATTAATCCAGCATTTTGTGTCTATCTTTGGTGTAAACCAACATCTGCAGTTCCTTCCTACAAGTTTTATTGTAGAACTGGTGTGGATTGTGAGTTTCCAGGCATACTTCCCAGGTGTATTGCTTTGGACTGGACAATGGACTGGGCCATTGGGTGGCTGAAATGAGCACAATTATCATCATCATCATCATATATATACAGCCGGAAACAGGCCTTTTCGGCCCACCAAGTCCGTGCCGCCCAGCGATCCCCATACATTAACACTATCTTACACCCACTAGGGACAATTTTTACCTTTACCCAGCCAATTACTGAGACCAAAAGCAGACGTCCATGTTCCCCAGCATGGCTTGCCACCCGATTAACAGAGTGGGGACCTAATGCCTAACCTCAACAGTACAAGGTATTGATAAGGAGCCACTGCATCAGGCACCATGCAAGACTTTGCCTTGGCTATTTTCAAAGGGATCCATTCCATGGCTTGGATTAGTCAGGTGGCCAGCTTTTTTCACCTCATTTCTTGCTGAATTCAGGGTGCATAAATGTTTTTGTTAATGCGAGTGGCTGGATATTGTTGTTCAAATGGTCCAACTCATTCGATCTTAAAGTGGGGTTTCCCGCCATGTTGGGATCATCACATCCCTTAATCTCCAATTGTGACTATCAAACATGACAACATGCGCTGGAATAAAGACCTGGCTGAACACTGCGGCAAACTAATGTAATTGGAGAGTTTTTAAGCGGGTCCATAACACTCTAGGAATATTAAAAATGGAGACTTGCATCCATTCCAGTTGTGCAATAATCGGCAAATCGACCCCGTCTTGGTTCTCCAAAATGCAACCGAACTGTGCCATGAATTCTGCACCAAATCAAAGTCTAAATATTTGATCTAACTGTATTCTGCTAATACAGCTTTCCCATCTACCCAAACATTGCTTGTAGGATGGACATTAAGAAGATATTGTTATTGAAATAACGGTAGGTTACTTCACAATCAAGGTAGTGGAAGATATGTCCTTCTTACTCATTGTTTAAAAAAGCTTTGAAAGTATTGTGTAGGAAAGAAAACTGCAGATGCTGGTTTAAATGGAAAGTAGACACAAAATGCTGCAGTAACTCAGCAAGTCAGGTAGCATCTCCGGAGAGAAGGAATGGGTGATGTTTCGAGTCGAGACCCTTCTTCAGACTGATGTATTGTAGTCATTGTACCAAGAGTTTGAAGTACTCCTGATTCGAATTGCTTTCTACTTTCAACACTGGGTACCACAAGGCACGAGCTGCCAGGCACAATCTGCCAGGATGAAGAGTTAACCTTCTTTTAACTCGGCTGTAAAAAGCCACAGTCTCACTCAGCCTGAGAACAACTGTTCCTATTTGAGAGCTTCATTTTCCCACAGCACCAAACATGTGGTCCCTGAGTAAGATTGGCAATTTCGGCTCAGTCTTGGCTAATGTCCATCGTGAGAGATTAAAACATGTCATGCAATCATTTCCTCTAAAGAAAACCCCACTGTACACATCCCCACGTGCTTAAATTCTCACATTTTATAACGGAATTGTTTATAACCTGGAATAATTCCAAACTTACTGGCACTGAGCAGGGTTTCACATGCAGCATCTGAGAGAGAGAGAGTGATTCATTTGGTTTGGATGTGCATGGAACGACTTCAAAGATTTGTTTCGTTCTATTGATAAAAAAAGGGAAAGGGATGAATTTGATTTTCTTGCTTGAGCACAACAGTCTTTTTGGCCTTGATAACAATTCCCTGTATGCAACCATTTACAAAGACAACAAAAAGATTTTATCATTGTTAAATCTACAATAATCATACTGTTTGTTGTTCATCCACGTTGCTAACAATCCTAATGCCAACTATTTTAAAAATTCGATGAACAGGCAATATATCTTTTCCTCTCATCTCTTGAATACTCTGATTACTCGAATGCACTTTCCTAAAGAGTCCACTCCTCATGGACACGAGGACCATTCTGCCCATCGGGGCTCCGACAGCTTCCAGTGGAGCAATTCTATTAGTTCCATTTCCCTTCTCATTTCTCCGCCTGTTCGTGCCGAACATTTTCTCTTAGATTAAATGTGTAGGAAGGATCTGGTTTACACCAAAGATAGACATGAAATGCTGGAGTAACTCAGCGGGACAGGGACTCAATGGGTAACGCCACCCATTCCTTCTCTCCAGGGATGTTGCCTGTCCCGCTGAGTTACTCCACCATTTTAGGTCTATCTTCTCTTTGATTAATTTTGCCTTTAACATACACTAAGTGGTAATTTACAGCCACCATCTAACCTTCCAGCACATCTTTAGGAGGTGGGAAGAAGCTGGAGTACTACAAGGGAAACCCACACGGTCACAGAGAGAATGTGAAAACACCACACAGACAGCATCTATGGCCAGACTGGAACTCAGAACCCGGGAGCAGTGAGGTAGCCACATAGACGCTATCCACAATCAGACTGGGGTACCTGGAGCTCTGTGCTATGCTGTCAGGCCTCCTACAGTAGAATAGTTTCGTTCTTGCTATTTCAATAAATAACATTTCACATCTAACCTCAATATACTGCTGTCACACGAGCACACAGCTTCATATTGACAGAATTGAGCACAATCTGATTTTCCCGCTGTTTGTTCCAGACACATTGTGGCTCCTACACTGGGGCTTCCTAATGCTGACCTGACAGAGATCAACTACTTTGACAACAGCTTGGTTCCAACCAAATTCCATCCTGGGCTGTATATCCGAGTGCAGATTTCATCACAACGGTGTCTACATTTACAAACTCTGATTCATAGTCACGATGTGGAACTATGGAAATTGATTCTCTCATTCATAGTATTCAGTTCATTCCAGATATTTCCTAAACACACACATGTACCAATAAAAATAATACCATTTAATTGGTGAAGATGAATTTTAAGTACACAAATGGTATGGAATTATCTGCTACATTCGGCAGCTTTACTGGAAGCTATTCTGTTTTTATTGAGAGAGAATGTTCTTTAATTTACAGATCTTCCCCTGATTGATGAGATTGATTCTGCGTAAATTGTCTATTGGTTTATAGTATACATTTGAGTCATAGACATAGAACATAGAACAGTACAGGAATAGGCCCATCAGCCACGATATCTGTGCCGAACACAATGCCTACTTGAAGTAATTTATTTTGTCTGCACATTATCCATATCTCTACAAACCAGCATATTCATGAAAACTTCTTAAATGCAACTATCATATCTGCTTCTAACATCATCACAGGCAGCATGCTCCAGGCACACACCACTCTCACTTAATAAACTAGCTCAGCACATCTCCTTTAAATGTTCTCTCTCTCATAGCTAGGCCCTCTAACATTTGACATTTGCACCCTGGGAAAAAGGTTCTGATTGTCTACCATGTCAATACCTCTGATAATAATATAAACTTCTATCAGCTTTCCCCTCAGCCTCCAATGCTCCAGAGAAAATAATCAATAATTAATCAATATCAATCAATCCTCTCCTTACAGCTAATACTCGAATCCAGGCGGCATCCTCGTAACTCCACTCCAATTCCAATTCATGGGCTGGGATCAGATTGGAATATATATCCTAAACTTACAAGCAGTAAATTCTATGTTTCAAAATATTATCAATTTCATTCATGTTCCACCATGCATAGTTTTGTTGCCTGAAGTATTTAAAATTCTGCTACTTAACCTTCATGACCAAATTTGGAGATTGTTGCATTTCAGGTGTTATAATTATTTTACTATTGCATTTAACTCTTTTGTAACGATGTCTGGATAAAATGGTTTGTGTGTTCCTGTGACCTCCCCTTTTGCAAGGTGAATTCACCTGTAAGATTACTCAAGTTAAATCAACAATCTGGAAATCTCAGTAGTAATTGTATTGGACTAGAGTGAAATGCATTGGCTGACATGTTTAGTTTAGTTGCCATCATCATTTATCGCTCAACTTGTTAGGAGAGTGGATAGCAGGCACATCAAGACATTGGAAAGAAACGGCCTGCACAAAATCCTAAAGTTACTAGCAAACTGACTTCAGTGTCCCTTCCTAGTAGGGTTACCAACTTTCTCACTCCCAAATAAGGGACAAAAGGTGACGTCACCTGACCTCGTGAGGCGCCCCACGTGACCTCACCCAGCCAGCGGCCACATGCTCCCGCTCCACCACCCGGGCTGGGAGGAGGATTCTTATGCAACCTCTGTTAGGCGGCGCCGGGCCTCCAGGCCTACACTGTCCGGGCCTACAGCAGCCCCCAGGCCTACAGTGTCTGTGTCTACAGTGTCTTGGCCCACAGTGCCCCCAGCCTAATATGGGACAAGGGCGGTCCCGTACGGGATAAACCAATTTAGCCCAATATACGGGAGGTCCCGGCTAATACATGATAATTGGCAACCTTACTTCCTAGGCCAACAACCACAGCACTGAGGCAGTCAGGCCAACGAATTCAACACATATTCAAAGCCTCCTAGACAGAATGTAACAACGCTGTTGAATCCTGGGAAACCAATGCTAGGACGTAGCTGAGTTAAAGATCTTAGCTGAAATCCTGAGTCTGAAGAAGAGTCTCGACCTGAAACATCACCCATTCCTTCTCTCCAGAGATGCTGCCTGACCCACTGAGTTACTCCAGCATTTGTGTCTATCTTCAGTTTAAACCAGCATCTGCAATTCCTTCCTCCAAATTAGCTGAAATTCCCTTCTTGGCCCAATGACCTTATTCAGTGGAAAACACAAAGGTCTCAGATTCATAGAAACATAGAAAATAGGTGCAGAAGGAGGCCATTCGGCCCTTCGAGCCAGCACCGCCATTCATTGTGATCATGGCTGATCATCAACAATCAATAATCCATGCCTGCCTTCTCCCCATATCCCTTGATTCCACTAGCCCCTAGAGCTCTATCTAATTCTCTCTTAAATCCATCCAGTGATTTGGCCTCCAATGCCTCTGTGGCAGAGAATTCCACAAATTCACAACTCTCTGGGTGAAAAGGTTCCTTCTCACCTCAGTTTTAAATGGCCTCCCCTTTATTCTAAGACTGTGGCCCCTGGTTCTGGACTCGCCCAACATTGGGAACATTTTTCCTGCATCTAACTTGTCCAGTTCATTTATAATTGTATATGTCTCTATAAGATCCCCTCTCATCCTTCTAAACTCCAGTGAATACAAGCCTAGCCTTTTCAATCTTTCCTTCTTTCAATCTAGATTCACTGTCTAAACAGGGTTCTGAGAAGGAACGTGGCAACTACAACAGCCTGACCGCGAGAGAAGACGGCAGGGGAAGAGAAAAGACATTCTGGCCTTCCATCACAGTGAGGAGGTGACTGGAGGAGACTCACTGTGATGGATGTTTCTTTTTGTTTGATTGTGTGTGTTATTGCTTATTTTGATTGCTCTTGTTGTTGGACTGTGGGTAATCTTTCATTTCACTGCACATTTATGTGTACGTGACAAATAAACTTGACTTGACTTGACTTGAATAAATCACTTGGATGGCCGTTCTCCTGCTTCCTATCTCTTCACATATGAATTACAAATGAAGATCGGCAGTGGTGTCACCTTACACTGGAATGTTTGTTTTATTATGCAATCTTTGAAGGTCAAGGTTAGCTTGCACTCCAGATCTAGGGCCAATGGAGTGACTCATCTATATACTAAAACTCTCGTTTGTTATCTTGTTTGTGACTGAACTTCAGCCAAAACGGTACACGATAGCCCGACAATTTTAGGCTCACCTTACTCACCATTGTCACTTTAGTGATAATGCAAGTAGTTTCATTGAAATCGGTGTTATATTTGTTGTTATTCATATTTTAAAGTTTAAAAGGAGGGGAGGGGGAGGGGAGGAGGGAAGGGGGGAGTGGGGGAGAAGGGAGAGGGGAGGGGGGGTTGAGGAGAGAGGGGAGGGGGGGAGGACAGGGAGCACCAATGCAGCAGAGGTTTGGGCCCAACGGGTCCACTTTGTCTAGTAACTCCTATTATTTGAACAAGAAGCTGACACTCATCATCTTCGTACACACATAATAGTTACTGATTGGGCATAATGGAAAGGAAGCCAATCACTGGGAAATTCCCAACTGAAGACCACCCTGCTGGTCTTGATGCAGAGTAGATTGTATCCATGCAATATTAAGTTGAGCATAACAAAATGCTCACCTTGCCTTTTGAGTGACTAAGTGGTGCTACATTTACCTCTAAGTCAGAAAACCAAAGGTTCAAGACATACTTCAGAACTTCATCACGTTTCAGTTCAGGGACTAGAATTGGATGCAGCGTATCAGAAGAGATGTCGAACCGAGCATGAAGCAACTCCTTCAGATGGATGCAAGAGATCCCTTGGCCGCTGCACAAAATGAAGGATGTGCACAAGAACCTGGGTGGGTCAGAAGGAGAGAGAACGAAAGGGAGGAGGTGTGGGTTAACTGAATTTGGAAAATTCAATGTTCATTCCATCGGGTTGTGCGCTACCCATGTGGAAAATCTGTTCCCCCAGTTTGTGTTTGGCCTCACCCTGGCTGTGGAGAAGGTGGAGGACAGAGAGGTAGATTCAGGAATGGGAAAAAGAGTTGAAATGGCATGCAAGCCGATCTCAAGATGACAACTACGGGCAGTGCACAGTTGCTTGGCAAAGCGTTCGCCAAATGTACACTTGGTCTCCAGGGTAGAGGAGGCCACATCATGAGCTCCGAATGCAATAGACAAGATTAGAGGAGGAGGATATGAATCTCTGCCTCACGTTAGGTGCCTGGATGGTGGTTGGGGAGGTGGTGTATTGACAGTTGTTGCACCTCAATAAACAATAGACAATAGGTGCAGGAGGAGACCATTTGGCTCTTAGAGCCAGCACCGCCATTCACGGTGATCATGACTGATCATCCACAATCAGTACCCGTTCCTGCCTACTCCCCTTTTCCCCTGACTCCGCTATCTTTAAGAGCTCTATCTAATTCTCTCTTGAAAGCATCCAGAGAATTGGCCTCCACTGCCTTCCGAGGCAGAAAATTCCACAGATTCATAACTCTTTAGGTGAAAACGTTTTTCCTCGTCGTTCTAAATGGCCTACCCCTTTTTCTTAAACTGTGGCCCCTGGTTCTGCACTCCCCCAACATTGGGAACATGTTTCCTGCCTCTAGCGTGTCCAATCCCTTAACAATCCTATACGTTTCAATAAGATCCAAATGGTTGAAGGGGAAATGCCAGTGGATGGAAGTGGTGGATGTGGAGAGGGGAGTGAACCTGGGGGTCACGGACTGAGTGGTGCGGAAAGCAGAAAGTAGTGAGGACGGGATCAGCTTTCATAGTTTGTCAGCTTGAGCTGCTTGCAAACAGTCTGACACATTGCCTTCAAAACAACGGCAGCAAGCCTTCAAAAATAAAAGTAAGAGTGGTTGAAATGCAACGAGCGTGACAAATCATGCCTCAACCCTTCATATTGTTACAACCTGACAGGAGCTTCACAAAAAATAACAATTCATAAAATTATCACATGCTCTCAGAATATGGAAAAAAGGCAATACATAGGTCATGAAACTGTGAGGAAGATCATAAGTATGTGCTTGCAAAATGCTCTTTTGTTCTCAGTCCTCAGGATCGAGACTGATTGCATTCAGTCTGGCTTTGTTGGTTATGAGGTGGTTGATGAGGCTAGCATGGTCACCACTCACAGGGCAGGGGGTGGTTGGGTGGAGATTTACACTGTGCTCCACTCATTCCATTCCATACGCAGAGACTCTGAGAGATCCTGATGCATGGAGTCAAAGTTCTCAATGCCACTCCTACAGTTTGAGCAGACTTGAGCCAGAAACTCTGAGGAATTTGTGGTGATGTTGCATTCTGACAAGGAGCACTGAAGTCCATGTTTGAGTCTGTCCCTCGGACTGCCTGGTTATAATTTCCTGCAACTGTGCTCCCATTTGAAGGTGTTCAGAATTCTGGTGTTGAGCTTGCAAATGATGAGGCCTGATCAAAGCAGTCAATTGAGTCCAAATCGTGTCTCAATGCTGGGATGTTGCTCTGGGAGTGTGTGTATCAGCACCTTTTGTCTACCAGTACACACACACACACACCATATATATATGTGCAAGAAGTTGCCGATACACATCTTTTGTATGTGTGTGTGTGTAGAAATATATATATTTAAATATATATATGTATGTGTGTGTGTGTGTGCATGCGTTCATGCGTGTGTGCATGTGTGTGTGTGCATGCGTTCTTGCGTGTATGTGTGCGCGTGTGAGCATGTGTGTTTGTTTGTGCGTGGGCACGCATGTTTGTGTATGCGCATGTGTGTGTGTGCACGTGTGTGTGTGCATATGTGTGTGTGTGTGTGTGTGTGTGTGTGTGCGTGCGTGTGTGCATATGTGTGCATGTGCGCGCGTGTGTGGGTGTGTGTGTACCTTTTGTCTACCAGAAAAGTACTGGGTAGAAGACTATCTACAGATTAGAACTAAAAAAACAATACCAGCCAATGCATCTCATTCCAGACCAATACAATTACTGCCAGCATCTGCACAATGTGGATTTAACTTATGGAATATTACAGGCAAATTCACCTTGCAGCATAGCAGGTCATAAAAATACACAAATCACTTTACATTGGCCACAGGGGAGTTAAAACGGACACTAAAGTGACTTACTACTGCCGCAACTGTGAGATGATGAGAAGTCAGAGTATATCATAGGGCAATTTAAACCTTGATGATAGAATAAGGACTTATCAATCAAAGATATTGATTACCACAGCAGCCAATGAGCTGGAGGTAGGGCAGCACGCGGGCTTTTGTGGAGCAGTAAACCGAGGCAGTTTACACAGAACATGCCAACAAAGAGGCTGGAGAAAAACAGAAATCACAGCAACATCTTACAACATAAGCAGCAGCATCTCCCCAAAAACATCAACGCAGTGAAGGGCAGTTATTATAAACTTCAACCACTGTGCTGTATGGTGCAAGCCTGATGGACAAGGCTATTATTAGAACTTCATCCCTCTGCTTGGTGGTGATGTGGTCAGTGTATCCATCTTCATTACACTTGTGACTTCACTGTAGGAGGCAACTTGATGCAAGCTTCCACAGTGGGGATTGGTGGATGATCGTGGGTAAGAAAAGAATGATTCAGACTGGCACATCTATCCTCATCACACTGGGTTGAAGGAAGGTCAGCATTTATTTCTCTATCTGATGCATACTCTCTTGTCCAGAGTAGGTGAATCGAGGATCAGAGGACATAGGTTTAAGGTGAAGGGGAAAGATTTAATGGGAATCTGAGGGGTAAACTTTTCACACAAAGGGTGGTGGGTGTATGGAACAAGCTGCCAGAGGACGTAGTTGAGGCAGGAACTATCCCAACATTTAAGAAACAGTTAGACAGGTACATGGATAGGACAGGTTTGGAGGGATATGGACCAAACATGGGTAGGTGGGACAAGTGTAGCTGGGACATTGATTGTTGGGCGGTGTGGGCAAGTGGGCCATAGGGCCTGTTTCCACACTGTATCACTATGACTATCTCTACTACAGTGGTAAGTCTAGATTTGTCTGTGACAGTAAAAAGTACACAGACCTCATCAGCTAAAGGCAGACAGATATTCCTAGCCAACACATGAACACTTATGCCTTCAATATACGTGTACTGCTTACACAAGATACTGTAAACCAGTCAGTTAATCGACACCACACAAAGCTGAGTTTCAATTGTGTTACATTCAGCCATGTCATAATCATTTAGCAACTGATTGAATACAGTTTTACAGCAAGGTTCAATTTGTTCATACAATGAACTTGTGCGTAGCATACAAGTCAATCTAATCTCAAGTGTGTTTTACTTCATTCAAAATGAAGAACATGAATGAGATTAATCAGAATCACTCACTGGCACTGAACTCTCCCTGCTCCTGTTCACCCACAGCCCTGTTCTCACCCCCATTTTAATAGTGCCTTCGTTTTCAAATCCCACCACGATCTCTTCCTTCCTCTCCCTCTCTAATTATTATAACCTCCTCAAATATCCAACAAGATATTCGCATTCCTCCAATTCTGGAAGATTGAGATTTATAATCTCTACAAACAAATCTCCAACAGCCTCCGCCCAAAACACAGGGATCCTCTCTGCTCCAAAACACCTCCTGTAAAATGTATTCCTTTAGTCTGAAGAAGGGTCTCGACCCAAAACGTCACCCATTCCTTCTCTCCAGAGATGCTGCCTGTCCTGCTGAGTTACTCCAGCATTTTGTGTCTATCTTTAACCAAGATGTTGCTTATTTGCCTAAAAACAACTCTCACATGGACTGGCAACAACGTTTGGAGCACTCTGCTCGGGACATTTCATTGTGTATGCTCAACCAATGCACATTGATGGTGCGGTGTCCTGTACATGGATTTGCTAATGTTCTCAAGACATACTATTGTCTAATCTGATATTATGCACTCAAACATGTGCAACATACCTTAGACATAATACATGGTGATTATAGCAGTGATCAATGATGCTAAACCATGACCGTCTATAAACCTCTCAATGAATAAGGTGAAACAACAATTTGCAGAAGGGATAACTTATTGCGTTGCAGAGTGACAGATATGGATATTGAGTGTCGTGAGTGAGATTGAGTGGAGAATTTTATTGTGCACAATTATCTTTTGATAGAAACACGCACACTCCCAAATGTAATGTTCCATGGTAAATACACTCAAACTGATATTGGGATCAAACATCAATGCCTCAGCAATTTATAACACATTAGACCAAGTGGAACCGTTGGGCCCAAACTTCTCCTGCATTGGTGCAGCACCCTGTCCTCTCCCCCTCCCCTCTCTCCTCAACCCCCCCTCCCCTCACCCTTCTCCATCACTCCCCTCTTCACCCCTCCCTCCCTCCTCCCCTCCCCCTCCCCTCCTTTTAAACTTTAAAATGTGAATAACTTAAAAAATATAAGACCAATTTCAATAAAACTACTTGCATTATCACTAAAGTGACAATGGTGAGTAAGGTGGGCCTAAAATTGTTGCGCTATCGTGTACCGTTTTGGCTGAAGTTCAGTCACAAACAAGATAACAAACGAGAGTTTTAGTATATAGATGTCCTATTGTTGGAAGTTCATGAGCGTGTAGATTGGGAAAATCGAAACAGGGATGACTGGAAAGGAAGAAAGGTTTGAACTATGATTAATAAATCAATAGAGCTGAAGAGAGGAAGGAAGGAAGGAAGGAAGGAAGGAAGGAAGGAAGGAAGGAAGGAAGGAAGGAAGGAAGGAAGGAAGGAAGGAAGGAAGGAAGGAAGGAAGGAAGGAAGGAAGGAAGGAAGGAAGGAAGGAAGGAAGGAAGAACGTACCTGATTACACAAACTGAGCCTGCAGGGAGTTGGCTACATACGGGCAGCGTTCTGCTGAGACCTTCGTGGCTTGGGTTTGACTGGGCTTGGCCTTACCCAGCAAGCTCCAGTCCTTTATAGAGGTCATTTTGACCTGATGCTAGCCAGACACAACAGGCAAACAGGTCAAGAGGGTGATTTACAGGTTTGACTGAATGTCAGTGGTAAGTAGGGTGCAGCGACCAACATGGGAGGGGATGGGGAATACATCCCATGTATTCCCAGTGGTAGGGTGCAGTGGTAGGGTGCAGCGACCAACATGGGAGGGGATGGGGAATATATCCCATGTATTCCCAGTGGTAGGGTGCAGTGGTAGGGTGCAGCGACCAACATGGGAGGGGATGGGGAATACTCTTGAAGTTTACCTTCCTCAGCCAACCCACTCATCCCCGGGATCATTCTCGTAAACCTCCTCTGGACCCTCTCCAAGGCCAGCACATCCTTACTCAGTTAAGGGGCCCAAAACTGCTGACAATACTCCAAATGCAGCCCGACCAGTGTCTTATAAAGCCTCAGCATTATATCCCTGTTTTTATATTCTAGCCCTCTATAAATAAATGCTATCATTGCATTCACCTTCCTTACTATCGATTCAACTCGCAAATTGACCTTCTGGGAATCCTGCACTTGCACTCCCAAGTTCCTTTGTGCCTTCAATTTCTGAGTCCTATCCCCATTTCTAAAATATTCTGTGCCTTTACTCCTACTACCAAACTCCATGACTGCACACTTTGCTACTCCATGTTCCCTTTGACACTTCTTTGCCCACTCTCCCAATCTGTCCAAGTCCTTCTGCAAAGTCCCAGCCTCCTCTACACCATCTGACCCTCCCCCATCTCTATATCATCTGCAAACCCGGCCACAAATCCTTTAATGCTGTCATCCAAATCATTGATATACATCGTTGGAGAGTGGTGACATGACCCGTGTGGATCACGACTAGTCATTGGCAGCCAACCCCTTTGCCTGCTGCCATTCGGCCAACCTTCTAGCCATGCTAGCATCTTCCCTCTCATACCACGAGCTCTGTCTTCAATACAAAACGTTCATTGTTTCTCTTTCCACACTTGCTACCCAAGTGGCGATGTTTCTCCAACATATTCCTCCATGTTTTCTATCAGATTTCCAGCACCTGAACTTTAAAAAAAAAATCATTTCCAGTAGGTGTACAGAACAAGCTGCTGGAGGAAGTAGCTGGGGCAGACACTATCATAATGTCTCAGAAACATTCAGACAGGTACTTGGATGGATAGTTTTAGAGGTAGGAAAAAAACTGCAGATGCCGGTTTAAATCGAAGGTAGACACAAAATGCTGGAGTAACTCAGCAGGTCAGGCAGCATCTGCAGATACTGCCTGATCCGCTGAGTTACTCTAGCATTTTGTGTCTACCTTTGATAGGTTTAGAGGGATCTGGGCCAAACGCAGACAGTTGGGACTCGTGTAGATGGGGCATGTTGGCAGGAGGAGGTTGGGCTGAAGTGCCTGCTTCCATGCTGTACGACTCTGACATACCTTGTTACCTCTCCTGTTCATCACCAGCGTTGCAGTCCAATGCTGCTCTAGTTCCCATCACTCCTCATTGTGTGCATAATAGGGAAAGAGCTGTCGGGGATACAACTCATTTACAGATGCCTTTCCGATGTTATTCTCAGTGCATCTGTTTTTTTTGTGTTATAACTTGTTCCATATCATCAGTCAAAAATGGTTTCACACCCCATAAAAAAACAATCCGTGGCCTCAAATGGTTTCCATCTTCCAGTCTCCACACAGATTCACATAACCGGCACCGGTCACATCTTGGACTCGGGCCACACAATGTACAATAATAGAACAAAACCTGTTAAACACCCTTATTATTCAACTTTCAACTACACAATCACAGTTTAATCTCATCCAATGACTAAGGTGTCAATTCACAACTCACTACAAACATGACCACAGAGACCAGGACGTTTGCAGGTTCCTGTCACAGTTCTGGGCAAACTTCACTGACCAAGCTATTGCTTGAATGGCTAAATATGTTGGGGTAACATTTTCTTTTTTTTTGTGCCTTTCCCTAGTTACTTTACAGCTGATCCCCAAAACACAAAATCACCCTTCTGACCCTTCTGACCCATTTCACCAGTTGAGTGTATGGCTAACACTCAATAAAAGTCAGTATCATTTTGCCAAATTATAAATAAAATTAGGAATTGTTGATAGCGTGCAGTGGAGGGCACTGACCAGTGACATCTGGAAACATTATTTAACTCCAAAGAAAAGAAATCACCTTCACTCAGAGAGGTGGTGTTCATAGATTCAGAGACATACAGCACAGAAACAGGCTCTCATGTCCCACCTCGTTCATACTGACCAGGATGCCTTTTAATACTAATCCCATTTGCCCACAGTAGACCTGTATTCCTCCCCTCCATTCATACCCATGACCTATCCAAATGCCTTTCAGATGCTTTAATAGTATCCGTCTCCACGCGTTCTTCCAGCAACAGAATCTAAATATTCACCAACCTCAATATGGAATAAACTCTCCTGTACATTTCTCCACTTTCACCTGAAACTTGTGCCATCTGATTCTAAACTCGTCTGCACTGGGAAAACAATTCTGCTTATTTATCGATCTATGTCCCACATAATTTTGTAAACCACATTACAACCACTCCTCAGCCTCCTCAATAAACCTGAATAAACTCAGCCAATCTCGTCTCCAGAACTGGAGCCCTCCATTCCGGGTAACATCTCTTTGCACTTTGCGAGTGGCACGACCTGTTGGCAAGGATACTCGACAGGGGAGACCGAAGTCAGGAAGAGCCGTAGTGGTGGGTGACTCCATCGTCCGAGGGACGGACAGAAGATTCTGTGGCAGCAGGAGGGACTTGAGGATGGTCTGTTGCCTCCCTGGTGCCAGGGTTCAACACATCACGGACCGGCTTCAGAACATCCTAGTGAGGGAAGGCAATCAACCTGAAGTCATTGTGCACGTGGGCACGAATGACGTCGGGCGGAAGAGGAAGGAGGTGCTACAGCGGGAGTTTAGAGAGTTAGGAAAAAGACTGAGAAGTAGGACGTCGAAGGTGGTTATCTCTGGACTGCTACCGGTACCTCGTGCTGGTGAGGCCAGGAACAGGGAGATAGAGGGTATGAATTTATGGCTGAGGGGCTGGTGCAGAGAGCAGGGATTTAGATTTCTGGACCACTGGGATCTCTTCTGGGCTAGGGGTGACTTGTACAAAAGGGACAGGTTACATCTTAACAGCAGGGGGACAAACATTCTGGCAGGCAGGTTTGCTAGTGCGACACCTGTGGCTTTAAACTAAGTAGTGGGGGGGAGGGGTTAACAAATTGTGAATATGAAGATGAGGTTAAAGGGAATACAGGAGATATTGCAAAAGACTCTCGGAAGAATGGGAACAAAAGTTCTAGAGGGGAAAAGAGATTAAGGGCAGGGCCATTTGTGACCGATGTGAGAGGGGAGGTAAATACAGAAGTTAAAGTGTTGTACTTAAATGCGCGTAGTATAAAAAATAAAGTGGATGAGCTTGAGGCTCAGTTAGCCATGGGCAAGTATGATGTTGTAGGGATCACTGAGACATGGCTACAAGAGGACCAGGGCTGGGAACTGAATATTCAGGGGTACACAACGTATAGAAAAGACAGACAGGTGGGCAGAGGGGGTGGGGTTGCTCTGCTGGTAAGGAATGATATTCATTCCCTTGCAAGGGGTGACATAGAATCAGGAGATGTTGAATCAGTATGGATAGAAATGAGGAATTGTAAGGATAAAAAGACCCTAATGGGAGTTATCTATAGGCCCCCAAACAGAAGCCTCGACATAGGTTGCAAGTTGAATCAGGAGATAAAATTGGCGTGTCACACATGTAATGCTACGGTGGTTATGGGAGATTGCAACATGCAGGTAGACTGGGAAAATCAGGTTGGAAATAGACCCCAGGAAAGAGAGTTTGTAGAGTGCCTTCGAGATGGATTCTTAGAACAGCTTGTACTGGAGCCTACCAGGGAGAAGGCAATTCTGGATTTAGTGTTGTGTAATGATCCTGATCTGATAAGGGGACTAGAGGTAAAAGAGCCATTAGGAGGCAGTGATCACAACATGATAAGTTTTACTCTCAAATGGAAAGGCAGAAGGGAAAATCGGAAGTGTCAGTATTACAGTATAGCAAAGGGGATTACAGAGGCATGAGGCGGGAGCTGGCCAAAATTGACTGGAAGGAGGCCCTAGCAGGGAAGACGGTAGAACAGCAATGGCAGGTATTCCTGGGAATAATGCAGAGGTTGCAGGATCAATTTATCCCAAGGAGGCGGAAAGACTCTAAAGGGAGTAAGAGACACCTGTGGCTGACGAGGGAAGTCAAGGACAGCATAAAAATTAAGGAGAGGAAGTATAACATAGCAAAGAAGAGTGGGAAGATAGAGGATTGGGACTCTTTTAAAGAGCAACAAAAGTTAACTAAAAAGGCAATACGGGGAGAAAAGATGAGGTACGAGGGTAAACTAGCCAATAATATAAAGGAGGATAGCAAAAGTTATTTTAGGTACGTGAAGAGGAAAAAAATAGTCAAGGCAAATGTGGGTCCCTTGAAGACAGAAGCAGGGGAATTTATTATGGGGAACAAAGAAATGGCAGACGAGTTAAACCGTTACTTTGGATCTGTCTTCACTGAGGAAGATACACACAATCTCCCAAATGTTCTAGGGGCCGGAGAACCTAGGGTGATGGAGGAACTGAAGGAAATCCACATTAGGCAGGAAATTGTTTTGGGTAGACTGATGGGACTGAAGGCTGATAAATCCCCAGGGCCTGATGGTCTGCATCCCAGGGTACTTAAGGAGGTGGCTCTAGAAATAGTGGAAGCATTGGAGATCATTTTTCAATGTTCTATAGATTCAGGATCAGTTCCTGTGGATTGGAGGATAGCAAATGTTATCCCACTTTTTAAGAAAGGAGGGAGAGAGAAAACGGGTAATTATAGACCAGTTAGTCTGACATCAGTGGTGGGGAAGATGCTGAAGTCAATTATAAAAGACGAAATTGCTGAGCATTTGGATGGCAGTAACAGGATCATTCCAAGTCAGCATGGATTTACGAAGGGGAAATCATGCTTGACAAATCTTCTGGAATTCTTTGAGGATGTAACTAGGAAAATTGACAGGGGAGAGCCGGTGGATGTGGTGTACCTCGACTTTCAGAAAGCCTTCAACAAGGTCCCACATAGGAGATTAGTGGGCAAAATTAGAGCACATGGTATTGGGGGTAGGGTA
Organism: Rhinoraja longicauda; assembly: GCF_053455715.1. Classification (NCBI taxonomy): domain Eukaryota; kingdom Metazoa; phylum Chordata; class Chondrichthyes; order Rajiformes; family Arhynchobatidae; genus Rhinoraja; species Rhinoraja longicauda. The sequence goes on from NC_135958.1 coordinate 46,190,259, forward strand.
CTGACATGGATAGAAAATTGGTTGACAGACAGAAAGCAAAGAGTGGGGATAAATGGGTCCCTTTCGGAATGGCAGGCAGTGACCAGTGGGTTACCGCAAGGTTCGGTGCTGGGACCCCAGCTATTTACGATATACATTAATGACTTAGATGAAGGGATTAAAAGTACCATTAGCAAATTTGCAGATGATACTAAGCTGGGGGGTAGTGTGAATTGTGAGGAAGATGCAATAAGGCTGCAGGGTGACTTGGACAGGTTGTGTAAGTGGGCGGATACATGGCAGATGCAGTTTAATGTAGATAAGTGTGAGGTTATTCACTTTGGAAGTAAGAATAGAAAGGCAGATTATTATCTGAATGGTGTCAAGTTAGGAAGAGGGGATGTTCAACGAGATCTGGGTGTCCTAGTGCATCAGTCACTGAAAGGAAGCATGCAGGTACAGCAGGCAGTGAGGAAAGCCAATGGAATGTTGGCCTTCGTAACAAGAGGAGTTGAGTATAGGAGCAAAGAGGTCCTTCTACAGTTGTACCGCACCTGGAGTACTGTGTGCAGTTTTGGTCTCCAAATTTGAGGAAGGATATTCTTGCTATTGAGGGCGTGCAGCGTAGGTTCACTAGGTTAATTCCCGGAATGGCGGGACTGTCGTATGTTGAAAGGCTGGAGCAATTAGGCTTGTATACACTGGAATTTAGAAGGATGAGGGGGGATCTTATTGAAACATATAAGATAATTAGGGGATTGGACACATTAGAGGCAGGAAACATGTTCCCAATGTTGGGGGAGTCCAGAACAAGGGGCCACAGTTTAAGAATAAGGGGTAGGCCATTTAGAACGGAGATGAGGAGGAACTTTTTCAGTCAGAGAGTGGTGAAGGTATGGAATTCTCTGCCTCAGAGGGCAGTGGAGGCCAGTTCGTTGAATGCTTTCAAGAGAGAGCTGGATAGAGCTCTTAAGGATAGCAGAGTGAGGGGGTATGGGGAGAAGGCAGGAACGGGGTACTGATTGAGAGTGATCAGCCATGATCGCATTGAATGGCGGTGCTGGCTCGAAGGGCTGAATGGCCTACTCCTGCACCTATTGTCCATTGTCTATTGTCTATTGTCTATTTCCTTTTGCTATCACATCCTTCCTGGCACGTGGCGATCAGAACTGTGCACAATATTTTAAGTATGGTGTAAACAATGTTTTGAACAACTGCAACATGATCCCAAACCCGGCCTCAGTCTGTCAATGCAAACATACGCAGTGTTATTCAAGAGGCAGGTTGGTGGCTAAAAATGAACATTATGTTTGTGGTAGGTTTACTAGACAAATATCTGAAATGCGTAGATAGATGCAAAATGTTGAAGTAACTCAGCGGGACAGGCAGCATCTCTGGAGAAAAGGAATGGGTGACGTTTAGGGGTTGAGACCCTTCTTCAGACCAGCATCTGCAGTTCCTTCATACAAATCTGAAATGCGTAGACATGGATTGCACAGGAAAAGGCTGCACAGGCTGATGTCCACTGAAATTCAGAAGAGTGAGAGGGAACCTGATAAGATGTCCAATGATCTTGACATGATGTATGTGAAGATAAGGTTTGCATCGTCACTAGAATCTAGAATTAGGGTTCATTCTTAAAAATAAAGGGTCATCCACGAACCACGTCCCAGAACCAGGGGCCACAGTCTAAGAATAAAGGGGAGGCCATTAAAAACTGAGGTGAGAAGAACTTTATCACCCAGAGAGTTGTGAATTTGGGGAAATCTCTGCCACAGAGGGCAGTGGAGGCCAATTCACAGGATGAATTTAAAAGAGTTAGATAGAGCTCTCGGGGCTAGTGGAATCAAGGGATATGGGGAGAAGGCAGGCACAGTTTACTGATTATGGATGATCAGCCATGATCACAATGAATGGTGGTGCTGGCTCGAAGGGCCGAATGGCCTCCTCCTGCACCTATTTTCTATGTTTTCAATGAAAAGCAATTTTTCTCTCTTCCTTCCAATTGATATCAAAGTTTTTGAATGGTGTGATGTTAACCTTACAGTGAGTTCACAGGAATGTGAATTTAGATAACCATCAGATCAGCCACGATCTTAGTAAATTAGAAAGCAGTCACAGGATCGCTCAAAGTCAGCATGGATTTATGAAGGGCAAGTCATGCTTGACTAATCTTCTGGAATTTTTTGAGGATATAATAAGTAGAATGGATAAGGGAGAGCCAGTGGATGTGGTGTATCTGGACTTTCAAAAAGCCTTTGACAAGGTCCCACACAAGAGATTATTGTGCAAAATTAGAGCAGATGGTATTAGGGGAAGGGTATTGACATGGATAGAGAACTGGTTGGCAGACAGGAAGCAAAGAGTAGGAATTAACGGTTCCTTTTCAGAATGGCAGGCAGTGACTAGTGGGGGTGTCGTAAGGCTCAGTGCTGGGACCCCAGTTATTTATAACATATATTAACAATTAGATTAGGGAATTAAAAGTAACATCTCCAAGTTTGCAGTGAAGAAAGCTAATGGCATATTGGCCTTCATTGCGAGAGGATTTGAGTTTAGGAACAAGGAGGCCCTACTGCAGTTGTACAGGGCCCTGATGAGACCGCACCTGGAGTATTGTGTGCAGTTTTGGTCTCCTAATTTGAGGAAGGACATTATTACTATTGAGGGAGTGCAGCGTAGGTTCACCAAGTTAATTCCCTGAATGGCGGGACTGACATATGATGAAAGAATGGGTCGAATGGGCTTTTTTCACTGGAATTTAGGATGAGAGGGGATCTTATAGAAACATATACATTCTTAAAGGATTGGACATGCTAGATGCAGGGAAAAATGTTCCCGATGTTGGGGGAGTCCAGAGCTAGAGGTCACAGTTTAGGAATAAGGGGTATGCCATTTAGGACTGAGATGAGGAAAAACATTTTTACCCAGAGAGTTGTGAATCTGTGGAATTGTCTGCCACAGAAGGCAGTGGAGGCCAATTCACTGTTTGTTTTCAAGAGAGAGTGAGATTATGCTCTTAGGGCTAAAGGGATATGGGGAAAAAACAGGAACAGGGTATTGATTTTAGATGATCAGCCATGATCATATTGAATGGCGGTGCTGGCTCAAAGAGCCGAATGGCCTACTCCTGCACCTATTGTCTATGTTTCTATGTTTCTATCAGGCTTGAGGTGCTGAGTAGCCTTCTCCGGCTTCCAACATATATTCATAACAATTCTGCTTAACGTCTCTGAATCCTACGGATAATATAACAGGAAGCTGGAAAATTCAATAAGACTTTGTAAATTTCCAAACAGAAATAAATTGCCAACTACAAACGAACATACTTGAGTATTGGGGTTTAGCGTGAACCTCCCTTCAACATTTGCATGTAAGCCTACATTTTTAAAACTCTTTTAACCCCGCGTATATCCATTCTTGTGGATTCAGAATTGCGAAAAGGGGAAATGCTCCTCAAAAATTCTCAGATCCAAAAAAGCCTAAAATTCAAAACTTCGAGCAAGGCAATGAGGATGGCAAACTAAGACCATTCCCGCTCGGTAACAAGCTCCAGAGATTTCCACCATTGTGCAAAGGACAGTCATGATTTTATCACAGATGGTGGAGGTCTGTTACTTTTGTTTTTTGTCTCCATGAATCCATTTTATTTCCGAGCCATCCGCCTGGCATTGGTTACATCAGCAAAAGCAGGAGGCTCTCAAGGGGTCAGCGTACATCATCGGGCCACACTTGTAGCTCATCAGTAGTACGGACAGTCTTGAGGGAATAGTTATTTTTGTTATTTTTAACATAATCGCTATCATTATAACCATATGGATTTTATAAAGCTCACGTATTCACGTTAAAAAATAAATGCAGCATTAAAAATAACACGACACAAAGTGTTGGAGTAACTCAGTGGGTGAGGCAGAATCTCTGGAGAACATGGATTGGTGACGTTTCGGTTCAGGACCCTTCTACAGACTGCACGGAAAAGTCACCTTTCCATGTTCCCCAGAAATGCTGCCTGCTTTACTCTAACACTTAGATTTTTTTTGTAATCCAGCATCTGCAGTTCCATTTCCATGCTTCTATACTAAAACTAACATGTTTTTCTGTAGCTCCTGGAGTGCTGCATGTGACAGAAACTCCCACAGTATCATGGAGCAGAAGAGGGTAGCCGCCAGGTTAGTGGCCCGTGGCCCACAGGGGAAAGACGCTTAGCCCTAGGGGTGCCAACTTCCTCACTCCCAAATACAGGACAAGGTGATGTCACCGCCCCGTGCCCCACGTGACCTCACCTAGCCAGCGGCCACGTGCTCCCGCTCCACCAATGGTTACTAAGCAACCCGCCTCCCGGTCCAGGCGGCCGCCATGGGTGGAGGGGGGGCACGTGGCCACTGGCTGGGTGAGGTCACATGGGGCGTGGGGCGGTGATGTCACCCTTTGTCCCTTATTTGTGAGTAAGGAAGTTGGCAACCCTACTAATACGGGACAAGTGCGGTCCCGTACGAGACAAACTAATTTAGCCTAAAATACAGGATGTCCCGGCTAATACGGGATAGTTGGCAACCCTACTAAGCCCCCCCACCCCCCAGGGATGAACGCATGACCCGGCAGACCGTGGCCTGGAATGGGGAGACCATGGAGCAGGCCTCTGCCCGTCCCCCGAAGACCAGAGACCGGGAGGATGAATGGCAATGATGACAGACGTGGCTGGCAAGGGGCGAAGCCGGTAGGAGAAGAGAGGGAACTGGGATCTGGCCCACCATGCCCTCAAGGTCGGCTGCAGGAGGTGTTCCTAGGGCACCAAGGTGGATGTGTGAGGAGCTGGTCAATCCACACGTCCAAGGAAGACGATGGCTGGAGGTCGGCAGCAGCCTGGGGCTCGTCTGGAACAGGCACCGCTCATAATGCCTCAAGCGGGAATTGGACTTTGACAATGGTGCCAAAATATGACATCTCTTGCGTGTAGGACCAGGAGATTATTTCTGTACAATTTGCTACTCGGGGATGTGTTTAGGTATTGTAATACTCTACTAGACTGATTGTATGAAAATAACTTCATTGTGCATTTGCACTTGACACATGTGACATAAAAGCAGCATTGAACACTAAGTTCAGCTGACCAACACGCTTCAACTCACCTCCTGCACACGTGTCAAGGGTACGTAAGGAAGGATTATATAGAATTTAACTTCAAATGAACAATTTTTAAACAATCCCTACAGACCAGAACTACCTTAGCAACAAATTGCACATGATCGCACCAGGTGTATTTTTGGTGTTGTAATTATTGTATTTATTTTAGTTTTGATTATTATATATGATCTGTGCCGTACTGCATATTCATGCCTGTTGAGCTGCAGCAAGTGATTGATTGTTCTGTTGTCGTTACACATGACAATTATGAGTTAATTTAAAACACATTACTATTTCACTATTAATACACTATTAATACACATGGCACATGGTGGCCAGAGCCATCTTCTTTGCTGCCGTGTGCTGGGGCAGCAGGGCAAAGACCGCGGACGGCAAGAGAATCAACAGGCTCATCAGGAAGGCTGGCTCCGTCCTGGGGGCAGAGTTGGATTCACTGGAGGTGGTCTTGGAGGGGAGGATGCTCCTCAAACTGTGGAGCATCCTGGACAATACAGCTCACCCCCCTCCAGCAGGACAGAACCCCACAGGAGATCCCTGTGGCTATCAAACTGTACAACTCCACCCCCTTCTGTCATGGGGTAGACTGACTCCTCCCCCCCCCCCCCCCCCCCCCCCCCCGCCACCTTCACAACTTTTCCACATTCCCAATCTTGGACTTTCCTAAAGTTCAATCGTATCGTATTATATCGTAAATACTCTCAACTCTTCCTCTGCTGCTGCAGTCCGACTTAAAGTAAAGAAAGACACAAAAAGCTGGAATAACTCAGCGGGTCAGACAGCATCTCTGGAGAAAATGAACAGACCCGAAACGTCACCCATTCCTTTTCTCCAGAGATGCTGCCTGTCCCACTGAGTTACTCCAGCTTTTGTGTTTATCTTCGGTTTAAACCTGCATCTGCAATTCCTTCCAACCCATTCTGTCTACCTAAAGTAACATGTTTTGGTCTTTCTAGGTTCTGATGAAGGGTCCCTCATCTGAAACGTTAACTCTCTTTCCACCAATGCTGTCTGATCTGCTGAATTTCTTCTATCATTTTACATTTTCTGTTTTTATATCACGTTGCTTCAGTTTTTTTTCTGACCATTTAAGTCTGGCCTGCTGTGCAAATCCACAGCATTACCATTGAGAGCAGATTCCACAGACCAAGAAGCCTCATGTGCTTGTACCTGCCTCCATCTCAACCTGCCCTCTCGCGAAGGCAAATCCTTTGTTCTACCTCATCCTCCCCCAACCTCCTTCTCACTGAAAACCCTTTGGAATCTCCCCCTTTCCCAGTTCTAATGAAGGGTTGTTGATGTGAAACATTGATGAAGGGCCACAGACCGGAAACATTGACTGCATATGTATATACATATATGTATACGCGCGCGCGCGCACACACACAACGCACGCACGCACGCACTCACTCACGCACACACACACACGGATTGCCAACTGTCCAGTATGAGCCGGGACATTCCCGTATTTTGGGCTAAATTGTTTTGTCCCATATGGGACCCCCCTTAGAAACATAGAAAATAGGTGCAGGAGACCATTTGGCCCTTGGAGCCAGCACCGCCATTCATCGTGATCATGGCTGATCATCTACAATCAGTAACCTGTGCCTGCCTTCTCCCCATATCCCTTGATTCCACTAGCCCCTAGAGTTCTATCTAACTCTCTTTTAAATGCAACCAGTGAATTGGCTTCCACTGCCTTCTGAGGCAGAGAATTCCACAAATTCACAACTTATTGGGTGAAAAAGTTTCTTCTCACTTCAGTTTTAAATGGCCTCCCCTTTATTCTTAGACTGTGGCCCTTGGTTCTGGACTCGCCCAACATTGGGAACATTTTTCCTGCATCTAGCTTGTCTAGCCCTTGTCCCGTATTAGTAGGGTTGCCAACTTCCTCACTCCCAAAGAAGGGACAAAGGGTGACGTCACCGCCCTGCACACACATGACCTCTACCAGCCAGCGGCCACATGCTCCCGCTCCACCAATGGCGGCCGCCTGGGCCGGGCGGTGACGTCACCTTGTCCCGTATTTGGGAGTGAGGAAGTTGGCAACCCTAATACACACATAAATGTGAGTATGTATGTATATATACACACACTGAACTTTTTTTCTCATTTATGTCAGTGTACTATGTTTCCATATTCTGTTCCAGTGTGCTGCTGCAAGTAAGAATTTCATTGTTCTACCTGGGACATATGACAACAAAACACTCTTCACTCTTGACTCTTCCACAGAGGCTGAGTTTTACCACTATTTTCTATTTTATTTAAGATTTCCAACATCTGCAGTTTTTGTTCCAGTTGCGTGATCACAAGAACACAAGATCTCTGCCTTGAAGCAACACATTGCACAGGAAACATATTAATACGACAAATCTGATATGGAAGTGGGAGGGCAGCTGAAATAATCACATTTAACAGCTCCATAAGGCAGAACTTGCAGCATGCTGATGTCCTGCAGCAACAATGAGGAGCAACTGACAGTGTCTCCTTTGTCCAGTTAAAGTCTCATTCTGTGGTGGAAGTAGCATTAACTAGAACCATATGGTTGTTTTCACAGATTGTGCTGCAAGTATATCGCTGGTCAGAAGAATGATGGAAACAGTGATGAATGTGGACGACACACCCTTTTTGTCTTGTTGTTTAGGCATCTTTCTCCACAGCAACCATAACCCACAGGTCACAAGCCATTTGAAGCCAGCTCAAAAACAGCTTTCCATGTGTACATCGTTCGTTCTCAATAGCTTCAAGAGAATGATGATCGTGCAATAAGTTATCCCGTAACTGCACTGTGGGGAGACAGATGTGCCTGCAACATATTACTGAATCAACAGCGTTTGTCGGCATAAGTGGAAATACTCTGGGGGAAAGTACCTGAGAAAACATTTCAATTTTTTTTACTGACTTGTGGACAGATGAATGTGGCAGATGATGGATCTCGCTGGAAGGAAAGTTCATTGATGGAACGTTAAAAGGCTTTTTGAAAATAGTTTTGCGGAATGTTTCATAAAAATTGAGACAGACAAAAAAATCTGTTCTGTACAAGAGGCTTTGAATAGTAACATCACTATCTAACTTCTGGTGGAAAGCAATCGTTTAATTAAAGTTATTTTAAGCACTGGATGCTTTGCCAAATGTATAAGCTTCAAAGGAACTTTGTAAAGGAATCTCCTTGGAATTTTCAGATAGTCCTGCATTCCATTGGCAGTATGTAAAAGATGTGTGGGAAGGAACTGCAGATGCTGGTTTAAACCCTTCTCCAACAAAATGCTGGAGTAACTCAGCGGGTCAGACAGCATCTCTGGAGAAAAGGAACAGGTAACGTTTTGGGTCGAGCCCCTTCTTCAGACTGAAACGCCATGTATTCCTTTTCCCCAGAGATGCAGTATACAAAAGAGTTGGACATGTTGCACAACCACATTATCCTTGAGGTGGCACAGCAGTGCAGCAGGTAGAGCTGCTGCCTCACACTCTGTGACGCAGGTTCAATCCTGACCTCAGGTGTTGCGTAGAGTTTGCACTTTCTTCCAGGTGCTCTGGTTTCCACCCACACCACAAAGACTTGCGGGTTGGTAGGTTAATTGGCCGCTATAAGTTGCTTCTCGTGTGTGGGTGAGGGGTAGAACCCGGGGGGGTGGCAGTCTAACAAATTGGATCATGATGGTCGACATGAACTCTGCGGGTCGAAGGGCCTGTTTCCATGCTATATAATTATGATACTTCACGACAGATTATCCAGAACAATGTAAATTATAATAATGTAGAGTCAGGAGTAGTTTTGCTGGGGAAACAGTCATAAAGTCAGTGAAGATTTTGGAAATGTAAAACAATAGAATTTGCTAGAAATAGTTAGACGAAGGATCTCTGTCCTGATACATTGACCCTGTTTCTCCTCCAATAGATGTGGCTGACCTCCTGAGTATATCCAGCATTTTCTATTTTTGGTTCTCATCAAAAAGTCATTAGATTTTTTGCCAGAAACTGGAAACTATACTTTTAAGAAATGACCTGAGGCGCAAAAGGCACTTGCAGAAAACGTTAAGAGCACTGCGGGAAAGCAGTTAGTGTTGCTGCCTCACAACTCCAGCCAACCAGGTTTGACCTTGCACTAAGGAGCTGCCTGTGTAGAGTCAGCCAGTATCTGTGCTGGGAATGAACAAACACTGTTTCACGTTGGGACCCTTCTTCCGATCCACTGAATTGCTCCTGCACTTGTTTTTTGCTCAAGTTTGCATCGTCCGTAGTCACTCGTGTCTCCATGCCTATGTAGGGACTTGCCCACGATTGTGTTTGAGCTTGAGTTCAGTGTATTGTCATGTGTGTGAAAAGTTTATGTTGTGTGTTAACCAGTCAGCGGAAAGACAATACATGATTACAATCGTGCCATCCACAGTTTACAGATACATAATAAAGAGAACAAGATGAATAATGTTTAGTGCAAGATAAAACAAGATAAATCCAATCAAAGATAGTCCAAGGGTCTCTGATGAGGTAGATAGTAGTTCAGGACTGCTCTCTAGTTAGGATTACCAACTGTCCCGTATTAGCCGGGACATCCCGTATTTTGGGCTAAATTGGTTTGTCCCAAACGGGACCGCCTTTGTCCCGTATTAGGCCCAGGGTTGGGGGGGGGCTGTAGGCCCAGACACTGTAGGTGTGGACAATGTAGGCCCAGACACTGTAGGTGTGGACAATGTAGGCCCAGACACTGTAGGCCCGGCACTGTAGGTGTGGATAATGTAGGCCCGGACACTGTAGGCCCGGCGCTGTAGGTGCAGACACTGTAGGTGCGGACACTGTAGGTGCGGACGCTGTAGGTGCGGACAATGTAGGCCCGGACACTGTAAGTGCGGACAATGTAGGCCCGGACACTGTAGGTGCAGACACTGCAGGTGCAGACACTGTAGGCCCGGACACTGTAGGTGCGGATACTGTAGGTGCGGACAATGTAGGCCCGGACACTGTAAGTGCGGACAATGTAGGCCCGGACACTGTAGGTGCGGACACTGTAGGTGTGGATAATGTAGGCCCGGACACTGTAGGTGCGGACAATGTAGGTGCGGACGCTGTAGGTGCGGACACTGTAGGTGCGGACACTGTAGGTGTGGATAATGTAGGTGCGGACACTGTAGGTGTGGATAATGTAGGCCCGGACACTGTAGGTGCAGACACTGTAGGCCCGGACACTGTAGGCCCGGACAGTGTAGGCCCGGACAGTGTAGGTCTGGACACTGTAGGTCCAGAAGCCCGAGCACCGCCTAAGAGAGGTTGCATAGCAACCCGCCTCCCGGCCCGGGCGGTCGCCATTGTTGGAATTGCTAGAAATAATCAGACGAAGGATGTCTGACCTGAAACATTGGGTGAGGTCACGTGGGGCGCGGGGCGGTGACGTCACCTTGTCCCGTATTACCCGGGAGTGAGATAGCTGTGGTAGGATGGTTCAGTTGCCTGATAACAACTGAAAAGATACTGCCCATGAATCTGGAGGTGTGCATTTTGCACTACTATACCTTTTGCCCGATGGGAGAGGGGAAATGAGGGAGTAACCAGGGTGCTACTCGTCCTTGACTACGCTGTATGTTTCTATCAGATGCCTCGGTGGTCCGCCACATTGGAAAGCCCTGCTGGCAAGCTTGTTTGTTACTGTGAATTACACCTAGTGTAGGTGGCTGGCAGGAAATACAGTGGGGAGCTGAAAGGCAAAAGAGTGAGATGGAGGGAAAAAGTGTGATGAAATGGGAAAAATGGTCATGTTTCAAGAATTGACATGAACTCGATGGGCCGAATGGCCACCCTCTATGTTATAAGAAGATATGAAGTAAATACAAGAGGAGATTTGACAAAGGTCAATGAATAACAAATGAGATATTTTTTAAGAGGAAGACGGAAAGAAGCAGCAATGAATGAGTGTCTTCTTCATCTGGGCTGGAAACCTGGGCAGTCAGATTCATCAGGATGTTACCGGGCCTTGCGGGGTAAAGTAATAAAGAAAGGCTGGATAGGCTGAGACTTGTTCTTTGCAAACTAGGTGGCTGAAGAGTGACCTTAATGAAATACACAAAATCATGAGGGGCATGAATAAAGTGAATCCATTCTTTTGTCCAGGCTAGAGGATCAAAACCTAGAGGGCATATGTTTAATGTGAGAGGGGAGAGATTTAAGTGGGACTTCTGGGCAACTGTTCATTTGCATTTATCCAAACGCAGGCAGGTGGGACTAGTGTAGCTGGGACATTGTTGGCCGGTGTGGGCAAGTTGAGCCAAAGGGTCTGTTTCTGTGCTGAATCACTCTATGACTCTATGACTCTATTCACAAAAGGTTAGAGTGGAAAAGGTGTAAAGAAATGGGAATAATCATAATGTTCCAAGAACTGGCATGAACTTGATGGGCCAAATGACCTCCTTCTATGTTGTGAGAAGATATGAAGCAAATATAACGCTTGAGAAGGCAGTATTCTGCTGCCACCTTGAACCATGTGAGGGCTCCTAATAAAAGTCCTCCTCCACTGTCACTGAGTCAGGAGTTGGGTCCAAAAATTGGATCGTACGTGCAAATGCTCCAGGCACATTCTAAGTGCTGTTGGCCCCAATATGGCTGCCAGAGGAATCTAAGTAGCAGGTACAATCATGAGTTTCAAAAGACATTTGCTTAGATATAGTGATAGGAAGCATTTGGGGGATTATGACCAAATTCAAGCAAATAGGACCAGGCCAAAATGAAACTTGGTCGGCATGGACAGGTTGGGCTGAAGGGCCTGTTGCATGCTGTATTGTATGTCCCTAATATCCTTGAGATAGTGGTGTTGAACTACTACCTTGAAACATTGCAGGTCTTCTTATGAAGGTCCCCCAGTGTCATCACGTAGGGAGTTGGGATCATATGTGCGAGTGCGCCAGGCACATTAGGAGTGCTATATGTGTAGGAAGGAACTGCAGATGCGGGTTAAAACTGAAGATAGACACAAAAAGCTGGAGTAACTCAGCGGGTCAGACAGCATCTCTGGAGAGAAGGAATGGGTGACGTTTCGGGTCGATTCCTTTTCTCCAGAGATGCTGTCTGACCCGCTGAATTACTCCAGCTTTTTGTGTCTATCTTCAAATTAAGAGTGCTTGGCCCCAATGTGGACTGTGCCCTCTCATTCCAGATAGCTGGGCACCACATCCGATAGCAGCTGCAGTGTACTGGATGTTTTCTGAATGAACTAACTTACTGCAAAAATTGGAAAGGCAACACCTACTTGAAGGCCCAACACAAAACTGTTTTGTGCCCAAGCACAGGATGCTTCAGGCAGTCTGTGGTCAGCTCTGTCAGAGGTACGGCAATAAAACAACAGTCCTTCAGGGGATCCCTGGTAGCTGCCAACAAAATAAAAATGTACTGAGTCCCAGAGAAGGAAGCAGAGGCGTATTCGGTGGTGTAACCTGAACTGACAGTTTGTGGACAGGCATTAATTCAATTTCTTAAATGCACATTGCTAATTGAGAGGCAATTGGGGCCAGGGGCAGAGTCGTGTTCCAATTATAGGAGAAAAACGAGGCCAAATAAAATTCCATCTGCACGTATTCCTTCAGCAGTCATATCAGATTATTTTTAATATGTGTAGCAGGAGTGAATGATGGTGTACTGTGAATGCCAAAGCAATCAACTGAAGGTAGATATGGAACCAGAGAGATGTGACAGGGGGTAAATGGAGGCAGGGTCCATGCATGAATCCATTTTGAGGGGGGGGGTGATTAATTAAAATCAAGGGAACAAGAGCAAAGCATTCAGTCTCTGGAGCCCATTTTAACTTTCAACAAGATTTTACCTGATTTTACTACAGATGGCCACCTTTTAACTATGTTCTTTAATACCGCTGGTCAGCAAAAATCCATGAATCCTGGATTTAAGATGAATTAAACTGGCATTGGTTGCATTTAGTGAGCAAGCCACAAACCTATTTCATGCTGTGCTTCATTTTTAACTTCTGAAAAGTCCAGTCCAACTGTGGCCCTTCTCCTAAATCAAAACTAGCTTCCTTCCATCACCTTATCCTAATAGCTGAAGACAGCAATCTGATTCTTCCTCAACCTGGTGTGTATAATCTCTCCCTGTCATTTAATCCTTTGTGCCCAGGCTACATTCTGGTAAAACGATTCTGTAATCCTACGTGTGTGGAGTTTAGACACTTCCAGGTGTAATCTAACCAGGATTTTGCGTTGTTGAAGTTGTCACCACGACTTTTCAGATTCTTTTGGATGTAAAGACCAACAATCCATTAACTGGTATAGAAACTGGTATAAAACTGGTATCCATTAACTGATAGTTCCTCTGTCCCCCCCCCCCCTCCCCCATCCCAGTTCTCCCACTGTCTTCCTGTCTCCACCTATATCCTTTCTTTGTCCCCCCCCCCCCCCCTGACATCAGTCACCAGCATCAGCAGTTATTCTCCTACACAACTGGTATAGAAAAGTCAGAACAGCTAATGACATTTTAATGATCCATGTAATCTACCACAACTAAACCATATCATTTCTGACCACCAGTAATTTTAGTTTGACACTAGTTGAACTAGAGGGACCCCTGCCACCCCAGCAACAGACTGTTCCAGCTACTACGGTCAGGCAAACGCCTCCGCTGTCAAGTTGTGAAAGCGGAGAGGATGAGACGGAGTTTCTTCCCACAGGCCATCAGGACTGTTAACTTTTATAACTCCAGGGACTAAATTTTGTCTTCTGTATATTAACTTATTCACTTTATTTATATGCTGTAACTGTTATTCTTTTTTGTGCACAATCCACAGGCATTGCCACTTTCATTTCACTGCACATCGTGTATGTGTATGTGACAAATAAACTTGACTTGACTTGACTTGAACTGCACTCATCAGAATTAGATGCCTCATTAAAATTGCCTTTGGAGGCGAGTTCAAGATGCGTAGGATCCAGGAATCAAGAGCAGGCACGTTGCATTAGCAGAAAGAGAGAGCTTTGGGGTGTGTGGAGAAGTATTCTGTTTGGGGCATTGCAGGTTCATCCTATTCTGAACCATACTACCACAACCAGAAAGCAGTCCTGAACTACTATCTACCTCAATGGTGACCCTCGGACTAACCTTGATCAGACTTTACCTTGCACTAAACATTATTAGTTTAATTTAGAGATACATTGCGGAAACAGGTCCACGCCGACCAGCGATCCCCACATATTAACACGATCCTACACACACAAGGGACAATTTTTTTAAACATTTACCAAGCCAATTAACCTACAAACTTGTACGTCTTTGGAGTGTGGGAGGAAACAGAAGATCTCGGAGAAAACCCATGCAGGTCACGGGGAGAACGTACAAACTCCGTACAGACAGCACCCGTAGTCTGGATCGAACCTGATCTCTGGCGCTGCATTCGCTGTAAGGCAGCAGTATCCACACACTGTAAATGGCTCGATTATAATCATTTATAATCTTTCCGCTGACTGGATAGCACACAAGACAAACTTTTCACTGTACCTCGGCACACGTGCCAATAAACTGAACTGAAAGGGTCAGGTGTGATTCACTGTGTCAAGACTGTGGGATTACAATTATCTTTGGTGAGAGTTGGCAGAGCACAGAACAGGAAGCAAAGAGTAGCAATTAACGGGTCCTTTTCAGAATGGCAGGCAGTGACTAGTGGGGTGCCGCAAGGCTCGGTGCGGCACCCCACTGTCCGGCAACATTACAGTCTGGTTTGGGAACAGCTCTGCCCAGGACAGAATGGCCCTGCAGAGAGTAGTGCGTTCGGCAGAACGCACCATGGGAACTACACTCGTCCCCCTGCAGGACCTATACATCAGGAGGTGCAGATCCAGAGCAAGCAAGATCATGAGGGACCCCTGCAACCCCAGTAACGGACTGTTCCAGATGCTACGATCAGGCAAACGCCTCCGCTGTCACGCTGTGAAAACGGAGAGGATGAGACGGAGTTTCTTCCCACAGGCCATCAGGACTGTCAACTTTTATAACTCCAGAGACTAATTTTTGTCTACACTATAGTAACTTATTAACCTTATTTATATGCTGTAATTGTAATTCTTTTTTGTGCACAATCCGCAGGCATTGCCACTTTCATTTCACTGCACATCGTGTATGTGTATGTGACAAATAAACTTGACTTGACTTGGTACCCCTGTTATTTACAATATGTATTACTGATTTAAATGAGGGAATTAAATGTGACATCTCCATGTTTGCGGATGACACAAAGCTGGGTGGCAGTGTTAGCTGTGATGAGGATGCTATGAGGCTGCAGGGCGACTGGATAGGTTGGGTGAGTGGGCAGATGTAGTATAATGTGGATAAATGTGAGGTTATCCACTTTGGTGGCAAGAACAGGAGCGCAGATTATTATCTGAATGCTGTCAGATTAGGAGAAGAGGAGTTGCAACGAGACCTGGGTGTCCTTGTGCATCAGTCACTGATAGTAAGCGTGCAGGTACAGCAGGCAGAGAAGAAAGCTAATGGCATGTTGGCCTTCATTGCGAGAGGATTTGAGTTCAGGAGCAGGGAGGCCCTACTGCAGTTGTACAGGGCCCTGGTGAGACCACACCTGGAGTATTGTGTGCAGTTTTGGTCTCCTAATTTGAGGAAGGACATTATTGCTATTGAGGGAGTGCAGCGTAGGTTCACCAGGTTAATTGTGGTGGGGCTGACATATGATGAAAGAATGGGTCGACTGGGCTTGTATTCACTGCAATGTAGAAGGATGAGAGGGGATCTTATAGAAACACATAAAAGGATTAGGCAGGCTAGATGCAGGAAAAATGTTCCTTATGTTGGGGGAGTCCAGAACCAGGTATCACAGTTTAAGAATAAGGGGGAGGCCATTTAGGACTGAAATGAGGAAAAACTTCTTCACCCAGAGAGTTGTGAATCTGTGGAATTCTCTGGCACAGAAGGTAGAGGAGGCCAATTCACTGGATGTTTTCAAGAGAGAGTGAGATCTAGCTCTTAGGGCTAAAGGAATCAAGGGATATAGGTAAAAAAGCAGGAACGGGGTACTGATTTGAGATGATCAGCCATGATTATATTGAATGGCGGTGCTGGCTTGGAGGGCCGAATGACCGACTTCTGCACCTATTTTTCTATGTTTCTATGGTAATGACCATTGTAGCAAGTGGTCAACCCTGGGACAAGGATGCGTCCATCTGCCACGGTCCAAAATGAAAATTGCATTGGCTGTGATACCTTGTGTAAAACAGACCCGTGTCGTGAGCTGGTTGACAGTGAATGCCAACTCAACTGTTCCAACTATTACAAAAGGACCTGGGAATAATTATGATCGTGTTTCACTTGGCTTTGGGCAGACAAAGGCTGTTTTCATTTGCATTAATCAATTTACTATTTTTCGCACATTCGTTTATTAATACCAGTCTATACATTAAAACTTCCAGTGGAAATTATGTTATTCATCATCGGTCCATCTCATATCCATTGCAAGCTGGATTCCACCAGTACGTTGGAACAGGACAACACAGGAACAGATCCTTCAGCCCACAATGTCTGTGCTGAACCAGATGTCAAGGCAAACCTTTATCTGCCTGCAGGTCCATAGCAGAAGTGCCCACATCACGGGGGTGGAAACTGGAAGTGGCCTGAGCTAATTCTGTAGCACCATCATCTATTGTACAAGTGATGGCTCCCACTGATTGTCGCTGGAAGCTTGTGTCCTTTTCAGGACGGACGATGACAGTGATGTAACATTTGAAACATGGATGATGGACACGAAAGAAGAAGCTCTGCCTGCACATGATCCACATCCCTCCATTCCCTGCATGTCCACGTGTCTATCCAAAAGCCTCTTAAATGCCGCTATCATGTCTGCTTTCACTACTGCCCCTGGCAGCAGCCCACACATCTCCTGAACTTTGCCCCTCTCACCTTAAAGCTGTGCCCCCTGGTATTTGATATTTTCATCCTGGGAAAAAGATTCTGACTCTCTCTCCTCTCAATGCCTCTCATAATTTTAATATACTTATCAAGTCTCTCCTCAGTCTCTGGTGTTCTACAGAAACCAGACCAAGTCTGAACAACTTCTCCTTCCACCTGACCCCTTCTTCTGTCCAACACCTTCTTGATTTTTGTTCATCTGTTGACAACAATCAAAATGTCAGTTGCTGGAAACTTTGCAGGTCAGTCAGCATTTGTGGAAAGAGAAACAAGTAACAAGTCTGGCCCCTTCGTCAGAATTTGGACAGAGAAAAAACAAATTATATTTCACAGGGAGAGAAGGCGAGGGTGGAATTTGGAATGAACCAAGGATATTTGTTTTTACTTAATGTGGCAATTAAGCCACAGATTATGCTTGGATACATAAGAAACTGCAGATGCTAGAATCACGAGCAATACAGAATACCTTTATTGTCATTCAATACCGAACGAAATTCATTTGCCAGCAGTCACAGAGCAAAAAAAAAGAACACAAGACACACAACCCCAACACAAACATCCATCACAGTGACTCCAAACACCCCCTCACTGTGATGGAGGCAAAAAAACAAGGCAAAACAAAGTGCAGGAAGCATCCAGCAGGTCATGCACCCTCATTGGATGAAGTTTTCATGTCGGAACCCTTCATCAGACTCCAGTTGGAGAGCAGCAGGAATCAAAGAAAGGGAACAGTGAGAGAGGGTTTCACAGAACTTCCATTAGACAGAGATGAAGTACACCAAAGTAGCCGTACTTTGACGGGAGTTTGCAGTGGAGCAGTAAAATGGAGACAAGAAACTGGAGATGGAATCTTGAGTAAAACACAAAGTGCTGGAGGAGCTCAGTGGGTCATGCAGCATTATGTTTCATTGTCTATGCAATGTGTTGCTGATAGTAAGACTATGGGACATGCTCCATAAACTAGACAAACTCCACAATGATGACAAGCGGAAAAGACAGAGTTGTTCTGTAGCAACGAGACAAATGCAAGCCTGGGGAACAACACTTCATCCTCCACATTGCAGCCTTTGTGGCTCAATATTGAATTCTCCAGTTAGCTAACACACTATTTCTTTCTACCTGCATCAGAATCGCCATTTCTGTTTGTCATCTTTTCTATTTTTGGACACCTCTCACTGACCTCTTTGGCAATGGAGGAAGATATATACCTGAGTAGGTTTGTGCCCACATAAATCAGGCCACATACCTGAACAGGTGTGTGTCCACATAAATCAGGCCATATACTTGGACAGTGGGAGATTCCACCAACGTTGGTGTGTAAGTAATGACACTTTCCTGCACACAAATGATAAGCAACAGTGATGGCAGTCCCTGTGCAACTCCTGTTCAGCTAGAAAAAGCAACTAGGCAGTAGAATGTGCCGCAAACTGATCAAAGGAAGCCTACTCAGGAGCTCTTTAAAAGGTGTAAACATTACTTACATCTTTGTTGGGAGTCCATCAATGGACCAAACTGCTCAGTCTAGGATAGATGGAGGAGCAGCACATCATATTTCACTTGGGCAGCTCACAACCCAGCGGTATGAATATCAATTTCTCTAACTTCAAGTAACCCTTGCTTTCCCTCTCTCTCCATCCCTCCCCCACCCTAGTTCTCTGACCAGTTTCGCTGTCCTCCTGATCAATTTTACTGGCTGTGTGCCTCGTTCTCACCTTCCCCTCAGCCAACAATGAACCATTCTATATTTCCTTGATCGTCGTCTGCTTTGATCTGTCGTTTTCACACCTTACCTTTCCATATCTCTAGTCTCCCTCTCCCTGACTCTCAGGCTGAAGAAGGGTCTCGATCTGAAACATCACCCATTCCTTCTCTCCAGAGATGCTGCCTGTCCCGCTGAGTTACTCCAGCATTTTGCATCTATCTTGGATAGCTGAGAGCTGCTTTGAGGTGTGGGAGTGGGAGGGTGCTTAGCCTCTCCATTCTTTTCCCCTGCAGTCCAGCCTGGCCATTCATCACTCCTCTACTGAAGAAACAACATGCCTGAACTGACATGCATCCTTGCAATTTCCTCAGCACATCTCCTGAGAAAGTTCCACTGTTTCCAACAGGAGTTTCCACTGAAGAACTGCTTTAAAAGGCTCTGCCATTGTTTGTTTAATGGCTTGAGGACATCTCACATAATTACACGGCTAAATGAATGGTAATTATGCTGCTTATGCACATGGTTCTTGGTACAGCATTTGCATGCATCATTTCCCTGCAACCCAGATGAAATGATCAGGCACTGTGCAATCTTTAGCAGACCAACTTTCTATACATCATTCTGCAGATTTAAATAGGTTTGATCATGTAAAGTTATGGATTAATTAATAAAGAAACGCTGGCTATAATAAAACTGTTAACTTGGATTAATTGCACTTGAAGTGCTTTGAAATTTATAAGCAAAAAAATCCCATTTATGACATCTCTTTCAAATCCACATCATCCCAAAGCACTGAACAACTAATTAAAAACTTTTGAAGTACAGTCGCAGTCAACGCCGGAAATGTAAAATGAAAAATAAAGACCCAGAATCTGCTGAAGCCAAGTATGATATGAATTGCCTAATTCTATTCACTTACTCCTGTGTCCTTCTAACAAATGTTGTGCACACAGTTGCTAGCAGTGTGAGTAAACAGTGTGAGTTTCCCAATGACATTGCTTCTACATGCCGTGAAAGGATGAATGTCAGAAGAATGTCTGAAAACAGAATACCAACACAGCTACTTTATGAAGAACCAAATGAGGGCCTATGGTCACGTGGTAAATGCAAAAAGAGATCAATGACTTCCTTAAGTCCTGCAAAGTTTCAGCATTGACACATACCATTGGCAACTACACGCATTGGATTGTAGACACAAAGTGCTGGAGTAACGCAACGGGCAGGCAGCATATCTTAGGAAAAGGATGGATGATGTTTCAAGTTGGGACAACTTCTTCAGACTGTCAGTCCCAACCCAAAATGTCACCCATCCTTTTTCTCCAGAGATGCTGCCTGACCCATTGAGTTACTCCAGCACTTTGTGTCCATCTTCGGTATAAACCAACATCTGCATTTTCTTTCTGCACAAGCATTGGGTTGTCCAGTTTGGCATACCCGCACAAAATATGGTGCTCATTCATGTGAGGAAGCTAGAATGGAGGAAGCAATGTGGAAAAAATAATATCAAAAATGAAGAACCACTGATGCTACCGTATGGCATTACCTCAGTAACATGTGCAGAAGGAACTGTGGGCCCAGAATAGTCTAAACAGCAATCTGCATAAACATTGCAATACCACAGACTACATGCTGTGTTCTTATTCAAGAATAAATGAACATCAATTCCAATAACATTGAAAGAGAGAATGATAAATAGGGAAAGAAACTGAACCTTAAATTTAAATCACACACAAAAAGAATAATAAAGGGTGGGGAGAAAGAATTTTCTAAACGGTGATATTTTTAAAATCTCCAACAACAATTCACAAACTGGCTTACTTAGGCTGCAAATTAATTGTTCTTTTGCTGGGCAAATTAACCAAATTGACTTCAATTGATAATGAACATAAAAGGATCCTGTTCCATTGATAATTGAATTAACTTCCTATTACCTCATGCGTTTTCCCTATTTATCACTCTCTCTTTCAGTATATCAATGGAATTGAAGTTCATTATTTATTCTTGAGTAAGAACATAGCATGTAGTCTATGGTATTGCAATGTTTATGGAGATTGCTGCTTAGACCATTCTGGGCCCATAGTTCCTTCTGCACTGGTTACTGAGGTAATGTGAAGGGGCCAAAATATTCAAGGCAATCTTGCTCATCATAAGGCAATGTTTGTGATGCTGATCCCAGAGTACAGTTATTGTTCATTAATGTTCTGATGGTACTTTATGTACCGACACTCATTCGGCATAAGTTGGTGATTGATTTCCAATTGATGACAACAAATGTTTGGATAAACATGGTTCTGAAGTGTACTTGCCAGAGGATGAACAACTTCCCATTTATTGTGAAGATTAGTTCTATTCCTATGAGAAGCCCAGAACATCCACTCTGCTCTCAGCTTCTGTCACAGGAAGAGATGGCCATGCAGAGAGAGTAACGGATTTGAGGATATGCTCAAAGCCTCCCTGAAGAAAGGTAACATCTCCACAGGCTCCCAGGAACCTGTTCTATGACTGCGGTTAGTGAAGAAGGAACATTTGGGATAATATTGAGAACTTCAATACTGGTGACATACTGAAACCTACGTGTGCTGTGAATGGGGCAGGTCACCTGCCCTGTCTGTGAGAGAGTCTGTGGGTTCAAAACCCATAAAACCAAAGAGCAACCGAATCATTGACAATCCCGAGGGACTGCTGAAGAAGAAAAAGAACAAAAATAATGGTTTCCTGCTTTTTCAGCAGAATTGCAGCAAAATTGATTTGGATTTTGGGGTGACAATTTCTGGCCAACCCAAGTTGCATTACATTATGTCCTAGTTTTAAAATAACTCGTCATTACAACATAGGATTGTCTTTCAATGAGTAAACTATCTTCCCGAGTTACAAACCATAAATAATCTTAGTACTACTCAGTCGGTAAGAGCTTCAAACTGATATTCTCTGTGGCTCCCTTTATGTTCTAAATGACTTCAAATATCAGGAGTATGAAGAGATAATCTCTCAATGTTCATAAATTCCTTGGTTTAAACCTTAAGGTACTTTATAAACCTAAAATATGAAATTTAAAGGGTTGGAAATATGATGGAAGAAGGGTCTCGACCCGAAACATCACCCATTCCTTCTCTCCAGAGATGCTGCTTGACCCGCTGAGTTACTCCAGCATCTTGTGTCCACCTGCATCTGATGCTTTTGATCACATTAACATTTCTCACCCCTCCAACTCCTCGCGTTCTGCAGGCCTACTGGTTTACAAGGTAGAGTGGTCCTCAAGGGATGACAAACTAAGTCCCCAACCCTTGACTCTTCCACCAGTTCTACATGTCTATGATCAGAGGCAACTATTGAAATATGAAACTATTGAAAACATTTAAATAAATACAATTAAAATATAAGAGGTGAAATAAATTTGAAAGATCCAGGTTCAGCAACTAAAGTATTAGAATAATATAATAATTGTTTGCTGTCAATTACATCTTCCATGTAGATCAATGACATGACTGGGGCCATGCTGGAGTTGTGGGGCCAGGTATGAAATATATCCTGAAGATAGACACAAAATGCTGGAATAACTCAGTGGGCCAGGTGGCATCTCTGGAGAGAAAGAATAGGTGACTTATCAGGTGAAGACCCTTCTTCATTCCGAAACATCACCCATTCCTTCATTACATTCCTTCTCTCCCGAGATGCTGCCTGACCTACTGAGTTACTCCAGCATTTTGTGAATAAATCGATTTGTACCAGCATCTGCAGTTATTTTCTTATACTACCCATTCCTTCATTGTTGAGTTTGAAATATTCAACACCAAAAGAATGAGCTACTTTACAGAGATAATTGGTTGTACAAATCTGTGAATGATCCAGCCTAATTACTAGACGCTGGACCAAGTTGAGCGGGGTTCGGCCCAGTGCCAGCGACCTCTTCATGTTGGCACTGACTTGGGCAGGATGCAGAGAGAGGGACAAGCTGGCTCTCCAGTGCTGCTGGCTCTTTGCCAATGTTGGCCCAGTGCCCATTTTGCTGAAGCCTGCCTCTGACAACAGCAGGGTGGGGCAAAACTACATGCACTTTTAAAGTTTAAAAGGCTCGAACATTCATTTAAATTATTTAAATAATTTAAATAATTAAAACGACAACGTTTATTAAATTGATATTATAAAAGACCATTACAAAATGTATCCTAATCTATCGGCTATTAATCGCAATTCTTATCCTGCTTGACCGAGCATCAATAAAATTGGATTTTCCAACACGATGCTTGTGCAGGAACTGTTGTGGCCTGTTACTGTTCTCTAGGAAGCTACAGGTGCGTCAGACTGACAGTGTGTGTGCCACATCCAGGATTTACACCTGGGAGCAGCTAAATGCTAACATCTCACTCACAACCTGCACAGTCCGTTCCTTCGTGTAAGAAGGAACTGCAGATACTGGTTTAATGTGAAGATACACACAAAACGCTGGATTAACTCAGCGGGTCAGACAGCATCTCTGGAGAAAAGGAAGAGATGATGTTTCAGGTCGAGACCCTTCTTCAGACTGAGAGTCAGGGCAAAGGTTTCCCTTTCCTTTTCTCCAGGGATGCTGTTTGTCTCATTGAGTTACTCCACCTTTTTGTGTCTTCAGTTTGTTCTGTTGCTTTCCTCAATTCTCAACTCATTTAAAGAATGGTGTGATTCCTCAGCATACAAAAGGAAGTTTCATAATATATGACAATAACTGCAGATGCTGGTACAAATCAAAGGTATTTATTCACAAAATGCTGGAGTAACTCAGCAGGTCAGACAGCATCTCAGGAGAGAAGGAATGGGTGACGTTTCAGGTCAAGACCCTTCTTCAGACTGAGTTTCAGTCAGTGATTTATTTGAAGTGATCAGGGCTGGGTGAAATATGTGTATTTTGACTCAGTGTATCTCCATGCACAGAATATGGTGTGCACACTGTTCACACTGAAAAGCTTAGTGAGACATGTACCCCAAGCAGTCCATGGCACTATATCCGAAATTTGAAAAACGATTGTGTGAAATCAACAAAATACTGTAGAAGAAATTGGAGTAGGCAGCACAGCTCGCAAGTCTACTTCATCGAACAATAGAACTGTAACTTTGTTCAGCTGTCCTGCATAAATCCCTGAGGTAAAATAAACCTTTATTCATAACCTTGAATTTCTTGAATGATTCTGCCTGCACAGTTACAGAATTCCAGTGATTCATGATCCTCAGAAAATTCACTTCCCATTTATCTTTTTTTCCTTAAAGTAAAGGAAGTTGATATAAGTGCTCAAGATTACAACTGGCTTAGGTCAGGTATACAGCAAAAGGTTGTAATGTCATCTGTTAGCCCAAAAACTAGAGGACACAGATTTAGGCAAGATTGCATATATCAATTTAGCAAGTGGTGATAACCTGGAACTGACTGTCTATTAGTTGTGGGAGGAAGCAGAGAATATCAATGACCTTAATAGGATGTTGGGTATACACATGAAAGAATTAACCTTGCGGCCTTCAGTGATGGAGTAGGTTTACAGAGCAGCCTGGATTGTTCTACAGAGAATTGGGGTAGACTCAATGGACTGAATGGCCCCCATTGTGTCATTACAACTTCTAAAATGTTATGACATTTGCCTTCCAGGTAATGTGCAGTACATGCATGCTGGTTTTGTGTGTTTCTCTCTGTACCAGTCTCTGCTCGAGCTCATTTATCAGTATCAGCTGTACCTCCACAGGCATCTGATGTCTGGGCACCATCTTTACGGGCAATACCAAACAGCAGGAATTGGCAACAACTGACCTTGAGGGACTAATTTCATCCTTATCAGCTTTTCACACATTTGAATATTTCAACTCAGAATTACTTTATGACAATTAAGTGTAAAAATCATAATCATTTAATAAATATTTTCCTCAGCACAGAACAGAGAGTTTTCCATGGCATACTTTCTGAAGGGAAGCAGGCAGTTGAACTAAACAAACTAGAACGCTCTAGGTTTCAATAGAATTGACTTTTATTAGTTATTCTTGGAGAGTGCACCCATGACATGGGCAGTTAGAGAAAGGACATCACATATTTACAACGCTCCTTCACCCAGTGACATTCTACCAACACTCAGATTCTTTGATCAGAGTTGCCATTTGGGCAGTCGTATTGGTGGGCTTCCTAAGCCTGTAAAACCAACAAATACAAGTCTCTTTAAAGAGGATAGGGAGTGTCATAGAATTACGCGGCACAGAAACATGCCCTTTGGCCCACTCATCCATGCTGACCGAGAAGCCGAGCTATTCTAATCTAATTTTCCTTCATTTGGCCCAACACTGCCGTATCTTTCTTGTACTAAACGTCGCCCATTCCTTCTCTCCCGAGATGCTGCCTGACCTGCTGAGTTACTCCAGCATTTTGTGAATAAATACCTTCGATTTGTACCAGCATCTGCAGTTACTTTCTTACATTATTGTTTGTTTGTTTTCTATGTACACGTATGTGTGTATTTGTGTATATATATATGTATATATATAGTTATAAATATTCATATACACATACACACACACATACATACACCTACGTACACATAAAAAACAAACAAACAATAATAGTGCAAAAAGACAAACCCAATGGCCGCAAGTCTACGTAGTTCAGAGTTTATAAGGAGGTTGTAGTGTTTAATAGTCTGATGGCTGTTGGGAAGAAGCTGTTCCTGAACCTGGACGTTACAGTTTTTAGGCTCCTATTTCTTCTTCCCAATGGCTGGGGTGAATTCTTCATGCGAGATTCATTACAATGAATGTCAGTAATTCAATAGTTCCCCTGTGGATGATCTTTCTTAAACTGGAAGAACTTGATACCAGTTGGGAGACATTTATTTTTGCACTATTTTAGACCCTCATTTAGAGACATTGTCCTTTGAGTGGTAAAAGCAAGAGGAATGATTCCCCCTTCCCATGGGCGAGGTTGTTCAACAGCATACCCTACACACTGGAATGGATCAGATCCAATGACAACCAATCAAGTAATGTTCTTTCTATTAATCCATTCATTGCAAAACGTCTACCTTAAATGAAATATTCTTTTATTCAAAATTTGTAAATCAAATGTTACTTCAATTTAAAGTGGAAAAGAATCTTAACAATTCAAACATCTTTTAAATAGCCCAGAAACAGGCCCTTCAGCCCAGTGAATCTATGGCAACCTAGCACACATTTACAGTAATCCATCTTTTGTTCTTACCACATTCTCTGAAACTCCTTTCAGCTTTACATCGGCACCAGGGGCAATTTACAGTGGCCAGTTATACTGCCAGCCCGCATGTCTTTGGAATAGCGGAGGAAGAGCACACAGCCACAGGGAGACCCTGCAAACTCCACACAGGCAGCACCCACCTTCGACGCACGGGGAAAGGGTTAATGGGCAGCTGGAACTTTGCCTTCTCGCAAAAATGTGGTCGTGTTTCATAAAAATACAATAATACAGAAAATGTCAGCATTGCTGGTTAATTAAACTGACTTTTAAACTTTAATTCCAAATACATAAAAGCATTAGAAGTAATTAAAACCATTAAGCTGAAGCAACAAAAAAGCCTGCCTTGTCCTTTGTCTCCTAATCTACGGATTTAGAATCCTAAATGGAATTAAATGCTGCAATTTGATGCCAACTCTGCCTGACACATGATCTGAGCGGTGATCCCCCAGTGAAATTGGATGATCCAAACAACATGGGGCCACCATGAGGGACCACGAGGAGTGCAGTGGTAGGGCACGGTGGTAGGGCGCAGTGGTGGGGCACAGTGGCAGGGCGCAGTGGTAGGGCGCAGTGGTGGGGCACAGTGGTGGGGCGCGGTGGTGGGGCGCAGTGGTAGGGCGCAGTGGTAGGGCGCAGTGGTGGGGCACAGTGGTAGGGCACAGTGCCCACGGCACAGTGGTAGGGCGCAGTGGTAGGTGTGACCCCAGTAAGTCCTGATCTCAAAATGCATCTGCATCACTTCAGGTATCACAAAATGCTGGAGTAACTCAGCAGGTCAGGCAGCATCTCTGGAGAGAAGGAATGGGTGACGTTTCGGGTCGAGACCCTTCTTCTCGACCGAAACGTCACCCATTCCTTCATTCCAGAGATGCTGCCTGACCCGCTGGGTTACTCCAGTATTTTGTGATACCTTCGATTTGTACCAGCATCTGCAGTTATTTTCCTGCATGACTTTAGGGCTCAACTAGTTTACAGCCAGCAGATACAACCCTTTGAGAGGGGGTGGCAAAGAAACGTGTTGTACTGCAAATATTACTTTTACTAGATGAAGGGCATCTTCAAAACCAAAACCAGAGGAGGTAGTTGAGGCAGGGACTATTGCAATGTTTAAGAAACAGTTAGGCAGGTGCATGGGTAGGGCAGGTTTGGAGGGATATGGGCCAAATGCAGACAGGTGGGACTAGCGTAGCTGGGACATGTTGGCTGGTGCAGACAAGTTGAGCTGAAGTGCCTGTTTCCACACTGTATGACTATTTAATCAATTGGGCTGAAGTAAAAATACTACAGAGGAAATTTAGACTCCAAAAATAAATTCCCTCCTTTATGCTGGAGTGGTCCATCTTCTAATTTCCCTCTTTGGGAAGTTAAATCACCCACTACGACAACCCTGATCCTCTTACATTTGTCCATAATCTGTCCACATGCCTGTTCCTCTTTAACTGTCAGCTGTTGGTAGGTCGGTCACATAATTTGATTCAAGTGATTGCATCTTGATTTGTGCTTCAGTGGGTGAACCGTCCAGTAGGTTCTCCTCGAGTGTCACTGTGACATTCTCCTTGGTTAGCAATGCTAACTCCATCCTCTTTCCCTCCCTCTCTATCACGTCCGAAACATTGCAACCCTGCAATGTTCAGCTGCCTGTCCCGTTCCTCTCACAATGAAGTTTCTGTAATGGCCATAAGAGCATAGTTCCATTCATTGATCCAAGCTAGACACTAATCAGCTTTAGTCATGGGTGGGGGGTGTATGGAATGAGCTGCCAGTCGTTGAGACAGGTACTCTCAGCCAGTCCTTCTTCAACTGGTGAATGGTCCACCCAAGGGTGAATGAAATTATTTTGGGGTGAATGAAACTAGAGGGGTGAATGAAGGGTGAATGACTTACTATATATCAAATTATACATAAGGGAGAATAAGACAAAAATTACCAAGAAACATAAGGAAATTTAGTCAATGGTGAATTAAATTTTGTGATAAAGACTCAAGGGTGAATAACAACTGAAATAGTTTAAGAAGAACTGCTATAAGCAACACTTAAAAGGCATTTAGACAGGTACATGGATTGGAAAGGTTTTGAGGGATAGGGGCCAAATGTGGGGAGGTGGGGCTAGTGTAGATGGAGCATCATGCTATGATACGATATGATACGATAGAACTTTATTTATCCCAGGAGGGAAATTGATGTGCCAACAGTCATAAAACACAAAATTAAAGTGATGAGTGGAAAGGATTGGGGATGTGCAAAGATTGGGGGGGGGTGGGTAGTCAGTCCTCCCCACAACAGAAGGGGGAGGAGTTGTACAGTTTGATACCCACAGGGATAAAGGATCGCGTTGGGCCAAGTAGCCTTTTCCCATGCCGTATGACTATAAGTATTTATTTCCTTGCGCTGAAACCAAACAGGTTCTTGATTGAAAATCTCATCCAGAGAATAAACATTGCAATATTGGATTAAACGGTACCACAGTACATCACTGACAATTACACACACCTAATTATGGGCTCACATAATTAGAGAGGGTGTTGAACTGACAACTTTCTACTTCCAATTTGACACCAAAGGTGAGTGCACCAGTGCTTAACGAATTAAACACAAAATGAAACACGTTGTTGGAATATTGCCAAAGTTCTCAAACTTGAAGATTTTTTAGATTGTAGGAAATTAGCTACATCAGTACGGAATTATTTAAAATGTAAAAATCAATCTTTTCTAATTAAATCAAATTGAGCACACAATTTGAACTAGTTTATTTTTATTCAGAAATGGCCACAATATTTGGCCATTTCTCACTACGAACCTACAGATTCACCTTTTCTCCAATCTACAAATCCAGGCATTCATTTCCTCCCGCCTAGACTACTGCAACTCCCTATACACTGGGATCAGCCAATCATCCCTGTCCCGCCT
This sequence comes from Rhinoraja longicauda, assembly GCF_053455715.1. Taxonomy (NCBI): domain Eukaryota; kingdom Metazoa; phylum Chordata; class Chondrichthyes; order Rajiformes; family Arhynchobatidae; genus Rhinoraja; species Rhinoraja longicauda. Next base: position 46,219,109 of record NC_135958.1, read on the forward strand.
GCAATTGGTCCAAAACGCCGCAGCGAGACTCCTGACGGGTACCCGTAAAAGGGACCACATCACCCCGATTCTGGCCTCTCTCCACTGGCTCCCAGTACAGTACAGAATCAACTTCAAGCTCCTCCTATTCACATACAAAGCCCTAAACGGGCTTGCCCCCCCAAAAAATCTTCTAACCCACCACTCAATCTCCAGGTCCCTCAGGTCGGCCGACTTGGGGCCACTGACTATCCCGCGGTCTAGGCTTAAGCTCAGAGGTGATCGCGCTTTTGCGGTTGCAGCTCCTAGACTGTGGAACAGCATCCGTCTCCCCATCAGAACTGCCCCCTCCATCGACTCCTTTAAGTCCAGGCTCAAAACCTACTTCTATTCCATAGCGTTTGAGGCCCTCTGAGGGGGCACTGTAAACTGGTTATGTCTGTGCTGTTAGGTTTGTGTGCTATTGTATGTTCTTTTTTAGTACCTGCACTGATGTACAGCATTTTGGTCAACATGGGTTGTGTTTAAATGTGCTCTACAAATAACATTGACTTAACTTGACTGCAACAGTCTATTGCAACCAAAGTCCTGCCCACAAGAGGATTGACAGCTGGCTAAACTATGGCTTTAGGCCAAACAAATATCAAGCTTGGCAACAATGTTGTTTGAGGATTTTCAAAAGTATTAAATCAAAAATTGTAAATAAAAAACTTAAATGAAGCATTAAACATTTTTAAAGTAAATATTTACGCAATTAAAGTATTTAAGCAATGTCAAGAATAGGTGAAAAACACGTGGGCCACACCACCCTGACCACACTCTCATTTCGTTACTTCCATTAGGGAGGTGGTACAGGAGCCTGAAAACCCATGACCACCAAGTTCAAGAAGAGCTTCCCAGCATTCATCAGGCTCTTGAACCCGACACAACACTAACTACTACCTCAGCAACTATGATCATCTATGCACTGTGTATTTGGTTGCACGACAGACTTCGGTTTATCATTGATTATTATAAGTAGTGTAAGAAAATAACTGCAGATGCTGGTACAAATCGAAGGTATTTATTCACAAAATGCTGGAGAAACTCAGCAGGTCAGGCAGCATCTCAGGAGAGAAGGAATGGGTGACGTTTCGGGTCGATATACTTATGTGTGTTTTTATGTTAGGCCTGTTAAGCTATAAGAAGTAAGAATTTAATTGTTCCATTACCAGCACATATGACAATTAAGCACCCTTGACTCTCTTGATTATTGAACATTTGTCCTTCCTAACAGTTCCACTACATGGTCTAATGCGACATCCCACATGAGCGCGGGGAACAGCAGCACATCTGCCACATGCCCTGGTCCCCAAGAAGAGACCGCTTTCCGCGTGCAGTCGGCAAACACGTAGCGAAGAGCAGGCAGCGAGTTTGGGATTACACTGGGGGAGGAAACGTCTAGTCAATGTACAGCTGCCAGCGCTTCTGAGAACACTCTATAATTCACTCGCCACTTCCCAAAGGTGGTTGACTTAATCACACTGCAGCACACAGGCCTCTGACAATTACTTCACTCCACCTGCACTGATCTGACAGCTATCAACCACTGGCACACTACTTCAAATAATAACAGCATCAACATTTGGCAACTTCATGGATTCTCTCCTCATTAGGAAGAGCATAAATAATATTAAGATTAATACCGGCTTGCGATGGTGGCCTTGCAATTTTTAGAATTATATGTAATTTCCACCCTATGGAACTCACTACCCCAAATCGTCAGAGACTCCTCCTCACTCACCACATTCAAAACATCACTGAAGTCTCACCTGTTCAGCACTGCCTTCAACCACTGAAGGTCACCTCACCTTCTGTCTCCTTTCTCTGTTCGTTTACTTATTTATCTATTTATTCACTTCCCTATGTTCTTTAAATCCCTGTAAAGCGTCTTTGAGTGTATGAAAAGCGCTATATAAATGTAATGCATTATTATTATTATTATTATTATTATATACACACACGCACACATATGTGGGTAAGTATGTATATGTATTTGTGTGTGTGTACATATATTTGTGTGTATGTACATTTATAAATATATATATATATATATATATACATATACATATGTATTTGTGTGTATATATATATCTATATATATATATCTATATTATATACCTGGATTTTATATATATAAAATATATATAAGGACTGGTGAAGGCAGTGAAGGTAAGAAGCAGGCCAATTTAAAGATGATAAAGGCAATTTAAATGTCACCATTGGACTGGCTGCAGCACCAATTAGTTAATTGAGCAGTAAATAAAATAAGGCAAGGTAAAGCAGTATCTCCTAGTGGGAGAGAGATGAAGGGCTGTGGAGGGGTAAAGTGTGAGTCTTTGGCTTGGAGGCGATCAGCAGCAGATAGAAGAAAAAGTTCAAACAGGACAGAGGCCGGTGATTGGTTAGAGGTTGGTAATGGAGAGAGGTGAGGGAAAGGTTAGTGGACAGAATAGGCAGGTGAAAGGCAGAGAGCAAGGAAGGAAGGTTGGTTTAAACTGCATGAATTCCAATGCAAAGGGCCTGACAGGTAAGGCAGGTGAGCTTAGGGCATGGATAGGTACGAGCGACTGGGACGTTGTAGCCATGACTGAAACCTGGTTAAAAGAGGGGCAGGACTGGCAGCTCAATGTGTGTAAAGTAGAGGGATCTAGAAGTACAGGTACATGGTTCATTGAAAGTGGCAACTCGAGTAGATAGTGGTCAAAAAGGCTTTTGTCACAATGGTGTTCATCAGTCAGAGCAGAGTATAGAAGTTGAATCTCAGACACTCAGTCTGATGATGGGTCTTGACATGAAACGTTACCCATTCCTTCTATCCAGAGATGATGTCTGTCCCACTGAGTTACTCCAACATTTTGTGTCTTTAGAGGTTTGGAGGTCATGCTGCAATTGTTTAAGTAATTGGTGAGGTCATATTTAGTGTAAATAGTGTAAATAAGTCTGAAGAAGGGTCTCAACCTGAAACATCACACATTCCTTCTCTCCTGAGATGCTGCCTGACCTGCTGAGTTACTCCAGCATTTTGTGAAATAAATACCTTTGATTTGTACCAGCATCTGCAGTTATTTTCTTACACTTTAGTGTATTGTGTTCACTTTTGGGCACTATGTTATAAGAAAGATGTTGTCAAGCTGGAAAGGGCACAGAGAAGATTTATGCAGATGTAGCCAGGCAAGGGCCTGAGCTATCGGGAGAGGTTGAGCAGGCTAGGGCTCTATTCCGTGGAGCACAGGAGGGTGTGGGATGATTTTAGGGGTATACAAAATCATGATGGGGATAAATTGGGTAGATGCACAGTGTCACTTGCCCACAGTAAGGGAATCAAATAACCAGAGGAACATGTAAGGTGAAGGAAAGATTTAACAGAAACCTGAGGGGAAACTTTTCCACAAAGGGTAGTGGGTGTATGGAGTGAGCACCAGAGGAGGTAGTGGGTGTATGGAGTGAGCACCAGAGGAGGTAGTGGGTGTATGGAGTGAACACCAGAGGAGGTAGTTGAAACAGAGACTATTGCAACATTTAAGAAGCATTTAGACATGTGCATGGATAGGACAGGTTTAGTGGAATATGAGCCAAATGCAGGCAGGTGGAACTAGTGTAGATGGGACATGGCTGGTGTGGGCAGGTTGGGTCAAAGGGCCTGTTTTCACACTAAAACTCTATGACTCTATTTATTTCTCTTGATTCATTCTGTCAGCTGCAAACTAGTGAAATCTGAGAAATAATATATAAATGACCTTTGGGGTAATGGAATATAAGACGGCTATTTTGACGGCCAAGTAAAGCAAAATTTAAAATGTAGGAGGAGATGGTTTCTGGTTATAAAATGCCTTTGAAGTCATCATAAATCATTTATAAATAAACTAATATGATGGAATTCTCCATGGTACCTCCTTTTAAATTAATCTGGCATTCACATGCCGTATTGACTGTCGGAACCACTGATATTTGAATGAAAAGTTAAGCTAAGACATAATTCACCTGTTCTGGAGATTCAGGTGAACATCGAAGATCACAGCCGCCTTTGAGAAGCAGAAAGGTCTCCTTGTGGCCTCAATGTATTTCCCTTGGCCAATGTGCCAAATAAAAAGATTAATTGCTCATTGATCTCAATGTTATTAGAACCATTTTTCTGGCATAAAATGGCTAGAGAATTGCTAATGAGTAATAGAAGTATAAACCATTTTCTTAAAGGCTAACCTAATGCAATCAACAAGCTTTGTGTATGTGATTTGTGAATTTAGTGACTTGTGACAAATGTTATTTTCAAAATGATGTTTGATCTCTTTTCCCTGATGACAACGTGTTCCATTGAGGTAACCTAATATGAAGTTCCATTTTTCAGCTCATCATTTTAAAACAAAACCCTACCACAAACCAAGCCTTTTGTTGAATAGCTCATGGCAGATTGAAAAATACAATCTGTACCAAACACAACGAGTAACACGATTACTGCAATAACCCTGGTGGTTATCAGTGTGTGAAGAGGAATGCCATTTATTCTACTTGGGTTGATCCACCACCACTCACAATGGAGGTACATTTTGAATTTTTTGTTCTGTGTTAATTGGTTGCTAATGACGAGGTGCAATGCAGAAACTGACTGCTGGATTAGTTGTTCAAAGTGAAGTCCTAAAGTGGGGAGAGGAGATGGGTGAGAGGAAAGAAAATTGGGTTCAATAAAGTGAAGATAAACACAAACTGCAGCATTTAGTGTGTCTGGAGTAGATCAGCATCTGCAGTTGCTTCTCACAAAGTTCAATAAAGTATCCAATTCACTTCCATAGGGCAAAATCTGTGACATTGGATGACCAAAGGCTTGGTAAAAGTGATAGTATTAAAGAATGTCAATGAGATGTACATCCAGATATACATTCAATACATTGAAATCCAAATGTGAATTCCGAGCTAACAGAACAGGCGAGGCAGAGTGGAACAGCCAGCCGTGCTCCTACTGGCCATGATCACAATGAATGGCGGTGCTGGCTCGACGGGCTGAATGGCCTCCTCCTGCACCTATTTTCTATGTTTACCCACCAGTATCAGAGAGCCAAGTGCAATCCTGATCTCTGGTGCACTATCTCCATGCTGACTTTGCAAGTTCTCTCACATGTGCATTTGCGTGCTCCAATTCCTGCCATGGCCTAATAATGTGCTCTTTCGGTAGTTACTTGGTTGCTGTAAATTGTCCCTAAGGTGGTAGAATCTTGTGGGGTGGGGAAGGGTGGAGGAAGCTGGTGGGAATATGCAGAGGATAGGTTACAGGGAAAATTGAGGGGAAAATGGGATTGTACTGAGTTTGTATAAGTCAAACTAACAGAGAAGACGTATAACATAGCAAAGATGAGCGGGAAGCCAGAGGATTGGGAAACTTTTAAAGAACAACAGAAGGTAACTATAAAGGCAATACAGGGAGAAAAGATGAAGTACGAAGGTAAGCTAGCCAAGAATATAAAGGAGAATAGTATAAGCTTCTTTAGGTATATGAAAGGAAAAGATTAGTGAAGACAAATGTGGGTCCCTTGAAGACAGAAACAGGTGAATTTATTATGGGGAACAAGGAAATGGCAGATGAGTTGAACAGGTACTTTGGTTCTGTCTTCACTAAGGAAGACACAAACAATCTCCCAGATGTCTTAGGGGACAGAGGACCTAGGGTGCCAGAGGAACTGAAGGAAATTCACAGTCAGGAAATGGTGTAAGCTAGACTGATGAGACTGAAAGCTGATAAATCCCAAGGGCCTGATGGTCTGCATCCCAGGGTACCCAAGGAGGTGGCTCTAGAAATCGTGGAAGCTTTGGTGAACATTTTCCAATGCTCTACAGATACTGGATTGGAAGGTAGCTAATGTTATCCCACTTTTTAAGAAAGCAGGGAGAGAGAAAGCAGGGAATTATAAACCAGTTAGCCTGACATCAGTGGTGGGGAAGATACTGGAGTCAATTATTAAAGATGTTACAGCGGAGCATTTGGATAGCAGTGACAGGATCGGTCCGAGTCAGCATGGATTTACGAAGGGGAAATCCTGCTTGACTAATCTTCTGGAATTTTTTGAGCATGTAACAAGTAAAATAGATTTGGGAGAGCCAGTGGATGTAGTGTATCTGGACTTTCAGAAAGCCTTTGATAATCTCCCACAGGAGATTAGTTGGCAAAATTAGAGCACATGGTATTGGGGGTAGGGTATTGACATGGATAGAAAATTGGTTGGCAGACAGGAAACAAAGAGTAGGAATTAACGGGTCCCTTTCAGAATGGCAGGTAGTGACTAGTGGAGTGACGCAAGGCTCGGTGATCGCTTCGCTGAACACCTGCGCTCGGTCCGCATTAACCAAACTGATCTCCCGGTGGCCGAGCACTTCAACTCCCCCTCCCATTCCTAGTCTGACCTTTCTGTCATGGGCCTCCTCCAGTGCCATAGTGAGGCCCACCGGAAATTGGAGGAACAGCACCTCATATTTCGCCTGGGCAGTTTGCAGCCCAGTGGTATGAACATCGACTTCTCCAACTTTAGATAGTTCCTCTGTCCCTCCCGTCCCCTCCTCCTTCCCAGATCTCCCTCTATCTTCATGTCTCCACCTATATCCTTCCTTTGTCCCGCCCCCCTGACATCAGTCTGAAGAAGGGTCTCGACCCGAAACGTCACCCATTCCTTCTCTCCCGAGATGCTGCCTGACCTGCTGAGTTACTCGAGCATTTTGTGAATAAATACCTTCGGTGCTGGGACCGCAGCTATTTACAATATATATTAATGATTTAGATGAAGGAATTAAAAGTAACAATAGCAAATTTGCAGATGACACAAAGCTGGGTGGTAGTGTGAACTGTGAAGAGAATGCTATGAGGATGCAGGGTGACTTGGATAGGTTGGTTGAGTGGGCAGATGCATGGCAGATGCAGTATAATGTGGATAAATGTGAGGTTATCCACTTTGGTGGCAAGAAAAAGAAGGCAGATTATTATCAGATTAGGAAAAGGGGACCTGGGTGTCCTTCTACATCAGTCACTGAAAGTAAGTATGCAGGTAGAGAAGAAAGCTCATTGCATGTTGGCCTTCATAACGAGAGGATTTGTGTATAAGAGCAAAGAGGTTCTTCTGCAGTTGTACAGGGCCCTGGTGAGACCACACCTGGAGTATTGTGTGCAGTTTTAGTCTCCTAATTTGAGGAAGGACATTCTTGCTATTGAGGGAGTGCAGCGTAGGTTCAGGAGGTTAATTCCCGGGATGGCGGGAGTGTTATGTGATGAACGAATGGAACGACTGGGCTTGTATTCTCTGGAATTTAGAAGAATGAGAGGAGATCTTATAGAAACATATAAAATTATTAAGGGATTAGACACGCAAGACGCAGGAAGCATGTTCCTGATGTTAGGGGAGTCCATAACCAGGGGCCACAGTTTAAGAATAAGGGGTAGGCCATTTAGAGCTACGATGAGGAAAAACCTTTTCACCCAGAGAGTTGCCTCAGAAGGCAGTGGAGGCCGATTCACTGGATGCATTCAAAAGAGAGTTAGATAGAGCTCTTAGGGCTAGCTGAATCAAGGGATATGGGGGGAAGGCAGGTACCGATTGTGGAAGATCAGCCATGATCACACTGAATGGCGGTGCTGGCTCGAAGGGCTGAATGGCCTTCTCCTGCACCTATTGTTTATGTTTCTATGTAAATGGTCATCGAGCCCTTTTATGTCTTGAGGAAATGTAAACATGTCAGATCACACACAAGTCAGCTTTTACATTCCCTTATAATGGTCAAGAATTTTATTATTTTGAATGGCAATTAGAGTAAAATAATTAAAACAAGGCACGGTTTCCACTTAAACTGCAAGACCAGAATCTTTTTCTGACCGTGGCAGTTACAGCTGGACATTGGTATGTTTATATCCTGAAAGTTTTTTTTCTCTGGATGTTGTGAAGTGATGTAATACAGCTGTTAGTAAGGGTCGTGACCGCCCCATGCAGTCTGTTCAGGAAGTCGTGCCTTCAACTTCCCAAAATTCCCACAATGGCTCAAAGTCAATTTTTCCAACAAAAACTGTTTTTCTCAAGTTTCAGTTGGTTTTGAAACTAGGCTGAACCGCAGTATGAATATTTCCACTATGTTCTGGAATTTATTATTCATTGATATTCAATCTCAAGGCAGCAAATTTTGCATCTCATTTCTTTTGTGGGTCATGCTACTTCCTATTGAAATTAATAGCAAGATTCTTTAGTGAATCCTATAATTTTCTTTTAATCTCGGTTTCTTTTTACTCCATCAAACATGGGCTAGACCAGACCACATCTGAGCCAGCACAGAGAAATGGATAAGGCAATGCTCAATTTGTTTACTTCCCCTCTTGAACCCCTGCTCCATATGCATGCACAGAACTTCAGAAAGAAGTCTGAATTTATCGAGGGCAGGAAAGCCAGCAAGGAATGGAATACTGTCGAACAGTCTGCATTCTTCAACCAGATGTACATAATACTACTTCTCTTCTCTAAACAATTATACATGATTTTATAATCCAGCCCACACATTCCCTAATGCCTCTTTCACAAGCCTGGAAACATTGATGAATCTAGTGGGCCTGCCAAATCAGTTCTAGTTTGTCAAATTATGGGTGGCCTTGGACTGAGTAACTCTTCATGAGATTGCTATGTAAAGCAAGGAATTGCATTGCTAATCCACAAGTGATTATTGCTCAAAGGTCTATTGCGGTTGAAATAATGGGTCCAGGATTATAGAAAGGGAACTGTAGGATATTACTGTAGCTGTACTGGATTAACCCTTTGATAACAGAAGGATCAGCGAGGCACAGAATTGCAGAAAATATTACAGAGCATCAGGCCACAGTCTCTTGCCCAGAGTGGGGGAATGGAGAACCATAAGTTTAAGGTGAAGGGGGAAAGATTTTATAGGAATCTGAGGGGTGACTTTTTCATGCAAAGGGGGGTGGGTGTTTGGAGCTGCCGGAGGAAGTAGTTGAGGCAGGGTCTATTGCAACGTTTAAGAAGGAACTAGACAGGTACATGGATAGGACAGGTTTAACGGCATATGTAAGGGGGACTAGTTTGGCTGCAAAATGTTGGTGGGTGTGGGCAAGTTGGGCTGAAGGGCCTGTTTCCATGCTATACGACTCTATGACTCCTCGTACAAGCCTTCCTCAGTACCACTCATTACAATAACTGACTGCTCCTTTCCCTCTGATCTGCTTGTTTTATTTTTATCCTTCGGTGGACGAGGAGTACTTTTTCTTGATGACTCCATGTCCTGGGGTGATTTATTTCTGGCCAGCATATTGGATTTATTTTGCTGCTCTTGCACTGATTGAGCTCAAATTTCATTCATGTATTAAACATTTTCATATTTATATGATGTATATTAGGACAGCCCCCAGTTTTGATTTTTGAAAGGTCAGGCTATTCCTCGCCTTGATGGACTTCATCTCAATCCCATGTCATCAAATATTCTAACAAGCATCTGCAGCTGTACAGACACTCCCTGACTTTAAGGCTTCTGTTCCAGAAACCCTTCTGCAAGTCCGATTTTACACAAATTAGAATTGCCTTAAAACTAGGTAGAACCAAAGAACTGTAGGTGTTGCCGTTAACTGCAGGTTAATACCCAAAACGACACAAAGTGCTGGAGTAACTCAGCAGGTCAGGTAACATCTATGGAGAATGAGGATAGGTAATGTTGTGAGTTGGCACCCTTCTTCAGCCTGAGTTACTCCAGCACTTTGTGTCGTTTCATTTTAAAACTAGGCACTGATGCCGCTGGTCAGCTCCAGCAACCCTGTCTTCCTTTCGGCCATCGCATTGTCCGCTGCCTCCTCCTCCTTGTCCCCTGGAGTTGCCAACATCTTCCACCTTCCACCAGGGAGAGGGGTGCAGTGAGGTGGACAATGCCTCGGGAGGAGGAGGAGGAGGAGGCGGTGGAGGTGGAGGGGGGAGCAGACATATCAATGGATGACAGGAAAAAGTGGCGGCTGGTGAGAGGAGAGGGAGCCCCATGATGACCGTGTGCGTCGGCAACAAAGCGTTGTCGGCTAGGAGCTACACCGCGAGCTGCAACAACAGCCGCGTAAAGCAGCTGAAGAAGAAGGGCTCGCTGCTGCACCTTGTGGAAGATGTCAGTGACTCGGCCAGGAGTTGCTCTCCACTCCCCTTGTTCTCACTCGCCATCCCTGTAGGACGCCTATTCACTAAATAGATTGAATCATCCAGGTAATCCCTTCTTCACTTTTCCCCGCGGGCAGGTAGTTCAGTTTAGAGCAGTTTCTGGCCAGATGTTACAGTGGCTGACAGTGGCCAACACTGGGAGAGCAGCCAGTCTGGGTGAGGCTTTTATATCTATGAAGAAGTAGGGAAGCCTTCGCCATCTTACTGTTGCAACAACAGGTCATTCGGGAAACGGGGCCACCTAATACCATACGATACGACACGATGGAACGATGCCCAGGGGGGAAATTGATCTGGCAACAGTCATAAAAACAACAAAATACATGAAACATGAAATTAAAGCCCTTGAATTGGTTATGTAAGTGCGCCTTTACGTACGTCGCCTGTTTTGTAAGTCGGGGGATGCCTGTGTTGCACAGAGTCCTAGCACTTGTGCATCGTGGCCTGGACTGGCAATTCCAATGCACAGGAACACAAGAAGCTGCAAAGAGTATCGGACACATCCAGTGCATGTGCCCGTGATACTGCTGCAAGCTCCATTTCCATTAGATAGACACAAAAAGCTGGAGTAACTCAGCGGGACAGGCAGCATCTCTGGAGAGAAGGAATGGGTGACGTTTCGTGTCGAGACCCTTCAGATATAATTTGCATTATATCTGTACATCACTGTACTTGTGCAAATGGTAATAAACTTAACATGACGACTTCAACCCTTCTATTGCCCTTTAGTTTTTATAAAGAAATAAAAGCAGTACACTGACTGGAACCATGCACAACTCTTACTGAGTGATAAAGGCTAGAGGTGAATAAGAGACAAAAGAGTGTAAAATAAAGAGTGAAGCGGAATGAGGCATTACATTAAATTGGAGAATTCAGGGCTCACACCGTTTGTCTGTAAACTACCCAAGTTAAATATGAAGTGTTGTTCCTCCAGTGCAGTGTAACCAAGGTCCCATAAAAGATTAACATTACTTATATAGTTTTCAATTTGTTTCCTCCAGAAATCCTACCGTTTGTTCTTTATGGCCTTTTTAAAATACTTTAATTGTTTTGTATATTTATATTCCCAGATTCCTTTGTCTTATTTAGATCATTTTTTTCTCCACAGAATGTAATGCTTCAAGATTTGATTAGAAATGTGCTTGTCGGTCGGATGCCTAAACACTTCCATAAACAGTTATTAATGTTTTCTTGAGATTGCTGCCATCCTCCCCATTTTAACCATTCTGTCACCACACTGGAAACATTGCAATCAAGCCGAGCTGCCTGACTTATCCTTGTACGAAACCACTTGCACTGTCACTGAATAGATTGAAACATATCCCATCTCCACCTTTCCCTGCAGGCAGGTAGTTTCCCGAGTTACAGTGAAAAACTTTGTAGCTTGCTAACCAGTCAGCGGAAAGACAATACATGATTACAATCGAGCCATTCACAGTGTACAGAAAAGGGAATAGATTTAGTGCAAGGCAAAGCCAGTAAAGTCCAATCCAACGTAGTCTGCAGGTATTTACTCACTAAATGCTAGAGTAACTCAGCAGGTCAGGCAGCATCTCAGGAGAGGAATGGTGACGTTTTGGGTCACCAAAGAGGTAGATAGTAGTTCACGCCTGCTCTCAGTTGCCTGATGACAGCTGGGAAGAAACTGTCCAAGAATCTGGTGGTGTGTGTTTTCACACTTCTGTACCTTTTGCTATGAATTCCCTGAATGCACATGTTTAACCATATTCACTGATCTACTTGTTACAACATATCTACAACGTAATCTAGCAGGACTTGCCCTTTCTGGTGGAGCGGAGATTTGATTGAAGTATGTTAAATTATGAAAGGCATAGATAGGGTAGACAGTCAGAACCTTATTCCCCTAGGGTGGAGGTCCAACACTGGAGGATATAGCTATCAGGGGAGAGGGGGCAAGTTTATTTTTACAAAGAGTGGTGGGGACTTGGAATGCATTAAGGGGGTGGTGGTGGAGGCAAATACAATAGTGGCAATTAAGTGGCTTTTAAATAGGCACACAGAAGTGTTGGGAATAGAGGGATATTGATTATGTACAGGCAGGTGAGATTAGTTTAGCTAGGCATCATTGAACAGCACCAACATTGCGAGCCAGTCTCTGTGATGTACTGTCCTATGTTCCATGAACTCAGTGGGTCAGGCGGCATCTATGGAGGGAATAGATAGGTGACATTTTGGGTTGCGACCCTTCTTCAGACTGATTGTAGTAGGTGCAAAGGACGAAGCCTGGCAAGTGATAAGTGGAGTAAGTAGCAACAGCTGAGGTGAAAAGGAGACAAAGGGGTGTCAAATAGAGAAAGAAGAGGCGTAAAATTACAAAGCCACATTGAGGGATTACAGGTTAAACGCTCGGGGGAGGGGAGCGATGAGGATAAACAGGGGAATAAGCGACTCTGGAAGATGAGTGTATGGAGAATGGGAAATGATCAGGACGACTGGGAGGTGGGAGATACTGTGATAAATGGAAGATAGACACAAAATGCTGGAGTAACTCAGCAGGTCAGGCAGCATCTCTGGAGAGAAGGAATAGGTGACGTTTCGGGTCGAGACCCTTCTTCAGACTGATAAATGGATGTGCATCGGGGTGAGTGGCATGGGAAAGAGAGAGGCAGCATGAGGGATTGCTTGAAGTTGAAGAATTCAATGTTCACACCGTTTTGCTGTAAGATACCTGTGAAATATGAGGTGTTGTTCCTCCAGTTTGAATGTGGCTTCACTCTGGCAATGGAGGTGGCCAAGAACAAAGGCTAGTCTGGGAATGGGACGGGGAGTTGGAATGGTGAGCAACCTGGAGATCCAGCATGCCTTGGCAGACCGAGTGCAACTGTTCAACAAAACGGTCGCCTAGTCTACACTTGGTCTCGCCCACGTGAAGGAAGCCACTTTGGAAGCACTGAACGCAGTAGATGAGATTTAAAGTGGTGCATGTGAACCTGTCTCTCACCTACTCTTACAGCTCCAACTGCGGGGCCTGTGGACTTTAACACCATGAAGCCTGCGGTCTCTGGTAAGAAGAGGCCGACTCGGGAGCTCCATGCCTCGGGGAGTGTTTCAATCGTCCCGAGGCGGGGAGTTTCGATCATCTCGACGCGAGAGCTTTGGACATCGGACTGTCAGCAGCGGTGACTGTGGACGGTTCAACAGCCCCGACCGCGGGCGAACAAAGAGGAATTTGATTGAACTTTATTACCTTCCATCACAGAGGAATGTGGAATCCTCTGTGGTGGAAGTTTATGTTAAATTTTACTTTATGTGATTGTGTGTCTTGTTGCTTTTCACTTAGTATGGCTGTATGGTAACTCAAATTTCACTGTACCTTAATTGGTACTTGTGACAATAAATTGATCTTGAAATCTTGAAATCTTGACTACTTGATATTGAAGTAAGAAGAAGGGAAGGACTATCAAAGTCATCCTGGTGAATTTCTGCAGTGCATTGTGTAGGTGTCAGCATCCAAGTGGCAGCTTTGCTGGAGCAGGGGATAGAATCTATTGCTGGAATGTTTAATCATGTGCTGGCTCTTGCCTGGTGCTGCATCTGCACTCATCCACAATAATGATGTAGGATCCATTACATTCCATTTTGATCTTGACACATGGGCTCAGGAAATGCACAGTTCATTGCAATGTACACACAAAGGTCCAATTAAGCCTACGCATACTAATGGAAAAACGTTGATGGTGTGGTGTGCAGTGATGGTGGTGAACCATCAGTGAACCAAGACAAGAGGGACTTTTGGAAATGATTATAAGCCATTTAATCCAATTCTTCTCATCAGTTTAAGCTTGGATACTGTCCACAGGTCAGGCAGCATCTATGGAACATCAGTTAAAGTTTGATGTCAATAACCTAACAAAGATTATCGTATTACTTTAAAATTCCAGTATCATCTATAGTTTATTTTTTGAATATCAGTGTCCTTCTGCAGACTTGAAGCGGCCACTCATTATTGGCCAAAATGTGAATGGATCTGAAAGCAGGGGCATTGTCTGTTTTGCTTGGGTAGTTTACAACCCAGCGGTATGAATGATGACTTCTCCAAATCAAGTGGGCGAGGTCACGTGGGGCGTGGGGCGGTGACATCACCCTTCGTCCTTTATTTGGGAGTGAAGAAGTTGGCAACCCTACTATTACAAGACAAGGGTGGACCCGTACGGGACAAACTAATTTAGCCCAAAATACAGGATGTCCCGGCTAATAAGGGACAGTTGGCAACCCTAAATCGTATGTATTTATAATATGTTGTGAGCATTATCATGCATTTCACTTTCCATGTTTCCATTGCTATAACAGGCACCTTTTCTTATTTGTTTCTGATCTCAGTGATTGCAAACTCACTTAGCTCTCGACTTCCAATTACGTTACTGAGCTTTTCCCCCTTCATTTTCCTCTGTCCCCACCTGTCCCACTAGCACCATCCCCTGCCATGTTTCCACCATCCGCTCCTATCTTCCCCCTCTCACTCCGAGCAATCAGTCCTCAGCAGAGACCTCAGCTTTGTACTCCACGATGTCCAAACTTTAATGGATTCTGGCCTGGTATGGTGTTGAACTGTTCACTGCCTCCACCACTGCCTTTGCCTCCATGTTCTTTGGCTTGCAATCCTTACTCCAGACCAGTGAACCTTTTTTCCATTCCCAGTGTTCCAATCTCTGGGCTTGTTCCATTAAAGTCAGTAAACTCCTTGTTCCAGTTAACTTTTTTATTAAGTCCTTGTTCCAGACTAACGACTCTTTCACTGCCACATCACTGACTGATTGGTGCCACATCCTGCACCATACCCAACTCAAACATGTCCTCACCTTTGCCACAATCTCCAGCTGTTCTCATATCTATGCTGTTCATCTCTGACACTTAGCTTCTCTTTCTGGATCTCTTTCTGGATCTCTTTGTCTTCATCAGGGTGGCACGGTGGCGCGGCAGTAGAGTTGCTGCCTTAAAGCGCCAAAGATCCGGATTCGATTACGACTACGGGTGCTGTCTGTACAGAGTTTGTATGCTCTTCTCAAAGCTGCGTGGGTTTTCTCCAAGATCTTCCGTTTCCACCCACATTCCACATTCCAAAGACGTACAGGTTTAATGTCCAGTTTTCACAGGGTCCAGGACAATTCAGAAGATTGACAAGCTACTACAGCCATCCAAGTTTGGAAACTTGGCAAACAAGAACTGATGGATTCCGACCCAGATTCCATCACTGTGGCAGGATGCTGTTTCAACAGAGCAGGGCTCCCAGTTGCTAAACACTCCCATCCCCACACTCACCTTTCTGTCCTGGGCCTCTTCCATTGTCAGAGCGAGGCCCAACACAAATTGGTGGAACAGCACCTCATATTCCAATAGGGCAGCTACAACCCCAGTGGTATGAACATTGATTTCTCTAACTTCAAGTAACCCTAGATTACCCTCTATCTCTGGCCCTCCCCACCCTAGTTTCCTGACTAGTTTCACTGTCCTTTTGATTAATTTTACTGATTGTATGCCCCCTTGTCCCTCAACTAACAATGAACCATTCTACATTTCTTTATCGTCTGCTTTGATCTATCGTTTTCACACCTTACCCTTCCATATCCCTAGACTCCCTCTCTCCTGACTCAGTCTGGAGAAGAGTCTCGACCCGCTCCTTCTCTCCAGAGATGCTGCCTGACCCTCTGAGTTCCTCCACCATTTTGTGTCCATCTTCAGTGCTACAATGACATTGGATCACATTAACAACTGTTCCTGCAGTCACCCTCACAAACCACAGTCAAGACTGGAGGCTTGTTGCATTCAGTACTTTTGTTGCAGAGTGTAAGTATCAAACTGCTTCTTAAGGAATCTTCGTCCGAACTTCTGATAATGAAGAAACTGCAGTGGGACAGGCTGCCAACCTCTGTGGAATCAATAACGGGTATTCACACAGTCACCTCAGCGATACTGCACAGGAGCCATGCGTAATACTGCCCTCAAGTAAACATTTCAATCGCAAATCCTTGGGTATACACACTGCAGTGGCAACAGCATATTACTCTCTGCTGTTGAATTTTATTCCATTGATTTCAATAGAATAAATTTTAAAGAAATTACATAAACTGCTAATGACCTGAGCACTCCACTCATGGCTTGCATTTCTAGGCAATTTACTTTCTCCTTCACAGCCAGGTGCTACACAATAAACTTTTGAACATTTGGCAAAATAAACCATTGGGGGAGAAAATTGGAGAATAGAGCCTAAGACATGTGCAGAAACAGCAGCCTGTTATCTCCGTAGCAGTTACACAGTGTCTACTGAAATCATGCACCAGCCAGTTACCAAATAACCCTGAACATCTTCAAAGAATAACGCACAACTCATTAAAAATGCAACAGCAGACTGACAACTTCATATTAAATCTCCAGTCACACCAGAAGTTTTAAAATAAAAAAGAACTTACTTCTACAAGTGCCTTGTATAAACACAGCATGAGCCATCCCTGTCAGAAGATAGACAAGAAATGCTGGAGTAACTCAGGCAGCATCTCTGGAGAGAAGGAATGGGTGACGTTTCAGGTTGAGACACTTCTTCGAACAGAGTCAGGCGAGAGGGAGGCTTGGTGCATCTAGCACAAAGGCTCTGTGGGTGTGGACTAATGTCCCACCACTGCTCGACTTTGAGGGGCTGTGGCAAATGAGGACACCCCTCAAACAACGGAAGGATTATTCCTCCAGGGGGTCACATGAGTAGCAATGGTGTAGACTCCGGGGGCAAGGAATGGGTCATGTTTCGGGTCGAGACCCTTCTTCAGAAGAGTCTGAAGAAGGATCTGGACCTGAAACATCACCCTGTAGCGACCATAGAGAATGGTCCAGGTCGTCGAACCCTCGGATTGGCCAGCGAGGTCACGTGGGAGCGCGACCGTGGGGATTGGTCCAGGGAACGACATCGCTGATTGGCCAGCGATGTCAGGTGCGCGTTTGGCGCCCGATTTAGCCAGTTCGGCGAAGTCTTCAAGGAAGACAGTAAGTTTATATTGGTTGTCCTGTAACTTGTTGTTTTGACTTTGTATTCGTGTATTGCGGCTGCAATAAACTTCGTCTACAACTTACAAGTTTCGGACTCGCCATATTGGTGACCCCGAACGTGATCTGGACGATCACCGACTGAGCAGGAACCCGACGCCTCGTTGACGATGACCGAGCAGGGCACACCGGAGTCAAGCGCGGCAGGCGTTCATCTTCCGTTATTTTGGACGTACGCACCGCAAGCTTGGTTTATCCACGCCGAGGCCCAATTCCATATAAAGAAGGTGTCGGACGATTCCACGAAGTACTTCTACCTCGTCAGCGCTCTATCGCCGGACACAACCAAGCGCGTGATGCGGTTCATCGTAAATTCACCTGCGGAAGACAAGTATGAAACCATGAAGAAGGTATTACTGCGAACCTTCGGGTTAAATAAGCATGGTGGTGCGGCAAAACTTCTGCACCTACCGGAGCTTGGAGACAAACTGCCTTCCGTCCTCATGGCCGAAATGATGGTGCTAGCCGGTGAGCATACGGATTGCCCGATGTTTGAACAGGCATTCCGCGAGAAACTTCCCGAGGATGTCCGACTGCTGCTTACGGATTGTTCTTTTAAGGACCCCGAAGCATATGCAGCGAAAGCGGACGCGCTCATGGCGGCAAAAAACAAGGCAAGTGGTTCGATCAACAAAGTCTCGACATCGGTGACCACGCCACAGCGACAGCAAGATGGCGCCACGTCTCCTGCCAATTCTCCGAAAGCCCGCCAAAAAGATCCGCACAAGCGCGGCTGGTGCCATTATCACCTACGATGGGGTAACGAATCCCGCAACTGTCGTTTGCCTTGTACCTTCGCGGGAAATGCCTCGGCCGATCGTACATAGGGGCAGTTACGATTGGCCAGAACCGGCGCCTCTATGTCCATGATCGATTCACGGACACAGAATTTTTGGTCGACACGGGAGCCATCGTCAGCATAGTGCCGCCGACCGACCTCGAAACCAGATCGGGTAAGACAGGTCCCACCCTCATCGCGGTTAATGGCAGCCCAATTCGCACTTTCGGTACACGGAAGATATCCCTTGTGTTAGGCCTCCGCACGTACGAATGGCCATTCATCATAGCCGACGTCAAACAAGCGATCCTGGGCGCAGATTTTCTCTGGGCTTTTTCACTGGTTCCTGATGTCCGCGGTAACGACCTCCGACCCTCTGCCGAAGATGAGCACGTCGCTCCGACAATCGCCTCCTCGCCCAGCCCTACTGTCCAGGCCGTCGTCGCGGCCCCCGACTCGTATGCTGCGATTCTGGCAGAGTTCCCAGAGCTGCTCGTCCAACGTTTCGACGCACCTTCGGCTAAGCACGGTGTGGTCCATCACATCCGCACCGAAGGCCGTCCCGTTTTCGCTCGGGCCAGGAGACTACCGCCAGACAAACTGGTGGTGGCAAGGGCGGAGTTCCGGAAGATGGAGGAAATGGGAATTGTCCGTCAGTCTGACAGCCCGTGGGCCTCGCCGTTACACATGGTCTCCAAGGCATCTGGGGGGTGGAGGCCATGTGGCGATTATCGGCGTCTCAATGCTATCACCACGGCTGATCGCTACCCCATACCGCACCTACAGGACTTTTCATCTGGCCTGGAAGGAGCGGTGGTGTTTTCCAAAATCGATTTGGTGCGAGGATACCATCAGATTCCGGTGCGACCGGAGGACATACAAAAAACTGCAACTATTACTCCGTTCGGGTTGTTTGAATGGTTGCGTATGCCTTTCGGTTTAAAGAACGCGGCACAGGCTTTCCAGCGACTGATGGACCGCGTGGGCCGGGGTTTACCCTTTTTGTTTATTTATTTGGACGACATCCTGGTAGCCAGCTCCTCAGTGCAGGAACACCAGGCCCATTTGCGGACCGTGTTCCAGCGGCTCCAAGACCACGGGCTCATTATCCAACCCTCCAAATGTCAATTCGGCCTGCCCGCTCTCGATTTTCTAGGGCACAGAATTACTCCTGACGGCGCCGCCCCTTTACCCGAGAAGGTGGAGGCTATCCGGGCTTTTCCCAGGCCCACCACAGTTAAAGGTCTGCAGGAGTTCGTAGGCATGGTTAATTTCTACCATAGATTCGTTCCGGCAGCGGCGCGAGTTCTGCGCCCGCTTTTCCAATGCCTTGCAGGGAATCCGGTAGAGTTGTTGTGGTCCCCGGCCGCAGAGTCGGCTTTTAAGGCAGCTAAGGCAGCCTTGGCAGACGCCACCATGTTGGTCCATCCGAGCCCCTCCGCCCCCACGGCCCTGACGGTTGACGCCTCTGACGTGGCGGTGGGTGGGGTTCTGGAGCAGCAGGTTGGTGGCCGTTGGCAGCCTTTAGCGTTTTTCAGCCGGCAACTAAATTCGGCCGAGCTGAAATATAGCGCATTTGACCGGGAGCTTCTAGCTCTCTATTTAGCTGTCCGTCATTTCAGGTATTTCCTCGAGGGCCGCCCATTTGTGGCCTTTACGGACCACAAGCCATTAACATTTGCTTTTTTGAAATTGTCTGACCCATGGTCGGCCCGCCAGCAGCGGCACCTGACTGCTATCTCCGAATTTACCACAGATGTCCGTCATATCGCAGGTAGGCTTAATGCCGTTGCTGACGCCCTGTCTAGACCTGCTTTTCCCCCTATTTCGGCGGTGGACTGCGAAGTGGATCCCCAGGAGCTCGCGGAGGCACAGCTCCTGGCGGATACCGTTTCGACGTACCAGTCCACCACTTCGGGATTGAAGTTGGCCCAGGTAGCTTGTGGGTCGGAGGGCACGAAAGTCTGGTGCGATGTTTCTCTTCCTCGTCCCAGGCCGGTAGTACCGCCCTCCCTTCAGCGCCGGGTTTTCGATGCCATTCATGGGCTGGCGCACCCGTCCATCCGCTCCACCTCTGCCTTGGTGGCAGCGAGGTTTGTCTGGCATGGCCTGCGGAAACAGGTAGCGGGGTGGGCACGTTCCTGCGTGCCCTGTCAGACCGCTAAAGTCCAGCGCCACGTCCAGCCCCCCGTACAGGATTTCGAAGTCCCGGCTTTTCGTTTTTTCCACATCCACGTGGATTTGGTCGGGCCTTTGCCTTCCTCCCGGGGCTACACCCACCTCCTCACGGTGGTGGATCGGTTCACCCGGTGGCCAGAGGCTTTCCCATTGTTTGATATTTCGTCCTCGTCTTGTGCTAGGGCTTTGGCCCTTCATTGGGTAGCTCGTTTCGGGGTCCCGGCAGTTATTACAACTGACAGAGGGCCACAGTTCACTTCGTCCCTCTGGGCCGCGCTGGCGGAACTGTACGGGTCCAAATTACAACCCACAACTGCATATCACCCCCAGGCAAATGGACTCGTAGAAAGGTTCCACCGCCAACTTAAGGCGTCCCTCAGTGCAAGGCTTGAAGGCCCGGACTGGGTAGACCAACTCCCTTGGGTTCTTTTGGGCATCCGGACTGCTCCTAAGCCAGATCTCGGTGCGTCGTCCGCAGAGCTGGTATATGGCTCGACCCTTCGAGTACCCGGAGATCTGTTTCCGGACCCTTCAGCCCTGCTCCCTACAGTCCCAGCAGCGTTAGCATCTCTCCGGGAACGGGTGGGCTCCCTGGCTCCAGTACCAACTTCACGTCATGGGTGTCCTATGGTACATGAACCGTCTTCCCTGAAGGACTGCGAGTTTGTTTTTTTGCGTAAAGATGCCCATCGCGCCCCGTTGCAGAGAGTCTATCAAGGGCCGTTCCGGGTTTTACGTAAGGGAACGGCTACTTTCACCTTAGACATGGGCAGCAAGAGTGAACTCGTCTCGGTGTCCCGGCTCAAACCTGCCCATTTGGACCCGGATCAACCAGTCCTGGTCGGTCAAACCCCTAGAAGAGGCCGACCTCCGTTAGTTCCGCCCAGTCCACAAACCCCCGTTCCGACAGTTCCTCCAGGACCCCCCGTTTCGGCAGTTCCCCTAGGACCCCCCGTTTTGGCAGTTCCTCTAGGACCCCCCGTGCCGGTAGTTCCTCCAGAACCTCCCGTGCCGGCTGTTCCACCAAGTCCGGAACCTCCGGCTCCTGTGGTTCAGGCTGTCCCTCTCCGTACTCGTTATGGTCGCGAAATTCGGCTCCCTGCTAGGTTCCGCACCTCGGGTTCTGGGGGGGGTCATGTAGCGACCATAGAGAATGGTCCAGGTCGTCGAACCCTCGGATTGGCCAGCGAGGTCACGTGGGAGCGCGACCGTGGGGATTGGTCCAGGGAACGACATCGCTGATTGGCCAGCGATGTCAGGTGCGCGTTTGGCGCCCGATTTAGCCAGTTCGGCGAAGTCTTCAAGGAAGACAGTAAGTTTATATTGGTTGTCCTGTAACTTGTTGTTTTGACTTTGTATTCGTGTATTGCGGCTGCAATAAACTTCGTCTACAACTTACAAGTTTCGGACTCGCCATAACCCATTCCTTTTCTCTGGAGATGCTGCCTGTCCCGCTGAGTTACTCCAGCTTTTTGTGTCTATGGTAGCAATGGTGTTATGTGCAAGGAAAATGGCAAACAGTTCTGGGTACAACACTAGTAGTATTGAATGTATAGGCACTAAGAATGTATTAAGAGTTGAACACAGTTTTTGCTTTGTATATATTTTTTATTCTGAATAATGTTTACCTTTGAAATAAAGATACCCAGAAAGAAAGTTTACAACTGAGCAGCCGAGTGAATTAAATATATGGTGGAGCGGCCTGTCGGAGGGAGGACTAGATTAGACGGGCTATTTCCACAGATACCTCAGTTGGTGGAGGAACACTCGAGGGGTTGTGGGACAGGATTAGGGTGTGGGCGGGTAGTTTGCGATGTGGAGTCCTCCTGTCGCTATTCATGCAGGATTTCTATGTACTCCCGATGCATGGATTCTTGCCTTTCAATTACATCCAAATAAAGATCAGTGAGGCACTTGGTAGAACTCATGTGGCATGGTGGCGCAGCGGTAGAGTTGTGGCCTTACTACGAATGCAGCACTGGAGACCTGGGTTCGATTTCAGACTACGGATGCTGTCTGTACTGAGTTTGTACGTTTTCCCCATGACCTGCATAGGTTTTCTCCGAGATCTTCAGTTTCCTCCCACACTCCAAAGACGTACATGTTTGTAGGTTAATTGGCTTGGTAATTTTTTTTAAAATTATCCCTTGTGGGTATAGGATAGTGTTAATGTGTGGGGATTGATGATCGGCGTGGATCTGGTGGGCTGAAAGAGCCTGTTTCCGCGCTGTTTCTCTAAACTAAACTGCTGCCACACAGCACCAGAGACCCAGGTTCAGTCCTGACATCGGATGTTGTCTGTGTGCAGTTTGTATGTTCTCCCTGTGACGGGGCGAGTTAACTCCCGGTGCTCAGTTTCCACCCACATGCCAAAGACCAGCGTGTTTGTAGGTTAATTGGCCTCTGGATTGCCCTTCGTGTGGAGGGAGTAGATGCGAAAGTAGAATGACATAGATAACATTGAATGGGTGATCAACGGTCAGCATGAACTCAGAGGGCCAAAGGGCCTGTTTCCATGTTCTAACTCTAAACTAAACTAAAAATATTTTTAAATGGGTTTAGCTGCCAAAGTGGCTCAATTTGGAAGATTCGGCAAACATCAAGTTCTCGCTCATTCTCTGCAAATCCTTAAAAAGTACAATCTTTAAAGCGACACTTAAACGGCTGTGTACATCATTAATTCTTCCGACAACATACATACAAAGTGTTGCTTTATATAAAACTGACACTGCAGTGAAATGAATCCTGATGGAAAGTTGCAGTTTGAGGCCATTTTGCAAGATTCACAAAGCATAAATTAGAAAGCAAATGGCTTTTTGTTTTTGCTGTGCGTGCTGAACATCTGCAATGGTCTTCCCTTCATTCTGTTCTAATTTATCTGAATAGAGGATAATGGATACAAGTTATTTTTCTGTTATTGATGTGCTGGTTGGTGGCGCTCCTGGAGATCATGATTGATCAAAGGATTTCTACACCAACAGTTTTATGAATGCTGCCACATGTTCTGTGTAACAGTATGTTATGTGTTCCTCAGTGCCATGTCCCCTCCCCCAGGGACCTTTACGATGAGAGGCATCGATTTAGTGAGCAGTAATTAGCCGTGTTTCAAACTGTAGCCATCATTCACAGTTTCTCATTACACAACCACGAAGGACTACAATCTGATACGGCCCAAGGGCTTCTCTCAGTGACCCAGAGAAACCACAAGTGCAGGCCACGGGAACAGCAGCTTCAGGCCGGGAACCCAAGGCTCATCCCACGTTTCTTCAGAAGTGCAGAAACCTTCCTCCAAACCCACCCAAGGTTGAATTTTAACATTTGTTTCTCATTTTGACTACATACAAGGCTTTTCTCAGTGTAATTTTTGAAAACATATTTCATCTCGTGTTTAAAGGTCTTTCAGTTTAACGAGCTAACTACCTCACTCTCCAGGCACCCATACGATACTGTTCTCACATTAAAATACCCGCCTTTTAATAATGCATGCAAAGCAGCAGGATCTGGATCGATTGGCCAGGTGGGCGGAGGAATGGTTGATGGGATTTAATACAGAGAAGTGTGAGGTGTTGCATTTTGGGACGTCGAACAAGGGCAGGGCCTACACAGTAAATGGTAGACCTCTGGGTAGTGTTGTAGGTTAGAGGGATCTAGGAGTACAGGTTCATGGTTCCTTTAAGGTGGAGTCACAGGTCGATAAGGTGGTCAAAAAGGCTTTTGGCACATTGGCCTTCATCAGTCAGAGTGTTGAGTATAGAAGTTGGGAGGTCATGATGCAGTTGTATAAGATGTTGATGAGACCGCATTTAGAATATTGTGTTCAGTTCTGGGCATCATGTTATAGGAAAGATATTGTCAAGCTTGAAAGAGTTCAGGAACGATTTACGAGGATGTTGCCAGGACTAGAGGATGTGAGCTATAGGGAGAGGTTGTGCAGGCTGGGACAAAACAAGCTCAATCTCAATGTCACCAGGATGGTACCTGACCTGCTGCATTTAATTTCATTATGACAAAACCCTACACAAAAATATTACTTACTTCCGCTCTTCCATAGGCCTTAAAATATACAGGTAATGAAAACGTAAATGAGCAATAATACATAACAACAGTGCTGCTGTTGAACATTACTTTAATACTGCTTTCCTGAAACTAAACTACATGATTATCTGGTGGTGTTAAAAAAGATATATAAAGCCTCCTCTTGAAATGGATACACAAATCCCTGCTCTTTTATGCTGGCAATTCTAAATAGAAGTTGCCTGAAAACTCAGCCTTTTGTTTCATTCGTGTACATTCTGGAGTGGTTTCAGGCTGGTTCACTGCGTTTTGGAAAGTCCAACTCTCTGAACTTTAAACAGCCAGTAGTCCACCCACACTCAGGTAGACAAAGTAAACC
This sequence comes from Rhinoraja longicauda, assembly GCF_053455715.1. Taxonomy (NCBI): domain Eukaryota; kingdom Metazoa; phylum Chordata; class Chondrichthyes; order Rajiformes; family Arhynchobatidae; genus Rhinoraja; species Rhinoraja longicauda. The sequence continues at coordinate 46,243,695 of NC_135958.1, forward strand.
TCACTGTGAACAGAGGCCAGCTGTGTGCCCCACTTGTGGACTTTTTGTTTAGATGGAAATAGGGTTGCCAACTGTCCCGTATTGGCCGGGACATCCCGTATTTTGGGCTAAATTGCTTTGTCCCGTACGAGACCGCCCTTGTCCCGTGTTAGACCCAGAGGGTGCTGTAGGCCTAGACACTGTAGGCCCGGACACTGTAGGCCCGGGGGCTGCTGTAGGCCCAGACAGTGTAGACCCAGACAGTGTAGGCCCGGAGGCCCGGGCGCTGCCTAAGGTCGCCATTGGTGGAGCGCAAGCATGTGGCCACTGGTTGGGTGAGGTCACTTGGGGCGCGGGAGGGTGATGTCATCTTTTGTCCCTTATTTGGGAGTGAGGAAGTTGGCAACCTTGGATGGAAATGATAATAATAACAAAAATAACAATAATAATAATAAATACAGATTTGACATCTACCTTTTCAACCATGAAAATTATAGATTGGAATAGCAGGTACACTTGTAAAAACATCAATAGTTTCTGAGAGATTTTATAGCTTATTATTTTCCCCATGATATTCAGATGAGAGTGCTTTTGAAATCGCTATAATTTGAATTTGATTTTTTTAACATCTGGAAATTAACTGTTAGCACCAGCAAAGGTAGCCTTGCAGCTGGTGAATGTCACAAAATCCCAGCTGGATCACTCAGATCTTTCTGTGGGAAGATATAACCATCCTTCCCAGCAGAGAAGTTCAGTTTAGTTTCGTTTAGTTGAGTCTGAAGGGTCTGGACCCGAAATGTCACCCATTGCTTCTCTCCTGAGATGCTGTCTGTTCCGCTGAGTTACTCCAGCATTTTGTGTCTATCTTTAGTTTAGTTTAGTTCAGTTTGAAGAAACAGGCCCTTCGGCCCACTGAGTGATCCCCGTACACTAACATATCCCACACCCTAGGGACAATTTACAATGTTTACCAAAGCCAATTAACCTACAAAACCTGTACGTCTTTGGAGTGTGGGAGGAAACTGGAGCATCCGGGGAAAACCCACATGGTTACAGTGAGAATGTACAAACTCCATACAGACCGCACCCATAGTCAGTGTGGGAAAATAACTGCAGATGCTGGTTCAAATCGAAGGTATCACAAAATGCTGGAGTAACTGAAGAAGGGTCGCGACCTGAAACGTCACCCATTCCCTCTCTCCTGAGATGCTGCCTGACCCGCTGAGTTACTCCAACATTTTGTGATACCTTCATTTCGGGTCGAGACCCTTCTTCAGTCTGAAGAAGGATCTCGACCCAAAACATCACCCATTCCTTCTCTCCTGAGATGCTGCCTGACCCACTGTGTTACTCCAGCATTTTGTGATGCACCCGTAGTCAGGATCGAACCCAGGTCTCCGGAGTTGTAAGGCAGCAACTCTACCGCTGTGCCACCATGTCGCCCAAAGTAAACATGGCTCATCAGAAGCCGGGTGCATTGTTCTGATTGTCTTAGTTTAGAGAGAAATGCAGTGAGAAAACCGGGACCTTCAGCCCATTGGGTCAACACTGACCATTGATCGCCCATACACTAGTTCTATTTGTTCCCAGTTTTGCATCCTACACACTAGGGGCAATTTACAGAAGCCATTTTACTAACAGGCCTGCACGTCCGTCTTTGGAATGTCGAGGGAAACTGGAGCACCTGGAGAAAACCCACGCGGTCATAGGGAGAATGTACAAACTCTGCACAGACAGCACCCATAGTCAGGACCGAACCCGGGTCACTCTTATAGTCAACCTAGCTCCTGTAGTCAACTCAAGCAATGAAAAGGCACATGCAAACCCTTGGCATTTGACTTGACTTCGACCTCCTCCACACTGTGGCTGCTGGATGTTTGGTATATTTGGGATATACCACATCACTCCATACAAGGATGCTTTCAAAAGGTCAAAGAAAGTGACAGATATGGAATAACATCACCTGCAATCCTCATGATGTTCTGACCCAGCCTTACATCATTGTTCCTTTGTTGTCACTGATGAACATCCAGCAATGTACAACCAAGAACCAGCCCAACAAAGAGGGCATCCATTTGAGGAGACCCACCAGTGCATATTTAAGGAAGCTGGACATAGTCAACATGTGATTAATATTTCTGCACCCACAACCAGAACAACCCTTTTTTTTAAACATTATTTTCCCACCTTATCTGGTTTAACATCATTGATTGTCTTATTTTTGGTATCTAAAGACTCATAATCATACAAAGTTTTGCTGTTTTAGCCAGACTGATCTAGATCTAGATCTAGGTCTGAAGATGGGTCTCAACCCTAAACGTCACCTATTCCTTTTCTCCAGAGATGCTGTCTGACCTGCTGAATTACTCCAGCTTTTTGTGTCTATCTTAATCATCTAGATCGCAAGAAATTTATTCCTTGGACAGTGATTTTATAGGTTTACAAAATCATGAGGGGAATAGATAGAGTGAATGAGAGAACCTTTTTACCTAGGGTAGTTCAATTTTTTAACTTGACAATAGGAGAAGGCTTGACAAATACAAGTTGTCATTGTCAGTTTTTGAAATTGACAACAGTTCATTTTACAATTAGCACAGCAGAACACAACTAGTCCGGAAGATCCTCTTGGGCCTATTAAAATGAAGCGTAATACCACAATTGGCATTGGTGAACCTGGGTCAAAAGAACGGGGTTAGATGGTGGAGGGGATTCAGGCCATCAGGGTTGTTATGCTTGATCACCACAAGAGAGGCACAAAATGCTGGAGTAACTCAACAGGAAAGGCAGCGTTTCTGGGGAGAAGGAATGGGTGACGTTTTGCATCGAGACCCTTCTTCAGACTAGTGTCCAGCTGAGTTATTCCAGCTTTTTGTGTCCTTCTTCGGTTTAAACCAGCATCTGCAGTTCCTTCCTACGCACTTGATCACCACAAAGTGTTCTACACAACTGTGAGCCTGGAAATAAGAGAAATCAAATATCATATCATCATCATATCATATATATACAGCCGGAAACAGGCCTTTTCGGCCCTCCAAGTCCGTGCCGCCCAGCGATCCCCGTACATTAACACTATCCTACACCCACTAGGGACAATTTTTACATTTACCCAGCCAATTAACCTACAAACCTACAAATGCAGATTATTTAGTATTTCAAGTATAATTTTAGGTTGTTTTGTTTCCAAAAACCACTGGTAATTCAATGCAATGCACACCCCACGAATAAGTGAGCAAAATTGCCAACATTAAGAATTTCTATCATAGGATGAGGTGTAAATAACAGCAACGTGCACCACTAAACATTACAAATGGACTGTCCCCATTTCTATGCAAAGTTCATTATTTTTTAGCAATTATCATCTTTTTATTGATTTATTATAATTCTGAAATAGAGCTCCCTGCTGTGGCCCAGTTGTCTGATGTGTTTACCTCCCATTTCACGAATCTTCAAAGAACACACAATAAATATAAATCCACAAAATCAGGCAGAACGTGAGGCAGCCAAGCTTGTTACCACAGCAACAAACATTTTATATCCAAAATGGAAGGTTTCTATTTCTGCACCTTGTGTGGAGCTGCTGAAACTGCTGGCAAGTTGGCTACCGTTCCTCACCGGAGGCAAAACGTTGAGGTGAGAGCAAGAAAAGTCAATAAAGATTTCCCATTGTACACATACAAGATCACAGCAAACAATCCTCACCCTGAATTCTGATGTGATTATCTTTAAAGGTTTTGACAAGAACTAATGCAGCAACATTCTTCTGCCTGAATTCATTAGAAAATGGGCACATATTAGTCTGGGTTTTTTTTAAGCTTTCTGCTAAAAGGGTCAACTCAAGTCAAGATCAAAGCATAATACTGAACAACATTCACTTTAAATAGTCATCAAAAGGAATTTATGTTTGCAAATTCAAGTAATGACAGAGCTCCGGAGCCCCTGAAATCCTCAGCTACCGTGGTGCAGCTTTGCTGCCATGTGCCCCATGCAACTTCAGAGAAGCCCGTTTCATATCAGAACAGCACAACCCACTTGAAGCAATAATTATCCAAATCCATGTTCCCCTGTGCTTGGAAACACAGGTGTGTTCAAAGATCCCAGACTTCCCATAGGAATGCAAAACGCTACAACAACAATTATGTTTATATATTTGAAAGATCAACTTTATTCATAATTAAAATAGATACGAAAGAAAACAGTGCAAAGCTCGTAATACATTCAGTCTACACATGCAGTGATTTCTGGTTTGATAATTAGAGGTGTTAGAACATCTCTGTTTTGCACATCACACCACTGCCACTCATGCAGCCCCCTGCTGTTGGGTTATTATTGTTCTGCGTTCAAGCTTTGCTTGCCTGCTATCCAGTCAAATCAAACCATACAAGGATACACTCAAATCACAGGCAACAGGTAGCGAATGCAAAGAAAAAAATACCAGAGTGCAGAATATAGTGGAACAGTGGTGAGTGGAGTGGAACAAAGGAGGACCCGGCTTGGGGAGACCGCCATGAGGGGAGGGGGGTGAAAGTGTGGGGGGAGAACAAAGGGGGACCTGGCATGGATACTTTGTCAGCACCCTTTATGTGGCGACTACTTGCATACCTCGGGTATACAAGCAACGAAGCAAACAACTTCACTGTGACGTCACGTGGGACAATAAAGCATTCATTCATCCATTCATTCATTCATTCATACATTGTGTTACAGTATTACAGCCGAATAGATACAGGGGAAAAATGTTCTAAATGAGTTACGTTGGAAGATCAGGACCACTCCCTATCTTTATGGAAGGACTATTCCATAGTTTGATAATATCAAGGAAGAAGCGATTCCTGAATCTGGTGGCTCATGCTTTCAAGCTTTTGCACCTTCTGCCCAATGGAAGAGGGGAAAGGAGGGAATGACTTAGGTGAAAAAGGTCCTTGAATATGTTGGTTGATTTCTCAAAGTGTAGATAGAATTGATAGTGGGGAGGCAGCCGATGTGATGGGTCAGCCTATATCCACAACTCTCTGCAGTTTCTTGCAGTCTTGAGCAGAGTTGTGTTCTAACCAAGCTGCGATGCATTGTGATAAGATGCTTTTTCTAAGTGCATCTGGTGAAGTCGGGATGGTAGGAGTCATTGGAGAAATGTTAAACATCTAGTATTCTGAGGAAGTGGAGTCATTAGTGTGCTTTCTTGGCTGCAGGATTAACGAGGCTGGACCATGGCAAATTGCTCGTGATATTTACACCAAAGGACTTGAAGCTCTCAACTATTTCCACTTCAACATCATTGACTTTGATTGAAACATGTACTGAACAACATGTACTGAACCTCGCTTGCTAATGTCAATAACTAGTTCCTTCATAGTGCTGAGGGAAAGGTTATTGTCATGGCACCATGTTACTAAGCTTCATATCTTCTTCCTGTAGAAACAAGAAACTGCAGATGCTGGTTTACTCAACTTAAGAAGGTCCCGACCCAATCGTCCCCTATCCATGTTCTCCAGAGATGCTGCCTGACCCACTGAGTTACTCCAGCACTTTGTGTCCTTTTAATCTCCTTCCTGTACTCAGTCTCATCATTGCTCCAGGTCTGACCTCCCACAGTACAAGTGCTCCTCAACTTACGATGGGGTTACGATCCGATAAACTCATCGTAAACCGAAAATATCGTAAGTCGAAATGCATTTAATCACGTGGCCGGAAGCGAGCTGCGGCTCACTGCCATTGCCCAGCGTTCGCACCATCGTAAAGTCGCAATATCGTAAGTCGAAGCATCGTAAGTCGGGGAGCATCTATAGTGTCATCACCAAACTTGTAACTTGTAACTTTGTAAACTTGCAAACTTGAGATAACATGTCCTTTTACTGTTCGAGGGGCTTCCTCATTGGACCAGTAGTCCTTGACGGAAATCTCAATGTGCTGGAAACATCAACACATTTTAGACTGACCCAAGTGTCCTCTTTAATCAAACGTTTTACTGCTCCCCAGTCCACCTATGGATAACATGAAAAACTCTTTGAAGCACTTCCCTCTGGAAGGCGACTCCGGACTGTCAAAGCAGCCACAGCCAGACATAAAAACAGTTTTTTTCTGCGCGTAGTAGCTCTACTCAACAACCAAAAAGTCTGTAGCCTCATTTTGCTCTGGTATTTTATTTATTTCACTTGGTTAAACTATAATGTTTTATTCTTAATGTTTTGATGTTTTATGCTTTATTCTTAATTGTTTACTGTATGTTTGTGTTGTTACTTGTGAGCAGAGCACCAAGGCATGTTCCTTGTATGTGTACATACTTGGCCAATAAACTTATTCAATTCAATTCAATTCAAAACAGGGCATCATATACACCCCCATTTCTGACATTCCCTGTCAATAGGGAGGTTTGTAAATAGCCACAGTCATTAGGAAGATGTAGTTGGCCAACCTAAACACCGATAACCTTCAAATACACAGAACAAAGAGCAGTATAGCCAAGCATCAGGCCTTTCAGCCAACAATGCCCATGTTAAATATGAATTTCATTTTCTCTGCCTGCATGTGATCCATATACATCCAACCCGTACATATGTGACGATCTAAAAGCTTAATTAATGCCACTATCATATCCTCCACCACCTCTCCTGGCAACTGCCACTCTGTGTTCAAAAACCTGGCACGCACACCTCTTTTAAACTTTCCCCTTCTGACCTTAGAGCTATGCCCTCTAGTAATTGCCATTTCCACTCAGTCAATTTTATAAACTGGTCACCTCTCAGCCTATGAAGCTCCAGAGAAAACAATCCACGTTTGTTCAACTTGTGGCTTTGTGGCTACTACTTCCAATCCATGCAGCATCCTGATAAAAAACTATTTTTAGATTTTTTTTAGAGATACAGCGCAGAAACAGGCCCTTCGGCCCACCGGGTGCCCGGCGACCAGCGATCCCCGCACACCAACACTATCCTACACACACTAGGGACAATTTTTTACATTTGCCCAGCCAATTAACCTACATACCTGTACGTCTTTGGAGTGTGGGAGGAAACCGAAGATCTCGGAGAAAACCCACGCCGGTCACGGGGGGATTGTACAAACTCCATACAGACGGCGCCCGTAGTCAGGATCGAACCTGGGTCTCCGGCACTGCATTCGCTGTAAGGCAGCAACTCTACCGCTGCGCCACCGTGCCGCTCTCTTCTGAACCCTCTCTCATTCCACGACATCTTTCCAACAACCAGGCGACCAAAACTGCACACAACACTCCAAGTTTTATTAAGCAGCAACATGAAGCCAAAGTTATATAAAGTGGCAACTTGGTTACTCCTTTGTGCTGGTTCGGGCTGTTGCACAACATGTTATATCCCCCCAACTCATTAAAAATGAATGAATAGAAATATTAGTGAATCCAATTGATTCAGGGCATAAGCATTTCCCTTATTATGAAATAACCCTTTAAAAAAAAAAAAAATTTAATGAAACTGGGGAGTGTGATTACTCACTGCCAATATAATGGTTGTTCTAAGACTTGTTTATAATTACTCAGAACACCCCACCTCAGGGATGGAGAATTGGAAAACATAGTTGTTTTTTTGAACGGGAATCTGCTAACGTTCACACAAAACAGATTGTGCAACTCCAAGTTCCCACAGAGTTGATGTGAACACAGAGTCCAGCCCCCCTAACTTTATCCTATTTAACCTTCTGCCTGTGCACATACCAAATTCTCAAACAAATCAAGACTGCCAGATATTTGCCCATCTTCACGTCTCTGCCTTTCAGCTCTGGTCTGCAGTGCCTCCCAGACTTCTCTCAAATATTTGCCCTCAGCTCCCCTTGCTCCTCCTGATTAAATGTTTGAAAACATCAGTGGCCTCCCAACATGGCATTTTGGATCAGGAAAGTGTTCAATAAATGATAGCCATCCTTTAGGATTAACACAGATACAAAATGCTGGAGTAACTGAGTGGGACAGGCAGCATCCTTGGAGAGAAGGAATGGGTGACATTTTGGGTCAAGAGCTTTCTTCAGAGATGCTGCCTGTCCCACTGAGTTACTCCAGCATTTTGTGTCTATCTTCGGTTTAAACCAGCATCTGCAGTTCCTTGAGGACCAGTCTGAAGAAGGGTCTTGACCTGAAACATCATCCATCTCTTCTCTCCAGAGATGCTGCCTGTCCCGCTGAGTTACTCCAGCTTTTTGTGTCTCTCTGCATTTCCTTCCTACACTTTAAGATTAACAATTGCCTTTAATGCATGATATTGAATACAGATGGAAACAATAAATATTAGCAGGTTTATTGGGTATTAAGGCAACAAGTGCTGTGCAGCACACAAAGTGGTTGTGGGTCTGAGGTTCAACTCTCCTGGGCAATGAATGATTAGCTGGCTGAGTCAGGGAATGTGAAAGTTCCAAGATGATTTGTGGCCTGCAAAAAAACACATCAGGCATCCAAAAAAACACTTCAATGATTACACCAGCTGCCCAACATTCACTTATATTGTTTGCAGAAAGCCATTAATTGTCTGGAAGAAAACTGGCCATACAAAGTGAGCTAAATTCCCTTTCACTATATTTCCAATACAATCTCATGAGGAATACAAAGACACCTGCAGGATACAAATTAATATAAAAAAAACACATCTTGATGAGAGTCATACAGTCAGAGTCATACAATGTGGAAAGTGGCCCCTTGGCCCAACTAGCCCATGGCGACCGAAATGCCCCACTTACGCAAGTCCTACCGGCCTGTGTTTGGCCCATATCCCTCTAAATCTTTTGGAAGGAACTGCAGATGATGGTTTAAACTGAAGATAGACACAAAGAAGGAATGAGTGAGACTCGGGAAGAAGGGTCTCGGCCCAAAACATCACCTATTCCTTCTATCCAAAGATGCTGCCTGTCCCGCTGAGTTACTCCAGCATTTTGTACCTATCTTCCCTCTAAATCTTTCCTATCCATGTATCTGTCCAAATGTCTTTTAAATGTTGTTATATTACATGCTCCAACTACTTTTTCTGACTGCTCATTCCATATACCCTCCACCTCTGCTTGAAGCATACTTTTTAATTTCGTTTTTTTAGCTTAGTTTAGAAATACAGTCCGGAAACAGGCCCTTCAGCCCACTGAGTCCGCGCTGACCAGCGATCCCCGCACATTAACACTATCCTGCACACACTAGGGACAATTTACAATTTTATCAATCCAATTAAGCCTACAAACCTGTACGTCTTTGGAGTGTGTGAGGAAACCGGAACACCCGGAGAAAACCCACGCAGTCACGGGGAGAACTTACAAACTCCATATAGACAGCACCCGTAGTCAGGATCAAACCCGGGTCTATGGCGCTGCAAGGCAGCAACTCTACCGCTGTGCCATCGCACCAAGCCTTGTTAAAACATACTGTATGAACCATTTTGAAAGGCAAAGGATGTTATGCATGTGGAGACATTTTGTACAAATAATAACAATGCTCAGGAAAGCAGAGAATAAATTTTATTCCCTTCCCCATTTAAAAAGTTTTCCTTGCACTTGGCTCTGGTCTAGGGTTGCCAACTTCCTCACTCCCAAATAAGGGACAAAGGGTGACGTCACCGCCCCGCGCCCCATGTGATCTCACCCAGCCAGCGACCACATGCTCCAGCTCCACCAATGGTGGCCGCCCGGGCCGGGAGGCGGGTTGCTACGCAACCTCCGTTAGGCGATGCCCGGGTCTACACTGTCCGGGACTACAGCGGCCCCGGGTTACAGTGTCCGGGCCTACAGTGTCCGAGCCTACAGCCTACAGTGTCCGGGCCTACAGGGTCCGAGTCTACAGCCTACAGTGTCTGGGCCCGGGTTACAGCACTGTCCGGGCCTAATACGAGACAAGGGCAGTCCCGTACGGGACAAACCAATTTAGCCCAAAATACAGGATGTCCTTGCTAATACGGGACAGTTGGCAACCCTACTCTGGTCCCAAATGTGAGCTGGGATTCTCCACGAAGCCAACCATGGAACTTAACTGCAGCAAAACTCCTTTCTGCCCCATTGTCTTCAAAATATCGAACAAGGCAGCGTAATGATTTTACAGGATTTGCCAAGATAGCATGAAAAACTTTTTTTTTTTAACTGTATCGCTGTACTCTTGACAATAACAAATAGGATGTTACCAAACCAAAATCCTCACTGCATTTCGCCCGGCCTTTTCAATTTATAAAATTTCACTTCACAAAATGTTTTATGGGAACGCAGCACTCTGAATGGCTGTTCTTGGAAAGAGTGCTGAAGTAGATGTGAAATCTGGCTCAGAGTGGATGAATTCAATTGAATCTCCAGAGCTAACTTACCAGGGTACTTTGAAACACCACTTACCCATCGAGTTAAGCCTCTTGAAACATTTTAACATCAGATTTGTAATGAGCCCTGAACATTAAAGTGTACAGTTAAAACTTCAGTTTAAAATTGACTTTTGGAAAGCGACAAATACACAGGAAGAATGGGTGAGCAAAAGTCAAAGAATAGTCAGTGATTTAGAGATTGGAGTTCTTAACAGCTAACAATGCCACAGTTGTTATTTTAAGTGAACTCAATGTAACCTCTGTCCATACTGTGCTAACTGGCATTTGAGTCGATTTGCTTCACTGCCCTCCTATTCAACTCTACAAATAATGCAGGACAATGACTTGCTGGAATTCCTTGCAAGGTAGGGGTTGCCAACTTTCTAACTCCCAAATAAGAGACAAAATGTGACATCACCGCCCGTGCCCCACGTGACCTCACCCAGCCAGCGGCCACGTGCTCACGCTCCACCAATGGTGGCCGCCCGGGCTGGGAAGCGGGTTGCTACGCAACCTCCGTTAGGCGAACACATTCGGCCCTGCTCCCCGAACACACTCCGTTAGCCTACCCTGTCCAGGCCTACAGAGTCCGGCCTACAGCACCCCCCAGGGCCTAATACCGGACAAGGGCGGTCCTGTACGGGACAAACAAATTTAGCCCAAAATACAGGATGTCCCGGCTAATACGGGACAGTTGGCAACCCTATTGGAGGGTGACTCACAGGTACAAAGCATAGAAACAAATTAATAACAGACTGTCTGAAATCAACCTCGTGATATGTTATCTATTAGACAAACATTTGCAGAGAGAATCTAAATAATATTACAATGAGCAGCAAGGAACGTCATTAATGGAAATTATTTATTTCCCCTATCGAGGAAGTTTACTTGGTCAAGTCACCAGAACCAGACAAGAGAGCTTGGATTCCTCAAAGCTAACTTGTGTGGTTGTTCAGCCCTGCAACTCAATAACATTATTTAGCACCCATCTATCATTTATCTATCATCCAATCCCCTCACAGCTTCATGCCTGCAATCCCTCAGCAGGAATCAAGACCTGAATTTCATCTGGATTTCCTTAACTGAGTAGCCTTGTCGAGACATTCAGGCCCAACCCAAAGGGAGATTTGAATGGCATTAATTCTCAGGAACAGCTATTTGTTCAGGATGAATCAGTGAGTTGACGCCTCACAGCTCCAGCAACCTCAGCCTCCGGTGCTGCCCGTGAGAGTGTGATGGGAAGTTACATTGGTCACTGTCAATTGCTCTGAGTGTGTAAGTGAGTGGAAGAATTTAGAGCAAGTTGATAGGAATGCAGGGAGAATATCATTGCACTTATGGGAGCTCCTGAGGATGCTCAATTAAACATCGTCCAAGTGGTCTTCAAGTGATGTATTCAAGAGAGAGTTAGATTTAGCTCTTAGGGCTAAAGGAATCAAGGGATATGGGGAGAAAGCAGGGACGGGGTACAGATTTTGGATGATCAGCCATGATCATAATGAATGGCGGTGCAAGGTTCGAAGGGCTGAATGGCTTTAAGAATGGTACACAACTATAAAGACCACTGCTCTTTGAAGCTAAATAATCAGAGTATATCTTGTTCTTTGTTGATCTTTGTACTGTGCGACTATGGTGTTCAAACACTAATTGCTCGGGAACTTGTAGAACATCTCAGTTTGGGCATGGAGTTTACTCATGTGTGTGATAAGATGACAGCCAGACGTGGCCATCTTTATTCAGTTCCCAGCCGATAGGCACCTCCAGTCAAATCCACATCTCTATTACCACTTGAGCCATTGAAGATTAAAAGGTCTCAATGATCACAATTACCTTTGGGCACGGTTAGGGCTGTAAGACTGAAGAACACAAAACATTCTGGTTAAAATGCAAGATAGACACAAAATGCTGGAGTAACTCAGTGAGGCAGGCAGCATCTCTGGAGAGAATGGGTGATGTTTCAGGTCGAGACCCTTCTCCTCAATGTCACCCATTCCTTCTCTCCAGAGATGCTGCCTGTCCCGCTGAGTTACTCCAACACTTTGTAATCTATCTTCAATTTAAACCAGCATCTGCAGTTCCTTCCTAAACACTAGCTGTAAGACTGAAGAACACAAAACATTCTGGTTCAAATGCAAGTCTTTCTGTTAATATAATTGGACTGGAGGGAGATGGAGGAATTCCTCTGGTGACCCAAGTCTTGCTAGTTTTGGTCTTGGTATTGGTTTATTATTAGCAACAAATAGCAGAATACACTGCAAACACTCCACAGGTCCAACAGCATCTGTGGAAAGACCGTTCCCTCCGTAACTCCCTGGTCCACTCATCCCTTCCTACCCAAACCACCCATCCCTGGGCACATTCCCCTGCAACCGCAGGAGATGCAACACCTGTCCCTTTACCTCCCCCCTCAACTCCATCCAAGGACCGAAACAGTTTTTCCAGGTAAGACAGAGGTTCACCTGCACCTCCTCCAACCTCATCTCTTGCATCCGCTGCTCTAGATGTCAACTTCTTTACATCGGCTCAACACCTTCGCTCAGTCCGCCTTAACCAACCTGATCTCCCGGTGGCTGAGCACTTCAACTCCCCCTCCCACTCCCACTCCCAGTCTGACCTTTCTGTCATGGGCCTCCTCCAGTGCCATAGTGAGGCCCACCGGAAATTGGAGGAACAGCACCTCATATTTCACTTGGGCAGCTTACAGCCCAGCGGTATGAACATTGACTTCTCCAACTTTAGATAGTTCCTCTGTCCCTCTCTTCCCCTCCCCCTTCCCAGTTCTCCTTCTGTCTTCCTGTCTCCACCTATATCCTTCCTTTGTCCCGCCCCCCTGACATCAGTCTGAAGAAGGGTCTCGACCCGAAACGTCACCCATTCCTTCTCTCCTGAGATGCTGCCTGACCTGCTGAGTTACCCCAGCATTTTGTGGAAAGTGAATGTCAATTTCAGGTTGGAGACCCTTTGCCAGAACTTATCTGAACAGTAGAGACACAAAAAGATGGAGTAACTCAGCGGGTCAGACAGCATCTCTGGAGAGAAGGAATGGGTGACGTTTCAGGACCACCCCCTCCCCTGACATCAGTCTGAAGGGTCTCGACCCGAAATGTCACCCATTCCTTCTCTCCCGAGATCTGCCTGATCCGCTGAGTTACTCCAGCATTTTGTGAACTACCTTCCATCAATTCCTGTTTTATTTTAGATTTCTGGCATTTACAAATTTTGTTTTTGTTTCAATGTTAGCAGTGGTCATAGAGGAAGAAACACACATTAGGGCTTCAAGGCACCCACAGACCGCATTTCCAATAGTGGTCCTCATTCTGGGGTGAGATAGTGACCATGGAGGTCTTGCCTCATGCTTCATTACGGAAGCTAAGGTCTCTTTGTATCATGTCTTGAATTCATTTTCTGCATCCTTCATGCTCCACTTTGGCATCTCAGCACCCCCTCTCCCTTCCAATATTTAGCCTACAATAATAATGTATAGAAGCTGAGACTCGAGAGATCAAAAGTAATTCATCCTTTTGAAGTTGCTGTCATGAACACTGAGACAAATTGCCTGTCACAAAGACTGAGTGGCAACAGGAGAGAATGAACAGCGAGGAGACAAGAGACAGCAAATATCGGGCAGTGAAAATAATCAAAGGCAGGAAGTTATTCTGAAGCAAGCATTCGCATTAAGGCTAAAGAAGTGTCTCGACCCGAAATGTCACCCATTCCTTCTCTCCAGAGATGCTGCCTATCCCACTGAGTTACTCCAGCATTTTGTGTCTGCCTTCACATTAAGGCAATGATTTGAACTCTGGTCTTATTCTGGTGTACAGGGCAGGGGCCAAAGATGACCAGAGGTTTAGTCCACCTAGTAGATTTTAATGATGTGAAATCATTGCATGCCCAGTGGGTCGAGGCACGATTACCAGGTTACGAAAGCCAACCGCCAAGAATCTGAGCGAAAGGATCCAACACAAGGATAATGGTTTCAGGAGCAGAGTTGCAAAGACGTGTGCACTCAGGAAGGGAGAGGGGGTTTTGGTACACTTACTGGAGCCAATGCTATTCCTTGAACAAAACATGAAGTGGTGGAGTAACTCAGTGGGTCAGGCAGCATCGTTGGACGACATGGATAAACAATGTTTATGTCTGGAGATTATGGATAAGCTATGTTTCAGGTCACGGTCTCTCTGGTCTGGATCTTTCTGTAGACTTGTTTCTCTCAACATTATTCCTGTGTGGTTTATTTTTTACACAGAGAGTGAGTGGTAGGTGCCTGTAATGTGCAGCCAACAGAGGTGGTAAAAGCAGATACTACAACTATGTTTAAGAGGCATTTGAACACATGAACTGCAGGGTATAGAGAGATACTGATGATATTTGAGCAGATGAGACTAGATTCACATCATGGTCACACAAACTTGGTGGGCTGAAGGGCCACTACTCACTTGGTGGGCTGAAGGGCCTGTACCTGTGCTATATATGTAGGAAGGAACTGCAGATTCTGGTTTAAATCGAAAATAGACACAAAAAGCTGGAGCAACTCAGCGGGTCAGACAGCATCTCTGGAGAGAAGGAATAGGTGATGTTTCGGGTCAAGACCGGGTCACTCGGGTCTGGTGTGAAGAAAGGTCTCGACCCGAAACGTCACCTATTCCTTTTCTCCAGAGATGCTGACTGACCTGCAGAGTTTCTCCAGCTTTCTCCACCATTTAAAACTGAGGTGAGAAGGAACTTTTTCAGCCAGAGTTGTGAATTTGTGGAATTCTCTGCCACAGAGGGCAGTGGAGGCCAAATCACTGGATGGATTTAAGAGAGAGTTAGATAGAGCTCTAGGGGCTAGTGGAATCAAGTGATATGGGGAGAAGGCAGGCACAGGTTATTGATTGTGGATGATCAGCCATGATCACAATGAATGGCAGTGCTGGCTCGAAGGGCCGAATGGCCTCCTCCTGCACCTATTTTCTTTGTTTCTATGACCGGCTGAGTTACTCCAGCTTGTTGTGTCTATCTCCTATGCGGTGTTATTCTATGCTCTATATTCCAATTGGGAACAGTTTATTGCCAATGGCTGAAACATCACTGGGATCGAGGATGGGCTACATCCATGAGGTCCCACATAGATGTGTGGTGTCCTTCCCAAGAAGCTAACACAACACTTGAAGTAGCAGTGAATGTGTGCATGTCAAAAAAAGCTTGCTTTCACATCGTGCTTTTTATAACTCTTTTGGAATGACCTAAATACATCCAAAGAAATCCTGCAGGTACAATTGCAATTTGTCAGCATGACATTCCCAATGGCAATGAGATAATTATCAGATCACGATTTTAGAAATGTTGAGCAAGGGATATTGCTGCTAGTAGATTCAGAGTCATTCACCATGGACACAGGCCTTTTGGCCCATCTAGCTCGTGCTGGCGAGGCTAGATCATCAAGTACCTCTGATGAATTCTACACTCCTATTCCATTCATCATCTAAATGCAACCCCTCCCCCCCAAACCCACGCGGTCACATGGGGAACATACAAACTCCGCACAGACATCACCCATAGACAGGATTGAACACTGTGAGGCAGCACCATTATGCTGCCCTAATGCTTCCAACAATGTATCTACCAGCACCTGCAATAGGGCAGTAAGCACACATACACATTAGGGACAATTTACAATTGCAACAACCTTTTAGGCTGCACATCTTTGGGAACTAGGAGGAAACCAGAGAAAACCCATGCAGTCACAGGGAGAATGTACAGAGCTACATGGCAGTGGAAGTCAGGATTGAACCTGGGTCACTGGAGCTGGGACAGCAACTCTGCTAGTGGTGACACTGCTTCTCTTCAAAGTGATGAAGAATCTCTTTTGTGAACCGACAGTAACTGATGAAGCTTTGGTTTCGTTTAGAGATACAGATACAGCATGGGACAGGCCCTTTGGCCCACCGAGTCCATGCCGACCAGCGATCACCTGTACACTAGGGCCATGTTATCCCAGTTTCGCATCATGCGCACTAGGGACAATTTACAGGGCCCGAGTGAGACCACACCTGGAGTATTGTGTGCAGTTTTGGTCTCCCAATTTGAGGATGGATATTCTTGCTATTCAGGGAGTGCAGCGTAGGTTCAAGAGGTTAATTCCCGGGATGGCGGGACTGTCATATGTTGAAAGAATGGAGCGACTGGGCTTGTATACACTGGAATTTTGAAGGATGAGAGGGGATCTTATTGAAACATATAAGATTATTAAGGGATTGGGCATGCTAGAGGCAGGAAACATGTTCCCGATGTTGGGGGAGTCCAGAACCAGGGGCCACAGTTTAAGAATAAGGAGTAGGCCATTTAGAACGGAGATGAGGAAAACCTTTTTCACCCAGAGAGTTGTGAATCTGTGGAATTCTCTGCCTCCGAAGGCAGTGGAGGCCAATTCTCTGGATGCTTTCAAGAGAGAGTTAGATAGAGCTCTTAAAGATTGTGGAGTCAAGGGATATGGGGAGAAGGCTGGAACGGGGTACTGATTGTGGATGATCAGCCATGATCACAGTGGATGGCGGTGCTGGTTCGAAGGGCCGAATGGCCTACTCCTGCACCTATTGTCTATTGTCTATTGTCTAACCTACAAATCTGCGCGTCTTTGGAATGTGGAAAGAAACTGGAACATCCAGAGAAAACCCATGCGGTCACTGTGTCAACATACAAATTCCACAAAGACATCACCCATAGTCGGGATTGAACATGGGTCTCTGGCGCTGTGAGGCAGCACCACTGTGCTGCCCTAATGGTTCCAACATTGTATCTACCAGCACCTGCAAGAGGGCAGTAATGCCTCCGAATTGCATTGGGGAATCGGCAGTGGTGTGTATGCTCTCAATGGTGGAGGGGAATTATTGTAGGGGGTCAGTGAGAACAATGTTATCCAGTGTATCGGTCTAGGTGCAGCTTGTAAAGCAGGGTTTACTTTATTGGCTGAGCGTGTAACTATTTCATGCAAATGTTTTTGCTGATGAAAAAGGCAACAGGAGGTACCTCTGGGAATACTGGTGCAAATGGCTCATTGAAACTGTGATGGTGTGGGCCGATTTAATGTTGTGCTATTATGTTTATGGCACAACAATACTTCAAATTATTTGTCCCCTTTTAACAAGGGCACTATTTCTCAACATTTATTAGGAAATAATCACTTAAAAGTGGAACTATAACCACTTTGGATATTTATTTTAGCATTCAAAGTAAAGTTGATGTGATACCTTTCACGTGCTGAAGAGCTGGCCTTGCTCCAGAAGTGAAGTTACACTTGTAATGTAGGACATTTGACAGCCTGGTGTATATGTATGGCTGGTGTATATGTAACAGCTGCCGTAAGGCCCAGAAAACACACTTTACTCAGGTTTACTCAGTGAGACTAATTCCCCCAATCTTAGCGTGGCACCAAGGGCGTTTTAACTCCAATGAAAGTTAGATGACAGATGTACAACACGCAGTTAATTGAATTGTACCAATAACCAAAATTAAAACTGCAAAGGTCACTGAGAATCAATGTTCAGCTTCCGCACTGAAGAAATGTTCTAATGAACCATTAACTTCTCTCTTCTAGCTGGATTAATAAACAGTACACGTCTGGTGTGATATGTGCTTAAATTAACCATGTTAAGGAAATGCTTTTTATGCATGGTAGCGCAGCGGTACAGTTGCTGCTTTACAGCGAATGCAGCGCCGGAGACTCAGGTTCGATCCTGACTACGGGTGCTGCACTGTAAGGAGTTTGTACGTTCTCCCCGTGACCTGCGTGGGTTTTCTCCGAGATCTTTGGTTTCCTCCCACACTCCAAAGACGTACAGGTATGTAGGTTAATTGGCTGGGTAAATGTAAAAATTGTCCCTAGTGGGTGTAGGATAGTGTTAATGTACGGGGATCGCTGGGCGGCACGAACCTGGTGGGCCGAAAAGGCCTGTTTCCGGCTGTATATATATGATATGATATGATATGATATGATGATAAAGATGATAAACATTAGAATGACATCAGGTGTACCAAATGTGTGGCTCTTCCATAACCTTCTTCAAGCCCATTTGTGGGAGGTGAAAGGGCATTGTACCAAATACTGTCATATCCAGTCATATCTATAATTACTTTAAAAGAGACTAAAGAAGGCAGTTACTTTGAGGAGTCTTTCTGATCTATGACAGGAAATGCTTCCAGCAGGAATTTTCCATCATTATCTTTGAAGCTACAGGCTGGGAGCAGCTGGTGTTAGATGCAGATTAGTATGTGCTTGGCTGATGACAAGGAAAAAGAGCACAAAAAGTGACCACGTGACTTACCATCAATGTCGAAGGGTTTCTCTAATAAAACCTTGTTTAAAAACTGTGAGTGTACCAGTCAGAACAGAGGGGACCATGTGATACGATCTTGTACCAGACACCCATTGTTTAGTTTGAGAATGGCTATCTAAAACAAACAACATTCTGTAGCTATTAGCTGTGTCTCGTCTGAGTGATAGTATTTGCAGTACCACCAAAGAAACTCAACGAGACTAATGTGCTCATCCGAAACAGCTCTTCCTCTCCATTTCAGAATTTCTAACAAAATGATTCTCACCAATTAAAGACTTGTTTATCGGTTTCACATCAGCTAAATGAAAAATTCAAAATTAGTGGCGTTATATGGAACAGCACTCTGTATTAGCTCGAAGTAATAGATTAGAATCTACAGACTGCAAAGTCAAGCTTAAGCTGATTTCTTCTGCAGCTCTTGCTCTTGTTATCATATTTAAAAATAGCTCTAACCCAATACATTTACATTTAATTGAAAATGTTACTTTTATCATAAGATGCAAGTTGAATGTAATGTAAATCAGGCATGCTAAGCCAAGGTATAATAATTCAACATTAATGTACTAAAGAGTAACGGAGAATTGTGATATTAAGAAAGCTGCAGATTAGTAGCCAATGGTAAAATGTGTGGCTTTCACACGCGTTTTGAAGAAATTGCTGTGAAACTTAAAACTAATTTAAGAGGAGTGCCAAACAACTATCTACAGCCTGTGTGTCTCTACAAGGGTCGCCATCTATCCCGTATTAGCCGGGACATCCCATATTTTGGGCTAAATTGGTTTGTCTCATACGGGACTGCCCTTGTCCCATATTAGTAGTATAAGAAAATAACTGCAGATGCTGGTACAAATCGATTTATTCACAAAATGCTAGAGTAACTCAGCAGGTCAGGCAGCATCTCGGGAGAGAAGGAATGGGTGACGTTTCGGGTCGAGACCTTTCTTCAGTCTGAAGAAGGGTCTCGACCCGAAACGTCACCCATTCCTTCTCTCCCGAGATGCTGCCTGACCTGCTGAGTTACTCCAGCATTTTGTGAATAAATCCCATATTAGTAGGGTTGCCAACTTCCTCTCTCCCAAATAAGGTACAAAGGGTGACGTCACCGCCCCGCGCCCCACGTGACCTCACACAGCCAGCAGTCACGTGCTCCCCCTCCAACAATGGTGGCAGCCCGGGCAGGGAGGCAGGTTGCTACGTAACCTCCGTTAGGCGGCGCCCGGGCCTCCAGGCCTACAGTGTCCGGGCCTACACTGTCCGGGCCTACACTGTCTGGGCCTACACTGTCCGGGCCTACACTCTCTGGGCCTACACTGTCCGGGCCTACACTGTCCGGGCCTACACTGTCCGGGCCTACAGTGTCCGAGCCTACAGTGTCCGAACCTACAGCGCCCCCCGGGCCTAATACGGGACACCCAATTTAGCCCAATATACAGGATGTCCCAGCTTATACGGGACAGTTGGCAACCATATCCACCATTCAATCATGGCTGATCTATCTCTCCCTCCTCGCCCCATTTTCCTGCCTTCTTCCCATAACCCCTGAAATTCTTCACCTCGTACATGCCAGTAGCATCATCCTCTCCAGAATAGTGCCCTGAAAATTGGGCCGATTGCAGTTCAGGCCTGATGTTTTGATCCATGCCTTGCCTGGAGTCTGGGAGCCCCTGACAATGGCCTCAGAAAAAAAAAAGCCTCTGATGTTGGCTCTTTCATCAACCACTCCAAAGTATTTATGAGCTTTAAATATTTACATCAGCGCTGAAGAACTTCATCCCTTGCCAATTATTGCTCATCAACATCTTTATTCACTTTGTGATTCATGACAGCCCCATCTTTAAACATAAAGAACAGCTGTCAAATAACTTCATAAAATGAGAACATTCTTGGGAGATAATCCATTTATATCTTGTTTTCAGAACTCGTATACAACAGGAGACATTTGTTTAAATAGGACGGTGTCATGCTAATCTAAGATTAATCTGTTCAGCCAATGCCATGTCTGCAGGTAGTACCGGCCTCAAAAAGATGTGCACCATCTCTTTTTAAATGAAAAACAATCAGAACAGCTTTCATCAAATGCTCTGAAAAGATTCAATCCAATTGAAGAAGGTATGTGTTATTATCTACAGGACTTTCTACAGCTCTTCTGATTCCAGGAGGTGCAATGCCAGAGAGTAGGTAGATGTTGTCAGTCTTGGTAGGCTTCATGCATCCGCTGTTGCATCGACAGCTTGTGTTTAGCACAGGATCAAATCGAACATGCTGCAGTGGGGATATACTGAAGATGCGGCAGACTGCGAGTGTGGACCGGGCCTCCAGACTATGGAACATCTCCTGAGCTGTGACATGCTGCATGACACATGCACTGTAAAGGATCTTGCAGAGGCCAACCACGTGGCACTAAAATCTGCTCGCTATTGGCAAACAGTTGTGTGATGACGCGAATAAAACAAATCTATAGGACTATTGGCAAGTGATAGATTTGAAACATGTAGGAAGGAACTCCAGATGCTGGTTTAATCCGAAGATAGACACAAAAAGCTGGAGGAACTCCTTGGATCAGGCAGCATCTCTGGAGAAAAGGAATGGGTGACCTTTCAGGTCGAGACCCTTCTTCAGACATTTGAAATGGTCGTCAAGTCTACATGTACTCAGTGACCATTTTGCTGAACACATGCGTTTAACCCAGCAAGGCCTACAGGGCTCCCGGTTGCTAACCAGTTTAACCCCTCTTCCCATTCCCATACTGACCTTTCTGTTCTGGGCCTCCTCCATTGCCTAAGTGAAGCCACAGACAAAGTGGAGGAACAGCACCTCATATTCCACTTAGGTAGCTTACAACCCAAAAGGCGTGAACTTTAAATGAGGTAACTAACTTAAACCCCCCACCCATGTGCCCCACCTAGACTCACACCCATTTCTCCCTTCCCTTACTCCTACATTCCTTCCTCTGGCTTCACAATTTAGATTTAGATTTTTAGATTTAGAGATACAGCGCGGAAACAGGCCCTTCAGCCCAGCAGGTCCACACCGCCCATCGATCCCCTCACATTAACACTATCCTACACCCACTAGGGACAATTTTTACATTTGCCCAGCCAATTAACTTACATACCTGCACGTCTTTGGAGTGTGGGAGGAAACCGAAGATCTCGGAGAAAACCCACGCAGGTCACGGGGAGAACGTACAAACTCCGTACAGTACAGCACCCGTAGTCAGGATCGAACCTGAGTCTCCGGCGCTACATTCGCTGTAAGGCAGCAACTCTACCGCTGCGCCACCGTGCCGCCTTCTCTTCTCACAACTCTTCTCTCCTTATCTCACACATTTCCTCTTGTCATCTCTGGCCTTTGACCTAGCCTCTGCCTACCAAAAACCCTCCTCACCTGCATCCACCCATCATTGTCAAACTGAGGCCAAACGCAAATTGGAAGAACAGCATCTCATATTTTGCCGTTTACAACCCAGTGGTATGATTATTGATTTCTCTAACTTCAAGTAACCCCTGCATCTCCCTTCTCTCCACCCCACCCCCACTCATCGTTGTACCTGCTTCAAAGACGTCTTGTTGAGTCTCAATGTCTGTAACTCATTCTAACCTAGGCCACAACTAACAATGGCCTGTTCCCTTTATCATCGTTACTTTTTGCATATCTTTCATTCATTTGGACTACATCTCTCTACATCACTGTCTATATCTCTCGTTTCCCTTTCCCCTAACTCTCAGTCTGGAGAAAGGTCTTGACCGGAAACGTCACCTATTCCATTTCTCCAGAGATGCTGCCTGACCCGCTGAGTTACTCCAGCTTTTTGTGTCCACCCATCATTTGTCAGGTTCTGTCCTGCCTCTTCTCTCCCAGGTTCGATCCCAATCTCAGGTGCTATCTGTGTGGAGTTTGCATGTTCTCCCTGTGATGGCACGGGTTTCCTCCAGGTGCTTCGGCTTAGAGGTTAATTGACTCTATAAACATAGTTCCTAGTGTGTAGGAAGTGAATGAAAAAGTGGATCTAACATAGAGCTAGTGTGAATGGGTGACCGAGGGTCAGTGTGGACTCAGTGGGCTGAAGGGCCTGTTTCCACATGGTATCTCTCAACTGATCTAAGCTGGGAAAAACTGTCCTGATGCCCAGAACATCATTATAATATCTAAACAAATTGCATGTCGGTTTTCTTTGGAATTTCATTGCCTGCTGCAGGTATTTCAGAAAACAAGTCATGAATAATGAATGATAAATAATCACTAACCATTTCTACATCCAATTGCCCATTTTGGAGATTAAAATAAACCCACCATTTTGGTTTACCACACATTGGACATGATTTTCCTCGCCTCATAATTAGCAAATAAGATGACAAAATATTTAAAGTATCTTCATAAAACGGAGACACTGGCTTCATTCCCCAAATTCGGAACCATGCGCAGGCAGGATGCTATATTTCCCATCAGCTGTCTGCACAGTTAAACAACCATCTGTCAGCTCTGTTCTTTCAATGCTATTGCACCCTCAAGCACAAACGGGACATTACATTTTATTCCCCTTTATCTCCCAGCTGCTCGTTGTTCCTCCCACTTATCTGACTGCACAAATCTGGAACCCCATCACAACACAGAAATGGTTCCACCAATGAGGCCTCCGCCATGCTGTTTCACAAATACCACAAACCATTCAGAAACATGGAGTTGAATGCCAATTCACCAGCCATATTTGAGGGTATCATGGAACAATGAGAGGCCAAGGAAAGTAGCTGAGAGAGATTGTGTAAAGTTTCCCACCCTCAATAAGACCATGGCCAGCATGAATGTTGCCTTCATTTTCCTGCCTAAGTCCCATAATCCTCAATACCTCTCTAATCCAGAATTCTCTCTCAATCATGAATATGCTCAATGACTCTGTCTCCCTAGATCACCAAGCTGGAGAATCCCAGATACTCACATGGGGAGATGAAACCTTGCTTTTCTTGAGACTATATCCCTCTAGTTCTTAAACTCCTCATGAGGGGAACATTTTTTAACAGCATCTACCTTGTTGTCTTAGAATCTAATGTTTCCATGAGATCAGTTCTTAGTCTTCTGAACGACTGCAAATTTTAAGACCATTCAGATCAATCTTTCTTCATTGGTTCATGCCCAGAACCCGGGAATCAATTTTGCTGCATTGTCTCTAAGTATATGTTTAATAAAGGAGAATAACTTGGACAAAGTACCCGATGCAACCTTACCAAGGCCCTGTAAAGTTGCAGCAAGACTTCCTTAATCCTAACCTCACATTTCCATTCTATACATTTTATTTGTCATCTACTTGCCTACTTATTAAACATGCCTATATCCCTTTGTCAGCATTTTATTCCTCTTTATCTCCCAGCATCTCCTAGATGCTTCATCTAACTTTCTCACTATTAACTTAAAATACATAAACACTTGGTCCCTCCATGCAAGTTCCAAGTCTCAGTGGGCTATCACTCTACACATTGTACACAACCTGGGATTGTGTTTATGTATAGTGCTAACTTACTGAACTGGATGCAAAAAGAACATTGCACTGTACCTCCGTCCATGTGATAATAAAAAAACACTGAAACATTGACCTCCGAAACACCCAATTGATTACAGAATGCCAGCTTTCCACCAGTTGGCGCCGTCAGCGATGGCAGCCTCGCCAACAGTCTGCCTGTCTTCATCTATTTTGTTATTTTTAGTGTGTTTTTAAAAGTTTTTGTTAATGTTCTCTAGTTTGTTTTATGTGGGGGGTGGGGGAGAGGGTTGGGGGAACCTTTTTTTCAATCTCTTCCCTTGCCGGAGATGTGATTGTTTCCTGGGTCGTATCTCCGGTCGCACTGCAGCCTAACCCACCGTGGGGCCATGGACCTACCATCAAGGAGCTCGCAGTCTCGGGCAGACCAATGTCGGGAAGCTCCAAAGTCGCAGAAGGTTCGACTAGCCCCGGCCCAGGGTCCGATCGTCCGGCGCGGGGAGCTCAGATTCCCCCCGATGCGGGAGCTTAATCACCCCGACGCAGAGGGCCCGACCGCCGACTATGGGAGCCAAGAACGTCCCGACAACGGAAGGCTCGAGGCCCCCGAACATGGGAGAACAAAGAAGGGAAGAAGATTGAACTTTTTTTTCGCCTTCCATCACAGTGAGGAATGTGGAGGAGTCACTGTGGTGGATGTTCATGTTAAAAAGTACTTTGTGTGTTCTGTTGCTTTCTATTGGTATGACTGTATGACAAATCAAATTCCTCGTATGTTGCAAAACATACTTGGCAAATAAATTATGATTATGATCATGATTATGAACTCGGAAATAACCCGATTATATCCTGTTAATAAACCCAATGTCAAGGAAACGTAATTACCTTAGGAGCTTTTTCCTGTGCAGTACCTGTGGAATCTTATCAAATATCCTTAGGAAATCCAAATACTTCCTAACTTCACATGATCTCCCTTGCTGTTAGTGTCATCCTCAAAGAAGTCTAACAATTTTTTAATACACAATTTTCCTTCCATGAAGCCATGTTAACACAGCAATCATGTTCAGATTCAGCTTAGTTTGTGACATGCACCGCCTTGTGCAAGTATGGAGATGCAGGAAGATAGACAAATCTCCCAGATCGGATCAGACATACCTAAGGATAATGATGAAGGCGGAGACAAGACTGCAAGAGTTCTGGCTGAGATACACGAATCATCATTAGATGAGGCTGAGATCCAGACCAGTGGTGAGTGGATAATGCCGTGCCTCTCTTGAAGCAGGGCTGCGAAGAAAAACCTGGGAAATATAGACCAGTAAGCATAACATCTGTGGTAGGGAAGTTACCAGAGAAGATTCTGAGGGACAATGTCTACATTAGTACTGCTAAGTGCGAAGAATTCTCAACATTTCTCACCAGCAAAGTTGAGAACATTAGAACGAATATTTCCCCTCCCACCCGTGACCTAGCTGTCTCACTGGTCTGTTCATCTAAATTGGACTGTTTCCAACCCGTCACTCTATCCTCCCTTGCAAAGCTTGTCTCCACTATGAAACCTGCAACCTGCCCCCTTGACGCTGTCCCCACTGCCCTTCTGAAGGATGTCATTGCAATAGCCGGTCCCAGCATCCTCTCTATCATCAACAGTTCTCTGACCACCGGCACTGTTTCAACCTGTTTCAAGCATGCGGTGGTCCAGCCCCTCCTGAAAAAAACTAACCTAGACCCCACTTTGCCTAGCAACTACAGACCTATTTCCAAACTGCCATTCCTGTCAAAAGTCCTTGAAAAGGTCATTCTAAACCAATTAGTGCCCTACCTGCACCAAAATACCATTCTGGAAAGTTTCCAGTCAGGTTTCAGGGCCCACCACAGCACAGAGTCTGCCTTGTTGAAGGTACACAACGACCTGCTTCTCGCCATCGACACCGGCGACTGTGCAATCTTGCTCCTTCTCGACCTCAGTGCAGCGTTCGATACAGTGGACCACACCATCCTTATTGACCGTCTCCGGTACGCGGTTGGCGTTGATGGCACTGCCCTGAGCTGGATCGTTTCCTACCTCAAAAATAGGAGTTTCGCCATTAACATAGGCAATTATTCCTCTTCCCCAGCTAGCCTCTCCTGCGGGGTTCCACAAGATTCAAGATCAAGATTCAAGATAGCTTTATTTGTCATCCAATATTGGACGAAATCCATCCTAGGCCCCATTCTCTTCTCTCTATACATGCTCCCCCTCGGCCAAATCATTCAAAGGCACGGCATTTCTTTCCACTGCTAGGCGGATGACACACAGCTTTATCTCCCCCTGAAACCCAACAACCGGTCAAATTTAATCAGCCTCAAGCACTGCCTTGAGGACATAAAATGTTGGATGGCACAGAACTTTCTTCAGTTAAACGAGAGCAAGTCTGAGGTCATCCTATTCGGCCCCCCTGACTCCATCAAAACGATAACAGGCAGCCTTGGAAGCCTATCCTCCTTAGTCAAACCTCATGTCAAAAACCTTGGTGTGATATTTGACTCTGCATTAAAGTTTGACAAGCAAGTCAACGCTGTGGTAAAAGCCAGTTTCTTCCAGCTTCGTACCATAGCTAAAATCAAACCATTCCTCCAATTTGTCGACCTAGAAAAAATCATCCACGCATTCATTTCCTCCCGCCTAGACTACTGCAACTCCCTATACACTGGGATCAGCCAATCATCCCTGTCCCGCCTGCAATTGGTCCAAAACGCCGCAGCGAGACTCCTGACGGGTACCCGTAAAAGGGACCACATCACCCCGATTCTGGCCTCTCTCCACTGGCTCCCTGTACGGTACAGAATCAACTTCAAGCTCCTCCTATTCACATACAAAGCCCTAAACGGGCTTGCCCCCCCCCCCCCCCCCCCCCTCCCCCCCCATATAAAAAATCTTCTAACCCACCACTCAATCTCCAGGTCCCTCAGGTCGGCCGACTTGGGGCTACTGACTGTCCTGCGGTCTAGGCTTAAGCTCAGGGGTGACCGCGCTTTTGCGGTTGCACCTCCTAGACTGTGGAACAGCATCCCACTCCCCATCAGAACTGCCCCCTCCATCAACTCCTTTAAGACCAGGATCAAAACCTATTTCTATTCCCTAGCGTTTGAGGCCCTCTGAGGGGGCGCTGTGAACTGTTTATGTCTGTGTTGTTAGGTTTGTGTGCTAATGTATGTTCTTTTTTAGTACCTGCACTGATGTACAGCACTTTGGTCAATGTGGGTTGTGTTTAAATGTGCTATACAAATAAAATTGACTTGACTTGACTTGATATTCATTTGGATAGAAAGGGGTTGATTAGGATTGATCAGCAAGGCTTTGCATATCATCATCATATCATATCATATATATACAGCCGGAAACAGGCCTTTTCGGCCCACCAAGTCCGTGCCGCCCAGCGATCCCCGTACATTAACACTATCCTACACCCACTAGGGACAATTTTTACATTTACCCAGCCAATTAACCTACATACCTGTACGTCTTTGGAGTAGGCAATCGTTCCTCAATAGTTTGATGGTTTTTTAAAGAAGTATCCAAGAAGAGTGGATGCTCTTTTTGGAGGGCGGCACGGTGGCGTAGCGGTAGTGTTGATGCCTTACAGCGAATGCAGCGCCGGAGATCCGGGTTCCATCCCGACTACGGGCGCCGTCTGTACGGTGTATGTACGTTCTCCCCGTGACCTGCGTGGGTTTTCTCCGAGATCTTCGGTTTCCTCCCACACTCCAAAGACGTAGGTTAATTGGCTTGGTAAATGTAAAAATTGTCCCTAGTGTGTATAGGATAGTGTTAATGTGCGGGGATCGCTGGTCGGCGCGGACCCGATGGGCCGAAGGGCTCCAGGAGATGTTTCTGTGCTGTATCTCTAAACTAAACTAAATTAAAGAGTGGAGCCATAGATCTAGTCTATATGGACTTCACCAGGCTTTTGATAATATTCCACTTGGTAGGCTGCTCTGGAAGATTAGATCGACGGAGAGACAGAATGTTGATGAAGTAACAGCGGGTCATCTCTAGAGATGCTGCCTGACCCGCTAAGTTATTCCAGCACTTTGTGTCATCAATTGGATACAGAATTGGCTTCATGGTAGGAAACAGAGGGTGGTTGTGGAACAATGTTGTTCAGACTGGAAACCTGTGACTAGTGGTGTACCTCAGAGATTGGTGCTGGGCTTACCTCTGTTAAAATAGGTGGCATTGTAGACAGTGAAGGTGAGATCCAGCGGTGCAGTTACATAGTCCCCCTAGTGGTGTCACAGGTAGATAGAGTGGCACACTGTTCTTCATCAGTCAGAGAACAGTGTACATAATTGGATTATTATGTTACAGTTGTACAAGATTTTGCTGAGACTGCATTTGAAGTATCGTGTTCAGTTTTGTCACTCTGCTGCAGAAAAGATGCCGTTACATTGGAACGAGTGCAGAAAAGATTTATGAAGATGTTGCCTGGACTCAAGGAGTTGAAGACAGACACAAAAAGCAGGAGTAAATCAGCAGCGCTGGAGAAACGGAATAGGTGATGTTTCGGGTCGAGACCTTCAGAAGGAGAGTCAGGGGAAAGGGAAACCAGAGATATAGATGGTACTTAGGACAAATTAATGGAAGATATGCAAAAAGCAACGATGATCAAGGAAAGGACCTGAGCTTTAGGGAGAGATTAGGCAGCCTTAGACCTTATTCCTTGGAGCGGGGAAGGCAGTGCGTGATCTTAGATGAGTACAAAATAATGAGGGGAATCAAGAACCAGAGTGCATAGATTTAAGGTGAGAAGGGAAGGGTGGTTGGTATATGAAATGCTAACAGAGAAAGTCATTGAGACAAATACAATAACAACATTTAAAGAGACATTTTGGCATGTACATGGATAGGGATCCATATCCATGTTTAGAGGGATATGGGCCAAATGTAGGTAAATGGGACTATCTTAGGTGAGGTATTTTAGTTGCCATGGGCAAGTTGGGCTGAAAGATCAGTTTCCGTGCTGTATCTGCTCTGATTTTAAGTGTGGCAAGGCTTCCTCATTCATATAATGATGATTTATGCAAATTAAGCTTTCCCGAGAGTTTATCACTTTCTTTAATAACTGACTTGCAATCGCCGTTTCCTCTCTTTCCACTTTCTTGAATAGTTGAAACATCGTTGACACGGTAAGATTTCCTTACTTCTTCCAGATCCTTGTGCTGTTCCAAGGAATGCTGTGGTGTTTCCTGATATAATTTCTCTCTTTGGCCTTGCTGCACAGCTTGCTGAATGCATTATTGTTGCAAATGAATAAAAATAAACACCCAAAAGAAAATGGAGAAGGGACAGCTTTCACTGGGAATTGTAAGCACTGCAGTGCATACTGATGAGTGTTTGGAACCGTACAAAAGACCAAGCAAAATAAAATCATTAGCATTTTTTATGGCAAACATCCAGAAATGAATGTGTGCTTAGCTTCAGAGATGGTGGTGGCATGTCCTAGTCAAGTACCAGCAGTACCATTAACAGCTGACGGCACCAAACACAGAGAGCAATTCAAAAGAACAAAGGTCTCTTTAAAGCATTGTCATCAGAGGCTGGGCACAAGCCAACATCCAGTGCAAGTGAAATAATCAGGAACATTGAGCCCAGCCAGAGTTATGCCACTGATGGAATTCCAACTCAAGAAGGAATTGATCACTAGTGTTAAATTAAATCTGATCTCTGAGATTTGTCAACCTATTGATGATGTTTCTAAATTATAATATAAATAGCATTTAAGAGGCTTTTAGATCATCACATGAATATGCAGAAAACGGAAGGGTGTGGATCATGTATGAGATTAGTTTAGCTTGGCATCATGTTAGGCACAGACATTGTGGGTCAAAGGGCCTGTCCCTGTCCTGTACTATTGTATGTTAGAGAGTGATACAGCGTGGAAACAGGCCATTCGGCCCACACCGGCCAACATGTCCCAGCTGCACTAGTCCCACTTGCCTGCACTTGGTCCATATCCCTCCAAACCAGTCCTATCCATGTACCTTGAAGAGAGGAGTATATCCATGTACCTGTCCAACTGTTTCCTAAATGATGGGATAGTCCCAGCCTCAACTACCTCATCTGGCAGCTTGTTACATACACCCACAACCCTTTGTGTGAAAAAGTCACCCCTCGGATTCCTATTAAATCTTTTCCCTACACCTTGAACCTATGTCCTCTGGTCCTCGATTCCCCAACTCTGGGCAAGAGACTCTGTGCATCTACCCGATCTATTCATAGAAACATAGAAAATATGCGCAGGAGGAGGCCATTCGGCCCTTCGAGCCAGCACTGCCGTTCATTGTGATCATGGCTGATCGTCCACAATCAATAACCCGTGCCTGCCTTCTCCCCATATCCCTTGATTTCACTAGCCCCTCAAGCTCTATCTAACTCTCTCTTAAATCCATACAGTGATTTGGCTTTCACTGCCCTCTGTGGCAGAGAATTCCACAAATTCACAAATCTCTGGGTTAAAAAGGTTTTTCTCACCTCAGTTTTAAATGGCCTCCCCTTTATTCTAAGACTGTGGCTCCTGGTTCTGGACTCGTCCAACATTGGGAACATTTTTCCTCTCATGATTTTGTACACCTCTATAAGATCACCTCGCTCCAAGGAATAGAGACCCAGCCTACTCAACTTCCTCCTCTAGCTCACACCCTCTAGTCCTAGCAACAATATTGAGGAATTGCACCCCATCTAAACACTTCACGCTATGATTTTCCCAGTCAATATTGGGAAAGTTAAAATCCTCTACTACAACAACCTTAATTGACCTGCAGCTGTCTGCAATCTCCCGGCACATTTGTTCTTCTAATTCCTGTTGACTATTCGGGGATCTGTAGTACACCCCCAACAAGGTGATCATCCCGTTCTTGTTCCTCAGCTCCATGTTCTATGTTCTATGATAACACTCTGATCAACCTATTGTCTGCGTATCTATTTCCTGCACCTATTGTCTATGTATCTCCCCTGCACCTATTGTCTATGTATCTCTCCTGCACCTATTGTCTATGTATCTCTCCTGCACCTATTGTCTATGTATCTCCCCTGCACCTATTGACTCTGTATCTCTCCTGCACCTATTGTCTATGTATCTCCCCTGCACCTATTGACTCTGTATCTCTCCTGCACCTATTGTCTATGTATCTCCCCTGCACCTATTGTTTATGTATCTCCCCTGCACCTATTGTCTATGTCCCACTCCTGCACCTATTGTCTATGTAACCATTAAACTGAATTAATTAGTTGTTAGTTGCTGTGGGTCCCAGCGACAACGTTGTGGCATTCTGTGGTACCCTACAGGGAAACTGGCGACATGGCGGTGGGATTTCTTTAAATACTTCTTCATAGAAGGGCTGCTCATGATCTTGTATTTGCATTCAAGATGGCTGACCAAGGCCAGGCCAAAGCAGTTGAAGCTAATCCAAGACAATAGACAATAGACAATAGGTGCAGGAGGAGGCCATTCGCCCCTTCGAGCCAGCACCACCATTCAATGTGATCATGGCTGATCATTCTCAATCAGTACCCCGTTCCTGCCTTCTCCCCATACCCCCTGATTCCGCTATCCTTAAGAGCTCTATCTAGCTCTCTCTTGAATGCACTCAGAGAACTGGCCTCCACTGCCTTCTGAGGCAGAGAATTCCACAGATTTACAACTCTCCGACTGAAAACGTTTTTCCTCATCTCCGTTCTAAATGGCCTACCCCCTATTCTTAAACTGTGGCCGCTGGTTCTGGACTCCCCCAACATTGGGAACATGTTTCCTGCCTCTAACGCGTCCAACCTCTTAATAATATGTTTCGACAAGATCCCCTCTCATCCTTCTAAATTCCAGTGTATACAAGCCTAGTCGCGCCAGTCCTTCAACATACGACAGTCCCGCCATTCCGGGAATTAACCTAGTAAACTTACGCTGCACGCCCTCAATAGCAAGAATATCCTTCCTCAAATTTGGAGACCAAAACTGCACACAGTACTCCAGGTGCGGTCTCACTAAGGCCCTGTACATCTGCAGAAGGACCTCTTTGCTCCTATACTCAACTCCTCTTGTTATGAAGGCCAACATTCCATTGGCTTTCTTCACTGCCTGCTGTACCTGCATGCTTCCTTTCAGTGACTGATGCACTAGGACACCCAGATCTCATTGTACATCCCCTTTCCCTAACTTGACACCATTCAGATAATAATCTGCCTTCCTATTCTTACCACCAAAGTGGATAACCTCACACTTATCCACATTAAACTGCATCTGCCTTGCATCTGCCCACTCACACAACCTGTCCAAGTCACCCTGCAACCTCATAGCATCTTCCTCACAGCTCACACTACCACCCAGCTTTGTAGCATCTGCAAATCTGCTAACGTTACTTTTAATCCCTTCATCCAAGTCATTAATCCCTTCATCCAAGTCATTAATCCCAGCACTGAGCCTTGCAGTACCCCACTAGTCACTGCCTGCCATTCTGAAAGGGACCCATTTATCCCCACTCTTTGCTTTCTGTCTGTCAACCAATTTTCTATCCATGTCAGTACCCTACCCCCAATACCATGTGCTCTAATTTTGCCCACTAATCTCCTATGTGGGACCTTGTTGAAGGCTTTCTGAAAGTCGAGGTACACCACATCCACCGGCTCTCCCCTGTCAATTTTCCTAGTTACATCCTCAAAGAATTCCAGAAGATTAGTCAAGCATGATTTCCCTTCGTAAATCCATGCTGACTCGGAACGATCCTGTTACTGCTATCCAAATGCTCCGCAATTTCGTCTTTTATAATTGACTCCAGCATCTTCCCCACCACTGATGTCAGACTAACTGGCCTATAATTTCCCGTTTTCTCTCTCCCGCCTTTCTTAAAAAGTGGGACAACATTAGCTACCCTCCAAACCACAGGAACTGATCCTGAATCTATAGACTCCAAATTTAGACTCTGAATCTAAAGACCTCCAAATGTAAAGAGAAGTCCAGAAGACCCATCAACATGTTTACGCCCAGTTGTTTCAGGCAAGGATTATGATTGTTTCAGGCCCCTCTGCTTTACAAAGGAAAGATTTAAGTCAACCGTTCTTGACTTATTTCCAAGATGGGGTGGGTGCATGCATGGACAGGCAAGGAATAGAAGGATAGAGACCATGTTTAGGCAGATAGGATTGGTTTAGGTCAGCATCAGAGTTGGTGCAGAAATGATGAGCCAAAGGGTCTGTTCCTGTGCTGAACTGTTGTATGTTGTAAGGCCTGTAGGCCCGGGCGCTGTAGGCCCAGACACTGTAGGTCCGGACAGTGTAGTAGGAAAATATGCTCCTCATTTCAGAACATGATGGTCGGTAAGGATTTGACAACGTTTTCTTGAATGGAACAGTGAACATTCAAACATAGAAACTGGACACAGAGTGCTGGAGTAACTCAGCGGGTCAGGCAGCATCTCTGGAGAACATGGATAGGTGACATTTCACAGAGTGCTGGAGTAGCTTAGCGGGTCAGACAGCATCTCTGGAGAACATGGAGAGGTGACGTTTCACAGAGTGCTGGAGTAGCTCAACGGGTCAGGCAGCTTCTGTGGAGAACATGGATAGGTGACGTTTCGGGCTGGGACCTTTCTTTTGAAATACCCCATGAATTTGTGAGAAGATTTAGTTGATTTCAGTGAAGAACCAGACATCTCAGGCATTGATAACATTGCTGAATGCCCAGTAGTGAATGCAGCCATTACTATAATCGTGAAAGGGCTCCCTTTACAAACCAGACTTTTCATCAAGATAAAAGATTCCATTCATTCAATGTGCAGGGCGCCATGGCTGTTGCGAATGTGCCGATGGTTAATGCGATGTTTCCTGGACACCTTGATGACTTCATCTGAAGGAAGTCAGCAGAGTGAAACTTTGCTCTTACGTTTTCCTGCCATATTTCTGACAGACTCTATCACAAGGTGCCCTTTGGCCATAAAAGGATGAGCTTTTCCAGCTTGGGAAACCATTGAAGTGCATGCCTACCTGCTTTATGGAGGGGGTGGGGTGGGTGGGGGGGTGATTTCACTATCAAACTAGTGCTCAGTGTGGATAAGTTCGGCCAAAGGGCCTGTTTACAAAAGGCCTGTAAGGCTCTGATTACTGTCCAGTCAATACTTGGCAATGGATTTCACCATCAGGAAACACACTGGGCTACGTTGTACAATTTGCATTCATTTCTGGGTGTGACCCACTCTAACATTCTCACAATTTGGACATTGGCCATTACATGAATTTATTTTCTGATGGAACCGATTGGTCTTTCGCACTAAAGCAGTCATGTTTCAGCAGAGCAAGAATAAATATAATTGAATCTAAATGTTGTGCCCAGCGTGTTCCGAAAAGGGTATGTGTTACCAGTGTTGCAGTGCTAATGTTTTAGGTGCCGGAGCTGTCACTGGCAGCGGTTAAATTCCCCGCTGGTTACAATGCCCCACTGTTTATTTGGGCTTTTTTTTACAGAGGGGCTGGAGCGACCATCCACTGAGCTCCGGCAGCACTGCACCCCGATGTGGTACTGAGGGCAGGGGTTGATGCAAGGTTACAGAATTACACAAATACTGTTAAGCAAAATCCACAGTGGCACCTTCAAAGATCAGCCTGTGGAACCTTTTATCTATGGACTAAACACTTCCTTTCGTTGAAGTAAATGCAGACAACTTTCTTTCCTGAAATCCAGCCACTAAGGTCAGATGTAAATCCAGCCACAAATGTGGTTCACAAGGTGCCTGAAGAAGACATCAAGTTGGTGGGATTGCAGTTCATTATATGTCCCAGAAGAACATGTTACAAGCCACTCAAACCTCGATTTAAACCTTTCACAAGATCATAATACTTTGCAATATCAGACCAAGGTTTAAATTAATATCTATTTAAGATGGATCCAAACTTTGCAGATTATAAAGAAAGAAAGGTTTTCATACAACATCCTAAAAGATTGCCACAAGAATTCAGTACATGAACCAGCAGATGTTTGTACCCCACAATGACAAAGATACAGAGATCTCTGTTAAGTGGTCAGTCATTATCATAAGTGTGAAATTCCATGAAGTATTGGTGCATCATTCAATATAATTTTACAGCAAGTATATAATCGAGAGCAAAATGAATGAATTATTTGGAGTCTATTACCCTGTCTGCAACTCGAGGGCCTCAATCAGCTGCAGCTTGAGATCAACTGGGATTAAACCTAGGCGGCACGATGGCGCAGCGGTAGA
Organism: Rhinoraja longicauda; assembly: GCF_053455715.1. Classification (NCBI taxonomy): domain Eukaryota; kingdom Metazoa; phylum Chordata; class Chondrichthyes; order Rajiformes; family Arhynchobatidae; genus Rhinoraja; species Rhinoraja longicauda. The sequence continues at coordinate 46,278,986 of NC_135958.1, forward strand.
GTTGCTGCCTTACAGCGAATGCAGCGCCGGAGACCCGGGTTCGATCCCGACTGCTGGTGCTGTCTGTATGGAGTTTGCACGTTCTCCCCATGACCTTCGTGGGTTTTCTCCGAGATCTTCGGTTTCCTCCCACACTCCAAAAGACGTGCAGGTTTGTTGGTTAATGAGCTTGGTAAATGTAAAAAATGTCCCCAGTGGGTGTAGGATAGTGTTAATGTGCGGGGATCGCTGGTCGGCGCGGACCCAGTGAGCCGAAGGGCTTGTTTCCGCACTGTATCTCTAATCTAAACTAAAATCAACCCAGAGCTTTTGTAAAAAAGATGGAAAATAAAATTGAAAGACATTATCCAAATGGTTCATTGGCACCAATCTGCATTAGTCAAGTGTTGGAGGTCCAGTGATACCTCAGCTTGTTACAACACTGGCTCTTTGCAAAACAGGCAACATGTAGTTGGTGATCATTGATTGCATGATGGTCCTTAAAGAAGCTCCTTATAAAGTAGATATTTATAAGGAGCATTTGAAAATGTAAGTCAAGATGAGGTGTGCCATCAGTGAGTTGTGTTTCAAGTGACTAAGAAAGGATAATGAAAACGCGCAAAAAACAAGACATGGACTTCCATGAAGTGGAATGGATACACACGATCCAGACAAATCTATCTTTCAACAAATCTATATCAAATAGGGTAAATCTATGTCAAGGCATCTATGTCAATCTATGTCAATCTAACAAATCTATGTCAAGGCATGTTCCGGTTCCTGGACATTTGTGAGCAGTGATCAAGACATCATTAAAGCATTTCTCCATGGGCCTTACCACTTGTGTAGGAATTCACATAGTACCTCCGACCCTGGGGTGACATGTAACACTGCCAACCATGTGGCAATGGAGCGTGAGACATTTCCTCAATTTTCTGAGAGCTTACTGGTCCAGGTTTCTGTAAAAAAACACAGAAATGTTCAAGTATTTTAACCTTACAGCTTGCCAGCAAAGCATTGATTCCTGCACAATAAATGTAATTGATTTTGTCAAACCCAGTAATAGATCATATTCTGTTTTCACGTACAGCTCGTTCTAGCTTATAAATAATGATAAGTAACAATTCAATGAAATTCAAGTCAATTTAAAAAAGGCTAAAGTTGTGATGGTGTAAGATTATTGAATCAATGTGAAGAAATACCCATTTAATGCGATCAGACGTTCATTAGTTTCAGCGCTATTTTTGCTTCTGCAAGTGTGGTTATTAACAGGACTTAACTTTGGCAGGCACCATCCATTTCTTAGCCCAATGATACATTTTCACTGGTGATACGGATTATGCAGTCTAGCGATTATCTTTTATTATATTGCCCAAGAGTGTTGTGCGTCTGTCAGAGGTTGATCAGTTGATAGGTGATAATTTTATGTTGAATGTGAAATGCAAAGCAATGCCTATATTCTTAAAAAGTATATAATTGGAACAAAGTGCTTTGGGATTGTAACAATTGCTAATTAACATGGGAAAGATTGATTTAAAGTAAATTTTCTTATCATAGTTTACAATTATAATGCTTTCCTGACTGCCTGCTACACTATTGAAATTACAAGATTGTCAAGAGACATAGAAACATAGAAAATAGGTGCAGGAGGAGGCTATTTGGCCATTCGAACCAGCACCGCCATTCATTGTGATTATGGCTGATTATCCACAATCAGTAACTTGTGCCTGCCTTCTCCCCATATCCCTTGATTCCACTAGCCCCTATATCTAACTCTCTTTTAAATTCATCCAGTGAATTGGCCTCCACTGCCATCCGTGGCAGAGAATTCCACAAATTCACAACTCTCTGGGTGAAAAAGTTTCTTCTCACCTCAGTTTTAAATGGCCTCCCCTTTATTCGTAGACTGTGGCCCATGGTTCAGGACTCCCCCAACATTGGGAACATTTTTCCTGCATCTAGCTTGTCCAGTCCTTTTATAATTTTATACATCTCTATAAGATCCCCTCTCATCCTTCTAAACTCAGTGAATCCAAGCCCAGTCTTCCCCCCATTGACAGTCCCTCCATCCCAGGGATTAACCTCGTGAACCTACGCTGCACTGCCTCAATAGCAAGGACGTCCTTCTTCAAATTAGGAGACCAAAACTGCACACAATACTCCAGATGTGTTCTCACCAGGGCCCTGTACAACTGCAGAAGGACCTCTTTGCTCCTATACTCAAATCCTCATGTTATGTACGCCAACATGCCATTAGTTTTCTTCACTGCAGTTGTATAGTGAACAAAAATGGTGACGTTTATTCCAAAATTAAAGTGATCAATATATGGTGTGAAGATAGACAAAAATCTCAAGTAACTCAGCGGGACAGGCAACATCTCTGGAGAGTAGGAATGGGTGACATTTCGAGTCGAGACCCTTCTTCAGACAGATGTCAGGGGAGTGGGTAGCACAGAGATAAAATGTAGTCGGAGACATTAAGACTGGTCGGAGAACTGGGAAGGGGAGGGATGGAGAGAGAGGGAAAGCAAGGGTTACTTGAAGATGTGAACGTAGTGCTACTAAAGGTGTGAACGTCCATATCGGCCGCACGTGTGGAAAACGGAATAGTTAATGCTTCAGGCCAAAGAACATTTGTCAGAACTGGGGAAACAGGAGAAACCCTGTTAGTTCGGACGAGGATAACTAGATAGGGTGGAATGAGATCTCGCTGACAAAAGAAGGTTATGATCGCCAGGGGGATAAGCAGCACACAAGGTGATACAGGCAATGGGTTAATGGGAGAGATGGGTGGGTGGAGAGGGTGGGGAGGGGTGTCATCAGGGAAGAGAGAACACACAATACTGGAGCAAAAATAATAAATGGTGTTCAACTGGAGAGATTTTGAGACAAGAACTGTTTCAAACGGCAGAAAGGTTGATAACCGAACATTTGAGATCAATTAGTAAGCGCTCATAAATTTGTAAATGATAGGAGCAGAATTAGGCCACGGTTGATCTTTTTTTTCCCTCACAACCCCATTCTCCTGCCTTCTCCCATAACCCTTGACACCCACACTAATCAAAATTCTATGAATCTCTGCCTTATCAATCCATTGACGGCCTGCACAGCCTTCTATGAATTCCACAGATTCACCACCCTCTGACTGAAGAAATTCCTCTTCATCTCCTTGCTAAAGTTACATATTTTTATTTTGAGGCTATGGCCTCGGGTCCTAGATTCTCCACTAGTGGAAACATCCTCTCTATATCCACTCTATCCAGGCCTTTCACTATTTACTAAGTTTCAATGTGGTCCCCCCTCATCCTTCAAAACTCCAGTGAGTACAGGCCCAGTGCCATCAAAAGCTCATCATGTTATCTCAATCATTCCTGGGATCATTCTCGTAAATCTCCTCTGGACCTTCTCCAGAGCCAGCACATCCTTCCTCCAATATGGGGCCCAAAGTTGCTCACAATACTCCAAATGCGGCCTGACCAGCGTCTTATAGAGCCTCAGCATTACATTCCTGTTTTTATATTCTAGTATTCTCAAAATAAATGTTAGTATTGCATTTGTCTTCCTTACTGTCGATTCGACTTGCAAATTAACTTTTTGGGAATCCAGCACTAGTCACTTTGCACCTCCGATTTCTGAGATCTCTCCCCATTTAGAAAATAGTCTATGCCTTTATTCCTACCACCAAAATGCATGACTCCACTGTTAACTATACTGAATTCCACCTGCCACTTCTATGTCCACTCTCCCAACCTATCCAAGTTTTTCTATGGAGTCCCTGCTTTCTCCACACAACCTGCTCCTCAACCTATCTTTGTATCATCTGCAAACGGCCACAAAGCCTTCAATCCCCTCACATTGATATACAACGTGAAGAGTAACGGCCCCAGCCCCTGTAGAACTGCCACTAGCAGTCACTGGCAGCCAGCCCGAGAAAGCCCCCTTTATTGTCACTCTTTGCCTTCTGCCATCCAGCCAAACTGCTGTCCATGCTAGGATCTTCCCTCTGATTACATGGACTCTCATCTTTAGCTACCTCACATGTGACACCTTATCAAAGGCTTTCTGAAAATCAAGGTAAACACCATGCACTGACTCCCCTGTCTGTCCTATAAGAGTATAATTTTGGACAAATACAATTGAAAGGTGATCAAAACACTGTCAAAGGAACCATAACATTACTTTCCATTACTTTTCTGATTTAAGACTTTAAATGTATCTTACTTTGGTTCTTTTTGAAATACACAAGTAATCTCCACAGCAAGGGAATGCAGTTTTAATGAAATTAGATTTGCTGCATAAGTGTAACATTACAATTCTCATGTCAAAAGTTTGCTAGCAACAAAATTAGATATTTATGGGAAAATATCCTATTAGAGTATCCACTTATATTTGCATGATTAATAAAATAAGTTTTACATGCAAACATTTTTAATTTTCAGTTTAATAGGACAATATTAGTTGGTTGCATAACCTCTAATAAATTAAGATGGTTTCTCTTTGAAACTGAAGTGGATTTTTTAAGGGAACAAGTGTTCCAATTGCTCTGGCTGAAGCAAAACAAGATATTTTGTGAAGATAGACACAAAACGCTGGAGCAACTCAGCGGGTCAGGCAGCATCTCTGGAGAAACGGAATAGGTGATGTTTCAGGTCGGGACCCTTCTTCAGACTGAGAGTCGGGGGAAAGGGAAACAAGAGATACAGGTGGTGATATAGAGAGATATAGAACAAATGAGTATAAGGAAATAACTGCAGATGCTGGTACAAATCGAAGGTATTTATTCACAAAATGCTGGAGTAACTCAGCAGGTCCGGCAGTATCTCAGGAGAGATGGGTGACATTTCGGGTGACATGGGTGACATTTCGGGTTTTGTGAATAGAACAAATGAGGTAGGTCCCAGTAAAATAAACGGTGCTAGCCGCAAGTGTATCCACACAACACAACTGAACAGGAAGCATACATGCAGATCTGTTCCACACAATATCTTAAACAGATGGCTTCAGGTTTGTGGACTATGGAGCAATTGTAGGTAGGGACAAATATATAATTCACAAAACCTACAGGAAGAGCTCTACTGTAAGAATTTGGCAACGTCCTGTGCAAACTCAATGGTCACAGTCTTCCTGCCACACAGTTTTTGAATATTTCAACGCAGTCCATTTTGTTTTCAGATTAAAGTCAGATTTTTTTTTTTTAATATTTGATTTGTAATATATTCAACCAGGAAACTGTGAAACATGTTGTGGATTCTACACATTGTATCTGTTCTTGTGGATTCATTTCAACCAATGTGCAATTGTAAGGGTCTCGACCCGAAACGTCACCTATTCCTTTTCTCCAGAGATGCTGCCTGTCCCGCTGAGTTACTCCAGCAATTTGTGTCTATCGTCGGTTTAAAACAGCATCTGCAGTTCCTTCCTACACATGCAATTGTAATACTCGGGGTATTACAAAAGTGGTATTGAAAACGGCCCAAAGTTCATCTCAAATAAATAGCATATATGCCCACATGTGTTTCTGTACAAGAAGATAAATTCCAGGCTTTTATATTGAGTTCCACAAAAGAATCCCAGAGGCCCAGCAAATTAATCAGATTTTGGGCCAGATAAATCATGCATCAAAAATGTATTTCATTGCAAGCTGTGCTGCTTTCTAAACAATAAATTGCAGAAGTTCAGAGGAATCAGATGAGGACTTGAACTGTCTCAGCATAAAAGCCATGGACCAAGTACTGAGAGATGGGATAAATGCAGAAAGAAATGGGCAGTGTGGGCAAGATGGGCTGAATGTCCCGTTTCTATGCTGTGTGATTCTGTGACTCTAATAGCATTGACGGTGTTGTGGGAACGTGCAAAGAACTTGCAGTTGAATTGAATTGTGCATGACAACAAACTATAGCAATTTATTTTTTTAATAACTTGAAAACTAGTATTGGATCCATTCACTTTTAAACAAAAAAATATTAATATACAATTGGGTTATAAAATGAAAGCAAGATTATTAAAATTTTAACTATGATTTTAAGTAACAGAAAATAGCCAATTTCATGCAAACCAATGAGTGTGCATTTGTCAATAACAGAAATGTCTTTAACCAAAGCACCAGAAGAGGAAAGAACATTTTTCATAAACCAGCCCAAGCAACTTCCTGCTTTGAGTTGATATATGAAACTAACTGAAATCTACTTCTAAATCTAATTGAGGCACAAAATGCTGGAGTAACTCAGCGGGACAGGCAGCATCTCTGGAGAGAAGGAATGGATGACATTTCGGATCGAGACCCTTCTTCAGACTGAACCCAAAACATCACACATTCCTTCTCTCCAGAGATGCTGCCTTACTCCGGCATTTTGTGTCTATATTCGGTGTAAGCCAGCATCTGCAGTTCCTTCCCACGGATTCTAATTAATTTAATTTAATAACATCTCTATTTTCACATACATGCAAAGTTGCTTCATCCATTATTTTGCAACGCTTAATGTAATAAGTATTTTAAGCTATTTTTGACTCTCTGCTTAAGCAATAATTTTGAATATATTACTATCATTTCATGTTTTTTCTGCGATGTGAAGTGTTGGCATCACCAATGTTTCACAGGTTATTTAATCGTGTAATTTATTGATGAGCTCAGGTTTAATTTAATAAATGTTTGGTGCATTTAATTTGGTGCATTTTTTAATATGACAAAAATCACAGCTTTTTAATTACGATTACAATAATGTGTCTCATTTAAATAACAATATCAGGCAAGCAAGTCTACCTCTATGATTCTGACATTTTTAATATTTATAATTTTGTTTACAAAGGGTGCCGAACTACCCTCACGAGCATTTAGGCACTCAAGATTTACTGCACAAATGCACAGCAGACAGGATGGAAATTAGTACATGTAATAATGTGAGCACCAAATACATTAGCACCAAATTTCACAGAGACATTAACCTATTTAACTTTGTCCCTCAAAAGTTTTTTTTTTTAATTGGTGAAATTATTTGACAAAAGTCTGTTAAGGATTTGTGGTACAGGAAACAAGAGATAATAGAACAAATGTGTGCTTTGCTTCGTTCTGCATCCAGCTGAATTCAATGCACCCGAATGACTGTCTTAACATACATTAAAGTTTATACCTTCCTCTGATGTCCTTCAACACAAACATTGCTGGAGATGATTCCATCTCCAATTTCAATTTTATGGCAATCCAATCCAATAACATCAACACAAGCATATCTCACGTTCTACTTCTGTGCAAAATGATTACCGTTATTCGAGTGCATTCACAGCCAGTTGTCAACATGTTGTACTTGGTTTGGAACAATCTTGCTCACACTTATCAGCCTTGTAGTCCCTTGAACCTTTCCACGCCGTGCTTCCCATCACCGAGGCTGTTCAGATTTTTATTCTTTTGTCCCAACACGTTTATTTTTAAGAAGCTCAGTAAAACCCTCGTACCAAGGGCCACAGGGGGGACTGGTGCCCATTATTGCAGCATGCTCGCTGTAACCGAGTAAGGTATTATAATTGTACTTAGGAATAAAAAGAACTGCAGATACAGGTTAATACACAAAAGGACACAAAGTGCTGGAGTAACTCAGCAGGTCAGGCAGCATCTCAGGAGAACATGGATAGGTGACGTTGGGACCCTTCTTCAGACTGATTCGGTCTGCTGAGTTACTGCAGCATTTTGTGTTGTTTCAACTAAAGACGAGGTGCCGATGCCGCTGGTCTGCAGCAGTGAGCCCGTCTTCACCGGTAGCTGCACCGTCTGATCGGAGCATCTGTTGTTGTGGCTCACGTTGTAGCCCCTGCCTGACAGCACTTTCTTCAGGCCGCTGCCAACAACAGGACGCTCTTGGTCACCGTGAGCCGCAACAACAGCCGCATAAAGCGGACGGTGAAGGTGGGCTCGCAGGTGCACCTTGCCAGCAGGGCGTAGCCACGGCAACGTTGGCAGCTCCGTCCACTCTACCCAAAACCCATTATAATCGGGTCTGTTAAAACGAGGATTAACTGTACATACTCACGTTTATCTGTCTACAATATCTTGATCGATTCTTGAATCAGTTGGAGAAACACAATGGCAAGCTCTCATGATCTGAATTTCTAATGCAGAATGAAACCACTTTGGACAATGTGGTAGGAAAGACTGTTACCAGATCGCTGCTTTAAAGGATATAAACAGGGTTACACCCGACTAAGAAATGCCAAGACTATTTGGTCATTTCCCAGCAGATTACAACATAGACATCTGTCACCCCACCTCCTTGGCATGCTTTCCCTCCGCTTCCAATAGTTTCATATCGATAAAAATGTTTTTAAAAGCATGCTTCCTATTCTTTGACTGTTTCTACTCCTAATTACATAGAAACATAGAAAATAGGTGCAGGAGGAGGCCATTTGGCCCTTTGGGCCAGCACCGCCATTCATTGTGATCATGGCTGATCATCCACAATCAGTAACCCGTGCCTGCCTTCTCCACATATCCCTTGATTCCACCAGCCCCTAGAGCTCTACCTAACTCTCTTTTAAATTCATCTAGTGAATTGGCCTTCACTGCCTTCTTCAGAAAAAAATTGGTTACAATCAAATGAAATAGTCAAAAAAGGTTAGAAGGTAAATTAAACTTCTTTCCATTTTGAAAAGGACTTTTTCTGATTGTACCTGCCTTAGCAACACAGACATATACATCAACATAACTCCAAATATCATCATTTCAGAATAGGCTCATCTTTACCAGTAATAAATCTCACTATGAGAAAAGAGATTTAAGTTGTGTTAGCTTTTCCAATTCATTTTTAATTAGTGAAATACAGGACCTTTAAATAATTAATTGCTAGTTTCCCTTCAAGTCCAGAAAAGTAATGAACATGCTAAAGACCCTTAAAATAATGGAAAGTTGACTTTAATATTGTTGCATCAATACACAGACAATAGACAGTAGACAATAGGTGCAGGAGTAGGCCATTCGGCCCTTTGAGCCAGCACCACCATTCACTGTGATCATGGCTGATCATAGCACGTTTTGTGGCAAGTCAAGACCCACCTATGAATGTTTTAAATCTGAAACAGGAATTTCTCCAGTTCCTTTAGTCTGACGAAGGGTCTCAATCCAATACACCACCCATTCCTTCGATCCAGAGATGCTGCCTGTTCTGCTGAGTTACTCCAGGATTTTGTTTCTATCCTCTCTACACTATCTGTGCACTTGCCCCTTAGATTTTAAAATTCTAATTTCCGTGTTTGCTGCACCCAGTGACTGCCTTTTTCAATTTCCTTCCAAGTCAAAAAGAGGCCTTCTCCAAACCTTGTATTTCTCATCTTGCATCTTCCTGCTGTATGCATTCCCCACCCAAACTTCCAACTGATCCACTTCCAAACTATACCCCAGAATCTAGATGAGTTGGAAATTTGGGCAGAGAAATGACAAGTGGGATTTGAGCAGGACAAGGATGAAGAATAGTATTTTGGGAGGCCAAATACAAATGGAAAGTATGTATCGAGTAAATGTTACTCTTGCTCTTGGGAGCATTGAGGTACAAAGTGGCCTTGGGGTGCAAGTCCATAGCTCTTTGAAAGTGGCAACGCAAGTGGATAGAGTGGTAAAGGTGGTCCATGTCTCCTTTCCTTTATTGTTTAGATGTTTAGTTTAGAGATGCAGCACGGAAGCAGGCCTTTCGGCCCACCGAGTCCGCACCGACCAGCAATCCCCATACATTAACACAATCCTACACACACTAGGGACAATTTACACTTATACCAAGTATACAAACCCAAGTCAATTAATCTACAAACCTGTATGTCTTTGGAATGTGGGAGGAAACCGAAGATGTCGGACAAAACCGACGTGGTTACAGGGAGAACGTACAAACTCTGTACACACAAGCAGCCAGAGTCGGGATCGAACCCGGATCTCCAGCTCTACCGCTGCGCCACCGTGCTGCCCTTGATTGGGGCATGATCTATAACAGTTAGCAGGATACATTGCAGCTGTGTAAAACTTTAGTTGGGTAACTTTCAGAGTATTGTTTTAGAGTTGCAGCATGGAAACAGGCCCTTTGGCCCACCAAGTCTATGCTGACATCAATCACCTATTCACACTAACTTCATGGTATCCCACTTTCGCATTCACTCCCTGCACAATTAGGGGCAATTTACAGACCAATTAACCTAAAAACCCGCATGTCCTTGGGATGTGGGAGGAAACAGGAGCATGCAGAGGGTGTGGTCATAGGGAGAGCGTGGAAACTCCACACAGACAGCACCCAAGGTCAGGATCAAATCTGCCCCTCTGTTTTATCATCTTAGCTTCATCTCTATTTAAATTCTCCCCTCTTGTAGCCCAGAGATGTTGATTTTAAAAAGATGCTGTAGAAGTGTTAGTTAATTACACGTTAAAATTTCTGCACTGCCATAGCAACATTTAAAAACACCCAGCACAAATAGGACGGCACACCCAATGCTGGAAGTGTATGCCAGAGGTCTCACATTTTGTACTCAAGCACAGAGGGAAATGATCTCACTCACATCTAGGGTTGCCAACTGCCCCATATTAGCCGGGACATCCCGCAAAAGAAAGACAGCCCTTGTCCCATATTAGAAGGGTTGCCAACTTCCTCACTCCCAAATAAGGGACAAAGGGTGATATCACCCGGCCCGTCCGACCCGGGCGGCCGCCATTGGTGGAGCGGGAGCACGTGGCTGCTGGCTGGGTGAGGTCACGTGGGGCGCGGGGCGGTGACGTCACCCTTTGTCCCTTATTTGGGAGTGAGGAAGTTGGCAACCCTTCTCACATCAGTCTTTAAAGATTGTGCCAATATTTATTCATTCTCGATGCAAATAAAGTACGGGCGTGGATATGAGCAGCCCATGACAATAGGGAACTTCACTACTCACGTGCAGTCCAATTTACTCTCCCATTTAATACGATAGGCAAACGGGAATGCAAATGAAGCTGCTGCTTCACCATCACGAGATGAACATCACTTCCACCAAATGTGATGTCTATCTTTAGAAATTAAATGGGTGGTAAGAGGAGGATGTCAGAGGTTAACTAAGGAGGTTAACCAGAACAACTGTTGCTTCAGCATGAAGCTTGGAAAGGGATTTCCTGAACAGGAACTTGTGAAACACAAAGCAAACCCGATAGTACTCAAATATCAGCAAATCCAAGGTCAAAGAATTGACTTTGCTTCTGTGTGTGTCGGTGTTACACAGGATTGTTGAAGATGATTACACTTTGCACACTGCTTTTGCTTCCTCCTTCTGATATAATGATAAGCCGCAACATTCTCCAGCGTCTTGCTTAGATGGCTTCTCTACAAGGGCGAGTAGACATTTCAAAAGCAAGTGATTGAACTGTGAGGAAAGAATCATCACTGAAGTTCTTCCATAGACACAAGAGAGATATATTTCATTGAAGGGTACAGCACAGATGCTGAAACCACAGTATATTATTCATTCCACCCTCGTCTAAATATTTTTAGTGCCACTAAAGTGCCACAATCATCACAATAGTTGAAATAAATTGCTCCATACAGATTGTGTAGGAAAATAACTGCAGATGCTGGTACAAATCGAAGGTATCACAAAATGCTGGAGTAACTCAGCGGGTCGGGCAGCATCTTAGGAGAGAAGGAATGGGTGACATTTCGGGTCGAGACCCTTCTTCAGACTGAGATGCTGCCTGACCCGCTGAGTTACTCCAGCATTTTGTGATACCTTCGCTCAGAACAGATTAGCGCATGCATGGCTTAATATAAATCGTTTACAGTCATTTGCACTATTATGATGAGATACGTTTACAATGAAATGTCTCAAATCAATGGAAAAGGAATCCTGTGGCTTGTTGCATTTTCTCTAGTCTGCCTTGACTCCAGCACGCAGACTAGTTTTATAACCTTCACATCAAACTGTGCGTAGAATGGCGAGCTTCTCTCCAACAATCAACCTAATCTCCCACTGCCAGATCACGAGCAGTTTACACAAGGGTTAACTAACCCCCCCTTGAAGTAACCTTCTACTGTAACCCAAATCATGATCGAAAAAACACCACAATGTATAAACATTTTGTGGATCATCTTGGTTGTATTTAATATGAAATTACACAGAAATAAAGAAAGACAACTATGCAAAACAAAAAATCAGCAAACATAAATCACTGGATAATGCCTTGAATCAATGTGAGGTCTTACCCAGCAAACCACTGGGCAGCATCTGTTGCTATGCAAAATTAAGGGTCTCAGATCAAACATTATTTCAAATGGTGTGGATTTTCCATTTCTTTCCATTATCCAAATATCCACTGTTTGGAGGAAGGGTCGTTTCCTCAGCCCATCAAGCCCACCCTTTCATTCAACGAGACACAGACAATCTGACTGCAACCAAATTCATACCTAACTCCCAGTAACTTTTCATCACTTGCTAATCTCCATACCTATGAAGCCCTCATTACTCCAGACACGGTGGCGGCACGGTGGCGCAGCGGTAGAGTTGCTGCCTTACAGTGAATGCAGCACCGGAGACCCAGGTTCGATCCTGACTACGGTTACGGAGTTTGTACGTTCTCCCCGTGACCTGCATGGGTTTTCACTGAGATCTTTGGTTTCCTCCCACACTCGAAAGACGTACAGGTATGTAGGTTAATTGGCTTGGTAAATGTAAAAATTATCCCTAGTGGGGTAATGTTAATGTGCGCGGACCCGGTGGGCTGAAGGGACCTGTTTCCGTGTTGTATCTCTAAACTAAACTAAACTAAAACAAAATACACAATTAACTAGAAAGGTTAATTTCTCTTGACATTGTTTCCTATGGCAACAGCAAACAAAATGGAAGTGATGGTCATTTTATAATTCTGCACACTGTAACTGAGAGGTAACCCTAACTGTGCAGCCTCTTCAACATTGCCCTCCCACTCTCCTGCCATCAAGTGGCTGAACAGCAGTATATCTGATGCATGAACAATGAGCATTTGATAGCTCTTCCAGATTACCAACATTGACACTATTGGCACTTTGTACAAATGCAAACTTTAATACAAGGGTTTTTCATCATGTTTATTGAAATAAAATGCCAACTCAAAATTGACATGAAATGGTCTACTAACACTGTTTGTAGATTTGTGGCAATATTCAGCAGAATGGAACAAATCTGGACCACAGGTGCTGAACACAAATGCTCTGAAAGCAGCTGATTATTAACAGATGTCTTAATCAGAGCTGGACTAATATCTGGTGGTGTGAGCAACAGCAAGACAATAGAGATCATACAGAAATCTGGAACAGAAATCTGGAACAAACCTTGGCTTAGTAGGCAATTTAGAGGAGGATATGTTTCCAAATACACAGGACAAGATGTTAGAAATCCAAAGTGCCAAATGTCAATTTGCTCCCGGTGGTAATGGGAAGCTTATGCACTCACCTATTCTCCTCCGATGTTGAGAATGGCTAGGCAGACACGTCATTTGGGTCTGGAACAGAAATCTGGAACAAACCTTGGCTTAGTAGGCAATTTAGAGGAGGATAGATGAAGTATCCAAACATGGTATTGAGATGTGGGGGCAATCGAGGATAAAACAGTCAGCTACAGAAGAGGCTTGATGGACTGGTTGCACAGGTTTGTGATCTCCATTTGTAAGTGTTGAAACTAAATCTTTAAGGCATTTTTAGTCAATAACCCACTTTTTTCACAAATAACATTGTTGCTTTTTTTTTTAAACAAAACTTGCTGTTAACTCTATTTTTTTATGATCAGCATCCAATGGTGATAAAATATTTCAAAGTGCTTACATATCCCTCAAACCTTGGCATCTCTTTTCAAGGTCAATCTTCATGGAAACATCCACTGCCTGTATGTAAATTCAGGATCTCTGTTTGGATGGTAAAGGATGTGCTCAACGTCAATTGGTCCCAATGACATTTGAGAAATGTGTAAGAAGGAACTGACCGAAGATAGACACAAAAAGCTGGAGTAACTCAGCGGGACAGGTAGCATCTCTGGAGAGAAGGAATGGGTGACGCTTTGGGTCGAGGCCCAAGAACATTTGAGAAATATTGGATCTTAGAAATATTGAGAAATATTGGATTCAATCACTCTCTCAAAATAGCTAATTTTTCACCAACATTTGCAACTGATGCTTTAAAAAACTCTTCATAAAAGTGAATTTATTGTTTTTTAAAAAACACAGCTTGCAATGAAATACATTTTTGATGCATGATTTATCTGGCCCAAAATCTGATTAATTTGCTGGGCCTCTGGGATTCTTTTGTGGAACTCAATATAAAAGTCTGGAATTTATCTTGTTATACAGAAACACATGTGGGCATATATGCTATTTATTTGAGATGACCTTTCAATACAACTTTTGTAATACCCCGAGAATTACAAATGCGTGTGTAGGAAGGAACTGCAGATGCTGATTTAAACCGACAATAGACACAAATTGCTGGAGTACCTCAGCGGGACAGGTATCATCTCAGGATAGCAAGAAAGAGTGACATTTCGGGTCGAGACCCTTCTTCAGACCCATTCTTTCTATCCACAGAAAGCCTTGTTGCTTTTCACTTTGTATGTCTGTATGGTAACTCAAATGTCACTGTACATGTGATAATAAACTGACCTTGAAACTTTGAAGTACAACCTGGCAATTTAACCAGCTTAGAACTTATACAAAGTAGTATGTGGTTGGGACACGTTCAAGGTGATGTTTATTAGGCTGATAGGAAATGAACTAATCCCCTTTTAAGAAATGCACTGACTTTCTTTAGATAAAAAACCTGGGAATACTTTTTCCACTTTGTTCTTATGGCGAGAACTACTGAGAATGTTTATTGAAACAATCTGATATATCTAGCAATTCCTGTCACCTTAAGTGCAAGCAAGTTTGAGTATGGATATGAGAGGCGGACTGAACGCCCTTTCACTGTTCACATTTTTTTTTATATTCAATATCTGTAACCAAACAGGATTAAATTGAAAACCCTGCTTCTAAACAGAGGCAAAGCTTGTGAATAAAATGATTCCTTCGTCAGTTCCACATTTTAATTTTTGTGGAAAAATAAACAAAAGTACGAGTTCAAATAATTTCATTGCAGCTTCAAACCTGACCCACTTTGATGTTTTCAGTGGAGTAGTAATTTCATTTCATGCTCATTCCTATCTACTTTATCTCTCAGTAACAAGCCTGACCAAGTAACTCATCGGTCACTTCATAATCACCACTTCAGAAATGTAACAACAGTAAGGAATAAACAAAAGGCATTTTAAACTGTGATTATATGTATATTCCCAATAATTTTTGCACCCCAAGATTTTGTTTCAACCTTTGAACACATTTTGAGATTTGTTTGTGGCAATGAAATTCTTAAAATACTGCAAAGTTAAATCAGAGTTTTAAGTTTAAGTGTACCTCTAAGAAAAGATTGTACCGTATGGTATGACGTTTGATACATTGCTGTGACAGGCACTGCTGTTAGTGGAGAGGATGGAAATGTCAATGAGCTTGAAAGTACATGGAATAGGCGGGAATTCTGAACAAGGGTGGCACGGTGGTGCGTACAGTGGTAGAGTTGCTGCCTCACAATGCCAAGAATGTTATATCGTCATCGGTCCCAAAAAAGAAAGTTGAAATTCTTACTTGCAGCAGCACAACAGATATGTACTGTAAACACAGTACTCTACAAACACCATAATAAACAACAACAAAAAATATATATAGGTCACCAATACAAGAGACCCACACCACCCTGGCCACACTCCCATTTCACTCATGCCATTGGGAAGAAGATATTGGAGCCTGAAAACTATAATCTCCAAGTTCAGGAACAGCTTCTTCCTACAACCACATGTACAACCATGAATGTATGTGTGCATGTCATATCATATCATATCATATATATACAGCGCAGAAACAGGCCTTTTCGGCCCACCAAGTCCGCGCCGCCCAGCGATCCCCGCACATTAACACTATCCTACACCCACTAGGGACAATTTTGACATTTACCCAGTCAATTAACCTACATACCTGTACGTCTTTGGAGTGTGGGAGGAAACCGAAGATCTCGGAGAAAACCCACGCAGGTCACGGGGAGAACGTACAAACTCCTTACAGTGCAGCACCCGTAGTGTCAGGATCGAACCTGAGTCTCCGGCGCTGCATTCACTGTAAAGCAGAGTGTGTGTGTGTGTGTGTGTGTGTGTGTGTGTGTGTGTGTGTGTGTGTGTGTGTGTGTGTGTGTGTGTGTGTGTGTGTGTGTGTGTGTGTGTGTGTGTGTGTGTGTGTGTGTGTGTGTGTGTGTGTGTGTGTGTGTGTGTGTGTGTGTGTGTGTGTGTGTGTGTGTGTGTGTGTGTGTGTGTGTGTGTGTGTGTGTGTGTGTGTGTGTGTGTGTGTGTGTGTGTGTGTGTGTGTGTGTGTGTGTGTGTGTGTGTGTGTGTGTGTGTGTGTGTGTGTGTGTGTGTGTGTGTGTGTGTGTGTGTGTGTGTGTGTGTGTGTGTGTGTGTGTGTGTGTGTGTGTGTGTGTGTGTGTGTGTGTGTGTGTGTGTGTGTGTGTGTGTGTGTGTGTGTGTGTGTGTGTGTGTGTGTGTGTGTGTGTGTGTGTGTGTGTGTGTGTGTGTGTGTGTGTGTGTGTGTGTGTGTGTGTGTGTGTGTGTGTGTGTGTGTGTGTGTGTGTGTGTGTGTGTGTGTGTGTGTGTGTGTGTGTGTGTGTGTGTGTGTGTGTGTGTGTGTGTGTGTGTGTGTGTGTGTGTGTGTGTGTGTGTGTGTGTGTGTGTGTGTGTGTGTGTGTGTGTGTGTGTGTGTGTGTGTGTGTGTGTGTGTGTGTGTGTGTGTGTGTGTGTGTGTGTGTGTGTGTGTGTGTGTGTGTGTGTGTGTGTGTGTGTGTGTGTGTGTGTGTGTGTGTGTGTGTGTGTGTGTGTGTGTGTGTGTGTGTGTGTGTGTGTGTGTGTGTGTGTGTGTGTGTGTGTGTGTGTGTGTGTGTGTGTGTGTGTGTGTGTGTGTGTGTGTGTGTGTGTGTGTGTGTGTGTGTGTGTGTGTGTGTGTGTGTGTGTGTGTGTGTGTGTGTGTGTGTGTGTGTGTGTGTGTGTGTGTGTGTGTGTGTGTGTGTGTGTGTGTGTGTGTGTGTGTGTGTGTGTGTGTGTGTGTGTGTGTGTGTGTGTGTGTGTGTGTGTGTGTGTGTGTGTGTGTGTGTGTGTGTGTGTGTGTGTGTGTGTGTGTGTGTGTGTGTGTGTGTGTGTGTGTGTGTGTGTGTGTGTGTGTGTGTGTGTGTGTGTGTGTGTGTGTGTGTGTGTGTGTGTGTGTGTGTGTGTGTGTGTGTGTGTGTGTGTGTGTGTGTGTGTGTGTGTGTGTGTGTGTGTGTGTGTGTGTGTGTGTGTGTGTGTGTGTGTGTGTGTGTGTGTGTGTGTGTGTGTGTGTGTGTGTGTGTGTGTGTGTGTGTGTGTGTGTGTGTGTGTGTGTGTGTGTGTGTGTGTGTGTGTGTGTGTGTGTGTGTGTGTGTGTGTGTGTGTGTGTGTGTGTGTCGTTTGAACTTGCAAGTTAATTTGCTTCTGTAAATTGCCCCTAGTGTGTAGGATGCAAAAGTGGGATAACATAGAACTAGTGTACGGGTGATTGATGGTCAGCATGGACTCGGTGGGCCGAAGGGCCTGTTTCAGTGCTGTGTCTCTAAACTCTGTATCTTAAAACTAAAAAAAGTTCTCAGAAGAGAACAGTAGCGGCAAGTGTGAAAAGGGGAAGGCACTACATTTGGAACTGTGGTACCAGAGACAAAGGATAGGTCTTGAGACAGTGGCGAGTCTATAAAGCACGCAAACCACAATGATCTTCTACGGAGCCAGTATGAAAACGTACAATATTTTAATCCAGTGCCACACATTTGAGAGCTGTAATTACAGCATGTAGAACCGGGCACAGAAGACATGGTTGGTAAATATACAGTGCGGTTATTAAGTACACTCCCTCTCCCCTGACGCTCAGTCTGTAGAAGGGTCCCGACACAAAACGTCACCCATTCCTTCCATCCAGAGACACTGCCTGTCCCACTGAGTTACTCCAGCAGTTTGTGTCTATATAAGTACAATTGTCAGGTTATTTTTTTTAATTAGAAATAGATGATTTAGTGTATGAACCAACTGATGCGAGAAGTCGGGGAAAATTACTGTATGTGGGGAACTTGACTCTTAAGCAAACAGACACTGTTGTGGAAGTAAATGTGAGGAAATCTTCCATTTGTTGTGATGCCGAGGAGTGGAAACTGCACAACCCGCCTCCCGGCCCGGGCAGCCGCCATTGGTGGAGCGGGAGCACGTGGCCACTGGCTGAGTGAGGTCACGTGGGGAGCGGGACGGTGACGTCACGCTTTGTCCCTTATTTGGGAGTGAGGAAGTTGGCAACCGTAGCTGGAAGGTAGATAAGCTACGCGGAGCCAAGCTTGGTAGTGAACATTCTCTGGTCTATCAGAACATGTGGAAAGCATTGTGGACAGTCTGCAGCTGTGGGCGAGTGTGCTGATCACCCAGTGATACTGACTGCATACACTTCTGCCCAGCCCTCATACCCAGTGAGGATGCATTCATAGCACTTTAAAGAGACTTTCAGCACTAGTTTCCAGATTTCAAAAGCGCTGATTTGTTGACACATCACTCCAAACGCAGGTACAAACTACTGAGGACGATTTACTGGGCCCACGACAATCATTGTGACAGCAGCAATAATGGGGAGTTGTCACATGTGAATCGTTCTATTTAGTAGCATGCACTGAAGCCAAACGTTTGACTGGATACACTCTCACAGCTGCTGGTGAGAAGGCAACACTCAGGGCTTTTTGCAAGTTGACAAAGACATTGGCAGGTGAGGCAGGTGAGGCAGGTGAGGCAGGTGAGGCAGGTGAGGCAGGTGAGGCAGGTGAGACAGGTGAGGCAGGTGTAAGAGCCTCTTGCTGAGTGGAGTGAATCAGTGATGGGGAGAGAGACGAGATCGGATATACATTCAGTACATTTTGTCATGTATATTGTTTACTGGTTTATTATTTCAGGAAAGAGCTGTGTAATGTAACAAGGTTCTTTCAAGTATACCATGTATGTCATTTGATGCATTTTTAACAGTCACTGCTGTTAGTTGAGAGTTGACTATTTTTACTAGATAAAATTCTGTTTTATCTCTTTCTATCATTTGCCTGATTCAGCAACAATACCCACCACCTACTGACACTACAATCCCTTTCTACCTACATTGAATTATATTACTAAAGATCATACCCTCTCTCTCCATCCCCCACCCAATCACACAAGCTGCTCTTTCTCACCCAACAAACAGCTAAAAATGGCCTGTTTCCTTTATCATTGTTACTTTTTTGCGTTGTTCGATATCATTCATTGTTCTATATCTCTCTACGTCATCGTCTATATATCTCTCGTTTCCCTTTCCTGTGACTTTCAGTCTGAAGAAGGGTATCGACCCAAAACGTCACCCATTCTTTCTCTCCAGAGATGCTGCCTGTCCCACTGAGTTACTCCAGCATTTTGTGTCTATCACTTGTGGGAGTTATACACCACAGACATAGGCCCTTCAGCCCAACTATGCTGATGTATCATCTTTTGTATCATCTGCAAACTTCCTAATCTTGCCCTGTATGTTCTCATCCAAATCACTGATGTAGATGGCAAACAGTAACAGGCCCAGCACCGAACCCTGATGCACACCACTAGTCACAGTCCTCCAGTCCACGAAGCAACCTTCCACCATCACCCTCTGCTTCCTTCCATGAAGCCAATTTTCTATCCATTCAGCTATCTCTCCTTGGATCCCATGCGATCTCACCTTCCAGAGCAACCTACCATGTGGAACCTTGTGGAATTAAAAACAAATGTTTGAATCAAAAAGATATCCCTCAGATTCCCTTTAAAATGTCTTCCTCTCATCTTAAACCTATGCCTTCATGTTTTTGATACTCCTATCATGGGGGAAAAAGATTTTGCCTCACTAACGTTTCATATCTGATATACTTCTGTCAAGTGTCCCTCAGCCTCCTTCACTGCAAGCAAAACAAGCCGAGTCTATTCAATCATTCTTCATAACTAGAGTCAAGAGTGTGTTATTGTCGTATGTCACAAACAGAATAATTAAATTCTTACTTGCAGCAGCACAATAGAATATGTAAACATAGTACACTGTAAACAATGTAATAAACAATAAAATGTTCAGTATACATATACACACAGATACACGCATAAAAACAAACAATAATGTTACAAAAATACATTTTGGCATCACGGTGGCGCAGCGGTAGAGTTGCTGCCTTACAGCGAATGCAGCGCTGGAGACCCGGGTTCGATCCTAACTACGGGTGTTGTCTGTACAGAATTTGTACGTTCTCCCCATGACCTGCGTGGGGTTTCTCCGAGATCATCGGTTTCCTCCCACATTCCAAAGACGTACAGGTATGGAGGTTAATTGGCCTGGTAAATGTAAAAATTGTCCCTAGTGTGTATAGGATAGTGTTAATATGCGGGGATCGCTGGTCGGCGCGGACCCGGTGGGCCGAAGGGCCTGTTTCCGCACTGTATCTCTAAACTAAACTAAACTAAATTAAACTAAACTGATGCCCGCAAATCTCTGTAGTTCAGAGCTTATTTGGAGGTGGTAATGTTTAATAGCTGATGGCTGCAGGGAAGAAGCTGTTCCTGAACCTGAATGTTACAGTTTTTAGGCTCCTGTACCTTCTTCCCGATGGCAAGAGTGAAATGAGTGAGTGGCCAGGATGGTGTGGGTCTCTGATGATGCTGGCTGCCTTTCTGACGCAGCGATTTCCTGTAAATCCCTTTGATGGTAGGAAGGTCAGTACCCGTGATGTTCACAACTTTTTGCAGTCTTCTTCACTACAGTCTTCAAATCCAGGCACCATCCTGGTAAATCTCCTCAGAGATTTCTCTCTCAGGCAGTATCATATCTTTCCAATAATGCAGCATCTTGCATTCACAATTTCAAATTGAGAAATTCAGATTCATGGTTTCTGTTGGTCCAATATTCTTTCATTCAGGGAATATTTTACTTACCCTGCTTAAGAGAACTTGGATAAAGATTGAAAGAACCTAGGATTAAAACAATATCTAAATGTAAGCAGGGCTCCTGCTGGAATTTAATGTATACATTGCAAAATAGCACCTAATTGGCAAGCTTGCTGAAGTAGTACCAACGCACCACAGAAGAGCTTTGATCTGAACGATTATCTGGAGCCAAATGATGGTCTTCCAGCTTCTATTGATCATTTGGCTGATTGAACAATCTCTAGAAGCATACTGTGTACCTGTGTAGTTTAGATAGAAATCAAGAACTGCCTGCAAAGATCAACCTCGTTCTAAGTTTCTGGAGCCAGGTGCATATATTACAGCGAGCTCAACTTCAAAGAGACTTTCTCCCTCTGGCTGGCAGCAGAGTCAGGAATTGATCATTAGCTATTTGTAAAGCACAAGTTTGAGCTGTTGCTAGGATGCCCCTCCAAACCTGCCCTGGGAACAACACGATAAAATGTTGAATTACCCTGAAACAAAAAGGCATTTAAAGCCCTATGGAACATTCTTTGGTGTCAGTGTTAAATGATCAGGAATGACTCCTGAAAGAGTAAGTGTTGAGACTGCTCAATTTGGTGGTGAAACTCTTTGCACAATGATTGAATAATCATTCACAGCATCTAGAGAGGGCAGTCGGATGAATCTCCACAGCTAGCAGTGCAAGGAAAGAAAAATTACATGCAAGTAAAATTGAAAGGGAATTAGGTGTCACCGCTTAAAAGGAATTAGAATTCTAAGATTTTTATTTTTTTTAAGTAATATCCATTACTGAGGCACGAAGGAGCAGGTTACAGGTGGAATTGAAATAATGTGAAAGGGGAGCAAGAAGCCATATGCTTCAACAGAGCAATCCATACTGGCGCGAGGTCGTGCGTGGCAGATCACTGATATAGAGGTTGAAGAGCATGAGGGCCAGTACCAAGCCTTGGGGGACTCTGTTTCTTAGGCGTCGCAGTCGGCTAGATTGTCCGTCACTGGTCTTGAGTACAAAACTGCGGTTGGCAAGGATGTTGGCAAGGAGCCGCACTAAATGACAGTCAGGGATGGTTCGGAGGAGCTTCAAGATTAGGCCCTGGTGCCACACTGTATCATAAGCGGCGGTGAGGCCCACCAGATCAGGCCCTGGTGCCACACTGTATCATAAGCGGCGGTGAGGCCCACCAGATCAGGCCCTGGTGCCACACTGTATCATAGGCGGCGGTGAGGCCCACCAGATCAGGCCCTGGTGCCACACTGTATCATAGGCGGCGGTGAGGCCCACCAATGTGATGCCCACCTTGTCACCCTTTTCGAAACTGTCTTCGATGTCGTTGGTCAGCTTGACTATTTGGTGGGTGGTGCAGCGTCCACGCCGAAATCCGGCTTGTTCAGCGGGTAGTTGGATCGTGCCGGGCCGGGAGAAGCCGTTTGAGGAGTTTGTACGGGACGCAGAGGAGTGAGATGGGCCGATAGTTCCTTGGGTCGTCCGCAGGCTTGTTTGGTTTTGGTAGCGCAATGACGGTGGCTTTCCGCCAGATCTTCGGGATGGATTGACCAATGAGGCAAGTGGAGTAAAAAGTCACGGAGCCAGGCCAGGCATTTAGGACCGCAGTGTTTCAGGAATTCTGGGGGGATGTTGTCAGGACCCTGAGCTTTTCCACATTTCAGTTGAGAGATGACAGAAGAACATTCTGCAGAGGAAAAGGGTGCTGACAAGTGGCCATCAGCACCTGGAGCTTAGTGGATTCCTGTTTGACAGAACGAGTATGGTTCTTGTCCGCGTCTTTGGAGTGGCCATTGGCCAGGAACTGGTGGGCGATGGAGTTGGCCGTGACAGGGCAATGCTTTGGGCGGGTACTTCGACCGGTGAGGCGATTGAAGGTCTTCCACGCCACCCTACCGGAGTGTGTGAAGTCGATTCCTTGGACTGTCTCTTCCCACCGCTCTCTAGTTGGTCAAATGTTGAGGATGTGCTCTCGGCGGATATGGAACTTGTCGCGGGCTACCTTAAGACCTGGAGACTAAAACTGAGTGTGGCAAAAACCACCACAATGGCCTTTCACCTGAACATTAAGGAAGCTCAACGTCAGCTAACCGTCACCCTCAATGGGTCACCCCTACCCTACAACCCATTTCCTACATACCTCGGGGTGAAACTAGATCGGCAGCTGACCTACAAGCTACACCTTGAAGCTCTCCGTGCTAAAGTCTCGGCACGGAACAACCTCCTGCGTTGCTTGGCCGGATCGTCATGGGGCGCCAGGACATCTACTCTTCGAACCAGTGCTCTTGTACTCGTGTACAGCGCCGCTGAGTACGCCGCCCCAGCATGGTGCCGTAGCGCTCATACCAGCGATCCCCGCCTATTAACACTATCCTACACACACTAGGGACAATTTTACATTTATACATTTATACCAAACCAATTAACCTACAAACCTGTACATCTTTGGAGTGTGGGAGGAAACCGGAGATCTCGGGGAAAACCCACGCAGGTCATGGGGAGAACGTACAAACTCCGTACAGACAGCGCCCGTAGGCAGGATGGAACCTGAGTCTCTGGTGCTACAAGGCATCTTGTTAAAGGTTTCCTGGTATAATTGATTCAGCAAAGGTCCACATATAAGTACTGTTCATCAATTATTGCCCACGTGGCAAAAGATCTTGTGCCAGGTACTGCACAAGTGTGATCTGGGGAATCAGCTGGCAACAACCTTGGATAACATCTCGAACCAAAACGTCACCCATTCCTTCTCTCCAGAGATGCTGCCTGACCCGCTGAGTTACTCCAGCATTTTGTGATACTTTGCATAACATCTTATTATCCACAACTTCTTCATTTTCTCCTTCTCCCCCTCCTGCTTGCGGTCTAAATTCATCATGCCCTTACTCCTACCCCAGGGAGAAGCTGCAGAACACAAAATTAATGGTCCATGTCTTCAATTGAAAATACTATCTTCAACCAGTGTAAACCTGGATATTTATGCTTTCACCCTGCCCAAGAATGGAACTTAAATAATTTGAGTGTTCTCTCTGAACAAACAGCAGTGAACCGCTGTTGTTTTCTTAATGCTTTTTCCATTACTTCAGGGAGAATGGGTTCAGAAAATGTCTGTTGTTTGAAGCTAAAATATTTACTCAAAGAGTTGCAAGAGTCACATGTATTTGATTTATTTTCATCCCTGTTCAGAATATTTAGCTGAACTAAAGGCACCTAGGTTAGGTAGAAATTACTGCTTGTTATCATCAACATTGCAATGAGGAGGGAATAATAAACATTATTTAGTTGCATGACTGGGTTGATCAGAGCGACACAGTGGCGCAGCGGTACAGTTGCTGCCTTTGGAAACCTTAGATTAGGAAAAGGGGAGGTGCAACGAGACCTGGGAGTCCTTGTACATCGGTCATGTAGGTTAATTGGCTGGGTAAATGTAAAAATTGTCCCTAGTGGGTGTAGGATAGTGTTAATGTACGGGGATCACTGGGCGGCACGGACTTGGAGGGCCGAAAAGGCCTGTTTCCGGCTGTATATATATGATATATGATATGATATGATATGGTACAGCAGGCAGTGAAGAAAGCTAATGGCATGTTCGCCATAGCGAGAGGATTTGAGTTCAGGAGCAAGGAGGTCCTACTGCAGTTGTACAGGGCCCTGGTGAGACCACACCTGGAGTATTGTGTGCAGTTTTGGTCTCCTAATTTAAGGAAGGACATTCTTGCTATTGAGAGAGTGCAGCGTAGGTTCACGAGGTTAATTCCTGGGATGGCGGGACTGACATATCTTGGAAGAATGGATCAAATGGGCTTGTATTCACTGGCATTTTGAAGGATGAGAGGGGATCTTATAGAAAAATATAAAATTCTTAAGGGATTGGACAGGTTAGATGCAGGAAAGATGTTCCCGATGTTGGGGGAGTCTAGAACCAAGGGTCACAGTTTAAGAATAAGGGGTAGGCCATTTAGGACTGAGATGAGGAAAAACCTTTCACCCAGAGAGTTTTGAATCTGTGGAATTCTCTGACACAGATGGCAGTGGATGCCAGTTCACTGGATGTATTCAAGACAGAGTTAGATAGAGCTCTTAGGGCTAACGGAATCAAGGGATATGGGGAGAAAGCAGTAACGGGGTACTGATTTTGGATGATCAGCCATGATCATATTGCATGGCAATGTTGGCTCGAAGGGCTGAATGGCCTACTCCTGCACCTATTTTCAATGTTTCTATGCTTACAGTGTCAGAGACCCAGGATCGATCCAGACTATGGGTGCTGGGCTGTACGGGGTTTGTACGTTCTGCCCGTGACCTGCGTGGATTTTCTCCGAGATTTTCGGTTTCCTCCCACACTCCAAAGCCATACAGGTTTGTAGGTTAATTAGCTTGGTATAAATGTAAAATTGTCCCTAGTGTGTGTAGGGTAGTGTTAATGTGCGGGGATCGCTGGTCGGTGTGGACTCAGTGGGCTGAAGGGCCCTTTTAAACGAAACTAAACTAAACTAAGAAAGCCCACACATTTGTTCATTCAAATTAGCTTGTATCTACTATTTGAAACCACATGCAAAATTTAAACCTGGGATTATTGCTGAATATAATAAATGTACCATTTTAACAAAGAAGATCTATTTTGGTAGGACAAATCAAAATAGGACGTACAGGGTAAATGGTAGGGAATTGAGGAATGCAGTGGAACAGAGGGATCTGGGAATAACTGTGCATTGTTCCCTGAAGGTGGAATCTCATGTGGATAGGGTGGTGAAGAAGGCGTTTGGTATGCTTGCCTTTATAAATCAGAGCATCGAGTATAGAAGTTGGGATGTAATGTTGAAATTGTACAGGGCATTGGTGAGGCCGAATCTGGAGTATGGTGTGCAGTTCTGGTCGCCAAATTATAGGAAGGATGTCGACAAAATGGAGAGGGTACAGAGGAGATTTACTAGAATGCTGCCTGGGTTTCAGCACTTAGGCTACAGAGAGAGGTTGAACAGGTTGGGTCTTTATTCTTTGGAGCGTAGAAGGTTGAGGGGGGACTTGATAGAGGTTTTTAAAATTTTGAGAGGGACGGACAGAGTTGACGTGGGTAGGCTTTTCCCTTTGAGAGTGGGGAAGATTCCAACAAGGGGACATAGCTTCAGAATTGAGGGACAAAGGTTTAGGGGTAACATGAGGGGGAACTTCTTTACTCAGAGGGTTGTGGCTGTATGGAATGGACTTCCGGTGGAAGTGGTGGAGGCTGGCTCGATTTTATTATTTAAGAGTAAATTGGATAGGTATATGGATAGGAGGGGATTGGAGGGTTATGGTCTGAGTGCAGGTAGATGAGACTAGGTCAGGGAGAATGGTCGGCGTGGACTGGTAGGGCCGGACAGGCCTGTTTCCATGCTGTAGTTGTTATATGTTATATGTTATATATTTCTGCTGTTGTTAATTGAAGAATTGAAACAGAAAGCTGAAAGAACATAATTGTAGTTTCTATACAAAACTTGGAATCCCCTATTCATTTAGAACAGTAAGACAGTGAAAAAAACATTTTCAGAATCGATTGAGTTCAAAAAAGCTGAGGTGGACTATTGAGAGATTTCTATAGAAAATAAACCAGTATTTGTAAATGTATTGCTTGTAATAATATCTAATACATGTTGTAACTGAATTTGTTTCCTGGAATCAAAATTATACTGAATAAAGCAATGGAATGTGCAGGCTTCAGGCCCAGAGTTCAGGTTGTGGGCCAAACTGGTATCTGAATCCCAGGCAGGAGAGATCTTTCGCAGTGACTTTCTAATGGCCAAAAAAAGGAACTTTTCTTGCCCTGGATCAGCCATCAAAATAATGTAAAAATCTCCATGTTATGGCCGGGGACAAATTGCCATTTGTACACAGCAACCTCTCTAGAACGCTAACTAAATGAAGACACAGTTGCCTCCTTTGTGACCTTCCCACTACGATGTCCTCAATGCAGTCAATTAACATTTTATTCAGTAGGCAGACAGTAGGCTTGGCCGGGACATCTCGTAAGTAGTATTAGCCGGGGCATCCCGTACATTGGGCTAAATTGGTTTGTCCCATACGGGACAGCGCTTGCCCCGTATTAGGCCCGGGGGGTGCTGTAGGCCCGGACACTGTAGGCCCGGACAGTGTAGGCCCGGACAGTGTAGGTCCGGACAGTGTAGGCCCGGAAAGTGTAGGCCCGGAAAATGTAGGCCCGGACAGTGTAGGCCCGGACACTGTAAGAGCGGACAGTGTAAGTCTGGACAGTGTAGGCCTGGAGACCCGGGCGCTGCCTAACGGAGGTTGTATAGCAGCCCGCCTCCTGGCCCGGGCGGCCGCCATTGGTGGAGCGGGAGCACGTGGTCGCTGGCTGGGTGAGGTCACGTGGGACGTGGGGCGCGGGGCGGTGACGTCAACTTGTCCCGTATTTGGGAGTGGGATAGTTGGCACCCCTTGCAGACAGTGCCATGGAAGGGATGGTAAAACCACGGACCCCAATTAAATTGCACATCTATCAGGCGGACAATGTGGAAAGCATACTCAAGAGTTCCACTGTGGTTGTCAGATTGGGAAAAGAAAGTGAGGTACAAATGAATGTAATTTCATTAATCTGTGTTGATCTCCCATCTAGTTCCAGATTTGAAACTGGAATAACATGGAACATGGAACAGTACAGCACAGGAACAGGGCTTCAGTTCACAATGTCCATGCCGAACATGATGCCTGCCTGCACGTCATCCATATCCCTCCATTCCCTGCAGATCCAGGTGCCTATCTAAAAGCCCATTAAAAGATAGACACAAAATGCTGGAGTAACTCAGTGGGACAGGCAACATCTTTGGATAAAAGGAATGGGTAACGTTTTGGGTCAAGACCCTTCTGCAGACCTCACACCCAGTCTGAAGAAGGGTCCCGACCTGAAACGTCACCCATTCCTTCTCTCCAGAGATGCTGCCTGACCTGCTGAGTTACTCCAGCATTTTGTATCTATCTGCGGTGTAAACCAGCACCTGCAGTTCCTTCCTACACAAAAGCCTGTTAAATACCATGAATGTATATGCCTCCACCAACGCCCGTGCCTGCGCGTTCCAGCAACAACCATTCTCTGAGTAAAAAAAGCAAAAGTTGTGCCACACCTCTATAAGCTTTACTCCTCTCACCTTAAAGCTATGCCCTCTAGCATTTGCCAGTTCCATCCTGGGCAATCGGTTCTGACTGTATACCATATCTATGCCTCTCATAACTTTATATATTTCAGTGAGATCTTCCCTAAAACTCTGATGTTCCAGAAAAAAACAATCCACAATTGTCCAACCTCTCCTTATAGCTTATACCTCTAATCAAGGCAGCATTCTGGTAAACTTCTTCTGCATTCTCTCCAAAGCCTCCACATTTTTCCTGTAACGGAGTGACCTTCTGGTCAATACCTTCAATACCTTCTGCAGACAATACGCCAAACGCAGCAAAACCAAACTCCTGTAAAGCTGCAACAGGACTTCTCGACTCTTATACTCCATGTCCCAACCAACGAAGGCAAGGACACCATACGCCTTCTTTACACTCTGTCTACTCATGGTGCCACTTTCAGGAAGCTATGGACGTAGACTGTAAGATTCCACTCCAACGTCAATGCTGTTAAGAGTCTTGCCATTAATTGCATACTTTCCCCTCATATTTGACCCCCCAAAGTGTAAAACTGAGGTGTGTTGCTGTCTCCGACCCTCCCCCCTCCCCTATCCTAATCCTACAGGTTACAATCTGGACCATTGATCCAAAGACATAAATTGCTATCCCATCGTGGTAGCAGGAGAATTTAAATTCAAGTTAATGAAAGTAAGGTTTCTCTCCGTCATGGTAACCTTGAAACTGCTGGATTGACCCACCTGATTCAATAAGAACCCGTGTGGCACGGTGGCGCAGCGGTAGAGTTGCTGCCTTACAGCGAATGCAGCGCCGGAGACCCGGGTTCCATCCCGACTACGGGTGCTGTCTGTACGGAGTTTGTACGTTCTCCCCATTTCCTGCGTGGGTTTTCTCCGAAGATCTTCGGTTTCCTCCCACACTCCAAAGACATACAGGTTTGTAGGTTAATTGGCTTGGTAAATGTAAAAATTGTCCCAAGTGGGTGTAGGATAGTGTTAATGTGCGGGGATCGCTGGGTGGGGCAGACCCGGTGGGCTGAAAGGGCCTGTTTCTGCGCTGTATCTCTTAGCTAAACTAAACTAATATCATAACGCACTCCATACCTGGAGTGACCTCCATGTGACTCCAGGCCCACCAAGGTGGGTAAATCAATCACCTCCTCAATGGAGCGACAATCAGGGATCATCCAGAAACTCCAACTATCCCACCGATATTGCACCCTATACGTAAGAATAATAGCTTTATCCATGTACAGCTGAGAGCAGCAGGACTCCTTAATTAAGTCCAGGTTTGTCAGTAAAATAATCTATTTTTGGACTACAGAGACATTTTTACCTATAAAATCCCATTTGTTTCTACTTTGTTGGAGAAGCCAAGTGAATTTGAGCTTGTCCGTCTCTTTAATTAGCTGTGCTTTATGCTCCAAGTTCAACTGAAGCAGACTGTTTGAAATAGTGCAGTATCTGTTACAGACCCAGCTGGGATTTTAGAATCACCCAAAAATATCAAACACACATTCCATCCAGTAAATGTGTGCTATTTTATTAGTTTGTGACAAAGGAAATATTTATTTTTTAAGATTAATTCCCAGAATCAGCTAAAAACACTCTGAATCTAATGTTTAAACTTTAGCAATAATCCAGAGGTTTTTTTCATTAAAATTCAGCGGTTCAGAACTTGTAATTGTATAACGATGGTTTGGTTGCATTTTTGGAACTGGAATGAAGGCTACAATGGATCCTGACTCTAATCCACCCACAGTCAGACTAGCTGCAGCTATTACTGATCGTAATGCAGTGTTTCACTGAACTCTGGATCAGATGCTCACTAGTTCAAGTACCAGTCTGGGGACTGGAACACATTGGCCCAGATTCTAATGTGTGATAGCACAACATTGTGGAAGGGAAACAAATGCTAGTTGCTATTCATTCATGGCTCAGCAACCCATTAAAGACCCACACCACACTGACCACACTCTCATCTCGCTGCAACATCGGGAAGATGGCCAAGGACCCAGAGAAAGGTTACCTCCAGGTTCAAGAACCGTTTCTTCCCATCAACCAAAAGGCTCTTGAACCACCCTGCATATCTCGAGCCCTACCTCAGCAATGGACTTGATAGAGGGTACATGTGCACTTTGGCTTGCACTGCCATGGTTTAATGTACTACTGTTTATTGTATATTTATTTGTTGTGTTGATGCAATAATGTGCATGTAGAGCTGCAGTAAGAATGTCATTGTCCACTCCAGGTGGCATGACAAATAAACATGATTGACCCTTGTGATTGGCCTGGTCAAAGTTGATCTTGTTTGGTATCTACTGGAACATCAGAGGTTGACGGGAGACTTGATAGAAGTATATAAAATTATGAGAGGCAA
Source organism: Rhinoraja longicauda (assembly GCF_053455715.1). Lineage (NCBI taxonomy): Eukaryota > Metazoa > Chordata > Chondrichthyes > Rajiformes > Arhynchobatidae > Rhinoraja > Rhinoraja longicauda. Next base: position 46,309,506 of record NC_135958.1, read on the forward strand.
CAATAGGGTGGACAGTCAGAACCTTTTTCCAAGGCTGGAAATGGCCAAAATTAGAGGGTATACTGTGGCTATAAGGTGAGTGGGCGAACGTTTGATGGAGATGTGCAGGGCACAGAGGGTGGTAAGGGCTTGCAACGCATTGGCAGGGGTGGAGTTGGTGGCAGATATGTTATTGGTGTTTAAGAAGCTCTTAAATAGGCACATGGCAATGCAAGTGAGTAGAGGGATATGGGTCATGTGCAGGAAGGAACTGCAGGTGCTGGTTTATACCAAAGATAGACACAAAGTGTTGGAGTAACTCACCGGTAAGACAGTGTCTCTGAAGAAAAGGAATAGGTGATGTTTCAGGTCAGAACCCTTCTCAGACTGAAAGTCTTCAAAGTATGCATACCTTGCAGAGATTTCTTAGTGGAACAGACAAAATGTGTAGGAAGAAACTGCAGATACTGTTTTATACTGAAGAGAGACACAAAGATGGAAACTTCTTGTCTGATTCCAGACCTGAAAGTGAAGCTATCCATTTCCCACCCATTGTTTTGGACTGAGTTACAGATATCAGTGTAGAGCAGTTGATCCAGTTCCTTATTCCTTCCCCAAAGCCCATTTTGGAGAACACGTACATCATGTACATGTGTGATATCTGGTCGAAGGCCATCTCCTAGTCCAAGCTTTCCAGGCAGATATCCAGGCCCCTGTCCTACATGTAGGTGATGATATCCCTGAGCAACAACAAGCTGCCTGAGATGTATTAATGTACACTCGAGATGTGGGAAACAGCAGCAAGATAACACTGCATGTTGTTAGATGTCAGTTCAGTTCAGTTCAGTTTAGTAAGCATTTTGCAAAAACATTGCAACCTCAATTGAATCACATGTAGGCCACACTATAACCATATAACAACTACAGCATGGAAACAGGCCTGTTCGGCCCTACCAGTCCACGCCGACCACTCTCCCTGACCTAGTCTCATCTACCTGCACTCAGACCATAACCCTCCAATCCCCTCCTATCCATATACCTATCCAATTTACTCTTAAATAATAAAATCGAGCCAGCCTCCACCACTTCCACCGGAAGCCCATTCCATACAGCCACCACCCTCTGAGTAAAGAAGTTACCCCTCATGTTACCCCTAAACTTTTGTCCCTCAATTCTGAAGCTATGTCCCCTTGTTGGAATCTTCCCCACTCTCAAAGGGAAAAGCCTACCCACGTCAACTCTGTCCGTCCCTCTCAAAATTTTAAAAACCTCTATCAAGTCCCCCCTCAACCTTCTACGCTCCAAAGAATAAAGACCCAACCTGTTCAACCTCTCTCTGTAGCTTAAGTACTGAAACCCAGGCAACATTCTAGTAAATCTCCTCTGTACCCTCTCCATTTTGTCGACATCCTTCCTATAATTTGGCGACCAGAACTGCACACCATACTCCAGATTCGGCCTCACCAATGCCCTGTACAATTTTAACATTACATCCCAACTTCTATACTCAATGCTCTGATTTATAAAGGCAAGCATACCAAACGCCTTCTTCACCACCCTATCCACATGAGATTCCACCTTCAGGGAACAATGCAGTTATTCCCAGATCCCTCTGTTCCACTGCATTCCTCAATTCCCTGCCATTTACCCTGTACGTCCTATTTTGATTTGTCCTACCAAAATCAGCACCTCACACTTATCAGCATTAAACTCCATCTGCCATCTTTCAGCCCACCCTTCCAAAAGGCCCAAGTCTCTCTGTAGACTTTGAAACTCTACTTCATTATTAACTACACCACCTATCTTAGTATCATCTGCATATTTACTAATCCAATTTGCCACACCATCATCCAGATCATTAATGTAAATGACAAACAACAGTGGACCCAACACAGATCCTTGGGGTACTCCTCTAGACACTGGCCTCCAACCTGACATACAATTGTCAACCATTACCCTCTGGTATCTCCCATTCAGCCATTGTTGAATCCATCTTGCAACCTCACTATTAATACCCAACGATTTAACCTTCTTAATCAACCTTCCATGTGGAACCTTGTCAAATGCCTTACTGAAGTCCATATAGACAACATCCACAGCCTTGCCATTATCAATTTCCCTGGTAACCTCTTCAAAAAATTCAAGAAGATTAGTCAAACATGACCTTCCAGGCACAAATCCATGTTGACTGTTTCTAATCAGGCCTTGTTTATCCAAATAATTATATATATTGTCCCTAAGTATCTTTTCCATTAATTTTCCCACCACAGACGTCAAACTAACAGGTCTATAATTGCTAGGTTTACTTTTAGAACCTTTTTTAAACAAACGCACAACATGCGCAATGCGCCAATCTTCCGGCACCATCCCCGTTTCTAATGACGTTTGAAATATTTCCGTCATAGCCCCTGCTATTTCTGCACTAACTTCCCTCAATGTCCTAGGGAATATCCTATCAGGACCTGGAGACTTATCCACTTTTATATTTTTCAAAAGTGTCCGTACCTCCTCTTCTTTAATCCTCATAATTTCCATCACTACTCTACTTGTTTCGCTTACCTCACATAATTCAATATCCTTCTCCTCGGTGAATACCGAAGAAAATAAATTGTTTAATATCTCCCCCATTTCTTCCGGCTCAGCACATAGCTGTCCACTCTGACTCTCTAATGGACCAATTTTATCCCTCACTATCCTTTTGCTATTGACATATCTGTAGAACCCCTTGGGGTTTACTTTTACATTACTTGCCAAAGCAGCCTCATATCTTTTTTTCGCTTTTCTAATTTCCTTCTTAAGATTCCTTTTACATTCTTTATATTCCTCAAGAACCTCATTTACTCCCTGCCACTTATATTTATTGTATATCTCCCTCTTTTTCCGAACCAAGTGTCCAATTTCCCTGGAAAACCACGGCTCTTTCAAATTATTATTCTTTCCTTTCCACCGAACAGGGACATAAAGACTCTGTACTCTCAAAATTTCACCTTTAAATATCCTCCATTTCTCTATTATATCCTTTTCATAAAACAAAAAGTTCCATTTCACTCCTTTTAAATCCTTTCTCATCTCCTCAAAATTAGCCTTTCTCCAATCCAAAATCTCAACCCTTGGTCCAGATTTGACCTTCTCCATAATGATATTGAAACTAATGGCATTGTGATCACTAGACCCAAAGTGCTCCTCAACACATACCTCCATCACCTGACCCATCTCATTTCCTAACAGGAGGTCCAACGCTGCCCCTTCTCTGGTAGGTACCTCTACGTATTGCTGCAAAAAAACTGGAGGAGATTGGAGGAGAGCTGTTCCTCATTGTTTTATAATAAATGCATAGTTTTGCTGGTTACTTTGACACAAACTGTCAAATTACCAAGTTATGGAATTCACAATTTGTCACTGTGAGTTGAATTTAACTGTTGTTTAATGCTAATCTTGTACCAGAAGCATGGTGCCACTTTATTCAACTGATAGATCTGCATTTGGTTTATAAAAGACAAGTAGGCATCAGCTATCAAATTATAAGGAGATTTCCCCTTTCACAATGCACAGCATCATTTTTTTCTGTACACGTTACATCCCAGCAATATCAAAGAATAAATGGTACGAAACAGGCAAAAGACATTTCTTAGATCATTTCTTAGATTAAAAGGGCAAATCATCCCATTGTTCGAGCACCTTTTTCCCCCAGCAAATTCCTCTCTTGATTAAATTCCTCACATTCTTCACAGTCAGTCTCAATAGACCAGAGCCCAGCTTCAAGGACAAGCAAACAATGGTGGGGAGCTTTTTTATTTTATTTTTAACTGTTAGGCCATTCAGTACCACAGTCTTTGATTAAAGCAGTGTAACAAGCAAGATAATAGACAAAAGACAATAGGTGCAGGAGTAGGCCATTCGGCCCTTCGAGCCAGATTGTGGATGATCATGGCTGATCATCCACAATCAGTACCCCGTTCCTGCCTTCTCCCCATACCCCCTGACTCCGCTACCCTTAAGAGCTCTATCTAACTCTCTCTTGAAAGCATCCAGAGAATTGGCCTCCGCTGCCTTCTGAGGCAGAGAATTCCACAGATCTACAACTCTCTGAATGAAAAAGTATTTCCTCATCTCCGTTATAAATGGCCTACCCCTTATTTTTAAACTGTGGCCCCTGGTTCTGGACTCCCCCAACATTGGGAACATATTTCCTGCCTCTGGCGTATCCAATCCCTTAATAATCTTATATGTTTCAATAAGATCCCCTTTCATCCTTCTAAATTCCATTGCATACAAGCCCAGTCGCTCCATTCTTTCAACAAACGACAATCCCGCCATTCCGGGAATTAACCTAGTAAACCTACGCTGCACTCCCTCAATAGCAAGAATGTCCTTCCTCAAATTTGGAGACCAAAACTGCACACAGTACTCCAGGTGTGGTCTCACTAGGGCCCTGTACACTGCAGAAGGACCTCTTTGCTTCTATACACAACTCCTCTTATCAAGAAAGCCAACATGCCATTAGCTTTCTTCACTGCCTGCTGTACCTGCATGCTTACTTTCAGTGACTGATGAACCAGTACACTCAGATCTCTTTGGACCTCCCCTTTTCCTAATTTGACACCATTCAGATAATAATCTGCCTTCCTGTTCTTAACACCAAAGTGGATAACCTCACATTTATCCGCATTAAACTGCATCTGCCATGCATCCGCCCACTCACACAACCTGTCCAAGTCACCCTGCATCCTCATTGCATCCTCCTCACAGTTCACACTGCCACCGAGCTTTGTATCATCTGCAAATTTGCTAATGTTACTTTTAATCCCTTCATCTAAGTCATTAATGTATATTGTAAATAGCTGTGGTCCCAGCACCATGCCATGCGGTACCCCACTAGTCACTGCCTGCCATTCTGAAAGGGACCCGTTAATCCCTACTCTTTGTTTCCTGTCTGTCAACCAATTTTCTATCCATGTAAGTACCCTACCCCCAATACCATGTGCTCTAATTTTGCCCACAAATCTCCTAGGTGGGACCTTATCAAAGGCTTTCTGAAAGGCCAGGTACATTACATCCATCCCTTGTCCAAGATTAGTCAAGCATGGTTTCCCCTTCGTAAATCCACACTGACTCGGAACGATCCTGTTACTGCTATCCAAATGTTCCGCAATTTCGTCTTTTATAATTGACTCCAGCATCTTCCCCACCATTGAGTCAGGCTAACTGGTCTATAATTTCCCGTTTTCTCTCTCCCTCCTTTCTTAAAAAGTGGGATAACATTAGCTACTCTCCAATCCACAGGAACTGATCCTGAATCTATAGAACATTGGAAAATGATCACCAATGCGTCCACGATTTCTAGAGCCACTTACTTAAGTACCCTGGGATGCAGACCATCAGGCTCTGGGGATTTATCAGCCTTCAGTCCCATCAATTTATCCAACACCATTTCCTGCCTAATGTGAATTGTCTTCAGTTCCTCCGTCATGCTAGGACCTCTGTCCACTAGAACATCTGGGATTGTTTGGTCTTCCTTAGTGAAGACAGATCCAAAGTACCTGTTCAACTCGTCTGCCATTTCCTTGTTCCCCATAATAAATTCACCTGCTTCTGTTTTCAAGAGATCCACATTTGACTTTACTATTTTTTTCCTCTTTACATACCTAAAGAAGCTTTTACTATCCTCCTTTATATTATTGGCTAGCTTACCTTCATACCTCATCTTTTCTCCCTGTATTGCCTTTTTAGTTATCTTCTGTTGCACTTTAAGAGTCCCAATCCTCTGGCTTCCCACTCATCTTTGCTACGTTATACTTCTCTTTTATTTTTATACTGTCCTTGACTTCCCTTGTCAGCCACGGTCGCCTTTTACTCCCCTTAGAATCTTTCTTTCTCTTTGGAATGAGCTGATCCTGCACCTTCTGTATTATTCCCAGAAATTCCTGCCATTGTTCCACCGTCTTCGCTGCTAGGGTCTCTTTCCAGTCAACTCTGGCCAGCTCCTCCCTCATGCCTCCATAGTCCCCCTTGCTCAACTGCAATACTGACACTTCCGATTTTCCCTTCTCCCTCTCAAATTGTAGATTAAAACTTATGATCACTACCTCCTAATGGCTCTTTTACCTTGAGTTCCCTTACCAAATCAGGTTCCTTACACAACACTAAATCCAGAATTGCCATCTCCCTGGTAGGCTCCAGTACAAGCTGCTCTAAGAATCCATCTCAGAGGCACTCTACAAACTCCCTTTCTTGGGGTCCATTACCAAGCTGATTTTCCCAGTCTACCTGCATGTTGAAATCTCCCATAACAACTGTAGCATTACCTTTGCGACATGCCAATTTTAACTCTTGATTCAACTTGCACCCTATATCCAGGCTACTGTTTGGGGGCCCGTAGGTAACTCCCATTAGGGTCTTTTTACCCTTACAATTCCTCAGTTCTGTCCATACTGATTCTACATCTCCCGATCCTATGTCACCCCTTGCAAGGGACTGAATATCATTCCTTACCAACAGAGCGACCCCACCCCCTCTGCCCATCTGTCTGTTTTCTCGATATTTAAGATATCAAGCATCTTAAAACTTGGCAGTGAGGAAAGTTATATATATCTGATTGATTTATATGATTAAGACTGTTCGCATGTTCATTTATTGTTATTCTGAAGTGTCAGTGATTTGAAGCCATATCCCATAGAACTAGCCACAATTGTTTTAAGTGTTTGGGGAAGTTGTACCAACGGTGCCATTTAACAAAGGATTTTCTATTCTGCTTTGCAACTGATCAAAAATGTTAATCAATAGCATAAATAATGTCTGCTTTCTGTTCAAAGCAACGGAAGCTATAATTCATATGGAACACAAAAATATGAATGCAATTTTTATAAGGGGATTTGAATTAATTTCTCCACATCCTTTGTTGACAAATGATTATGGAACAGAAATCCTATCAGATGTTGTAATGTGTCTAATCAGCTAGGCAGCCTGCTGTCTGGTGACTAATAATTATTTCTTGACTGTAGGTTATACTTTTGTATCTAAAATGACTCATTTTTGAACAACACAATTTTGCATCCCTGGCTCTTTTCAATTGCAAACCAAAAAACTGCTGGTACTGGGAATCAGAAATAAAAACTAAATGCTAGAAACACTTAGCACTGCAGTCAGTGATGTTGAGACAGAAAGAGTCAATGTTTCCATACATTGACCTTTTGTTTAGTTAGCTTAAAAAGCTACAGCAAGGAAACAGGCCTTTGGTTCAAATAGTCCACACACCAAACAGTTCATCAATCACCCATGTATGTTGTCCCACTTTCACATCCACTCCCTCCAGTTTAGGAGCAATTATACGGGGTCACAGGGAGAACAGAGAGACTCCATACAGACAGTACCTGAGGTCAGGATCAGGCACTGTGAAGCAACAGCTCTACCAGCTGTGCCACTGTGCCGACATGTAAGCAGCTAACTGTGCCTACCTTAGCATGGCAAATACGCTGGTCATTCTCTTCAATTGTTTAGGAAAATAACTGCAGATGCTGCTACAAATCGAAGGTATCACAAAATGCTGGAGTAACTCAGCGGGTCAGGCAGCATCTCTGGAGAGAAGGAATAGGTGACGTTTCGGGTCGAGACCCTTCTTCAGACTGATGTGATGTTCAATTGTTTAGTTCAGTTTAGTTTATTGTCATATCGAGTGCCTCAGGGCAGTGAAAAGCTTTGTTGTCACATCCTATCCTGTCAGCGGAAAGACTATATATGATTACAAACAAGTTGTCCACAGTGTACTGTCATATATTTCAATAAATTTGTGCCCCCTTCCTAGGCGATAACAAGGGTCGGTCACCATCAAACACTTGTATTGATCCTTCAAGGACTGATGTGTGGATACAGATGAGGGGAAGTTTGATTAGCAGGTGGGTGGGCAAAAGCCAGAGATGGGAAGAAGACAAAAGGTGGTGAGAGAAGGAGATAAGAAGAAAAGAGACATGAAATGTGGTCAGAATATAGCTGGGAGAAGACAGGGTAGGGGCAAGGGTTGTTGTTGGTTACTTACCTAAAATTGGAGAATTCAACATTCATACCGTTGGGTTGTAAGCTACCCAAGGGGAATATGAGATGCTGTTCCTCCAGTTTGCATGTGTGGCCTCACTCTGGCAGTGGACGTGGCCCATGACAGAAAGGCCAGGATGGGAAAGGGAAGGGGAGTTAAAATAGCGAGCAACCAGGAGATCTAGCAGGCCTTGACAGACTGAGTGCAAGTGTTCAGCAAAATGGTCGCCTAATCTAAGCTTGGTTTTGCTGATGTAAAGTAGACCACATCAGGGGCACTCAATGCAGTTGGTAAAGTTAGAGGAGGTGCATGTGAACCAGTGACTCATTGGAAGGACTGCCAGGGTCCCTGGATGGAGTCGAGGGAGGTGGTATAGGGACAGGTGTTGCATCTCCTGTGGTTTTAGGGGAAAGTACCTGGGGAGGGGATGGTTTGGGTGGGAAGGGATGAGTGTTTGATCAAGACTCGTTCAAAGGAGAACGATGTTATCACAAAATACCTTACATGGAAAATGAATCATGTTGATTCTCAAAATTTTTACATTTACCAAGCCAATTAACCTACAAACCTGTACGTCTTTGGAGTGTGGGAGGAAACTGAAGATCTCAGAGAAAACCCACGCAGGTCACGGGGAGAACATACAAGCTCCGTACAGACAGCACCCATAGTCGGGACCGAACCCGGGTCTCCGGCGCTGCATTCGCTGTAAGGCAGCAACTCTACCGCTGCGCCACCGTGCCGCCCAGTGTTTTTAAATTCTACTTGAGAATGCTCCTGTAGTATACTTTGCAATGTTATTTGCTTAAAATATATCTCGGACGTAAATGTAGACGGATTGATTAGTACAATTTCCAGATGACACCATGATTGCTGGGGTCAGGGAATGTGAGGAATGTTGTCAAAGTGTACAGTGGGATATAGATCAGCCGCAGAAATGGGCGGAGAAATACAGATGGACTTTAATCTGAGCAAGTGCGAGGTGTTGCACTTCGGGAGGTTAAATGTAAAGGGAAAAGATATAATTAATAGTATGAGCCTTAACAACCTATATGTACTGAGGGATCTTGGGGTCCAAGTCCATAACTCCCTGAAACTAGCAACCCAAATAGATAGAGTGATAACGAAGGCATATGGTTTAACCAGCCTCCGGGTCTTTGTCTACGGGAAGGAGTCTTCACTGCCCAATGATCCCCCTTCTCCCTTCTTCAACATTTCTCCTCATCTTGCACTCCCCCTGCCGATCTTCTACCCCCTTTGTTGCTTTACATATCTAACTGCCAGGGAGACATCAACTGTCTTGACTTCTCAACTCCCCTTACCCACTCCAATCTAACCCCCTCTGAACGCACAGTTCCAGCATTGTCATTACACCGTGATGAGGCCAGGTGCCAGCTCTCATAGACACCTCCTCATATCTACCCCTCGGCCATGACCCCACTGACGAACACCAAGCCATCATCTCCCAGACTGTCTCTGATTTCATCACCTCTGGAGATGTGCCCTCCACAGCCTCCAACCTTATAGTTCCACAGCCTCACAACGCCTGCTACACCTTCCCACCCAGTCCTTCTCCACCTCCATCCCCACCGGGAAGCTTTCAACACCCTCCATTTCTGCCTTGGACAGAGACCCAACCAATTTCCCTTTGCTAACACACTCCTCCACCTAGCAGAACCGCCCCTCACCCTCAACAACTTGTCTTTCGACTCCCATCACTTTCTCCTATTTGCATGGGTCCCAACTCTGCCCACATTTTTGTTGGTTATATCGGACATTCCTTGTTCCAGGAGTACACTGGCCCCATTCCCCAAATCATTCTTTGCAACATCAACGACTGCTTCGGAGCTGCCTCCTGTGCCCGTGGAGATCTCATGAACTTTGTTAACTTCACCACTGACTTCTATCCGAACCTCAAATTCACCTGGACTGATCTCCCAGTCTCCATCACAGGAGACAGATTGTTGATTGATGTCTACTACAAACCAACCAACTCCCCCATTGATCTGGACTACACTTCCTCCCACCCCGCCACTTGCAAAGATGCTGCCCCCCTACTCTCAATTTGTCCGTCTCCACCACATCTGCTCCCAAGATGAGGCTTTCCCTGCGAGGACATCTGACATGTCCTCATGCTTCAGTGAATGTGGGTTCCCCACCACTGTCATAGATGGATCCCTCACCCCACCAGCCTCCGCATCCAAAACATCATCATCCAACATTTCCATCACCTCCAACGTAATCCACCACTAACCACATCTTCCTATCTCCACCCCTTTCCACCTTCCGCAGAGACTGCTCCCTCCACTACTCCTTGGTTTACTCATCCCTTCCCATCCAAACTACCCCCTCCCCGGTACTTTCCATTGCAACTGCTGGAGATGTAGCTCCTGTACTTATGTCATCTCCATCCAGGGACAACAGCAGTCCTTCCAGGTGAGGCAGAGGTTCACATGCTCCTTCTCTAACCTCAACTACTGCGTGTGGCATTCCCAATGTGGGCTCCAGTACATTGGCGAGCCCAGGTGTAGACTCTGCAAATGTTTTGCCGAACACTTGCTTTCGGTCCGCCAACACAGAAACTGGAGGAACCGCATCTCATATTTTGCATGCGTAGCTTACAACCCAACGGTATGAACATTGAATTCTCCAATTTTAGTAACTTCTACTAACACCTCCCTCCCCATCCTTCCCTCTCCCTCCCCCACCCTCCCACCCTTCCCTCTCCCTCCCTCCCACCCTTCCCTCTCCCTCCCCCACCTTTCCCTCCCCCACCCTTCCCTCTCCCTCCCTCCCACCTTTCCCTCTCCCTCCCTCCATTAAAAATCCATTAATTAGATCCTTCTTGAGCTCACAGCTGTCTCTAACCAAAAATTGACCTATCAGGGAACCTCCTTGCCCGAGGTCATCTATTGCTGGCCCTGATTTGTCCTGTTTTCTTCGCTTCCAGCTTTTTTCCCACTACAATCAAGTTGAAGAAGAATCCCAACCCAAACGTCACCTATCTATTTTCTCCAGAGATGCTGCCTGACCCGTTCAGTTACTCCAACGTTTTGTGTCTATCTTGGGCATATAGTATGCTTGCTTTCATTGTTGGGGCATTGAGTACAAGAGTCAGGAAGACATGATGTAGCTTTCTAGGAGTTGTATTTGGCTGCATTTGGAGCATTGTGAGCAGTTCTGGTCATCCTATTACAGGAAGGATGTGGAGCATTTGGAAAGGGTGCAGAGCTGTTTTACTAGAACGATGTCTGGATAAAGGGTTAGCAGCTACGGAGAGAAGTTGAACAGACTTGGATTGTTTCCTCTGAAATGATGGTGATTGTGAAGAGACCTGACCCCCCTCCCATTACCCCCGCCTCTGCCCAACACGCTTGTCAACTGAACGTTGACCATATGGATTCTACTCCGAGAGCCACAATCAATATCAAGGAATGGATATCTCAGATTATTGTTCTATACTGATACTTGGAGTGCCCAGGCTAGTATATAACCATTACCAAGACAGGCATGAACTGCTTGTGATCAAAGGTTGGAATCGTCCGTGTGTTTATTGCTGGTACATACATCAGCTGAGCCTCCAAAGAAAACCCAGATCAAACACATCATAAATAAAATAAGTGATCTGAGATCACACACAGTTTCAGTTCATCAACCTGCTGGGCTTTTTTTCCCTCCTTTCCATTGACTAATAGTAACATTGGGCCATTGTTTTTATAGCTTCTGCATTAGCACAATGAAATAGCTTCTTGCAATGTTTCGCATGAAGGCAACTTAATGAATACCCAGAGCAACTTTGATGTAGTCACATATTAAAGAGTTCAACTTGACCTCCAAGTCAACCAGCCAGAAATCTTGCAATAAATTTACAACTTTCCCATAACACTCCATCTCTGAGGTTAAACCCATGCCTGCGTTTACACAAATCACCAGAATTGTGGAGTTCACTCCGGAACTGTGAAGACAATATGAAACCCTTACAAAAAGCTTGGTCATATTGACTACTTCTAAACATTTGTTTTTTCTATCGTAATGAACCTTGTGTGACTTATTATTATCAAGTGCATTATTCTGGTTAGAATGAATTTTCATGAAATAGTGCTTCTGGCAAGCATTCCTCTGGAAATGAAACCTACAAATTGTATGTTATTCTCCATTGGGAGTGTAGATCACAGAATCACACTTTAAATACAACCATAATGTTATTTTGAAAGATACAAAATTAGAAACAAAAGCGAGAAATAAATAGTCTTTACCAGCTTAACAGGTAAGTAACATTCCCAAGATTGTTGATGCGGGGAGATGTATTTAAAGAGCTGAAGAAAAACTGACCAATTAATTATTTAAGTCATACTATAATTACCTATTAGGTAATCACCAACATCTCGATAAGTAAAGGTTTCATTTGTTCTATCTCTCTATACATCACCGTCTATATCTCTTGTTTCCCTTTCCCCTGACTCTCAGACTGAAGAAGCGTTTCCATCCAAAACGTCACCTATTCCTTTTCTCCAGAGATGCTGTCTGACCCGCTGAGTTATTCCAGATTTTTGAGTCTAGTAAAGATTGATATTCTGCTTAAAGTGAGAGTTTTCTTAAAAACACAATAATCAAGAAAATTCCTTTGGCACAATGTAAATGCTTTAATCAGTCTGTGAAATCAAGAGAACATTGCAGGTTGGCGAAGATTTGTCAATGGACTCCATATTCCACAGACGAGCTTACACCTATCCCACAGCTCGCAATATGCATGTGATTAAATCATTAATTATCATTTCAGTTTGGAGTGCCTGAAAGAATCACATTAAAATAAATATATATTTTTTGGTGTACTGGGGACTACTATTAAAGTATGATGCCTGGCCAGTTTTTACAACTGTGTCTTCTTCTAGAATCAAGTACAATCAATTACTCCAAGTGAAGCTGCACCCAACTGAATTCAAGCTAACCCCTTTTCATAGATGAAATGTGCAGGAGGGAACTGCAGATGCTGGTTTACACCGAAGATAGACACAAAATGCTGGAGTAACTCAGCGGGGCAGGCATCATCTCTGGAGGGAAAGAATGGGTGACTGAAGAAGGGGCTCGACCCAAAATGCCACCCATTCCTTCTCTCCAGAGATGCTGCCTGTCCCGCTAAGTTACTCCAGCATTTTGTGTCTAGCTTCCTTTTAGTAGAGTCAACACCTGATTCATAAAAGAACATTACTGGTGGGTGATATCCACCTATATCCTTCCTTTGTCCCGCCCCCCTGACATCAGTCTGAAGAAGGGTCTCGACCCGAAAGGTCACCCCTTCCTTCTCTCCTGAGATGCTGCCTGACCTGCTGAGTTACTCCAGCATTTTGTGAATAAATACCTTCGATTTGTACCAGCATCTGCAGTTATTTTCTTACATTGCTGGTGGGTGAGTCGGAATCCGCATGTACCTGGACGGAAATATCTCGTTTCTGCTTCAATACTTTATTCTCCACAGATTCTTTGACTTTGCAGATGAAGTAAATGGAGGCATTGGCAAAGATGAGAAGATAAACAGTAACCGATTGGAATGCCTAGTTCCCATGAGACAGACCAAGGAGAGCAGTGGACTCTGCTCATGGATCAGTGATCAGCACCAGTCATTTGGGTTGCCAACTTCCTCACTCCCAAATACAGGACAAGATGACGTGACCGCCCCGTGACCCACGTGACCTCACCCGGCCAGCGGCCATGTGCTCCCGCTTAACTAATGGCGGCCGCCCAGGCGCTGCCTAACGGAGGTTGCATAGCAACCTGCCTCCCGGCCCGGGCGGCCGCCATTGGTGGATTGGGAGCACATGGCCTCTGGCTGGGTGAGGTCATGTGGGGCGCGGGGCGGTGACGTCACCTTGTCCCGTATTTGGGAGTGAGAAAGTTGGCAACCCTACTAATACGGGACAAGGGCGGTCCCGTACGGGACAAACAAATCTAGCCCAAAATACGGGATGTCCCGGCCAATACGGGACAGTTGGCAACCCTACTAGTCATGGAACACAAACTACTCCCTCTCTGGCCATCCCTCCTAATCAAAGTTGTTCATGCTCAATAAGAAGAAGTATTCTCAGGGGCTGCTGTTCCTGGGAAATACAGCTATAGCTGAACAGCAGGATTGACGTTAGAAAAGTATCTTTTATAGAGGCAGACAGAATTTGGATTCAGTCTTGCATCCAATCCCACAGTGCGAATGTTTCAATCTAAAAGCAGTTAATTTTACATGTTCAACCCATTGCAGATGTAATGACAATTCCATGCCTAGTTAATGCTGTGTGTCTATTTAAGAAGGGCTGCAAGAAAAACCTGGAAACTATAGCCCTCTGGGCCTAACATCTGTGTTGGGCAAGTTACTGGAGAGTGTTCTGAGGGATAATATATGTATGCATTTGAATAGAGAGGGGGCTGATAAGGGTTAGCCAGCATGGTTTTGTACTTGGGAAATCGGGTCTTACAAATCTGATTGAGATTTTTAAATTAACCAAAAAGGTTGATATGGGGAAAGCCGTAGAGATTTTCTATATGGACCAGCAAGGCATTTGATAAGGTTTGGCACGATAGGCTGCTCTGCAAGCTGAGATCACATTGGATCCAGGGAGAGCTAGCTGACTGGATTGAAAATTGGTTTGATGAAAGGAATCAGAGTGTGATGGTGGACAGTTGTTTTCGAGGCCTGTGACTAGGGGTGTGCTTTGGTGCTGGGCCCATTGTTGTTTGTGGTTCATATCAATGATTTGGATGAGAATGCCACAAGACATGATTAGTAAGTTTGCAGTTAACACTAAAGTAGGGGTATTGTATTTCACAAAGATAGTTCTCTAAAATTACTGCAGCATCACGATCAGTTAGGCAAGTTGGCTGAGGAAAGGTGAACGAAGTTTAATGAAAACAAGTGCAAGGTGGTGTATTTTGGGAGGTCAAACCAGAGCATTACCTTCATAGCGATTGGCAAGGCCATGGGGGGTGTTGTAGAGCAGAGGGATCTAGGAATGCAGGTACATAAGTCCTTGAACGTGATGTCACAGGTAGATAGGATGGATAGGATGGTCAAGAATGCTTTTACATAGAAACATAGAAACATAGAAAATAGGTGCAGGAGTAGGCCATTCGGCCCTTCGAGCCTGCACCGCCATTCAATATGATCATGGCTGATCATCCAGCTCAGTAACCTGTACCTGCCTTCTCTCCATACCCCCTGATCCCTTTAGCCACAAGGGCCACATCTAACTCCCTCTTAAATATAGCCAATGAACTGGCCTCAACTACCTTCTGTGGCAGAGAATTTCACAGACTCACCACTCTCTGTGTGAAGAGATGTTTTCTCATCTCGGTCCTAAAAGACTTCCCCCTTATTCTTAAGCTGTGACCCCTGGTTCTGGACTTCCCCAACATCGGGAACAATCTTCCCGCATCTAGCCTCTCCAACCCCTTAAGAATTTTATATGTTTCAATAAGATCCCCCCTCAGTCTTCTAAATTCCAGCGAGTATAAGCCTAGTCTATCCAGTCTTTCTTCATATGAAAGTCCTGCCATCCCAGGGATCAATCTGGTGAACCTTCTCAGTACTCCCTCTAAGGCTAGAATGTCTTTCCTCAGATTAGGAGACCAAAGCTGTACACAATACTCCAGGTGCAGTCTCACCAAGGCCCTGTACAACTGCAGCAGAACCTCCCTGCTCCTATACTCAAATCCTCTTGCTATGAATGCTAACATACCATTCGCTTTCTTCACTGCCTGCTGCACCTGCACGCTTGCTTTCAATGACTGGTGCACCATGACACCCAGGTCACGTTGCATCTCCCCTTTTCCTAATTGGCCACCATTCAGGTAATACTCTGCTTTCCTGTTCTTGCCGCCAAAGTGGATAACCTCACATTTATCCACATTATATTGCATCTGCCATGCATTTGCCCACTCTCCTAATCTATCCAAGTCACTCTGCAGCCTCCTAGCATCCTCCTCACAGCTAACACTGCCACCCAGCTTCATGTCATCCGCAAACTTAGAGATGTTGCATTCAATTCCCTCGTCCAAATCATTAATATACACTGTAAATAACTGGGGTCCCAGCACTGAACTACACCAGTCAGGGTGCTGAGTATAGAAGTTGTGATGTCATGTTACAGTCGTACAAGACATTGATGAGGCGTCCTTTGTTCAGTTTTGGTCATCCTGTTTTTGGAAGGATATTGTTATGGTAGAAAGAGTGTACAGAAAAATTAGAAGGATGGTGCCAGAACCTGAGGTCCTGAACTGTAGAGAGAGTTTGGGCAAACTACAACTTTATTGCTTGGAATGCACAAAGCTCTAAGTTTGTACTCACTGGAGGCAGGGATGAGGAACCTACTGAATAATGAAAGGCCTAAATAGAATAGATGTGGAGAGGATGTTTCCAGTAGGAGGTGAGTCCAAGTCCAGAGGGCACACCCTCAGATTAAAGGGACGTACTTTTAGAATGGTGATGAGAAGGAATTTCTTTAGTCAGAGAGTGGTGAATCTGTGGAATTTATTGCCACTGACACTGAGGAGGCAATGTCATTGGGCATTTTTAAAGTGTAGATGGATATGTTCTTGAATAGTAAAGGTGTCAAAGTTTACAGGGGAGAGGCAGAAGAATGGGATTGACTCAATGGCCAGAATGGCCCAATTCTGCCCGTATGTCTTATGATTTTTTTTTATCTTAAAAAGATGTATAAGACCATGAGGGTAATAGAAAAGATGATACACAAAGTCCTTTGTCAACAGCAGGGGAATCAAGAACAGAGGACATAGATTTTGGTGAGAGGGGATAGATTTAATAGTAACCTGAAGGACAACTTTTCCACATAGATGATGGAGGGTATATGGAACAAGCTGCCATATAGTTGTTCTCAACTCCTGCCTGTTTATGTCTGTTTAGAGGGATATGGGCCAAACTCGGACAGATGAGACTAGTGTAGATGGGGCATCTTGGTTGGCATGGGCAAGTTGGGCTGATAGACCAGTTTCCCTTCTGTGTGACTCTGTTGAGATTGCACATTTTCCTTGTGACTAGTGGGGTTCTCCACATCCCATCACACCAGTTGGCAGGTTAATGGGCTCCTGTAAATGACATCTTATACAGGTGGGTGACTGGAGAAATAGAATGAGTTATCAGCCATGAGAGGGAGAATAGATGACTGAAAAATAGATGTGGGAAATTAGATTGAAGGGATTGCTCTGAGAATTTCCATGGGCTTGGTGGGCAGAATGGCCTCCAAAGTTATTACAAATTAAGAATATATAAATTAGATATGTAAACTGGCAGCTTCCTCTTCAGAAAAATCAAGCAACTGAGTGAAGCTGTTTACTATAAAACAGTATTATGGTATTAAAATGAACAGTCCCATTTTATTTATATTTTTATGATCACAAGCCTGTTTTACATATATGTACATACACATACACACTATTTAGTCTAATTTTGATTAAAACAAATATTTTACCTCTGAACTAGCACTAACTTAAATATTAAAAATGAATCATAAACATGTCTGTAATAAATTGTACAAAACCCAAATTCACTTTTCACAATGACAGGAATCCTATGTTATTTGGCACTTCAGATATTCAAAATACCACTTCAGATATAAGTGAAGAGTAGACAGACACATTACAATAATAAATAGTGCTGAAACAAAATGTTCAATGTTTATGTCTGTTACATTGAAATAAAACCTATTGGACTCTTCTGAATGAAAACGAATGATTAAACACTCAGATATAAAGCTGCGGAATTGTATTCAATCTCTGACACAGTTGATGTCAATCATTAATCTCACAGCATTTACCTTTCACATTTCCAATGGAATTGGTTATGAGTCATTAACTAGTATTGCCAGCGAGAGGAAGAAGAGAATTTAAAACGGTAAAATTAAAGCAAAAAAATATATTGGAAAAGGTAAGAATATTAAAAACGAAATTCAAAAGTTTTGTGGGATAGTGTGCGGGGATTGCTGGTCGGTACAGACTCGGTGGGCCGAAGGGCCCCTTTCCATGATGTATCTCTAAACTAAACTAAACAAAAATGACCATAGATATGGAACATGGCCACTTGCATGAAACCCAATATTGGTAAACACTGAAAGCACCATTGACCCATTGAACCAAACTGAAGGGACAGCAGAATGATTGTAGGTAATTTGTTTAGTGTATAAAATTGTACAATATTAGCTTCAGGACTAATACTAAAGTGAAATATGCAGGAACAAGTCATGGGGAATGACATATTGTGGGAAAAGCAACAAGCTGAAGAAACTCGGCAAATCAGGCAGCATCCATGGAAGGAAATGGACAGCAGACATTTTGGGGATCGAGACCCTTCTTCAAGTGTGCAGTAGAGGGGACATAGCCGGTAAAAGAGGTGGGCGGAAGCGGTGCAGCAAGAGCTAGCAAGCGCTAGGTGGATCCAGGTAAGAAGAGGTTGGTGGGCAAATGAGTCATTAGTTGTGTGGGGCAAAGAAAGCTGGAGCTATTCACAAAGGCTGAAGGTGGTAAATGGAGAAAATAAATGATGAGAAACATCGAAGATTCAGTCTGAAGAATCCAAAATGTCATCTGAACATTTCCCTCCACAAATGCTGCCTGACCTGTTGAGCTCCTCCAGCAGTAGGGATGCCAACTATCTCATTCCCAAATAAGGGAAAAGGTGACGTGCCCCAGGTGACCTCACCCTGCCAGCGGCCAAGTGCTCCCACTCCACCCATGGCGGCCGCCCGGGCCGGGAGGCGTGTTGATACGCAACTTCAGTTAGGCGGCGCCTGGGCCTCTGGGCCTACACTGTCCGGGCCTACACTGTCCAGACCTACACTGTCCGGGTCTACACTGTCCAGACCTACACTGTCCAGGCCTACAGCGTCCTAGCCTACAGCGTCCCAGCCTACAGCGTCCGGGCCTACAGCGTCCGGGCCTACAGAGTCTAGGCCGACAGCGTCGGGGCCTACAGCGCCTAATACGGGACAAGGGTGGTCCCATATGGGACAAACCAATTTAGCCCAAAATAAGGGATGTCTTGGCTAATACAGGACAGGTGGCAACCCTATCCAGCAGTTTGTTTTTCACTCGGGTTTCATGAGTCTGCAGTCTCCTCAGTCCCCATGTTAATGAAATAGTCTCTGCTCCTGGATATGTGCAGCTGTACCTTCTCAAGATGTCCAGCATCATATTGGATGAAGCAGTATGCCTGATCAGCACCAGTCCCATCACTTTGTACCTGTGCCTTCTCCACCATTGGGGCAGAGCATCAACTATCTATAATAGTCTAACACAAATTCCAACAACACACAGCAGAGAAACAAATGCCGCAGCGGTATGGGAGCACAATCGGCAACAAGCTCCCTTATTTTTAGTTTAGTTTAGTTTAGAGCTACAGCGCGGAAACAGGCCCTTTGCCCCACTGAGTCTGCACAGACCACAGTCCCCACACATTAACACTACCCTACACACACTAGGGGCATTTTTTACATTTACACCAAGCCAATTAACCCACAAACCTGTACATCTTTGGAGTTTGACACAAAATGCTGGAATAACTCCACGAGTCAGGGAGCATCTTGGGAGAGAAGGAATGGGTGACGTTTCGGGTCGACCGAAACGTCACCATTTCCTTCTCTCCAGAGATGCTGCCTGTCCCGCTGAGTTACTCCAGCATTTTATGTGTACCTTCGATTTAAACCAGCATCTGCAGGTTTTTTTTCCTATTGTATTTGGAGTTTCATAGGATACCTGTGGGAGGAAACCAAAGATCTCGGAAAAAACCCACGCAGGTCATGGGGAGAATGTACAAACTCCGTACAGACAGCACCCGTAGTCAGGATCAAACCTGAGTTTCTGGCAGTAGCTCTACCGTTACACTACCACCCTATTCCTGCTTCGATATCCTGGAGCTGCCTGGCTAAATGAACTGTGGGAATACCTGCATGACAAAGGTGGCAACAGCCCAGGTATAAATCTCTCCATTATCTTCTCATTCACATGTAGGGTGCCAACTATCTCACTCCCAAATAAGGGATAAGGTGACATCACGTGACCTTACCCAACCAATGGCCACATGCTCCTGCTCCATCAATGGCGGCCGCCCGGGCCGGGTGACGGGTTGCTACGCAACCTCCATTAGGCGGCGCCCGGGCCTCCGGGCCTTTACTATCCGGGCCTACAGCGTCCGGACCTACAGCGTCCGGGCTTACAGCGTCCGGACCTACACTCTCCCCCCAGTGAAGAATGATCATATCTAGAGAATGATTCCAGAACAATGGGTCCTGATCTTTGAGCAGTTTTTTAGGGTACCATTCACAACATCGAGTATGCATTCCTTTCATTCCAACATATGGAATGTTCACTGGACTTGTTGGCAGTCCAAGGGTTAAATGCTATATTTTTTTTTTAAAGAAATCCCATTCATAGCAATTGAAATGTATCATAAAAAAATATTTAAAATCCCATTAATGAATTTTATGATCTAAATTTTCACTGTGATGTTCATTGATTTAAATAGTGTGCAAAACATTCCAAACCCACTTGTTCTTGGAACATAGGCATCATAATGAGTTTATATTTCTTTTATGAAAAGAACATGTAACCATGGTGCTCAGTGGCCAGGGGGAATTGGGATGGAGTATAAGAGTTGGTTCAGCTTCCCACTTCTGAACTTGTGCCCTGGATTGGAAATCTGGTCAAATTAGGTCATTATTGAGCTCAGCTGTGGTTTCATGCAAAGTCAAAAAACTGCTTAAAATCAATGTCTAGACCCAGGCATGGACCAGAGCCACATGGACACAACAGAGGAATGCTGCAGATACCTGTGAAACTGCACGTCACCAGAAACAGCACCCTCAAAGGAGTAGAATGCTAAGTGCTGGAGTAACTCAGTAACTCTGGAGGACATGGATAGGCAGCCATTCAGGTCAGAACCCTTCTTCAGAGACATTGCCTGAGGTGCTCCAACACTAAGTGCTGGAATAACTCAGTACCTCTGGAGGACACGGAGAGGCAGCCATTCAGGTCAGAACCCTTCTTCAGAGACATTGCCTGACCCGCTGAGGCACTCCAGCAGTTTGAGTTCTATGCAAGATTCCAGCATCTGCAGTTCCTTGTGTCATCCTCAAAAGAGTAGTGGAGTTGGATTGTGGGGAAAACAGCAGCTAACCAAAAAGACTTTGGGTTAATTTTGAAAACCAAATACGAGAAAATGAAGAAAGGAATAATATGTCATATATTTCTGAGACACCATTTGAGTCATCAATGTGAGGAAATGCACTGTTTTGGTCCAGGATCAATTGGAGGGATAAAATGCTCCATGCAATGGAATGGCTGACTAACAGGACAAACTGACTCCACTCAAGGTCACACCCAGTCTGTTGCTATAAATGTTATGAACTAAAACATGATTTAAACAAAATTTTAGCATGGAAAACAATTTAGAATGGAATTCTAAATTTTTAGATGGAAACATTTGCAGTGGCTCTGTTATTAGCTAATGTATGAGATCATTTGGCCTTATGTGTGTTGTTCCTCCTTTTACGTGACCATTAAAGTAATATTTAGAAACCAATATTCGGTACGAAATTCTAAAAGCAAACAACGTTCATATTACAGTTCTTTCAGCCAAGAGTTTGCTGTGGATTCGATGACACCTCTATATTTAATCATGTTCTGAAATGTAATATTTAAAGGCCAGCTACATAGTTATACCATCAAAGATTCTATCTTCACAAAGGTACAGATTGTGTAAAGTAATCCAGTTGTGAAATTGCTTGGGGAAAAGCTGGCGGATAACTTCCAGGAGATGGTTCCTTCACTCCTGCACAGCAGTGAGAAAACCAGATTATCGTCAAGCTTTAATGGAGTGCTCGCACTGCCTGTTACACTTGTGTGGGTCTTGTTCATATGCATGTAATCCCAGACTTATCAGCACCATCAGGATTTTTTTAACCAAAAATCCTACAAGTCCATTAGCCCACCTAGTCCACGCTGACCAACGATCCCCATACACTAGCACTATCCTACACACTGGGAACAGTTCACATTCTTTACCAAAGCCAATTAACCGACAAGCCTGGATGTCTTTGGAGTGTGGAAGGAAACCGGAGCACCCGGAGAAAAATAATCTATAAACTTGCAGAATGACAGAACAGGCTTGTAGGACTGAATGGCCTACTCCTGCTTCAACCTTTTGTGTTCTTATGTTCAGGATATTGTTGGAACATTGCAAGGAGCACTATTTTGGTGTTCATGCTCAAGACTTGCTGAAGAATTGTAGACAACAGATCAATGGCATAGAAGCATCCCAACTCCAGCAACCCAGGTTCAATCCTGAACTCCCAAGTTGGTTGTATGGAGTGTGCACATTCCCCTCGGTGCTTTGGTTTCCTTCCATGTGTCAAACATGTTCAGGATGGCACATTAATTGTCCCTTGTGAAGGTGAGGATTAGAATCAATGAGAATACGGGGAGAAAGGTTGCAGGGAAAACCAGTGTGGAATGGGATTGCTCCTTGAGCAGGCAGCCTTAGAACATAGAACATTACATAAGAAAAGGCCCCTCGGCCCACAATGTCTGTGTCAAACATAATGCCAAGATCGTCTCTTATCTACCTGCACATAATCCATATCCCTCCATTTCCTGCATATCCATATGCCTATTCAAAAGTCTCTTTAATGCCGCTATGTAGATGCCTCCGCCATCGTATGATAAGAAAGTAGGGAAACATGGAGAGCGTACCATCGACACATGATATTCTCCACCAACCTGTTCAGATCCCAGATACCTTCTACCCTTCCATTATTTCCACAGCAAATCTTGATGCAGCACCACTCCCCAGTGCTTGGGAGAGTGTTTAATATATTGGGCCTGTGTCCTTTCAACGTCATGACCTGCTGCTGCATGGTCAGGCAATAAATCGATCTGCATTGGAACTGACTCGGCAAGTCTTGCACAAACTAATTATACAACATCCTTTTATTAACCTCGCAATCCAAGTCAGTGATCCTTATAGAGAGACAAGGAAGAAGGGTTTCGACCCATAACGCCACCTATTCTTTTTCTCCAGAGATGCTGCCTAACCCACTGAGTTACTCCAGCATTTTGTGTCTGTATTTGGTGTAAACCAGCATCTGCAGTTCCTTCCTACACAAGGAACTACAGACACTGGTTTACAAAAAAAGATACAAAGTGCTGGAGTAACTCAATGGATCAGGCAGCATCTCTGGAGAGCAGAGCAAGGTGACGTGTCGGGTTGGGATCCTTCTTTAGACTGTGTCTTTTTTTTGTAACAGCAATGTAACTATGATGTTGCCTGACCTGCTGAGTTTCTCCAGCACTTTGTACCTGTGCTCCTTTTAGCACTTAGATTTGCCAACAGTAGAATGCTAAACAGCATTGTTTTTAGTTTAGAGATACAGTGCGGAAACAGGTCCTTCGGCCTACTGAGTCAGTACCGACCAGCGATCCCCGCACCTTAACACTATCCTATACACACTAGGGACAATTTTTACATTTTCCAAGCCAATTGACCTACAAACCTGTACGTCTTTGGAGTGTGGGAGGAAACTGAAGATCTCGGAGAAAACCCACTCGGTCACGGGGAGAACGTACAAACTCCGTACAGACAGCACCCGTACTTGGGATTGAACCCGGGTCTCCGGCGCTGCATACGCTGTAAGATAGCAACTCTACCGCTGCGCCACCGTCTGCCCTTTGCACAAGTAAAATATAGAAAATGAATTTCTAGTTCAAATGTTTGTGATTTAATTCACCAGCCTTTTGATCATTTTCAAATAGACCGTGGTAACGGTGAGTGGTGGCACAGGGAGGGGGAGGGGGGGAGGGAAATAGGGTTGTGGGGGAGTCAATATATTTACAAAGTGCTATGGTTGCAGAGCCCCATTGGTTCCTTGTCTCCTCCACTCATTAGAGAACTACAGAGCTGTGTAAAACGACATCCAAAATGTACAGTGCTTTCAGCCATGCCAGCCACACCGCACAATGGGAATTAAATCATTCTGACAAGAATATTACGACCTGCAGCAAAGCCAAATGTGGAAGCCACGCTCGCGCAGAGACATATGACCTGTGTCAGCCGAGTCAGATGTATGGACAACAATTCAGTCAGATATATGGACAACAATTCATTGCCTAAAAGGGACCTCTGTGGTAAACTTGAAAAAGATGGTGGGAACGTTAGACATCTCAAACTCCGTTGCAAGGACCACATCAAGGCTGCGAGGCTGGATTTATTGACCTGTCACTATATAGACCTTGATGAGATCCCGAAGATAGACACAAAGAGCTGGAGTAACTCAGCGGGTCAGCCAGCAACTCTGGAGAAAAGGAATAGGTGACGTTTCAGGTCGAGACCCTTCTTCAGACTGATGAGATCCCTTCAGCATTGCAGAAACCGCACACAGATTGGGTAACCGCTTGGCAGAGCACCTGCAGGGGCAAACACAGAGCCTCCTGTTGCCTATCACTTCCATTCTCTCTCTCACTCTGACCCATCAGCCTGTGGTCTTCTGCAATGAGACATACAGAATTGTGGGAACAGAACCTCATTTTCTGCCTGGGCACCTTGACCATTCTAGACTCAATACTGAATTCAATAATTTCAGATATGTTGCTCCTGTAAGGTTAATTAATTCAGTATTTTACTCTCCCTGCAGACACGCTGTGAAATAATGCACACTACCAAAATTCTACATTCTCTTTAGGTGTCAGCTTTCGGCCAAAGCTATGACCTGCATTTAACACCGCATGTTCTTTTGTTTGCTTTCATCCATTTCAACTGTCCTCATTAAGTTATGAATAGGGTTGGCAACTGTCCCGTATTAGCTGGGACATCCCGTATTTTGGGCTAAATTGGTTTGTCCCTTACGGGACCGACCGCCCTTGTCCCATATCAGTAGAGTTGCCAATTTCCTCACTCCAAAGTAAGGGACAAAGGGTGACGTCACCGCCCCGCGCCCCACGTGACCTCACCCGGCCAGCGGCCACGTGTGCCCGTTGCCACGCAACCCGCCTCGCGGCCCGCCATTGGTGGAGCGGGAGCAACATCTGCAGCTTTTTGAGGTTTCATTTTGCATGGTAGACAAGTGTGGCTGTCCACTATGAAGCAAGCAGAATGAGCAACAGAATATCATTGCCTGGCTGACAGAGGAATGAGGACAACAACTTGCCCTGGTATGTTTGCTGAACGTCACATGTGCAAACGAATTCCAGCATAAATTACAGACTTGCTCAAGTACAACTGAGTCATTCTCTACTCTCTTTGTTGCTTAGATAATGTATTTTTTCAAAACTGGCACTGGAATCTAAAACGTCTTACTATGTGTAAGTTTGTTTTACTCTGGTGGGTGCTGGAGAAGGGGGTTAGACATTTAACATTGATAGAGCAGAAAAATAATTTTGCCGTTTTGCTTCCAAAAGCTGTTGAAAAACCTATTTCATTGAGAACAATTATAAATCTAAATTAAGCAGGAACACCACCACTTCCAGGTTCCCCTCAAATCTCCTATCATCCGATGTAGGAAGGAACTGCAGATGCTGGTTTACACCAAAGATAGGTGCAAAATGCTGGAGTAACTCAGCAGGACAGGCAGCATCTCTGGAAGGAATGAGTCACATTTCAGGAAGGGTCTCGACCCAAAACGCAACCCATTCCTTCTCTCCAGTGATGCTGCCTGGCCTGCTGAGTTACTCCAGCTTTTTGTGTCTATCATATGTCACCCATGCCTTCTCTCCAGAGATACTGCCTGTCCCGCTGAGTTACTCCAGCTTTTTGTGTCTACCTTCGGTGTAAACCAGCATCCGCAGCTCCTTCTTACACAGGTCATCCTAACTTGGAAAGGTACTGCATCACCGCTGGGACTAAACCTTGGAAGACTCCAGGACATAAATGGGATCACCTTCACCTGAAAGACTGCAGTGATGCACGAAAGTGGCTCACCACCTCCTACCTCAGGGAAATCAGGGGCGGGTGTTAAATGCTGGCCTCATCTGTCACATCCACATCCCAAAAATAAACAAATAAATAAATAAATCGATGCCCGCATTGTGACAGGGGGTAGCGGAAGGTGAACTTTTTATTTGGATTATGATCGCCATTACTCCCGTAGCCTCAACACTACAACTTTATTCTTTCAGTCTTCTTACAGCTGGGGTGCAGCAACGTTTTGTCTTTTATGTGCCACTTAGTTGGATTTCACCAAGCTGTAGCAACCAATGATAAACCAAAGAGCTCAAACACAATTTGATACTAAAATAGAAATTTAAAGCGTAATTGCTTTAATAAATGCAAAACTACATTCAATATTAAACACTGGAATACAAATCAAAATATATTTTAAATTATTTACGAATAGTGTACAGTTGTTCTAAAGCTATTGTTAATGCAGATCTATTTCTAATCTACCCCAGTAGCTTTTCTACATTATAAAGCAGTTTTACTGCTGGAGTATTTGATCTACCCATCCTAAATGAAATGGTTGTATCATTTAATTAAAGTATCAAAGTGCAAATTGATACTTCCTATATTTCCTAACAATATAGAAGGCAGACATTTGGCCCATAAGTCCAAGCAGGGTCTCACATGGGGTTGCCAACTATCTCACTCCTAATTAAGGGACAAGGTGATGTCACCGCTCCGTGCCCCCATGTGACCTCACCCAGCCAGCAGCCACGTGCTCCCGCTCCACCAATGATGGCCGGACCTACAGTGTCCGGGCCTACATCATCCGGACCTACACTGTCCGGGCCTACAGTGTCCAGACCTACAGTGACCGGACCTATAGCGCCCCAGGGCCTAATATGGGACAAACCAATTTAGCCCAAAATACGGGATGTCCCGGCTAATACGGGACAGTTGGCAACCCAAGTCTCACAACAATCCTTTCCTCCTATTTCTTTGCCTGTCGCTCATTAATTTGCACGTGCCATTAATACCTCCTCACCTAACAATTATCCTGAGGCAAAGCATTGTAGCCATTGGTAGAAACCACTAATCTTTGGAATGCGAGAGGAATCTGGAGTGCCCGGGACACAGCGGAGGAGTGTGTAGAAATTCAAGACTGGTGCCACTGGAGCTGTGACTCAGCAGGTTCAACCTTGTGCATCACTGCATTACATTCATCTAAATAATGATTATTTATTTCAGTTTAATAATGTTCAAGTTCCTTTCTCATCTTAACTTCCATCTTACCATTTCACTTTTAACGGAGGAACATATAAAATACAAAATTAACATGGGAAACAGAATTAATGCAGTGGAGAAAATATTGTCCAATCCCAAAAGAGCAGAAAATGCAAGTCTGTCAGTATTTGTGGAGAGAGAAATAAACTATGAAGAAGGATATGAAGAAGGGTATCGACCCAAAACGTCACCCATCCCTTCTCTCCAGAGATGCTGCCTGTCCTGTTGAGTTACTCCAGCATTTTGTGTCTATCTTCGAAATAGACAATGATTCAGGCACGATCATTTCTCAGAGCATTCATCGAGATGAACGGATATCGTAAGTGTACCCATTTCAAGATGATGCATGTTAGTAGAGGGTTAACTTTTAACTACTACGGTTGGAATTTAGTTTTTAGCTACTCGTCAAACTAAAGGATTTTAGTGTGGGGAGGAACTGCAGATGCTGGTTTTTAAACAGAAGACAGACACAAAAAGCTGGAGTAACTGAGCGGGTCAGACAGCATCCCTGGAGAAAAGGAATAGGCGACGTTTCGGGTGGAGAACCTTCTTAAGATTTTCGGGTTGGATTTTAGTGTTAGGAACAAGGATGATTTATTCTTTTTGGCAACATCAGGAATAATTTTTTACCAGGACTGCTGGAGCTAAATGAGTAATAACCTTCCCATTCAGTTTCAGCTATGTACTGTAAATAAGGCCGCACAGAAATCATTCTACACCATACCAGCACTATGCATCATCTCTTGTATTCTCTACCTTTCTGAAGAAGGCTGTCAGTTTGAGCTGTCAGCCATTAAGAATGGAATTTATACTGTCCAAATGGTTATAAGTGGGAGAAGACTCAGTGAGATTGAATGTGGATTTGCGTCAGAGGATAATGTCGTAACCCACATTACCACCACAACGCATCATTGAGAGGCGGATAAATAATCCTTTCATTCAGTGAAATACTGCTTTTCTATACGCAGTGAAAACAAACAGGTTCAAGACTGCGAGCACAGTCACACAATTCCCATCATTCAGAAAAAGATCACATCTTCTCAGGCAGAGCCTCAGGGTTGAGGCTGGCTCGCTTCCACTCCAGTTTTGTGGGATCTGCGGTGATTGATGAAGCCAATGTGGGAACCACAGACTCTTCTGCAGATGGAGCCGACAGAGCGAGCATTCCAGGCATTTATGCAGCGTCTCTGGTGCTCCTGATGAATGGCCTTGCCATTCCCAGCCCTGCCCTAGATGCTCCTCCACTTTGAACAATCTCGGAACAGGGATTCCCAGAATGGGTAGGCAGGGTGCATACCTTTAATGGTACTTCCAGCACATCTTTGACTGTGGAGATCTCTTCCCATGAAAGTGCTGGTAATGATTGGTTTTGAGCATGCAAGTGATTTGGCTGGCTCAACAGAACCAATTGAGTGTAATCTGGTTCTGCAGACAGGGAATGCTGTCGTTATGGTCACGTTATCCTCCATGTGAATTTGGAGGATTTTGCAAGACAGCATCGTTGGTACATTTCAATGCAATGTCGCGTTTCCAGCAACATGGATCACCTCCTATATCTAAGGAGCCAGCTGTCAGCAAAGGCAAACATCGACGATGAAGGTCACCACTGCCTTCAGCACAGCCACACAACCTTTGGTAGATTAAGGATTTTGCGCAAAACAACATTAATCGGCTATCGCAGTTCCCGATGCCTTCCAGTTATCACTTTACCTCAAAACAAATCACCGCAAGGAACTTAGAGGTAGTCTTGGGAGGTATGAATACGCAATATATATTTCTCATGCTTCCTTACTACATAGAAGGAAGCCACTCGGTCTATTCAATCAGTTGTCAGAACATTCCCAGCCATCCATCCACGCATTTATTTCCCGTAACCTATTCTTTCTCACATGTCCATTAACTCCACCCTGATTCTCCTACCGCCTACACCAGCAATAACTCAGAGTAACTAATTAACCTGTCAGCCAGCAGGTCTTTGGGGTGAGGAAGGAATCTGAAGCCAGCAATGACAATCTTGCTGAGTGGGTGGTATTTTAATTTTAATTTAAATTTAAATACCGTTTGAAATGATCATGTGCTTAATTTTTTGAATGCCGTGAAATGTTAACTCGGAAGAAACTTTAACAAGAGCAGGCGATTAAGCATCTTAGCAATAGTATCAGGATTTGATCAGAGATTAATTACATTTGGGAGCTGTGCCAAGGCACATTCCACAATAACACACAGCAGAGTTCAACTACAAGCCTTCAGAGGGTGAGTCTCCTATCAAGCTCACCTTCAACCCCTGGATGTGGTGGACAAGGGGTTTTGGAACCCTCAAATGGAGGGGAAAGCACAGTTCCAGTGGGGAACTGAAAGAAGCACACCTCACCATGATGACTACAGGGCAAAGGGATATTTTGTACATAGGCATAGAAAAAGGTAGAGTGGTCATTTTAACCATCTGCTCATCCAGTTTCCAAGGAAAGGCAATATTAAGACTGCTCTTTCTTTGTAACAAGCACAAGAACCTCTGACTTTTTCAGGGTGCATTGTCATGTAGAATGGACACTGGGAGGTGAATGTTCACCTGAGCAGCCAGATGAAAAACAAGCAGTGATTGCGGGGAAAAGTGACAAGCCAACATCCAATAGCACCAGGCTGGTCCACAATTGTACCCTGTCATTCAACACAATCATACCTGATCCTCCACCTCAATACTGTCTACCCACCCCCTTTCCTTACATTTGATGTCTAGAAACAGGCCTGTTGTACCAATCTCTTCACATACAACAATCCCGCCATCCAGGTAAAAATGTGGTGAAGCTTCTTTGCCCGAGAGAGATTTTCTCTCTCGGGCAAATCTAGCTTGTTCTCAGGCAAGATCAAAATTGCTCACAGTCCACCAGGTGCTGTCTTACTAAAGCCTTGTTTAATTGCAACAAGACATCATGTGGGCTTGTATACACTGGAATTTAGAAGGATGAGGGGGGATCTTATTGAAACATATAAGATAATTAGGGGATTGGACACATTAGAGGCAGGAAACATGTTCCCAATGTTGGGGGAGTCCAGAACAAGGGGCCACAGTTTAAGAATAAGGGGTAGGCCATTTAGAACGGAGATGAGGAAGAACTTTTTCAGTCAGAGAGTGGTGAAGGTGTGGAATTCTCTGCCTCAGAAGGCAGTGGAGGCCAGTTCGTTGGATGCTTTCAAGAGAGAGCTGGATAGAGCTCTTAAGGATAGCGGAGTGAGGGGGTATGGGGAGAAGGCAGGAACGGGGTACTGATTGAGAGTGATCAGCCATGATCGCATTGAATGGCGGTGCTGGCTTGAAGGGCTGAATGGCCTACTCCTGCACCTATTGTCTATTGTCTATTGTCTATTGTCTATTGTCTATTATCATTGCTCCTGGACTCAAAATCTTTTGGAAGGAATGACAAGATACTGCTTACTTGCTTAACAACTTGCTGCACTTAAATGATTAATTTCAGTGACTCAGGGACTGGTATACGAGGACAATCAGATCCTTTTGTACACCAAAGACGTACAGGTATGTAGGTTAATTGGCTTGGTAAATTGGCTTGGTAAATGTAAAAATTGTCCCTCGTGGGTATAGGATAGGGTTAATGTTTGGGGATTGCTGGTTGGCACGGACCCGGTGGGCCGTAAGGGCATGCTTCTCCAAACTAAACTAAACTAAACCAACATTTCCCAACCGTGACTATTTAAATAGCACCCTGCCTTTCCATTCTTTATGGAACGTATAAGAGTACAGCATCGGAACAGGCACTCTGGCCACAATGTGTGCTGACCATGATGCCAATTTAAACTGCACATCTGCCAGCACATGCTCATCCCCCCATCTCTTCTCCATATCCCACATGGAATCACACCCATTTCTTCCCTATTCCACCCCTTCTACCTACTTTCCTTCCTCTGGCTTCAGAATTCACAAAGTTTCTATCCATATCTTACACCTTTAGTGTTTTTTATCTCTGGCCTTTGTACAAACATCTGCCCATCCAAAACCCCCTCACCTGTATCCACCTATCACTTTCCAATCTTGCCCCACCTATCACTTTCCAATCTTGCCCCACCTCTCTCCCACCCCCCCACCCCCCACCATCACACACAACTACAATCAGCCTGACCCAAAACATTCCAAGTTTGTCTAACCTCTATTATTCCAAATCCTTTCTAATCCAGGCAACATCCTTGTCAACTTCTTCTCCATCTTCTCAAAAGCCTCCGCATCTTTGCTGTAATGGATGAACCAAACTGCATTTGGCCCACTGGATGTTTTCCTACCAGAGTGGGTAACTTGACATTGTACTGTGTCTGCACAGCTGACTTACTCCTTTTTATTCTGCACCCTGAAGTTAAAGTGAATATTCACCACAAGATGCCAAATCCCACTTTGATGAAGGTTTAATCACTGCTGTCACCACTGTGAAGTGTAATGTCAAGTGGACAATATTCTTGAAACTCACTTGACGTCTTAACTATTAACGAAAAGTAATTGAGGTGGTAGAGTTCCAATGCTCCAATCTGAGTTTGGATCCTGGCTGGAAGGAGTTTGTATGTTCTCCCCTGCACCAAGAGATTCCTCTGAGTGCAGAAACAAGGAACAGCAACTGCTGGTTTACACAAAGGGTTACAAAGTGCTGAGTAACTCAGCAGGTCAGGCAGCATCTCCAGAGACGCTGAGTTACTCCAGCACTTCGTGTTTTTTCCTCTGGGTGCTTTGATTTTCTCCTGTGTCCAAAGATGTGCAGGTTAATTGGCCACTGAGGTTGACCACAGTTTGTCAGTAAATGGTAGAATCTGGGGAAAGGGAAGTGGTAGTTGATAGGAATGTGGGGCGAATAAATGGGAAGAATACAATTAGTGTGAATGGGTGCTGGATGGTCAGTACAGACTAGATGGGCTGAAGGGCCTGCGTCTCTGCTGTACGCCTCTATGACTAAGTGACTCAGACATTAGTTACCGAATTAACTTTTCAGGTTTGTTAATGGCGATGGATAATCGGCCAAACGGCAGCATTAAGGAAGCACAACTAGATCACTGCAGGTATATCTGTGTAGATCTTGTGTGGTAATCTGGTGAGCTGATTTGTCATATTTCATGAGGTCACATAATCAGTTGGCATGCACCTTCTGGATTCCAGCATAAATAATTATTACTTAAGCGAAGTACAAGAGGGTGATTAATACCTGTGGGTACAATAATAAATTGTTGCCTTCAGGATTGAGGGAGAAAAAAAATCACTAGATCTCCGTGGTTCAAGAAACATTTCAGAGAATTTAAAGAACTAAAGATAGACACAAAATGCTGGAGTAACTCAGCGGGACAGCCAGCATCTCTGGAGTAAAGGAATGGGTGACATTTCTTCTCCTGAAGGGTCTTGACCCGAAACGTCACCCATTCCTTCATGCCAGAGATGCTGAGTTACTCCAGCATCTTGTGTCATGCAAGCATCTGCAGCTTCTTCCTACAGATTTAAAGAACTAGTTTGACAGGTGATTAACACTCATTTAAAAAAACATTGCAACATTAATTGAAAGGTGGTTGGCGAGGTTTAATTTAGTAATATTTCCCCATATTCTCTGACATCAATGCATAATTCCACAGGCTTTGCGATCATAGCTGAAGCATGTCTCACAGATAGAGAGAGATTCCAAACATATTCTAACTTCAGGAAGCCAGTTGTGCTACAGAAAAGTAAAAAGCATTCTCCGAATATATGTGCATCGTGGAAATTGCTGCGACATTTAACTTCATGACATTTTATTTATCAAGTTATTTTTAGCCAGGTACAGATAAAGGAAGGCAGAACAAATTTTAGAAGTTGTTAGCAAAATAGCATAGACAGCGTCTCCATAATTTGTTGTCACAAATTAATCATGATGAGTTTACAAACTAACAAGTAATGATTTTACCAAAGCCATGTTTTATGGTTTCTCATCACATACGTTCTGCACAGAACCACACTACACTACAGGTATCTGCCATCATTAGCCTAGACCAACGTTTAAGAAACAACACTGAAACATATCAATGATTATATCCAAATGATGTGAGAGGAAAGCAGGTGCTTCATGTCTAACTGCAGGGTTCCCCAAAAACCAAATACTCCAACATCCAAGCCACTGGCAATTTCATGAAAATCACACCCAGTGTAGAGTTGTTAGGGAAGGACTGAGAAACAGCAGTTACTGCTATGTATAATTAGGGTGGTGCAGTGGGAGAGCTGCTGTCTCACAACGCCAGAGTCTCATGTTCGATCCTGACCTTGGGTGCTGTCTGTGTGGAGTTTGCACGATCTCCCTGTGACTGCATGGGTTTCCACCAGGTCCTCCAAAGATGTGCAGGTTTGTAGGTTAATTGACCTCTGTAAACATTGTCCCCTGATGTGTAGGGACTGGATGGGAAAGTGAGAAAACAAGGAACTAGTGTAGGAAAATAACTGCAGATGCTGGTTCAAATTGAAGGTAGACCACAAAATGCTGGAGTAACTCAGCGGGTCAGGCAGCATCTCAGGAGATAACTCAGCGGGTCAGGCAGCAAGTGTTGGAGGGTCAGAATGGATTTGGTGGGTCAAAGGGCCTGTTTCCGTGCTGTATCTCTAAACTAATTACCACACCTAAGCTGTTACTCAATGGAATTCACCACAGACTCACTACCTGCTGTGAAGGAAGAAGTTTAATACATTTAACACAGCATGCTGTGGACAGGCATTCAGTTAAATGTTTATTTTTAAATACTTCAAAGTTGCAGATTCTGTGGAACACAGAGGGCAAGATATTGGCAACGGAGCAATTAGCAGAAAACCTTTTTCAGGATGTATTGAGTAGACCCAACTGAGAATAGACCCAACTGAGAGTAGACCCAACTGAGACCCAACTGAGGGTCTTCTTGGCTAACCAACGTAAATTAATCAATCGTTCAGGGACTAAAAGGGGAAGGATACTGTACTAATTCATTCAAAAAGAGATTAAATGAAAATACCTGCTGTGACAATCTTAAGGAAAAATCTGGCAGATGTCTTTGATCCATTATCTGTTTGTGAACAAAGTTTGAAATAGCTTCCAAATTTAAAATGTTCCAAATTGGCTTTAGCGCAATTTTAGAAATCAAACTAATCCCGAGGGATTTGGACTTCAAAATAAATGAGCTTCTGCACAATTAGTGCAGGAAAAAAACTGCAGATGCTGGTTTAAATCAAAGGTAGACACAAAATGCTGGAGTAACTCAGCGGGTCTGACAGCATCTCGGGAGTGAAGGAATGAGTGACGTTTCGGGCCGAGATTCTGCACAATTCAGGATGCATGCATAAGGTTAACAGTTACTGGAAACGTCTGCAGAATTTTAAATCTTTAAGCTTTCCATACTCTTTCAGCGAATTACACTACCAAAGCACCTGGATAGGGGGAACTGAGAAAGGGTCTCGACCCGAAACATCACCCATTCCTTCTCTCCAGAGATGCTGCCTGTCCTGCTGAGTTACTCCAGCATTTTGTGTCTACTTTTGATATTCCCACCTTTCTGATTATGACCTTTATATTTACTGATCGGAACATTTCATATGGATATGGGCCATACACAGGCAGGTGGATTAGTGTAGAAGGGGCATGTTTGTTGGGGTGGGCAAGTTGGGCCGAAGGACCCGTTTCCGTGATGTACGACTCTACAAATCTGTGAGAGGGAAAGATAGAGAGGATGGCAATGTCAGAGGCTGGGAGATGACAGGTGGAGAATATGTGCAGAACAAAGTCTGCTGATTGTTGAGTTCCTCCAGCAGTTTTCTCTCTCCATTACATCTCTGCCCCCACCCCCTCCTCCTACCCCACCCTCAGAACTTTAATCTGGGGAAATCACCTCTTACGTCTTGTAACAGGTCTAACGTGGGAAAAAGATTCACAACACAGCTACAAAGAGAAAAGGTGGATTGGAATGAAGAGAGGTTACATGAAAATAAGGTTTTTGTTAAATCAATTTATGTCTGCCTAAATGTTTTGATAGCGTTTTAAGCATCTTTTCACATGGAAAAAAAATTATAATTAAAGAAAAATCTTCAATTTACTTTTAACAGTTCAGATTGTCAGAAAGATATAAAGTTACCAACAGCTTTGACGTACATCAAGAATGGGCAGGGCTTTGATTGTAGTGAAAAGCTTTCAGCAATTCTTGAGGGACAGAATTTTCAGTGCACCATTTAGAGTCTGATAGTCATACAACATGGAAACTGGCCCTTCAGCCCAACTTGCCCATGCGACCAAGGTGCCCCATCTATGCTAGTCCCACCTAGGGTTGCCAACTGTCCGGTATAAGCCAGGACATCCCATATATTGGGCTAAATTTGTTTGTCCCGTATGGGACCTCCCTTGTCCCGTATTAGGCCCAGGGGGCGCTGTAGGCCCGGAGGCCGGGGCGCCAACTAACGGAGGTTGCGTAGCAACCCGCCTCCCGGCCCGGGAGGCCGCCATTGGTGGAGCGGGAGCACGTGGCTGCTGGCTGGGTGAGGTCACGTGGGGCATGGAGCGGGAGCACGTGGCTGCTGGCTGGGTGAGGTCACGTGGGGCATGGGGCGGTGACTTCACTTTTTGTCCCTTATTTGGGAGTGAGAAAGTCGGCAACCCTAGTCCCACCTGTCCGAGTTTGTCTTATATCCCTCCAAACCTTTCCTATCCATGTATTCACCCAAATGTCTTTTAAATGTTGTTATAGTACTTGTCTCAACTACTGCCTCTGGTAGCTCATTCCATATACCCACCACCCTCTGTGTGGAGAAGTTGCTCCTCAGGTTCTTATTAAATCCTACCCCTCAAAAGTTTCAAAGGTCTTTTATTGTCATGTATACCAATTAAGGTCCAGTGATATTCGTATTTCCATACAGCCATACTAAAAAAAGCAACAAGACACACAACAACATAAAAGTTAACATAATCATCCACCACAGCGGATTCCCCACATTCCTCACTGTGATGGAAGGCAATAAAGTCCAAACTTTTTGCATCTTTATTCTCCTGCGGTCGGGGCAGTCGAACCATCCGCAGTCAAAGCTCCCACAGCCTGCGCTTGTAGCCCCCGCGTCGGGGCGATCGAAGCTCCTGTGGCTTGGAGCTCCCGAAGTCGGCCTCCCACCAGGGACCATGATATTAAAGTCCGCAGGCTCCTGTGGTTGGAGCTCCCGGTCGATCTCCAGCAAAGGCCACCAACTCCTCGATGTTAGGCAGCAGAGATAAGATACGATACTTAAACCTATGTCTCCTGGTTCTGCTGGCCATTTACCCTATCTATTCCCCTTGTAATTTTATACATCTCTGTAAGATCACCCCTCATGCTTTAAGAAATAAAGTCCTGAGGCTGGAAACCTCTGCTGGAGGACTCTGAACCAGCAAGCTGGGCACACTGCTTTCAGATTGAGTAAACTGTGACTCAGGTGACTCTGAGTGCTGGGCATGGACAGTGGGCCGGGGAGAAGAAATCTGAACCAATATCTATTATTTGACAACAGGAATGCACTTGAACCAAGCCTTCTGACACCTGAGAATTAATCACAAGTGCTTTCCTACTGCAGATACTGCAAAGCAGCTAGCAGGCTGGAATCCGAGATGATATTTTTCCTATCACTTTTCCAACGGTTTTGAGGAAATGAACCAGGAGAACATTCCCTGGCATTCATTAAAGGACACATTTTTTGGAAAAAAGAAGCTTCATAATTCAGATATGGTTATTCATAAAATGCGTATAAAAGCGTCAATGTTTAAGGAGGCACATGATGAAGAGGAAAACTTTCCCTAACTCAATAATGCCTCAGGATACAAGGGGTTCCTCTGAATTATAGCTCTTGTCATGCTGATGGACAAACAACCATTTGATCAGTATCGTGGGTGATATTTGTTTTCAGCATCTTATATAAGGGGGGCAATAGCTCTCCTGGAAAACGAGGTAAATCTGGCATGAACAGGAGGGGCTGTGCTGGAAATTTCTATGACTGTTATGGAACTACCGAATTGCCTGGCATTGATGTACAAAAATATCAACATTTCATTTAGCTGACTTTAACTTATTCTGAATTAATCTTTTTCATTCCATTGGTGTTTGAGGTAACGAAAATTATCATTCAAGTAGTTCAGTAATTAGGGATTGCATTGTGAAGGGTCTTTAGTTGCAAATGACAGGAACCAGAAATGATACGTGGCAGTAGGGAATGTTATCAGACAATTTTACCTTCTGTGGATCCACTTAAGTGATGACTTACAATGTAACAAAAGCCTGGCTCTTAAACAATGTCAAATAATGGGCTCAAGCTATGTTCTTCTCTTTCTTTATCTCCTTCCAGAAACAAAGATAAGATCTGACAGTAACAATTCCGGAGGCTGCCAGCATCGAGTTTGTACAACTTTAGTTGACAAAAGTCGGGCAGAGCTCCCCTCCTACATAGCAATCAGTCTAGCACTTGCTGTCATTGTTCGAAAGCACAGTCGGTAACCATACCAACCGGCTTGCCATGACTGCTCCCGAGCAATGTAGAGCGTAAGCAGAACAAAGATAACCATCACTGTTACACATCTGTCACATAAAAAAGGTTTGGACAACCCAAGGCAAAACCATCCAACCACCAGAAGGGTAAAACGAACCCAAGCCGAGATCTGCAGTTAGCTCCAAGGATGACTGCATGAACACACACCAGTGTATGTCTGTGGCCAAATGGCAATGAGAATGTCATGGGCACCGAGGGTTGCCAACTGTCCCACATTAGCCGGGACATCCCGTATTTTGGGCTAAATTGATTTGTCCCTTACGGGACCGTCCTTGTCCCATATTAGGCTTGCAGGCCGCTGTCGGCCGGGACAGTGTAGGCTAATGGAGTGTGTTCGCCTAACAGAGGTTGCGTAGCAACCCGCCTCCCTGCCCCGGGCAGCCACCATTGGTGGAGTGGGAGCACGTGGCCGCTGGCTGGGTGAGGTCACGTGGGGCGTGGGGCGGTGACGTCACCTTGTCCCGTATTTGGGAGTGAGATATTTGGCACCCCTATGGGCGCCCTAATAAGCAATGCCTCTAGATTCGTACCCATTTCTCTTTGTCTCCCTCTCCATCCACCTATGTTCCTTTCACTAGCTCCACAATTCATTCTTCTTATTCCATTCCACCTATCCTTTTATCACTGGCCTTTATCCAAACATCTGCCTATCAAAACCCCACTTTGCCAGGCTTCGTCCGGTCCCTCCTCTCTCCCACCCACTTAGGACAATCTGTTTGGGTGCTGACCCGAAGGGTCCCGACCCGAAACGCCACCCATTCCTTCTCTCCAGAATTGCTGCCTGAGTTACTCCAGCATTTTGTGTCGATCCTCTGCACTGCAAATGCTCCACATGTTAAAGGTGATGAAAACCTAAAAATGGCAAGTCGTGCCAAATAATCTTAAATTAATTCAAAGGTCACACTTGTATGATATGATTATGCTAATATAAAAATTGGAAATATCAGAAGTACTCAGCAGATTAAGCTGTTTTTCATAGAAATGATTTCTTGTATCCCAACATGATGCCTAGTTATGCTGATCCCAATACTTTGTTATTTTATATATATTCAGACATGCATCTGATTTACACTTCACCAACTTCTTTTGTGAATGGATTTGCAACACCTTTTGTTTCTTATTTAGAAACAGTGAAGTCAAGTCCTAATCAAGAGATCAGTTCAAAACTTTGAGGATTATATAACAGCGAGGTTAATGAAAACCAAAGAACTTATAGAACAGCGCTCCTGAGTCACCCCAAAGTGCTATCCAAGATGTTTTATTCTTAATTGTTTACTGTATGTCATGTTGTTACTTGCGAGCAAAGCACCAAGGCAAATTCCTTGTCTACATACTTGGTTTATAAAATGTATTCAATTCAATTCAATTCAAATTGTGTTAAATTAGGTGGCGCAGCGGTAGAGTTGCTGCCTTACAGCGAATGCAGCACCGGAGACCCGGGTTCGATCCCAACTACGGGTGATGTCTGTACAGAGTTTGTACGTTCTCCCCGTTGTTGTGATATTGCAGGGGCTACTTTGTTCTATCACAAGGATAGTACTACTTTGTGTAGTAACGTCTATATAAGAGAATGAGTGGTTTAGGTGGTCACTCTGGTTCCAGGTGGCCATGGAATAAACAGCCTGGATTTAAGCTCCAGCATTCTAACCTTTTAAACTCGTGTACTTGTGGTCCGTCCAGGGTCATAACAAAGGTACAACAGATACCGGACCACCAAGTACAAGACCCGTGACCTGCGTGGGTTTTCTCTGAGATCTTCGGTTTCCACCCACACTCCAAAGACACACAGGTTTGTTGGTTAATTGGCTTGGTAAATGTAAAAATTGTCCATAGTGGGTATGTGATAGTGTTAATATGCGGGGATCGCTAGTCTGTGCGGACCCGGTGGGCCGAAGGGCCTGTTTCTGTGTTGTATCTCTAAACTACATTGTAGTCTTTGTTATAATGACATGCAAAAGCAGATGTGCACACAGACAACTGTAGGGTTGCCAACTGTCCCATATTAGCCGGGACATCCCGTATTTTGGACTAAATTGGTTTGTCCCGTTCGGGACCATCCTTGTCCGTGCTGTAGGGACAACATTTTCAGATGAGGAAAAGCTTTTTCAGTCAGAGAGTTGTGAATCTGTGGAATTCTCTGCCTCAGAAGGCAGTTGAGGCCAATTCTCTGAATGCATTCAAGAGAGAGCTGGATAGAGCTCTTAAGGATAGCGGAGTCAGGGGGTATGGGGAGAAGGCAGGATCGGGGAACTGATTGAGAATGATCAGCCATGATCACATTGAATGGCGGTGCTGGCTCGAAGGGCCGAATGGCCTCCTCCTGCACCTATTGTCTATTGTCTATTGTAGGCCCCGACGCTGTAGGTCCCAACAGCGGAGGTAGCGTAGCAACCCGCCTCCC
Organism: Rhinoraja longicauda; assembly: GCF_053455715.1. Classification (NCBI taxonomy): domain Eukaryota; kingdom Metazoa; phylum Chordata; class Chondrichthyes; order Rajiformes; family Arhynchobatidae; genus Rhinoraja; species Rhinoraja longicauda. Next base: position 46,349,647 of record NC_135958.1, read on the forward strand.
GGCCCAGGCGGCTGCCATTGGTGGAGCGGGAGCACGTGGCCGCTGGCTGGGTGAGGTCACGTGGGCCGCGAGGCAGTAACGTCACTGTTACCGTATTTGGGAATGAGATAGTTGGCACCGCTAGACAACTGCGACAAACAGCAATGTGCTAATGAATAAAATTGTATGACTTCCAACGATACTAAGACAATATTTCCCAGAACAAGGGAGATAAACCCTTTACCTTCCCGCAAAATAAGGTAAAGGGATGTTTACTTTCAGCTGATATAATAGGCATGCTTTGGTTTAACACCACATCTGAGACGCGTCAGTCCCTCAGAATACACCTCAATGTTTGTGTTCAAATCTCTGAGGTAAGACAAACAAATATGTTACCCACTAAAATTAGAACATCTCTCGATGTGATGGAGGAGATGAGCCACATATCTTTATCCCAAAGCCAAATCATGATTACTGGGGCTCCACTAATTTTTACTTATCTATCCAGGAATGATTGAAACCGATTACGGTTTAATGAAAGAAGATAGGCACAAAAAGCTGGAGTAACTCAGCGGGTCAGATGCTGCATGACCTGTTGAGTTACTCCAGATTTTTGTGTCCATCTTCGGTTTAAACCAGCATCTGCACATAAAGGTTGAATGACATTTATGGACCTCAAATACAAACGTATAAAATAAATTAACTATAATACTTTCACACGTGCTATCATTGCAAAATAAACTTGACGTAATGCATAGATATACAAATCATACTTTTATTAATTAACCACAGCTTTGTGGCTAGAGGCATTAATCCGAAGATCTTTACTCTTGTACTCTCTGTCAGTTCCTTACAATCACTCAAATCCAGTCTCAATTATAGCCTTCTGGCAATTGAATAATCTTTAATCATTCCTGGTAATTTTCTTTGCACTGGTTTAAATCTAACAAAATAATGGTAAAAGATACACTGATGTTTAATTACAGCCAGGATACATTGATTTTTAAATATCTGGTGGCATATTTGGCATGATTAGTTTGGAAAATTGAAAATGTGTCTCCTGATAACACATTGAGACCTCTTGCACAAGGATGTAATGAGATGGTTAAGACAAACCTGTCTCTGTTTGACCAGTATTCTTTTAGAAATATAATTTGGGATGACATGCACAAGAGTACACTGAACCCAGCTCCAGGAATGATCCTACAACTCCTGGTGTCAGTCCGTTTGTCTATTAACCTTCCCCAATGAAAATTTAACTATCTCCATTTTTTAAGCTCAAATTTTACCAGCATTTACAAAGAAGTGCAAGTGGAAATTCTTAATTTCTACACAATATTTGTATTCCTTCTTAAAAACCTAGCTCTCTCTTTCTTAATTCCCCTATCTCTCTACACCTTATTGAATCTGTTTAACATCTCAATCAGATAATGTTTCAATCTTCAGCAGTCAAGGGTATATAAATTTAGTTTAGTTTAATTTTAGTTTGGAGAAACGGCGTGGAAACATGCACTTCGGCCCACCGAGTCCGCACCGACCAGCGATCCCTGCACATTAACACTATCCTACACATACAGAGATAATTTACACATATACCAAGCCGATTAACCTACAGACCTGTACGTCTTTATGGTGTGGGAGGAAACCGAAGATCTTGGATTAAACCCACGTGGTCACGGGGAGAACTTACAAACTCGGTTCGGACAAGCACCCCTAGCCAGTATCGAACCCGGGTCTCTGGCGCTGTAGGTGCTGTAAGGCAGCAACTCTACCACTGCGCCACTGTGCCACCCTTTGTGCAATCACTTCCTCATGATCTAGTTCTCCCAACCTCTGGATTATTATGGTAAAACTGCATTTTATTCTATCCCCAGGCCAATTTATCTTCTCCAAGATGGACCACCTAAAAACATAGATCTCTAAATCACACACGGGCGATTGAGCTGAAAATTTATCCCATTTGTACCTTTGGCCCCTTCAGGTAAAAAACCAACACTTTGATGAGTTTTGTAATTGTTGCTGTGGAGTTAAATAATTGACACAGGTAGAGTTCAGTGATACAGCATGAAAACAGGTCCTTTGGACCAACTCTCCTTGTCAAACATGGTGTCTCTTTGCATTATTCCCATTGTCTGCATTTGGCCCATATCCCTCTAAATCTTTTCTATCCATGATCCAGTCTTTTTAACACTATAATTGCACTCATTCTTTCCAGATACTCACCGCCCTCTGGCTGAAAAGCTTGCCTCTTTAAATCTTTCCCCTCTCACCTTAAACCATTGTCCTCTAGTTTTAGACTTTCCTCCCTGGGAAAAGGACTGTGACCATTTATTTTATCTAGATCCCACAAGGTTACATATCCACCTGCTCATAATCCAAAACCCTCCATTCTCTGCACTTTTGTTGATTCGTGCTTAATCAGGCAAAGCTACTTTTCCCAAAGCTTTGCTGGTTCTTTCTATGTGCTGAAGATCTCAAATGCTCTATGCTTAACATTAAACATACTTCCCCAGAACTAAAACTACGATTTGACTAGGCCACCTGCTTACTTTATTTTATTCTTGTTAAATAATGGGCTGACATTAATATTTTCCAATTAAATTTCTAAATTCCCACATCGATATGCCCACGCTGATCAACTCGAGTCCCATCTGCCTTTGTGTGCCCTATATCCTTCTAAAACTATCCTATCCATGTGCCTGTCAATTTTTTTTTAAATGGTGTGATAGTATCTGCCTCAACTACCTCCTCTGGCAGATCATTCCATTTACCTATATACTACCCTTTGTGTAAAACTCTCTCCCCTCAGGTTCCTATTAAATCCCCCACCCCTACCCCCCCACCTTAAATCTATGTCCTCTGGTTTTTGATTCCCCTCTGGGGGGAATTGTATTTACCCTATCCATTCCCCACATCTATATACTAAAACTCTTGTTTGTTTGTTTGTTTGTTTGTTCCTGAACTACAGCCAAAATGGTACACAATAGCGCTACAATTTTAGGCCCACCTTACTCACCATCTGGTATTAATGGAAGAGGTTTTATTGAAATCAGTGTTATATTTTTTAAGTTATTCGCACTTTAAAGTTTAAATCTATCTCCTAAGGAGGGAGGGGGGAGGAAGGGAGGGAGGAGGGAGGATAAGGGGGGTTGAGGGGGATGGAGTGGGGGGAATGGGAAGGGGGAGGGGGAGGGTAAGGCGAGGAGAGGTGGGGAGCGGAGGAGGGGGGGAGAGGGGAGAGGGGAGAGGAAAGGGTGCTGCACCAATGCAGGGGAGGTTTGTGCCCACCTGGTCTAGTGATCTTATACACCTCTACAAGATCACCCCCTCATCCTGCTGTGCTCCAAGGAATTAAGGCCCAGCCTTAATAGGGAGCCCTAATAGGGAGCCCTAATAGCTCAGGCCCTCGAATCCCAGCAACATCCTCGTAATTCTTCTCTGCGCCTTTTCCAGCTTAACAACATCACCAAACAACATGACCAAAATTAACAGTGCCTCTTTAGTTCTTCTAAAATAATAATGTCTAAAACTAAGCTTTGATTAAACAAACTAATCTTTGATTACACAAACCAGATTCTCTTCAAATAAATTTGTCTGAACATATTTATTTGTTGTGAATTTATTTTTAATACCTTCCCATTCAAAATAAAAAATTCAACTGAAGTAGAAATGCCATTAGAGTTTATGAAATTTCCATTATATAATTGTTACACATCATTTATTATTTACTAAGTACATATGGCAGTTCAAGCCTGAAGAATAGACGACAATGTTGGTGAAACAAGTCGACTGCAACAAGGTGTAGTGGCACAACACACTAGCAATCTGGGCAGGTGGGGAACTCTCATTGAGCTGGGCAGGTGGGGAACTCTCATTGAGCTGGGCAGGTGGGGAACTCTCATTGAGCTGGGCAGGTGAAGAACTCTCATTGAGCTGGCCTGATGATCTGGGCAGGTGGGGAACTCTCATTGAGCTGGCCCATTGAGCTGGCCTGATGATCTGGGCAGGTGGGGAACTCTCATTGAGCTGGCCCATTGAGCTGGCCTGACGAATTGCTTTAAGGTCTATCCTGCTTCCCTCTCCAAAAAATCAAAAATAAAGAAAATCCAACAAACCAAAAAACTTTAAGAAATGCAATCAGTAGGAAGGAACTACAGATGCTGGTTTAAATCAACGATAGACACAAAATGCTGGAGTGACTCAGCGAGACAGGCAGCATGTCTGGAGAGAAGGAATTGGTGACGTTTCGGGTCAAGACCATTCTTCAGACTGATCTGGTCGATATGAATTGCAACACCTTAGATGCTCTCCTAATCAGGGAGACTCTCAAGGTGGTGCTGAGAGAGGACACAATGGATGGAGTTCATCCAGTGAGATGATGGGTAGACATGCAATCTCCTTTACTACGAAGGCTAAATGCAAGTAACAAACGAGTTATTAATGACCGATGTGTTGGGATGATCTCTTGCGTAAATCTCTATCATTCTTTGAAGGGGGATTAAGGTATGTTTGAATGGTGAACATTCCAATGGCACAATAAGCTGGAGTATCTTCAGGACAGGTAGCATCTTTGGAGAGAAGGAATGGGTGAAGGGTCTCGACCCGAAACATCACCCATTCCTTCTCTCTAGAGATGCTGCCCGTCCCACTGAGTTGCTCCAGCTTTTTGAGTTTAAACCAGCATCTGCAGTTTCTTCTTAAACATTCCAATGACAAGCCTGAATTGTGGTTACTCATCTTGTACTGTGAGAAACCTCTTATCAATGATGATCTGGCCGATGTGAAATGCGATACTTTAGATGCATTATTCCCATACCTCTGCTCAGTTTCTCATGATCCCTTTTTGACACTCTGCGAGAAAAATGTATAGATAACACATCTGGCCCTTAGGGATTGTTTCTCTCCCATCTGGTGATAACAGCTTACCCTATTCAAAATATTTCCACAGACAGAAACCCTATCAAGGCCATTTCTCTCCCTCCTTTTGGGAAATCTGACCACGCTGCCATTTTCCTGCTGCCGGAGTACAAACAACGGATAGTACGGGAAGCGACAGTGACGAGGGACGTAAAGCGGTGGGCTGACCATTCAGAGGCCATGCTGCAGGATGCACTGAGCGAAGTCGACTGGAACATGTTCCAAGCAAGTTCCAGAGACGTAAATGAGTTTGCGGAAGCGGTTACGGACTTCATTGCCACAATAGCCGATACCATCATCCCCACGGTAAGGGTCAGTATCTTTCCTAACCAAAAACCCTGGGTGGACAGGTCTATTCGCATGGCCTTGAATGCTCGCACCGCTGCTTACAACTCTGACCTGGCATCCGGCAACATGGACGACTAAAAGGGAGAGTCCTACCAACTGCGAAGGGCAGTGAAGGATGCAAAAAGGAGGTACCGGGACAAGATGGAGTCACAGATGGAGCAGCAGGACACCAGGCGCCTTTGGGAGGGGCTACGGACTATAACTAGCTACAGGTCCAGCACCCCCTCAACCGGAAGTGCCGGCTCCTTCTTAGCTGATGACCTGAACTCTTTTTATGCACGGTTTGAGACGGGTAACACCACCAGCTCGCCATCTAAAAACAGCACCGAAGGGGCGCTGGCTAGCGAGGCTGGAGGGGGATCCACCGCCGGGGATGTGCACACATTCTCGGTGTCCGAGCATGAGGTGAGGTGGGCTCTGACGCGTGTGAACACGAGGAAAGCTGGAGGCCCAGATGGTATATCTGGGCGAGTACTAAAGTCTTGTGCTACTCAGCTTGCTCCAGTGCTCACCACAATATTCAACCTCTCCTTGGCAAAGTCCGTGGTCCCTGCATGCTTCAAAAGATCCATCATTGCACCGGTGCCAAAGAATGCCTCTCCAGCGTGTTTAAATGACTACCGACCGGTGGCCCTCACCTCGGTTGTCATGAAATGCTTCGAGAGGCTAGTCAAGAAGCACATCTGCGCCCTCCTTCCTCGCAACATGGACCCACTACAGTTCGCATACCGTCCGAACAGGTCCACGGATGATGCGGTCTCCCAGGTTCTACACACCGCTCTCTCTCATCTGGACAGCCAGCGGGGCTATGTGAGGATGCTGTTCATTGACTTTAGTTCAGCATTCAACACAATAGTCCCCAGCAGACTGGTTGAGAAGCTGCTGGAACTGGGGCTTAGCACCCCTCTGTGTGCCTGGGTCCTGGACTTTCTCACTGCCAGGCCCCAAGTGGTCAGGATGGGGGAACACACATCTAGCTCCCTCACCCTGAACATAGGATCCCCCCAGGGCTGCGTCCTTAGCCCCCTACTGTACTCCCTGTACACACATGACTGTGGGGCCAGGTTCAGCTCAAACTCCATCATCAAGTTTGCTGATGACACTGTGGTGGTGGGCCGGATCTCCAACAACGATGAGAAGGCCTACCGAGAGGAGGTGGCTGATCTGGCACTCTGGTGTCAGGACAATAGCCTCCTCTTGAATGTCACTAAAACAAAGGAGCTGATTGTGGACTTCAGAAGGGCTAAACATCCAAGGACGTACACGCCACTTGAGATAAATGGGTCTATTGTGGATAGGGTGAGCAGTTTTAAATACTTGGGAGTCCGCATCGCAGAGGATCTGACGTGGGCAACGCACATTGCCGCACTGGTGGGTAAGGCTAAGCAGCGCCTTTACCACCTTAGACAACTGAGGAAATTCAGAGTGTCTCTGAGGATCCTTCATTGCTTCTACTCTGGGGCTGTAGAGAGCATCCTGTCCGGCAACATTACAGTCTGGTTTGGGAACAGCTCTGCCCAGGACAGGATGGCCCTGCAGAGAGTAGTGCGTTCGGCAGAACGCACCATGGGAACTACACTCGTCCCCCTGCAGGACCTATACATCAGGAGGTGCAGATCCAGAGCAAGCAAGATCATGAGGGACCCCTGCCACCCCAGTAACGGACTGTTCCAGATGCTACGATCAGGCAAACGCCTCCGCTGTCACGCTGTGAAAACGGAGAGGATGAGACGGAGCTTCTTCCCACAGGCCATCAGGACTGTCAACTTTTATAACCACAGAGACTAAATTTTTGTCGACACTAATAGTAACTTATTAACTTTATTTTATATGCTGTAACTGTAATTCTTTTTGTGCACAACCCGCAGGCATTGCCACTTTCATTTCACTGCACATCGTGTATGTGTATGTGACAAATAAATTTGACTTGACTTGACTTGAAATGTAAATGTCGTGCGGACCAACATGACTAGAACAAGTGATGGGAAAGTTCAGGTTAGGACCAATATGTTTCAAAGGAAGGACAGTCAGGGAGAGGTTAAGGAATATGGTGACACTGATGGGCTGAAGTGTGTTTATTTCAATGCAGGGAGTATTGTGGAGAACGCAGGTGAAGTTCGAGCCTGGATCAGGGAGACTGTGATGGCTGTGCTCAGAGAGGACACACTGGAGGGTTTGTGCATTGAGACGATGGATAGCACACAGAAATGCATCTGCATTACAAAGAAGGAATGAGAAATGTTGAAGAATCTGTTATTAACCAAGGTCATTGAATTTGCTTCATCCTGAGGGGGACCTATTCCTGTGTAAATTCCCTGCGAATTCTTGCATTACTCAAGTGCTTCATTGAATTGTGATTCTCTGGCTTTGTGTGAAGTGGTATATCATTGAGAAACCTTTCTTCCTTTCATTTCCACATTATGCATGTATTACATTCCACATATTATTCACTTTTCTTTATCTGTAAGCAATTCTGCACGATGTTGATACCGAGTTTCAAAAACATCCTTAGTTAATATGCCTTCACCTTGGAATTTTTAGTAGATTACTAGTGCAACGTGGACTCAATGGGTGCAAACCTCTCCTGCGGGCCCGGCAACCCTCCCCCAACTCACAACCTGTGGACACGTTGCTGGCCGGGGAGTCTCCCCCGGGGCCAGGGCCGGGCGAGGGGGGGAGAGGAAAGGGGAGAGGGACCCGCTCACCCCGGGCCCGGGTGGCCATCGCGGCGGCCGGCGGCAGGAGAGTGCCCGCAAGGCACTGCGGCCGCAAGGAGCTGTTCACCCTGCTGGCGGCCATCTTGTTTGACCCTCTGCCACCACACTGCACCATGGGAGGAAGGTCAGGCGCGTGGCACGTCAAGACAGGCACCGGTCTTCCCAGCGGGGGGGGGGGGGGGGGGGGGGGGAGAAGCACATTTATTAAAGTTTATTAAATTAATTGCTTTTAAAATGTAACAAAACTTGATCAATTGACTCCGCAGGCGAATGGTGAGTAGGGTGGGGTGGGCCTAAAATTGTTGCGTTATCGTGTACTGTTTTGTCTGTTATTTCGGGAACAAACAAACATACAAGAGGATGCATATATATACACATATATATATGTATGTATATATATATATATACATATATATGCCAATTAAAATAATTTTAACCCAATTTGTTTGAGATGTGTAAATTTGACTTGTTTTCTCGTTCTGTGACCAAAGCACAAATTAAGTAATTTGCCTTCATTCATGTTATTCATTCCCTTCCGAAACCCCGAATGTTACTGTAAACTTCCAGCTTGACGAGTACCTAGAACATAGAACAAAGCAACACAGGAACAGGTTCCTCAGCCTATAATGATGTGTTGGAAGAAATTGCATACACTGGTTTATACTGAAGGTAATGCTGGAGAAACTCAGCGGGTCAGGCAGCATCTCTGGAGAAAACGGATGGGCGTTGTTACAGATATGAACTCTTCGTCAATCTGTAACATCGCCCATCCCTTTTCTCCAGAGCAGCTGCCTAACCCACTAAGCTACTCCAGCACTTTGTGTCTATTTGCAGCCCACAATCTCTGTCCAACATGATGCCATGTTATGCTAATCTCCTCTGCCTGCATATGATCCATATTCGTCCATTCCCTGCATTTCCATGTACCTATCCAAAAGCTTTGTTAATGCCACTGACGTATTTGCTTCCACCGCCACCCCTGGCAGCACACTCCCAGTTACTTAACCCCCCTCCCTGTGCAGAGAAAAACTTGCCTCACAAATATCCTTTAAATTTTACACCTTTGATTAGCTTAATTTATTTTGGAGACACAGTGTGGTAACAGACCCTTCGGTCTACCGAGTCCACATCGGCCAGCGATCATCCACACAGTTCTATCCAACCGGACAATTTACAGAAGCCAATTAACTTACAAACCTGCACGTCTTTGGAATGTAGGAAGAAACCAGAGCACCCGGAGAAAACCTGCATGATCACAGGGAGATTGTACAAACTCCGTACAGACAGCAGCCGTCATCTCGATCGAACCCGGGTTTATGGCACTGTAAGGAACCAATCTACCGCTGCGCCACTGTGCCGCTACTTTTGATATTCCAGCTCTACAAATTGGAGGATTTTCACCGTTACCTATTATCTGTTGTGAAGTAATCCATGCTGGTCTTCACAACACACTCTAATAAACCACATCGATATGTTTGTACCTCAATTATTTCCTCACATTTTCATGAAGTGAATAAAATACTGCAAACTAACACATTAAACTGACACAAGCTGCAGCTGTGAATACCTTCCTGGCTCACGAGGAAAACAACAGCAGAATCACCTCCTGTTCACAATCTGTAACAGGGCATGGAGACACATTATTGCTCAGGCCAAACATTCAGCTCATTCCCCAGTTTCATCTGGAGACTCAAAATTAACAGTAAAACAGCTCAACAGTAAATAAAGCTGCTGTACCTGTCAGTGACACTTTTAAGGCTAATCAAATGTACTAATTATTGGTCTCTTCTCTGTGTTAATTAATGTTCAATTAGATCTCAATTAGGAAAGGAATTTCTATAAAACAACTTTTCATCTTATGAGTAAAAAAATATTTTCCTTAAAAATAATTTATTCTGCCATAATCAAATAAACAAGAGTCAGCAAGATGGCCCATCCAGACCTCGTGCAACAGTTTGCAGAGGGTTTGGGAGAGAACTTGGCACCTCGTGTCCTGGAGACTCTGCAACAGAGAAATGGGGAACTCTGCGGGACACCATGCACCACACAGCCTTGGCTAGCTTTGGCAAGAAGATCTCAAAGACACACGACTGGTTTGAGGCCAAGTCGACCGAGATGACTCCCGTCATCGAAGCCAACGGTCAGCCAACGAGAATGAACCTGCAGATCCTCAGGGCTGCCAGGAGCAAGGCTCTGCAGACTGCCAGGCGTTGCACCAATGAGTAATGGACACAGCTTAGTGAGGACATCCAGATGGCCGCCATAACAGGGAACATCAGAGGAATGTACGATGGCATTAAGAAGGCACTAGGACCAGTCCAGAGCAAGACAGCCCCCCTCAAACCCTCCACTGGGGAAGTAATCACAGACAAATGCCAGCAGATGGAGAGATGGGTGGAACACTACTCCAACCTCTACTCGAGAGAGAACAGTGTCCCCCTCAGCCCTTGACGCCATCGAGTGCCTGCCGACCATGGACGAGTTAGATGGAGAGCCGACGGTAGAAGAGCTCAGCAAGGCCATTGACAGCCTGGCCTCAGGCAAGGCCCCAGGCAGCGATGGGATTGCCCCTGACCTGATCAAGCACTGCAAGACTACCTTACTGCTTCCTCTGCATGAAGTCCTCTGCCAGTGCTGGCAAGAAGGAGCTGTACCGCAGGACATGAGGGATGCCACGATCATTACCCTCGACAAGAACAAGGGCGAGAGAAGCGACTGCAACAACTACAGAGGCATCTCCCTCCTCAACATCGTCGGCAAGGTCTTTGCTCGGGTCATCTTGATCCGCCTGCAGAAGCTGGCAGAACGTGTCTACCCAGAGTCACAGTGCGGTTTCCAAGCTGGAAGGTCAACAGTAGACATGGTCTTCTCCCTTCACCAGCTCCAGGAGAAGTGCAGAGAACAGCGGATGCCCCTGTATATTGCTTTCATTGATCTCACCAAGGCATTTGACTTTGTCAGCAGAGATGGCCTATTCAAGGCTCTCCCAAAGATCGGCTGCCCACCAAAACTGCAGAGCATGATAGAATCCTTCCACATCAACACGAAGGGGACAGTGCAGTTCAATGGCAGTTTCTCGGAGCCCTTCGACATCCGCAGTGGCGTCAAACAAGGCTGCGTCCTCGCTCCCACACTCTTTGGGATTTTCTTCGCTCTGATCCTGAAACATGCCTTCGGCACCGCAACAGAGGCGATCTACCTGCGTACTAGATCAGACGGCAAGCTCTTCAACCTCACCCGCCTCAGAGCCACGACAAACGTACGTGAAGCTCTCATCAGAGACATGTTGTTCGCGATGACGCAGCAGTTGTGTTCCACACCCAGCAGGAACTACAGTCACTAATGGACCGCTTCTATCGGGCTTGCAAGGACTTTGGGCTGACCATCAGCCTGAAGAAGACGAACGTCGGACAGGATACAGAGGCACCGCCTGTCATCACCATCGACGACTACGAACTCGATGCCGTCCATCAGTTCACGTACCTCGGCTCCACCATCACCGACAACCTCTCCTTGGACACAGAGATTGACAAGAGGATCGGGAAGGCAGCTACAACTCTCGCTTGCCTCACAACTCGAGTGTGGACCAACCCAAAGCTGACAGTGAAGACAAAGATAGCAGTCTACAACGCCTGTGTCAACAGCACGCTGCTGTACGGCAGTGAGACATGGACTACATATGCCAGACTGGAGAGAAGACTCAACACCTTCCACCTTAGAACCATCCGCCATATCCTGGGTATATCCTGGCAAGACAGAGTGTCCAACACCAAGATTCTGCCTCGCGCTGGCCTTCCCAGTATGTCCACTCTACTCAGGCAGTGCAGGCTGCGGTGGCTGAGCCATGTCCACCGCTTGGAGGATGGCCGTATTCCAAAAGACATCCTCTATGGAGAGCTGACATCTGGGAGGAGAACCATCGGCTGCCCCCAGCTATGTTACAAGGAAGTCTGCAAGAGAGATTTTAAGGCGCTCGATATCGATGTGGAGTCTTGGGAGAGCCTTGCAGCTGACCGTACGAGGTGGAGAGGTACCCTGAACCAACATCTCAAAACGGGGGAAGAGAAACTGATGAAGGCAGCGGCAGACAAGCGGGCACGCAGAAAGGAGCGCGGCAACTTCAACGGACCAGAGGCCGCACACAAATGTGACCTTTGCCACAGAGACTGTCACTCCCGCATTGGTCTCTTCAGCCACAAGCGACGCTGCTCTAGCCAAGGTGTGGAGCAAGCAGCCAACTAGGATGCATCACCCATGGTCAGCCATGACCGAGGGGGGCTAAGAAATCAAATAAGCCTAGCTTGACTTTGGCAACACAATGTACAGCAGAGCATAGCTTTATAGCTGTCATACAGCAACGATATATGTTAGTAGGAACTGCAGATGATGGTTTACACCAAAGATAGACCCAAAATGCTGGAGTAACTCAGTGGGTCCGGCAGCATTCCAGGAGAAAAGGAGTAGGTGACGTTTTGTGTCGAGACCCTTCTTCAGAATGAGTCAGGGGAAAGGGAAACTAGAGATATGAAAAGGTTTAGAAGAATTCAGACATGGCAGCGATGGCCCAGGAAATGTCAAGCGCCCAATGGTCCATTGTTGGCTGTTGGTGAGGTGATACTGAAGAGATACGAACAGTGAAACTAGCAGGATGACTAGGGTGGCGGAGGGAAGGGTTACTTCAAATTAGAGAAATCAATATTCATACCACTGGGTTGTTAGCTGCCCGTGAAATATGAGGTGGTTTGTCCCTCATTTGCGTGTGGCCTCACTCTGACAGTGGAAGAGGCCCAGGACAGAAAGGTCAGTATGGGAATGGAAGGGGGAGTTAAAATGTTTGGCAACAAGGAGATGGCCTAGGCCAAGGTGGACTGAGCAGTGGTGTTCAGCAAAACGATCGACCAGTCTGCACTTAGGCTCACCAATATATAGGAGTCCACACCGAGAACAGCGAGATGAGGTTGGAGGAGGTGCATGCTCACCTCCGCCTCACCTGAAAAGACTGTTGATGTCCCTGGGCAGTGTCGTAGGTGGAGGTATAGGGACAGGTGTTGCATCTCCTGCGGTTGCAGGGATGGTACCTGGGGAGGGGATGGTTTTGGTGGGAAGGGATGAGTTAACCAGGGAGTTGCGGAGGGAACGGCCTCTGTGGATGTGGAAAGGGGTGCGGAGGGAAGACGTGGGTAGTGGTGGGATCCCATTGGAGGTGGCAAAAATGTCAGAGGATTATCTGTTGTATGCGAGGGTTGATGGGGTGAAAGGAGAGGATGGGGGGGACTCTGGGCCTGTTGTGACTAGGGGGAGGGGGAGCAAGGTAGAGCTGTGGGGTACCGAGGAGACCATGTGAGGGCCTCATCTATTATGGGAGGGGGAAACCCCCTTTCCCTAAAGAATGAGGACATCTCGGATGTGCTGAATCGGAACACCTCATCTTGGGCGCAGATGCAGTGGAGACGGAGGAATTGGGAGTCGGGGATTGAGTCTTTGCAGGAGGCAGGGAGGGAATAAGTGTAGTCTAGATAGCTGCAGAAGTGAGTACGTTTATAATACATGTCAGTCCTGTGATGGAACTGGTGAGATCATGAAAGGGGAGGGAGGTGCGAGAGGTTGATGGAATTTGATGGAAATTGGTAGTGCAGTCAATGAAATCCATGCGATCAGCATGGGTGCAGGAGGTAGCATGATAGTTCTATATGATCTCAAGAAATGGAGGCGTATGGATCACGTGCAGGCAGATGAGATTAGTTTAGCTTGGCATCATGTTTGGTACAGACACGTGGGTTGAAAACCCTGTTCTAGTGCTGTACTTGTCTATGTTTGATATTCCGTCATATAGTTGTATAAATAAAATACTATATATATATAGATAGGCTACCATTGTCCACATAAATATAGTAACACCCCACCAACCATGATCTGAGAATGTCTTATATTCACACATTATTTCAGGAAGGAGGAATTGCCACAAACCACATACACTGATTAGCCAAAACATTATGACCACTGAGAAGCGAAGTGAATAACATTGATTATCTTGTTACAATGGCACCTGTCAAGGGGTGGGATATATTAGGCAGCAAGTGAACGGTCAGTTCGTGAAGTTGACGTGTTGGATGCAGGAGAAATGGGCAGGAGTAAAGACCTGAGCGACTTTGACAAGGGCCAAATTGTTATGGCCAGACAACTGGGTCAGAGTATCTCTGAAATGGCAAGGCTTGTGGGGTGCTCCTGGTCAGCAGTGGTGAGTACCTACCGACAGTGGTCCGAGGAGAGACAAACCACAAACCGGCGACAGGGTGTTGGGCGCCCAAGGCTCATCGATGCACGAGGGCAACAAATGCTATCTCGTCTGGTCCGAACCGACAGTCTACTGTGGCACAAGTCACAGAAAAGTTTAGTGGTGGTCACGGGAGGAATGTGTCACAATACACAGTCATCGCACCCTGCTGCATATGGGGCTGCACACGGTGGACCAACAGCATATTAGGCAGGTGTCACGATGTTTTGGCTCATCAGGTCATATTGTTTTGGCTGATCGGTGTATATTTACAAAGTAAAATAAAAATATACCATTCTGCAGAGCAATAACATTCCTTTGCAACATGTTTTCCTAATAAGAGTTAGATTTGAAACAATTTTTGTTGTTCCACTCAGAAGCTAAGTGATGTAAACCAAGAGACAAAAACAAAATACTGCGAACTACCACTAATATAAGAAGCAAATGCTGGAGATACACGTCAGCAAAGCCCCATCAATGAAGGGAACAGGGCTAACATTCTGAATCAAAGAAGGAATAGGGCCATCAGATACTCTTACCTTGATAACTACTCAGTGATTATCTTGCATCTTTGTGAGAGTTTGGTGATGTAAGGCTCTCATTTTAAACACGATGCCCTTGTGGATTGCAAAACTTGCTGACATACTCATTCAGCTTTTGCACAAAGAAGGAACTGTGCAATCATTATGATCTAGAATGTTATTACATTGAAGAGACATTGCCTTAGGATTAGTGGTGAGAATGATGGTTCCTGCAGAGCAATTATCTCCAGAATTAGAAGCAGAGAGCATAAACACAGGCCCTTCGGCCCAACCTGCCCGTTCCAACTAAGTTGTCCCCTCATACCTTGTCCCGTTTGCCCACGTTTGGCCCATACCCTTCGCAAACTTTCCTATGTTTGTGCACTTATCCACAAGATGATGTTCATTATATTCATTAAAAGGTTGCTGCTAACATATAAAATTATGAAAGGACTGGACAAGCTAGATGCAGGTAAAAATGCTCCCAATGTTGGGGGAGTCCAGACCAGGGGCCACAGTCTAAGAATAAAGGGGAGGCCATTTAAAACTGAGGTGAGAAAAAATCTTTTCACCCAGAGAGTTGTGAATTTGTGGAATTCTCTGCCGCAGAAGGCAGTGGAGGCCGATTCACTGGATGAATTTAAAAGAGAGTTAGATAGAGCTTTAGGGGCTAGTGCAATCAAGGGATATGGGGAGAAGGCAGGCACAGGTTACTGATTGTGGATGATCAGCCATGATCACAATGAATGGCGGTGCTGGCTCGAAGGGCCAAATGGCCTCCTCCTGCACCTATTTTCTATGTTTCTATGTTTCTATTAAGAGCTTGATCCAAATCTGATTCGTAAAGAATGCACTAAAGTTAACAGGAATGGGCCCATTCATCAATGCCCACCATTTTGAGTTATGGCCAAGAGCCCTTTGCACCAGTTAGAGCTGTGGTACGCAATCTTAGCCAGCATAATCTAAACAGAAACCACATTGATGCTTTCTTTGCAGTTCTCTTCAACAAGCCATTGCTTCATTTGGCATACGTCAGTGCTGATTAAAACAAACTCTTCCAGCTCCCTTCCCAATTTAGTTCTCGTTTTGTAAAAGCAACCTCACATTGCACATTAGGATGGTGTTTCATGATACACAATCACGCTTTTCTGAATAATCATCTTGCCAAATGTTCCTAGCACCAAAGCAATTAAAGAAAACATAGTTCCATTAATTGCTGCCAATGGAGGAGAGACAGGGAGCTCTCACTGCGGTTATGGTCTCAGTTCTGCTCCGTTCTGAAGCAGTTTGTTCCATAAAGTAAACAGCGATGTAAAACCAAGGCTCTGGCCCACATTCAACTCTCGTGCTTGCATGACAGATCACATTGAAATGCAATATCACTGTGGAATATAATCTCGTTAAAAGAGGGGTGGACATTCAGATTTCTTGGCAAGCTTTTAACCCGAGGTCCTCTCTCCCCAGCATTATTCTGCACCCCAAACCAATACACATTACTCTGTTCATGTTGTGTGAATAATCCTGGCCAAAGCCTCTCACTATTAAATGTTGGTCCAGTATAAGCAGTGTTCTGTGTAAATGCATAGAGGTTTCTAACATTATGAGAGACGTAGGTAGGGTAGACAGTCAGAACCTTCTCCCGGGATGGAAATGTCCAATGTTAGAGAGCATAGCTCTAAGGTAAATGTGAGAAAAGCTAAAGATGTGCAAGGCAGGTATTTTTTGTACAGGGGGTCATGGTGGAAGCAGATGTGGCAGTGGTGTTTCTAGACATGAATATCAAGGGAGTGGAGGGATAAGGATCCTGTGTATTGAGAAAGGATTTGTTTAATTTGCCATCAAGTTCGGCACACACATCATTGGCCAAAAGTCCAGTTCCTAAATTGTAGTATTTCGTGAAATACAATTATACTGATCTCCTCTGGCACCCTCATCACGAGTGAAAGCCATGAATATTCCCCAGGAAAGCATGGGGGCTGCGATTTCAACAGCAGATTGTGTTCTGCAGTTATTGCTCATAGACAGATAGCACAATACAACTCCAGTAATAGGAAGTGAAGCATTGGGCTTCATACAGGAAGAAAGCATAACAGTTTATAAAAGAGTCACGCTGAGAAATTAATTTGTCCACAAAAAAACTGCGGTGAAATGGTGCTGCTTGTGATTTGCACCAGTTTGTCCCAGTGCCATTAATAAAAAGAACCAAATGCAGCACTCTATTCCAGCAATCCATTCCCATGTAACGGTGAGCCCACATTTTATGTTCTCTTGCTCAGCCACTAACTTCACTCTTTGTTTGACATCAACATATTAACTGTTTGGAATGTATCTCTTACCTAATACACGTAAGCTGTAATTTTACCGTGTGCTCCGGTCTTTAAGAATTTAGAAGTACAAATGCAATAAATGATGACAACAAATGGAAAACATTACAGAAATGCAAGAATAGTGCTGTAAAATGTGCAAGGGTTAAAAACAGGCAATGACCATGACTAGCTACTGACTAGAAATTGTAGTGCACCCCTACTAGATGGGCACGTCAGCTAATTGCCAAGAACTGTCTTCAAGACTTTCAGTACAAATGGCCAGCTATTGCACAAATTTGCAATTGAAAAGATACTTTTGGAGCATTGATAGCATGGGATCTACTTGGACACTTAGAGTCAGCGTGGAAACAGGCCCTTCAGCCCATCTTGCCCACGCCAAGCAACATGCCTCATCTCCACTAGTCCCAACTGCCTGCATTTGGCCCATACCCCTCCAAACCTATCTTATCCATGTACCTGTCTGCTTCTTAAACGTTGGGATTGTCCCTGCCTCAACCACCTCCTCTGGCAGCTCATTCCATACACCCACCACCCTTTGTGTAAGTAAAGTTACAGACTTGGTGGTGGTGAATGTGGTGAGACTGAGAAGGGGGACTGGCACTTTGTCCTGGTGCTGGTAGGGGACAATTAGGGCCCAGAAGAATATTGAGGGGAGATTTGATCCATCGGAACATGGGCAGAGGAGAGGAGGAAATGAACGGAGGCATTGACAGAGTGCTAGGGTTGCCAACTTACTCACTCCCAAATAAGGGACAAAGGGTGACGTCACTGCCCCGCGTCCCACGTGACCTCACCCAGCCAGTGGCCACATGCTCCCGCTCCACCAATGGCGGCCGCTACATTGAGGTGGTTGGAGGTCCAGGGGTGTTGAGATGATGCAGGGTTGGAGGCACACCAGTAATTAGTTTACCTTGCAGGTGACCAGTTGCAGCAAGGTGCTACCAAAACCATTTAATCCTAACAATTTGCAAGAGTAAGTGTCCCCATGCCAACATGGTCTGAGCTCCCCTGAAATGCACTTGGAGCACAAGGCTGACTAACTCCTGAAAATGACCAAAAGACTATCTGGGATGTTGCGAAATGGTCGAGAATAAACAATACACCCAAAAAGATAGAAAGATGAAGTACAGATATGATGGCAAAGAAAGAAAAATTGAAGAGAAATTGAAAAAATATTGGCATCCTTGATTTATCTGACAATTTATAGTGTTATAAACTGTGAAGATTTAAATACTTCAAAGTATAAACATACACAGGCCGAGTACAATTTGGGAACTAGCGAGGAAATAATTGAATACAAAAATTATTTTCAAGGAAAAGTCGACATTTTAAATAGAACCAGATTTGACTGAGAGTAACCTCTCCCTGAACTGATGGGCTACAGGTTCTAAAGTGCTCTTTGGTTTATTGCAGAGTTGCTACACATCAGGATATTCATCTCATAACTACTGACAGGATGTCCCTGCTCCAGCATTGCTGTACAGATGAGCACAGCATTGAGAGGGTCTCAGTTAATACGAAGATAGACACAAAAAGCTGGAGTAACTCAGCGGGTCAGACAGCATCTTTCGAGAAAAGGAATAGGTGACACTTTGGGTCGAGACCCTTCTTGAGATTCTGTAGAAGTCTGAAGAAGGGTCACGACCCAAAACATCACCTATTCCTTTCCTCCAGAGATGCTGTCTGACCCGCTGAGTTACTCCAGCTTTTTGTGTCTATCTTTGGTTTTAACCAGCAACTGTAGTTCCTTCCTTCACACTTCTCAGTTAATTTCCTGGATTAGATTAATCTCAATAAACATTGAGGGTTTATCAAGAGGAGAAGGGGTACCTGTCAGGGAGAATAACTGCGTTGTGAGCTTCACTGGGAATTGATCACTAGTATGCAGATTCCATTTAAGAAATGATTGTACAGTGAATGTGCTTCAGGGAATGTCAAAGGAATGCAGGAAAACTGAGAATTAGATTTGTGAAGTCCTGAAAGTATTAAGCTCCCCAAGCAGATGTGAAAGAGATCAGATAAATAAGTTAATGATTTGTGTGTATTGGCTGACATCTTGATGTTAGTTTTGGAGATCCTCCATCACAAATCATCTATGGCAGCAAAAATATTTAAAATACCTCTCACAGCATTTATTTTGACGTCTGTTTGCAGTTTCCATTTAGTAAATGATTTATTTCCAAATGGTTGAGGAGTTAAAGGTCTCTTGGCATTCTTCATTACAAGGAAGTGTGTTTATGTTGATCAAATTATGAACTTTTTACATGACACTGAAGCAGGAACAGAACGAGAGGTTTTGAATTAGTTGGTATTACCTTAGTAATGTATCATCCTCATCTTGCAGGGTTACGTACAGTAACTCTATTCAACTAACATATGAACATATGAAAAGGGAAAGGGAATAGACTGTACAGTCCTGAAGGACTGCTCCATCATTTGATAATCATGATTCATTTCATTGTCTACTTTCTTGTCCTGTCCCATTTGCCTCAATCCCTTGAATCTCCTAAAATCTTATGATCACAAATTTTGAAAGTGGTTAATGACTGATCATCCAGAGACATCCGGAGAAGAGAATTACAGATTCACAACCTGCTGGTGTAGATATTTATCCTTGTCTCAGTTTAAACTTCTGGCCTCTTGTCCTGAAACTGGCAGCGAGACGTCTAGACCATTGATCCACAGACATGTGTTTGAATTCCACAACTGGATGCAAATAATAAAATCAATCTGCAATTCTAAAGTGGAGGCAAGTCTTGTGAAACTGGTGGATTGTCATTAAATCCCATCTGGTTTACCTCTGTCCTGCAGATTAGGATATCAACATCCTTCCACAGTTTGTTTTGTATGTGACTTTAATCCCACTATCTCCACAGGACTCATTGTGGATGGACAATAAATGCTGACATTGCCAGCGAAATCCTACCCAGAAACAAATCACATCTATCCTATCAGTATAATCCTCATAAAATCCTATTAGACTTATTAAACACTACTCATGAAGCCAAGTTAATGCTGGCTCATTGTAGTATTAGTCTAGGCATATTCTGGTCCCATGCACAGAGACACATGAAAAACTTTGTCTTGTATCTGTCCGGTAAATTGTACCACGAGTACAATCAAACTGTACGTGAGCACAACAGTTACTGCAAGTGCAGAATACAAAATATAATGTTACAGCTGCAGAGAAAGTGCAAACAAGAAAAACAACAAGGTAGATTGGGAGATCAGGAATATATCTTTAGTTTATGAGAATCCACACAAGATTCTAATAACAATGGGGAAGAACCTGCTACTGTATGAGCATCATCCCCTTAATCATCTATTTTTATCCATTTGATGCAAGCTAGGCAGTCTCCGATTCCTAATTTCCTGCTTCTTTCTTTCTTGAATAGTATTCTTTTTCATTACTGCCTTCACTGTACATGAATGTTCCATAAGATGATGGATTTGGAAGAACATTGCTCTGTATCTGTATCTGTGCAAACTTGTTTTGGGTCGTAGAATGAGTGTAATTATTCAGGCCCAGAATAACTGATAGTTTATAAGATCCATTTATTTCTCCATTAGGTTTCCTTTTATAACATTAATTACTTTGTTCCTCTCAATCATTGGACGTTTGGCTCTTCACTTAATCTAATTCGGTTACTGTACATTCTGCAGTGATTCAAGATATTTGTTTCCTTCCTCAACCATTTCTCATTCTCCATTAGAATTTCTACTGCCTCTCCCTTTAAAGGTACATTTTAAAGGGCAGCATGGTGATGCAGTGGTAGAGCTGTTTCCTTACAGCATCAGAGACCCGGGTTCGATCCTGACTACGGGTGCTGACTGTACGGAGTTTGTACGTTCTCCCCGTGACCTTCGTGGGTTTTCTCCGGGTGCCCCAGTTTCCTCCCACACACAAAAGGCATACAGGTTTGTGGGCTATTTGGCTTGATAAAATTGTCAATTATCCCTAGTGTGTATAGGGTAGTGTTAGTGTGCAGGGATCACTGGTCGACGCGAACCCGGTGGGCTGAAGGGCCTGTTTCCGTGCTGTATCCCCTGACATAACATCTTCCAAAATATAAAACACCTCACACTTGCTTGGATTAAGTTCCATCTGCCATTTCTATTCTATTGACAGCATTCCTCACAATCTGCCACCCTGGCAATGTTGGTGTCATCTGCAAACTTACTCACCAACCCGGCTACCTTTACCCCCAATATATGTCACAAACAGTAGAGGTCCAAGCATAGATCCCAGTGGAACACCACTAGTCACAGAGCTTCAGCCTGAATATTATCCTTCCATCATAACCCTCTGTCTTCTATCATTAAGCCAGTTTTGAACACATAAGATAGTCCATGTATCTCAATCTTCTATATCAGCCCAGCATGGGGGACTTGATCAAGTTAGTTTGATACAACCTGCCGTGTACAAAACAATAGACAGACACAAAATGCTGGAGTAACTCAGCGGTTCAAGCAGCATCTCTGGAGAGAAGGACTGGGTGATGTTTCGGGTCGAGACCCTTCTTCAGACTGAATGGGTGCTGTTTTGGGTCGATACCCTTCTTCAGACTATACAAATCATGCTGAAGTATCCACTCCAATAGTTTCCCTACTACTGGCATGTGGGTCACCTATAATTCTCTGGATTCTCTCTGCTCACCTTCTTAAATAAATGAATAATTTTGCTACTTTCCAGTCCTCTGGGACCTCACTTGTGGCTAGAGAAGATGCAAGGATCCTCTCCACAATCTCCTCTCTTGCCTCTCCCAATAACCTGTGATAATGTTCTTCAAGAGCCCGAACACCTCCTCCTTCTTAATGTCAAACTGTCCTTGCATATGAGTATTCTCCACACTGATCTCACCGTGCTCCAAGTCCTAGTACCTCACCAATATCCCTTGACCCCAAGCACATATTCCCTCCTTTATTCTTAAGCTGGCCTACCTTCTCCCTGGTTATTCTGGTTTTAAAATAGATATAAAAAGCTTTGGGGTTTTATTTAATCCGACTCACCAAAGTCATTTTGTGGTCCCTTTAGGCCCTTCTAATTACCCTCTTATTCTTTCCTTCTTTCTTTATATTCTTCAAAGGCCTTGTCTGATTAAAGCCTCTTAAACCTTATGTGCTTCCTTTTACTTTTTGACCAAATTTACAACCCCTTTGGTCATTGAGGTGAGGTGAGGTGAGAAGAAACTTTTTCAACCAGAGAGTTGTGAATTTGTGGAATTCTCTGCCACAGAGGGCAGTGGAGGCCAATTCACTGGATGAATTTAAAAGAGAGTTAGATAGAGCTCTAGGGGCTAGTGGAATCAAGGGATATGGGGAGAAGGCAGGCACGGGTTACTGATTGTAGATGATCAGCCATGATCACAATGAATGGCGGTGCTTGCTCAAAGGGCCAAATGGCCTCCTCCGGCACCTATTTTCTGTGTTTCTAAGTTACTTTGCCATCTTTATCCCTCCTCCTTACTGGAACATACCAGTGCTGAACATTCATCACTGGCCTTTAAACAACTCCCACATGTCAGATATTAACCTACCCAATAGGAATTGATCCAAATGTACCCTCCCGGCTCCTGCCTAATAACATTGTAATTTGCCTTCCTCCAATTTACCATCTTCCCACAAGGTTCAGTCATCTCCCTGTTCAAAACAATCTTAAATCTTTAAGAGTTGTGATCACTATTCCAAAAATGCATTTCCAATGAAACATCGGTCACCTGGCCAGGCTCATTTCCCAACATAAGATCCAGTATATTCTCATCTTAGTTGTACTATCCGCATACTGTTTCAAGAAACCCCATAGGATATACCTCACAAACCTTTGCCCAGTCACGGACTTTGACACCGAACAAGTCCCATTCAATATTGGGAAACTTAAAACCACCCACTGAGACAACCTTGTTGCTTCGGCATTTACAGTAATCTTACATATTTGTTCCTCTATCCCCTGCTTGTTATTAGGGGATGCATCCCATTAGAGTGCTTACACCGTTCCTATTTCTAAGCTCCACCCATAGCGCCTCAGCTGATGAACGCCCTAGTATGTCCCCTCTGAGTGCCACTGTGACCCCTCTCCCTGACCAGTAGTGCAACTCCTCCACCTCTATTGCCTCCCGCTCAATCACGTCTGAAACATCGAAACCCTGAAACATTTAGCTCTCAGTCACATCCCTCTGTTTCCACGCTGTATGACTCTATGACTCTCTGAGATAGAACCTAAGCAGCATTGTGTGACATAAATAACTGTTTAAAATTGGAACTACTTTTATTTATGTGTAGGAAGGAACTGCAGATGCTAGTTTAAACTGAAGATAGACATAAAATGCTGGACTAACTCAGCGGGACAGGCAGCATCTCTGGAGAGAAGGAATAGGTGAAGTTTCGGGCCGAGACCCTTCTTCAGACTGAAGGTCATGGGAAAGGGGAAAGAGAGATATAGACGGTGATGTAGAGAGATATAGAACAAATGAATGAAAGATATGAAAAAAAGTAACAACGATAAAGGTAACAGGCCATTGTTAGCTGTTTTCTAGGTGAGACCGAAAAGCTGGTGTGACTTGGGTGGGGGAGAGATGGAGAAAGAGGGAATGCAGAGGTTACTTTTGAAGTTAGAGAAATCAATATTCATACCCCTAGTATTTATTTAGTCTGTTTTTCAAGTTGTGGCTAAAAATGTTAATCCAAGCTATGGGATAAACACCAGCCTAAGTACCATGTTGCTCCAGAATTTCTGGTATTTACGGAGGCACAACATGCTCTATTCACAACATCCAGTGGTTTTCCACAGGCTTTCTGCAAATATAGTTTGCTTTCAGGAAATGCACGGAATACCACAAAAGAACATTCCGCAAAGCTTTTGTAAAACCTGAAGGACCTACATAATAGTAACATTAATTGCTCAATATAAGAACACGCAAATAACTGTGTGGATATTTCATTTACATAGCACAAATAATTTGATAAAAATTGGTAAATCTACTGTGAAACATAGGTAAATCTACTGTGAAGCAACAAATTTGTTCCATGTTGTCATCTGGAGTTTATAGTGGATCTAATGATATTTTCTGCACTGATGGGTACACAATTACTAAAATATTGCCGTTGGGTTTTGTTTAAATTACCAAATTCAAAAGGTTGTGCTCAGATCATGCAAGGGTTTGGGGACCTAAAGAGGCATAAACATTAAAAAGTGATTCACGGGGCCAGACCAACAGGACAACTGATGTGACTGAAAGAAAAAAAGCATTTCAATCCAATCTGTTCAGCACAGTTGAAAAAGAGCCCTTGTCAATGATAGAGGAAGAGGTTTTGAATAGCTGTGACAATGCTGTCCAACTAATCACACCACAAACATCTGACTTGCTGGTGCTGTTTTGATCAGGACCACGAGAAAGAAAACTTCAGAAACGGCTGATCTGAAAATCGTCTACAAACTTAGAATGCAAAAACAGGACATGTATTCCTAACAAATGACACAGTGCTTCCTCGCACTTAAAAAAAAATGTAAATAGACTTTTATGCATGAGCTTAAAGAGTTCAGGAATATTATGAATGTATTCAGCCTTGACAATTCAGGTACAGTGTGAGAATGACTAAAAGGAAACTTGACTTAACAGAGAACAATACAGCACAATGGCCCACAATGTTTATATTGAACATGATGTCAAGTTCATCTAATCTCTTCTGCCTGCATGTGATCCATATCCCCCCATTTCCTGCCTATCCATGTGCCTATCTGAAAGTCTCTAAAATGCCACCATTGTACCTGTCTCCACTCCCATCCCTGGCTGTGCATTCCAGACATCCACCATTCTGTGTAATAAACCTGCCCCACTCACCTCCTTTAAACTTCGTCCCTCGTACCTTAGAGCAACGCCCTCCAGTTTTTGACATTCCCACCCTGGGAAATAGGTTCTGACTGTCTACCTTATCTTTGACCCTCATCATTTTCTATAGTTTTATCACATCTCCAACCTCTTCTTATCGCCCTCTAATCTGACACCATCTTGGTAAAGACAAAATGTGCAGGAAAGAACTGCAGATTCTGGTTTAAACCGAAGATAGACACAAAATGCTGGAGTAACTCAGCGGGACAGGCAGCATCTCTGGAGAGAAGGAATGGGTGACGTTTCGGGTCGAGACCCTCGACCTAAAACATCACCCAATCCTTCTCTCCAGAGATGCTGCCTGTCCTGCTGAGTTATTCCAGCATTTTGTGACCATCTTGGTAAACCTCCTCTGCACTCCTCCAAAGTCTTCAATCTTTCCTTAAATGGAGCAACAAGAACTGCTCGCAATGCTCCAAATGTGGCCCAACCAAAGTCCTTCAAGCTCTTACATGACTTCCTGACTCTTATATTCAAAGCCCCGACCTTCTTTACTGCTCTAGATAAATATGTGGTCACTTTCATGGAGCTGTGGACCTGGACGCCAAGGTTTCTCTGTACATCAATGTTGTTAAAGGTCTTGCCATTAGCTGTATACTTTCCCCTAACATTTGACCTCCCAAAGTGTAGCACCTCATACTTGCTTGGATGAAATTCCATCTCATTGATTATCTCTGTCACCTCTTCAAAAATCTAAATCAAGTTCATGAATTGCTGTGGATAAAGTCATATTGACTGTCCCCAATTAGCCCATTCTCTTCCAAATGCTATCCCAAAAAATCCTTTCCAATATCTTCCCTTCCACTGACCTGAGGCTCAATGGTCTATAATTTCATGATTATCCGTATTTCCCTAATTAAAAAAAGGAACAACGTTGGCTACTCTCCTATCGAGATGCAAAGGTCTTCATCTCCTCTCTTTGCTCTCTTAATAACCTGGGATAGATTCTATCAGGCCCCTGGGATTTATTCACCTTAATGCTTTTAAAGACCTCCCATCATCACCTTCCTGATCTCAAACAGCTCTGCAACATGTTAAAATTCCCCACACTGATCTCATTGTCCTCCATCCATCTCTATGGGGAATACAGATGTGTCCACAACTTTATTAATTTCTTTGTTCCTGGCCATTCAAATTGCCAAAACAGGCCGTGATGCAACCAGTCAATATGTTCTCTACCGTACACAATCTTCTATGGAAGTAGAGGTGTTGGCAGGATTTGTTTATGATGACATCAATGTGCAGGACCCAGGACAGATCTTCAGAGATATGCACACCCAGAAACTTGGTGAATCTCTCCACCACTGACCATTTGATGAAGATAGGTTTGTGAATCCTTGGCTTCCCTTTTCTAAAGTCAGCTCCTTAATTAACCACTTGAGAAGAATTGCACCTTTGCTCATTTTGAGCTGTACTTATATTGCCTCAGTGGACAAATCCTCCAGTACTTCCTCTCTGAGTGCCGTCGTGACATTCTCCCTAGTTAGTAAAGCATCTCCTCCAGCTCTTTTATCTCAGTCTTTATCACATCTGGAACTCTGAGCTGCCAGCCATGTCCCTCTTGCAACTAATGGTCTTGCATAATGGTCCCTCTTGCATAATGGTCACAACATCATCATTCCAAGCACTGGTCAATGTTTTAAATTCATCTGCTTCATCCACAATATTCCTTGCATTGAATTAAACACATCTTATCCCATCAGTTTCACCATATTCCTTACCCTCCTCCTGTCTGTCCTTCCTTTGAGACTTACTGGTCATGACCTCTCACTTCCTATCAGTCTTTCCATTTTCTGACCTACTATAGAGGTTCCCACCCACTCCTCTCCCTTAGACTATATTCATTTGAAATAGAGCTAGATAGAGGGTATGGGGAGAAGGCAGGAACGGGGTACTGATTGAGAATGATCAGTCATGATCACATTGAATGGTGGTGCTGGCCAACTCCTGCACCTATTGTCTATTGAAATCATACATCTATGGGTTAAGTAACACCGTCAGCACAAACCTCAGTTGTACACTGATGCAGACCTGTCCTCACTACAGTTAGATAATAAAACCTTGTGGCTCTCATAATTCAATGTCCTTACCTTGTACAATTTTGGACGGACATTAAACTATGCAATTAGCTCAGAATGATAATTTACAGTGGCTGATATCCAGGTAGTTTTTCCAAAAACGTTTTCCATAAAGTCATAATTTGTGAATCACCTGCATGTATTAAATTGCAAACAGATTGTGTAAAATGCTTAGTCTGAAGAAGGGTCTTGACCCGAAAAGTCACCCATTCCTTCTCTCCAGAGATGCAGCCTGACCCGTTGAGTTACTCCAGCAATGTGTGTCTATCTTTGTGTAAAATGTTATATAGTATAAGAAAATAACTGCAGATACTGGTACAAATCGAAGGTATTTATTCACAAAATGCTGGAGTAACTCAGCAGGTCAGGCAGCATCTCGGGAGAGAAGGAATGGGTGATGTTTTGGGTCGAGACCCTTCTTCAGACTGACTGATCCTTCAGTCTGAAGAAGGGTCTCGACCCGAAACGTCACCCATTCCTTCTCTCCCGAGATGCTGCCTGACCTGCTGAGTTACTCCAGCATTTTGTGTAAAATGTTGATCACTAAAGAATATTTATTTCGCAAAATAAGACTGAGCATAAAACCTTTTGATTAGTCTGTTCAACACTGCTCGTAGCATGGGGCGATTTTTGACCGTTTGTGTATTTTCCCCGCACTCAGGTTCCATCTCTACATTTCCAGTTTCTTTAATACTCTTGGATCTCATACAACTGTTTCATTGTATTCCTAAAATAATTATTTCTTAGAGAGTTTCTGAAGGTAAATGAATTCTAACTTATTTTTAATAAAATTATATGAATAATTAACCCCATATTTCATTAATAATTTCTCAAAATCATTTCATTTCACCAAATGTTAGAAAACTATGGGAAGACATTGAATATCTATTTTGGAGCTATCAAAGTCATGGAAACAGGCCTTTCAGTCCAACGTCTATGCTGACCAAGATGCCCCAACTAAGCCAGTCCCATTTGCCCACATTTGCCCCATATTCCTCTAAAACTTTAAGGAAAAGTAAAAACATGTTCATAAGATTTCACAGGACATAAGTTTCAGTGAGGGAGGGGGAGGGGGTGAAATTTAATGGGAACCTGTGGGGTAACATTTTACACAAAGGGTGGTGGGTACATGGAACGAGCTGCTGGGGGAGGTATTTGAAGCAGGTACTATCATAACATTTAAGAAGCATTTAGATAGGTAGATGGATAGGATAGGTTTGGAAGGATATGGGTCAAACACAGGCAGGAGGGACTAGTATAGATAGATGGTGCATGTTGATGGGCCTTTGTTCAACCATCGGTTAATTAAACAATGCTCCCCCCCCCTCACAAATATTGTCCTATCACTTGCCAGGCTTTGCCCGCCCACACCTCTCCCCGTTTTCTCCTCCCTACTACAATCAGAGTGAAGAAGGGTTCTGACCCAAAACGTTGCCTATCCATGTTCTCCAGAGATGCAGCCTGACCTGCTGAGTTACCTCAGAATTTTGTGTCTATTTTTGTAAACTAACATCTGCAGTTCCTTGAATCTACAAGTGTAATATAATATCTCCCACCCCTCTCAACAAACCTGTCTTTGCATCTGTACATGTTTCAACTGAAGATTCACACAAAAAGCTGGAGAGAAGGAATGGGTGACATTTCGGGTCAAGACCCTTCTTCAGACTGATGTCAGGGGAGAGGGAGATACATAGATAAGGAAGTGTAAGGTGTGATAATGTGAGCAGAGATCAAGGAAAATGTAGGATAGATCATGAGTTACTCCAGCATTTTGTGCCTCTCTTCAGTTTAAACCAGCATCTGCAGTTCCTTCTTATGCGTTTCGACTGAAGATCCACTGGGTCCAGAGAGTGGGAGACCCAAGCTGGTCCATTCTATGCAATGATTTGCTTTATTGTATTTTTCCTTTCAGTTCCTCCACAGCCATGAGATCAGATGCAGTGCATGGAGATTAAAATACAGGCACACAACAGTACAGTCAGCAAACAGATACGAGAGTTATCTTGGCCAAACAGTTCCCAGTTTTCTCTCCTTGCATATAATTGATATTTTCAACGTTTCTTCCTGGGATTTGATTGAAATTCCTTTGACAACATTTACTTTCCAGCACTAATTGCCCTGCACAACCAAATCGCTTGCAAGATCACTTCAGAGATTAGTTTACTTTGATCGGGGATTGTTAATAAAGTGACATTCTCAATAAAAGATGTTTGTGAACCAGATGATTTTGACAAGTTTCTAACTTATTTTTATGAAACCAGCAGTATATGCCTGACTTTATTCATATTTAAGAAATCAGTTCCTTGAGTTGCAATTTGACCATGTTTGCTGTATTATTAATTTGGTATCAAAATTATTCAATATCATAATTTCCATGTATCCATTAAAATAGCCAGTAAGAATATAGTAATGTTACTCTGCATGATTGATTCCCAATCGTAAGCACATTCAGGAAAGCAATTAGGATGCATTCACCAGCTTTTAATCAGGAAATGTCACAAAATGGAAAATTTCATTTGCAATGTAACATGTAGAAGTTACTTCTTCCGTTTTCAATTAAGAACGTCTAACAGGTTTTTGACACCTCCTCTGAAAGCAACTTTCAGCCAAGTTGTAGTCAAGTTGAGTCACGTGCACAAGTGCAGGGAGGTACAGGTACAATGAAAATGTTGCTTGTTGCAGCATTGCAGGCACAGACTCAGGCAATACACAGAAACAAAATGTACATAAATTACACCTAAATTACTCCAGCAAACAGAAAGATTACAAAAAAGACCTTAGTGCAAAACACAATCAGAAAAAAATAGCAAATCCCTGTGGTCTATAAGATTTCATTGCCAAGGAAGGATGAAGGATGTGCAGGTTGGTTCAATAACCTGATGGTTGTAGGAAAGGAGCTCTTCCCAATCCTGTGTTTTTTCAGGCTGCCTGATGGTAGCAGTGAGAAGGCAAGCCGGGATGGTGGGGATATTTGATGCTGCCTTCTTGAGCCAGCATCTCATGTGGTTGCTTTTGATGGTGGGGAGGGCTGTGTCCTTGACAGGACAGGGCTGAGCCTAGGGTTGCCAACTGTCCCGTATTAGCCAGGACATCCTGTATTTTGGGCTAAATGAGTTTGTTCCATACTGGACCGCCCTTGTCCCGTATTAGGAGGGCTGCCAACTTCCTCACTCCCAAATAAGGGACAAAGAGTGACGTCACCGCCCCGTGCCCCAAGTGACCTCACCCAGCCAGCGGCCACGTGCTCCCGCTCCACCAATGGCGGCTGCCCGGGCCGGGAAGCGGGTTGCAGAGCAACCATTGGTGGAGCGGGAGCACGTGGCCGCAGGGTGGGTGAGGTCACGTGGGGCGCGGGGCGGTGATGTCACCTTGTCCCGTATTTGGGAGTGAGGAAGTTGGCAACCCCTAGCTGAGCCCACCACGCTCTGCAGCCTCATGGAATCATTTCACTTCATATTTTACAGAATTGAGAGCAGTTAATGTTGGATAAATGCAAACTTTAACCCAGATATATACTTGTCTCCCCACAGTGAAAGCACTCCAAGGAAGGAACCATGCATTTGTTTGAAAGGTGAAAATCATTCATATGGGCTGTCTGTGACCTTTTCAAACATTATTTTGATGCTATGAATAGTTGTCAATTCTGTTCCATCTTAATGTTAACATTCAGTCCTGACAACTGGTCTTTAATTTCCAACATTGGCCATGTTTCTCTTTCAATGGATACTGCCCGACCTACTGAGAAACTACATCGTTTTATGTTTTACGTCTTGTGTTTTATGTTTTATATTTTAAAACCTTTTATGTTTTCATTTACTATGAATAATTCTTTACCTCATCCATATCTCTCAAAAGAATACAAAGGGGTAAAAGACGATAATGCATGTGGGCAGCCAGGGTGGTGCAGTGATAGAGTTGCTGCCTTACAGTACTTGCAGCGCCCGAGACCCGGGTTCCATCCCGAATACGGGTGCTGTCTGCACGGAGTTTGTACGTTCTTCCCGTGACCGCATGGGTTTTCTCCGAGATCTTCGGTTTCCTCCAGCACTCCAGAGACGCAGTTAATTGGCTTGGCGTATGTGAAGAAAAAAATTGTCCCTAGTGCATGTAGGATAGTGTTAATGTGCGGGGATTGCTGGTCGGTGCGGATTTGGTGGGCCGAAGGGCCTGTTTCTGCACTGTATCTCTAATCTAATCCAATCTAAATGTGGCTCCCTGGGAATCCTCAGTATCTTGCTTCACTTAGCCACATGTAGAACTTGATGATGGGTTTTCAGAAGACTGTTTAGCAAACGGCACACAAACCTGAGTCTAATGTCCTTATCTGATGGCCTGCGTTTGCAACAAGGAATGCTGCTACTGTTAACAATCTTACAAACTCCCCAAATGAAAGATGTGAAGATAAAAACAAGATTCAGGCTATAAATTGCTCAGGGTACAATTCATTGTGAGAATGAGAAAAGGGAACTGTTAAGTAGAAATTTAAGTCAGTGTGCAGCTGACCATCATAAATGCTGACTTTATATAATTTGTATCAAATGGAACAGAATGTGACAAACTAGTTCTGCAGATATTGCAATTATTTCCATGGGTAAATATCTTTGCAAACTAAACTCACTCTAGATAGATGAGTTGTGTTTCAATATTACTAAAGAGTAACATAGTATAGAAATATCTTAATGGACACATCTTAATAATAATAACCACATATTTAAGTCAGTTCCATTAGGACACAATAAATAGCTCTCTAAATTCTGATTTATATCACTCCAGATGCGAATCATATTGTTTTTGAAGTTTTCAATGTCAAATTTTAAATGATCTTAAAAATACTTTGGTACAATATGGGGAAATTACTGATCATATTGCTCTTCCATTTTATCTATTTTAAACAAACTCTGTAGAAATGCATAAGAAGCAGCAGAAATTATTAAAAAATAATCCCCCTGGGTATTCACTTTGTACCAAATCCACCAATCCATTTCTCTGAAGATAGACATAAAAAGCTGGAGTTACTCAGCGGGCCATCTCTGCAGAGAAGGAATGGGTAACGTTTCGGCTGCCTGTCCTGCTGAGTTACTCCAGCTTTTTGTGTCTCTCTTCGGTTTAAACCAGCATCTGCAGTTCCTTCCTACACAATCCATTTCTCTGTCCTTATTTCACCAAATAATATTACAATCATTTTTAACGTGGCTGTATATTCCCTGCATCTGAAAGATAAATCTTTGTCCCCAGCCACAATGTAGAATAACAGCTGTAGTCATAAATTTATGAATAACAGCTGTAGTCATAAATTGCAGATTTTTGTATCCAAAAAGTGTAGAGAATTTAATAGCAGGTTACATGTTTTAGTGGAAGCTAAAAATAGGGTTGGCAACTGTCCCGTATTTGCCGGGACATCCCGTATTTTGGGCTAAATTAGTTTGTCCCGTACGGGACCGCCCTTGTCCCGTATTAGTAGGGTTGCCAACTTCCTCACTCCCAAATATGGGACAAAGGGTGACATCACCGCCCCGCGCTCCATTTGACCTCACCCAGCGAGCGGCCACCTGCTCCCACCCCACCAATGGCGGCCGCCCTGGCCGGGAGCACGTGGAATGTTGGATGCTGGAATGTTGAGTAAAACCAAAGTGCTGGAGTAACTCAGCAAGTAAGGCAGCTTCTCTGGAGGGAATGGATTGGTGATGTTTCAAGCTTGTAGTGGGCCCACTACAAATGACCACCATAGGCTAAAGGACTTGCTTTTGAACTAGCCGTGATTACTTTTGCTATGTTGTTTGCAATAGTGGGATCAAAAAACAAATATGTTCCAGCACTCAGAAAGTCATAGAAAACTAAACAAGCAGTAACCATGGTTTTGGCTAGCTTGAATTGAATACAGACCATCTCCAAGAGAGCCTTAGAAACAAATGAGTCAACATTCCCCATGCTTTGTGAACATTGGAATTTCCACTGAGTGGAAGAAGAAATGTTAAAATAACAGGTATAATTCCAATGCAACCAACTGGAATTAATTGCTTCAAAAGCTGGAAAACAAACTCAAAATACTTATGTTCTTCAGATGAAACATTGCTGCAAATCACCTTTGCACAATGAAGTGCTGTATTATAAACTCGCAGAGGCAACAACAAAACTTAATATTTGAAGTTTAGTTATTGCTTTTTGGTTACTAAAGAACAGACAGGAGAAATGCTTTAGCACATGGGAGAAGGTAGATTTGATCAATCAGCTGGCTCTGAGAGGGGTCGTCTTGGTTTTTTATGGTATGAAAGAGGTTTGATTGCATTAGCTGCCCATGACAGGTCCTCCCCAGCTTACGGCCAGGTCCCATTACTGAGAACTACGCATAACCCAAACAGTACCCGAGCCAGGGGTTCATAAGCTGTGGAAGAACTCTACGTCATTTTCAATGACCAGCATGAAACTCTCCTGAAACTGCCATTTGCACCAATGTCCAAACAACATCCCATTAATCTAAAGAGTGACTGAATAAAATAGCAAAGTACATGCAACAAAGTTTTTAAAGTGTTCTACAGTTCTCATTGAAGGTTCAATATCTAGTGCCACTTGAATTTAAGAGTTCGTGGTTGATCACAATGAGCTCACTAACTTTCTCCACTGATTTAGTCAGCAACAAACAAGTGCATTAAAACACCAAAGCACACCAATTTTTTGAAAAATGTCTAAACACTGCATGAAAAATAAAACTCTCTGTTCATAATTGTTTATATAATTTCCAACAGAAGATCCACCTGTCAGGAAATTAGACCAGACACCTAGAAAAAGAAATATTGAACAGCACAGCAAAAGAACAGGCTCTTCAGCCCACAATGGCTATGCTGAATATGATGCCGAGACCTTCACTGATCTACCTGCATTCATCCAATATCCCTCCATTCCCTGCATACCAATATGCCTAGCCAAAAGTCTTTTAAATAGCACTAAAGTATCAGCTTCAACTACATCCCCCAACAGCGTGTTCCAGGCACTCCCCAAAATAAACTTGCCCCAAGTCTCCTTTAAACTTTGCCCCACTCACCTTAAACCTATGTGCTCTAATACTTGATTTTTCCATCCTGGGAACAAGATTCTGACTGTCCATCCTTTTTCTATACCTCCCATCATTTTATATATTTCCATCAGCTCTCCCCACAACTTCTGGTGTTGCAGACAAAAGGCAACAGTCCAACCTAGGGTTGCCAACTGTCCAGGGTTGTCCAACCTAGGGTTGCCAACTGTCCCGTATTAGCCGGAACATCCCGTATTTTGGGCTAAATTGGTTTGTCCCGTATTAGGCTCGGACACTGTAGCCCCCGGCACTGTAGGTTTGCGACATTTTATTTGTGTAGGTCCGGAGGCCCGGGCGCTAAAGGGGCGACCAGAACTTCATGTAACGTCACCCAACATGATATCTTCAATGTACAGGGAGTTGGTTTGTTTTCATTATAGAACAAATTGATCTTCAAAATCTGCTGACAGTAATAGAGGAAGTACAGAACATTGAAAGTAATTAATGAGATCCAATTTAAAGAGATATCACTGGGACATCTTAAATATAATAACTCATTGCTCTCCCATTATTTTTTTTCCCATTAGAAATATCTGCTTAGCTGAGCATGGGAGTAACAGCTATCTCCCAGTTCAACTTTAGCTTACGTCAGTCTTGCAATAAACTGCTGCTCTGATCACCGTTCCCAGTTTGCCACTGGCTGGTTGGTGGATATTGCCGCTCCTAACTAATCAGTTGTAGCCTCCAGGGTCATATCCAGTTCGTTGAGAACACTCCCTGCAAAGCCGTCCCACAGGTCAGAAGACCCATGCACTGTTAAACAACATGTATTTCCTCCTCCCCCGACTATATCCTATCCTCCCTTGTCTACATCCTCCCTGTCTGACCTCTTGAGAACATTATGGAGAGAGGTCTTTTACAGTGACAGCCATCAGGCAGATGCAGGTGTGAATCCGGCAAATAACCTCTCTCTCCGTCCCTCCCCCACACTACACATTGTACTAGTTTCACTGTCGGCCTGGTGAGTTTCAATGTCTGTGTAACTCGTTTTCACTGAACCCATAGCTAACAATGGCCTGTTTCCTTCATCATCATCACTTTTTTTGCTTATCTTTCATTCATTTGTTCTGTATCTCTCATTCCCCTTTCCCCTGACTCAGTCTGAAGGGTCCCGACCCAAATCATCACCTATTCCTTTTCTCCAGAGATGCTGTCTGACCTACTGAGTTACTCCTGCTTTTAGTATCTATCTTCAGTTTAAACCAGTAACTGCAGTTCCTTCCTACACAAGTAACTGGATCCATTGGTTTCAGAGCCTCCTTGTGAAACATCAGATTTTAATGTCTCCCAAATGGAGTATACATGATGACAATTCCTTAAACGAGTCTCCAATGTCTTGTTTCTTTTTGGGGATTTCTGAATAGTCAGACCTACACACAGCATTTATGTAGAACAGATATTGTTCACACTCCAATTTCGAAATAGACACAAATGCTGGAGTAACTCAGGAGACGGGCAGCATCTCTGGAGAGCAGGAATGGGTGACGTTTCGGGTTGAGACCCTTCTTCAGACTGATCAGTCTGAATCAGTCTGATCTGTCGACCCAAAACGTCACCCGTTCCTTCTCTCCAGAGATGCTGCCTGGAGTTACTCCAGCATTTTGTGTCCACCTTCGATTTAAACCAGCATCTGCAGTTCTTTCCTATCCAATTTCTAAATAACACTTTGGAAGCGAGAGAGAAGTTAAAGAAGCTGGGAATTGGGAAACAGGGAAAGGAAATACCAAGAGGGGGAATTTAAAGAAACTTAAGGAAACAAAGAAAATGCTGTGGGTACTGAAACTACAAAATAAGCATGGAAATGGGAACAGGCTCAATTACATACAGCCAATTATACTTAATCTGATTATTTGTCAGTTGAACAAATTATTATCTTTTGTTGTGAGCATGGTAAATTCAGCATATTTTTTCCATGGCCAAGTTTATAGGGGAATAGACATAACAAATCGAACATTCCTTTTCCCGAATGCAGATATGACTGTGCCACAAGGTCACTGGCATTATTTGTTACCAGTCTTGCAACTGTAGACTTTTTATGAGATGGGTCTTGTGTTAAAAATGCTTCCACCACTCCCCCCCCACCCCCTCCCCCCCCCCCCCCCCCCCCCCACACACACACCACACACACACACAGTCCACTTTAATTTATTTTTTATTTTCCATAGACAGTACTATTGAGGTCAATAAGACTGAAATACAAAATGGGAAGAAAACATACCTAGTTCTGATCCAGACAGTTCAAACGTGAGAAAGCTAGGTTTGAATTAATTTAAAACACTGAAAAATCACTCATGCCTCAACATTCAATGCTCCAACACCTCAAGAACAGAGATATGTGCTCTTAACTATAGTTGTATTTAAGTAGTTACAATTTTCAAAGGAGTGTGATCTTTGGATGAAACCATTTAAGTTGCTGAGGGAAACTGTAAGCAGCAGCAACTGACTTTGAAAGTATTGGCTCACACTGTAGCTGTGGTTACCTTGCTGCCAGGTTCTGGGCTGCTGTTCTTGGCAAGCCAAATGAAATGAATGCTGCAGAAATGTAAGCTATAAATTCTGCCTTGTATAGTGCTGATAGTTAATACCCCCAACCAAATGCAACAGAGAATGAAAGAAGTAGGAAGAAATTGCAGATGCTGGTCTAGCTAGATAGACCTCTTAAAGATAGCGGAGTCAAGGGATATGGGGAGAAGGCAGGAACGGGGTACTGATTGTTAATGATCAGCCATAATCACATTGAATGGCGGTGCTGGCTCAAAGAGCCGAATGGCCAACTCCTGCACCTATTGTCTATTGTCTATTATTGTCTATACCGAACATAGACACAAAATGCTGGAGGAACTCAGCCGCTCTGACAGCATCTCTGGAGAAGATTCAAGAGATTCAAGATTCAAGATATCTTTATTTGTCATCCAAAAAACAAGTTTTTTGGACGAAAAGGAATAGGTGACATTTTGGGTTGGCACCCTTCTTCACCCTGAAACGTCACCTATTCCTTTTGAGGCTGTCTGAGCTGCCGAGTTACTCCAGCTTTTTTCTCCAGAGATGCTGTCTGACCCACTGAGTTACTCCAGCTTTCAGTCTGAAGAAGGGTCTCTACCCGAAACGTCACCCATTCCTTCTCTCCTGAGATGCTGCCTGACCTGTTGAGTTACTCCAGCATTTTGTGAAATAAATACCTTCGATTTGTACCAGCATCTGCAGTTATTTTCTTACACCAGCTTTCTGTGTCTCTTTTCAGAGAACGAAAGGGTGTGCATTTGTATAGCCTCTCTCATTGCCCCACGTAATCCAAGTGTAGTGTAATATTATGATGAGAGAAATGTAGCAGCCAATCTGCATACGACAGCATCAAACAATACTGATATATGACCAGTGACTTGTTTCAGTCATGTTCATTGAATGTCAGATATTGGGGGATACTGGAGTGAGGACCCCTGCTCTTTCTTGACGAACGAGTCATGAATTTTCCACATCCTGAGACGGCATGCAAAGCATTGTTTTAATATCTCATCCAAGATGCGCAGTTTCTGACTACATTCCCTGTTCTACATTAGAAGGTCAGCCTATATCTAGTGCTCGAATCTTTGCATTGGCTTTGGACGGCTTGAGGCAACAGAGAAGCAAAGCAATCTGACTATTTTTGCTCTGTATGGTCATTGAAACATAGAAACATAAAAACATAGAAAATAGGTGCAGGAGGAGGCCATTTTGGCCCTTCAAGCCAGCACCGCCATTCATTATGATCATGGCTGATCATCCACAATCAGTAACCTGTGCCCAACTTCTCCCCATATCCCTTGATTGCACTAGCCCCTAGAGCTCTATCTAATTCTCTCTTAAATTCATCTAGTGATTTGGCCTCCATTGCCCTCTGTGGCAGAGAATTCCACAAATTCACAACTCTCTGAGTGAAAAAGTTCCTTCTCACCTCAGTTTTAAATGGCCTCCCCTTTATTCTACTACTGTGGCCCCTGGTTCCTGTATTTTTTTTACTGTATCTAGCTTGTCCAGTCCTTTTATGATTTTATATGTCTTTATAAGATCCCCTCTCATCCTTCTAAACTCCAGTGAATACAAGCCTAGTCTTTTCAATCTTTCCTCATATGACAGTCCTGCCATCCCAGGGATCAATCTCGTGAACCTACGCTGCACTGCCTCAATTATAAGGATGTCCTTCCTCAAATTAGGTGACCAAAACTGTACACAGTACTCCAGATGTGGTCTTACCAGGGCTCCATACAACTGCAGAAGAACCTCTTTACTCCTATACTGAAATCCTCTCGTTATGAAGGCCAACATGCCATTAGCTTTCTTCACTGCTTGCTGTACCTGCACGCCAACTTTCAGTGACTGATGTACAAGGACACCCAGGTAACCCTTACCTAACCTGACACCATTGAGATAATAATCTGCCTCCTTGTTTTTGCCGCCAAAGTGGATAACCTCACATTTATCTACATTATACTGCATCTGCCACGCATCTGCCCACTCACTCAACCTGTCCAGGTCACCCTGCAACCTCCTAACACCCTCTTCGCAGTTCACACTGTCACCCAGCTTTGTGTCATCTGCAAACTTGCAAGTGTTAGTTCTAATTCCTTCATCCAAATCATTAATATATATGGTAAACAGCTGCGGCCCCAACACCGAGCCTTGCGGCACTCTACTCGCCACTGCCTGCCATTCTGAAAAGGACCCGTTTACTCCTACTCTTTGCTTCCTGTCTGCCAACCAATTTTCTATCCATGTCAACACTCTACCCCCAATACCATGTGCTCTAATTTTGCTCACCAATCTCCCGTGTGGGACCTTATCAAAAGCTTTCTGAAAGTCTACATACACTACATCCACTGGCTCCCCTTCATCCATTTTACTTGTCACATCCTCAAAAAATTCCAGAAGATTAGTCAAGCATGATTTCCCTTTCATAAATCCATGCTGACTTGGACTTATCCTTTTACTGCTATCCAAATGCACCGTTATTAACTCTTTAATAATTGACTCCAGCATCTTCCCCACCACCGATGTCAGGCTAACTGGTCTGTAATTCCCCGTTTTCTCTCTCGCTCCTTTCTTGAAAAGTGGGATAACATTAGCTATCCTCCAATCCACAGGAACTGATCCTGAATCTATTGAACATTGGAAAATGATTCACTAATGTGTCCATTATTTCTAGAGCCACCTCCCTGAGGACCCTGGGATGCAGGCCATCAGGCCCTGGGGATTTATCAACCTTCAGTCCCATCAGTCTACCCAATACTATTTCTCGCCTAATGCAAATTTATTTCAGTTCCTCTACCCCCCTAGATCCTCTAGTACATCTGGGAGATTGTTTGTGTCTTCCTTTGTGAAGACAGATCCAGAGTACCTGTTCAACTCTTCTGCCAGTGGAGGGCCTTCGTTGTTGCCCTACATGCCAGGAGGCATAATGGGCAGTAAGTAAGTAAGTCTCAGCATTCTTCCGACTTAATGGGATCTTCCCATGAGCACAGACTAAAACTGAACACAGTACTTCAAGGGCAGCCTCAACAATGTCTGATACACGATGTAAGTGATCCCATGAATTTATTTCTTAGAAAGACAAAAATGAATCCACATCCTTTCACTACAAAATATATATCTGGTTGTTATTACATTGCTGCTTACTGAATCGTGCTATGCTTAAACAGCCACTGTTTCCTACATTCTCAAAAGAATTTCATGGGCTAATGTACATTGGACAGTTGTCTTGCAACATGGAAATATATAACATAAAATCGTTCATATTTTAATTGTTGAAATCCGCTGCATGTCATTGAGAATTAATCTCCGTCAGGTTTCGTCCTTCTTTAAAGCAAGGTGAATTGTAACATCTATAAACATAGCTCCAAATGAGATCATCGGCAGAACACCGATTGTTGCTTGGTCTGATGTGTAGGAAAGAACTGCAGATGCTGGTTTAAATCGAAGGTAGACACAAAATGCTTGAGTAACTCAGCGGGTCGAGACCCTTCTTCAGACTGATCTGTCGACCCGAGATGTCACCCAATCCTCTCCAGAGATGCTGCCTGACCCGTGAGATACTCCAGCATTTTGTGTCTACCTGTTGCTTGGTCTGATATGAATCTGATCCATGTGGTTCACCATTTGGGCAGCACTGATGACATTTTTTAAATTTAAACTTCATGAATCAAAAAGCAATGAAAAAAACAGTAGGGGAGAAAAACATCAAGTACTTAAAACCACCGAGCAGCAACCACAGCAGCATACTTAAAAAAGCAATCCAAGTGTGGTGGCAATTCCAGCTTGAGATGTGAACTTTATGGAAAAGGTGCAAACTCCTTCCAAAACAAGCACAATTCATGGATCCCTCAGCTAAGAGTGTACATGAAGACTGGAATACCCAAGTATTATGTTTGGCCAAAATATATATCCAGCTACTCCTGGGACTTGAATGTGAAAGCCCAGGCCAAGATCAACCCTTCCTGTGCTACATAACCTCAGCGCAGATCAAATATGATTAAACATCCCTATGCAGAATGAATTCCACCACCTGCATTCAGCTAGGTTCTTTCATCCAACTGATAGTCAAAAACAAGAAGGATGCATGGGACAGGTAAAGGCAGCTGGGATCAAGTGCATCCCTGGAGGAGTTTCGGGAACTAAGGAGCAAACTAATAAGGGAGATCAGAAGGGCAAAAAGAGGCCAGGAGATAGCTCTGGCGGGTAGCATAAAAGACAATCCTCAAAGATTTTATAAATACATAAGAGGGAAAAGGGTAACTAGAGAGAAAGTGGGACCTTTCAGGAATAAAAGTGGTCACCTCTGTGTGGAGCCACAGGAGATGGGCAAGGTCCTCAATGAGTATTTCTCCTCTGTATTTATCGAGGAGAAAGACAGTAGGACGGAGGAAATTGGAGCAGTCACAGGAAGTGTCTTGAGAGCAGTCAGGGTTACCCTAGAGGAAGTACTGAAGGTATTGTCGTGTTTGAAGGTTGACAAATCTCCAGTGCCTGATCTGATATACCCGAGGATATTGCGGGAAACTAGAGAGGAAATTGTGGGAGCCCTGATTGAAATTTATGAGTCGTCCTTAAATATAGGAGAGGTGCCGGAAGACTGGAGGGTGGCAAATGTTGTGCCGCTTCTCAAGAAGGGCTGCAGGGAAAATGCTGGGAACTATAGGCCAGTGAGCTTAACATCTGTAGTTGGTACATTACTGGAGAGTATTCTGAGGGATAGGTTATACAGGCATTTGGATGGACAAGGGCTGATTAGGGACAGTCAGCATGGTTTTGTACGTGGGAGGTCGTGTCTCACAAATCTGATTGACTTTTTTGAAAATGTGAGCAAAAAGGTTGATGAGGGCAGAGCTGTAGATGTTGTGTACATGGACGTCTGTAAGGTGTTCAACAAGGTTCCGCATGGTAGGTTGCTCTGGAAGGTTAGATTGCATGAGATCCAAGGAGAGATAGCTGAATGGATAGCAAATTGGCTCCATGGATGGAAGCAGAGGGTGATGGTGGAAGGTTGCTACTCTGACTGGAGGCCTGTGACTAGTGGTGTGCCTCAGGGTTCGGTGCTGGGCCCGTTACTGTTTGTCATCTACATCAATGATTTGGATGAGAACATACAGGGCAAGATTAGCAAGTTTGCTGATGATACAAAAGTGAGTGGTTTTGCAGATAGTGGAGATGGTTGTGAAAGATTGCAGCAGGATCTGGATCAATTGGCCAGGTGGGCGGAGGAATGGTTGATGGAATTTAACACAGAGAAGTGTGAGGTGATGCATTTTGCGACGTCGAACAAGGGCAGGACCTACACAGTAAATGGTAGGCCCCTGGGTAGTGTTGTAGAGCAGTGGGATCTCGGAGTACAGGTGCATGGTTCATTGTTTCCGCGCTGTATCTCTAAACTAAACTAAACTAAATCTAGACAGCTGAAGGCAGCTGAATTGTCCTTATTTGGAAAAGGAGAAAGACTATTGTGTCAACTATCATTGAGTCACACAAAATGGAAACCAAGCCCTTTGGCCCACCAATCCACAAAACCATCAAACCCGCATTTGTATTAGTTCTGCACGAATCCCATTTTATTCTCTG
The DNA here is from genome assembly GCF_053455715.1 of Rhinoraja longicauda. Taxonomy (NCBI): domain Eukaryota; kingdom Metazoa; phylum Chordata; class Chondrichthyes; order Rajiformes; family Arhynchobatidae; genus Rhinoraja; species Rhinoraja longicauda. Next base: position 46,391,848 of record NC_135958.1, read on the forward strand.
TCTTGTGGCCAAATGCACTTTTCTCCAACCCCTTTGGTTTATTGCTGCAGGTTCCCTGGAACCAGATCCTTCTCAGCCCCTCCCTCTGTCATCCCCCTCTGCCCTGCTGCAGCTTGCAAGAGGAGTTAGATGAGAAGCAAGAGACTTCTTACTGCTGCAGGAGACGGAGAAAGAGAACAATGAAAATAATGCTGCTTTAAGCAGTGCCCCTGGGCCAGCACCAAGCAGAGACCAGCGATCACGCTCAGAGACTAGGACCAGAGAAAGGACCCTCAAAGGTTACACTGAACATCAGCAGGCAGCACCTACCGTGGGCACAAGGGGCAGCTTGGGTGTGGAGAGGTTGTAAGATCACATAGTAAAAGAATTAAATGAGGGTCATGCAGGTCAAACGTGGAGGTGTGATGGGATTGATAAGCCCAATGTCTAGTTGCGATAGATGGCCTGCCTGGAACATTATAACTAGTGAGGTGAGTTAGCCTCACCAAAGATCCTAACACTGATCTTGTCCAGTGTGAAAGAGGCTGGTTATTTATTCAGGGCCTTGTGGAGCTGGTGACCTCACAGTGTCTGTTGACTGCAGTTCCATGTCTGCTGCCAATAGAGCAGGTTCTGTGGAGGACCATACACCACTGGAGCTCCCATGGAACAGGAGAGTAGCAACATTCACCAAACAGCCTTGAACACAGAACTAGCTTGTGTACACTGGAATTTAGAAAGATGAGAGGAGATCTTATCGAAACGTAAAAGATTATTAAGGGGTTGGACACTTTAGAGGCAGGAAACATGTTCCCAATGTTGGGGGAGTCCAGAACAAGGGGCCACAGTTTAAGAATAAGGGGTAGGCCATTTAGAACTGAGATCGAGGAAAAACTTTTTCAGTCAGAGAGTTGTGAATCTGTGGAATTCTCTGCCTCAGAAGGCAGTGGAGGCCAATTCTCTGAATGCATTCAAGAGAAAGCTAGATAGAGCTCTTAAGGATAGCGGAGTCAGGGGGTATGGGGAGAAGGCAGGAACGGGGTACTGATTGAGAATGATCAGCCATGATCACATTGAATGGCGGTGCTGGCTCGAAGGGCCGAATGGCCTCCTCCTGCACCTATTGTCTATTGTCTATTGTCTATAGCACCATCCTTGGAACAGCAAGGTGCTGCAGTCGGAGCTCAGGCAGCTGCCACGGTACCACTGATCTTCCGAGTTGAATGGAGCCAGCATGATGTCTCAGCTGCCCACCGATCACCTGTTACAAAGACCACCGGATGAAAACAGGCAGGGGATCACTGGACTAGGAATGCATGGGCTCCCCTCAGCTTGTAACATTCCTGCTCCCTCCCTTGCTAAAGCACACTACCCTAACATGGCAACCAAGGCTGCATAGGTCCTTGCCACGAGGTGCAGCCAAAAGCTAGACTACCTGGTCCACACGATCATCTGACCATTCTAAGAGAACTGGGCCTCCTCAGATTCTCAGGACCAGCCTTGCTGCTACCGTAGTTGTATTGTGTTTAGTAAGCAAGGGTCATGAGGGTGAAGGGCCAGGGAGAGACATTTGCTATTCCTAAGATGTCATATGAGGAAAGATTGGAAAGGCTGGGCTTATATTCACTGGAATGTAGAAGGATGAGGGGTGATCTTATAGAGATGTATAAAATTATAAAAGGACTGGACAAGCTAGATGCAGGAAAAATGTTCCCAATGTTGGGCGAGTCCAGAACCAGGGGCCACAGTCTTAGAATAAAGGGGAGGTCATTTAAAACTGAGGTGAGAAGAAACTTTTTCACCCAGAGAGTTGTGAATTTGGGGAATTCTCGGCCATAGAAGGCAGCGGAGGCCAATTCACTGGATGAATTTAAAAGAGAGTTAGATAGAGCTCTAGGGGCTAGTGGAATCAAGGGTTTTGGGGAGAAGGCAGGCACAGGTTACTGATTGTGGATGATCAGCCATGATCACAATAAATGGTGGTGCTGGCTCGAAGGGCCAAATGGCCTCCTGCACCTATTTTTTATGTGCCTATGTTTCTAAGAGCTGTTTATTGTGGCCTTCTTTCATTGCTCTTTTAGGTTGTAGTAGAATCGTTGTCCTTCTTTATTGTATGGGAAAGAAAACAATACAGTCCAGTGCAGATGATGATCTTCTTGATTATCTTCTTGGCTATAATAATGACTAGACAAAGTGGACCCGTTGGGCCCAAACCTCTCCTGCATTGGTGCAGCTCCCTGTCCTCCCCCCCTCCCCTCTCTCCTCAACCCCCCCCCCTCCCCTCTCCCTTCTCCCCCACTCCCCCCCCCCCCTCCCTCCCTGCTCCCTCCTCCCCTCCCCTCATTTGAAACTTTAAAATGTGAATAACTTTAAATATATAACACCGATTTCAATAAAAAGTACTTGCATTATCACTAAAGTGACAATGGTTAGTAAGGTGGGCCTAAAATGTTCTCGCTATCGTGTACCGTTTTGGCTGAAGTTCAGTCACAAACAAGATAACAAACGAGAGTTTTAGTATATAGATGATCTAAACCCTGATGGTAAAGATTGTTCCTCAAACATCCTCTTCTTCAGCATCCCAATGGACATCTCCCCGAGTAATGGACTATCCTCCTGGAATATGTAGGTATTCCTGTGGATCCCTCATGTTCCTTGGTAACCTCTGGCCTCATGTTACTACTGCCATTGTGGTTTCCGAGAATGATCCTCACCAATTCTGTCATAAAGTCATAAACAGATATAGTACAGAAAAAGCCCCTTCAGCCCATCAAGTTCATGTTGACCATCAAGCACCCGTTTTTTTTAATACATCAATCTTACCCTAACCTAATTTATTCTCCTGGCATGTTCATCAACAACCAAATGCTACTGTATCCGGCCTCATCTCATCTTCCCATTCCTCCTGCATCTCAGAGGAGACCACTAGACAAAACACCGTGATCAACCATTCACTTACTCCTGGAAACATTTACAAGGCTTTCAAGGCATTCACATTCACCTGATGAACTCCCTAATTACATTGGTGAAATCTTGACAGGATAGCATACAAACTTCCCTGATGTACATTGAAAGTCTTCCTGAAACATCGTGTAGTTAATCCATTTCCATCATTACAATAAAACCTGTAGCACTTGCAATACTCTGCCGTAATTGCTTGAAACATTGGTGTCAGGAAAGGTAATGAATTGCAGCACCAGGCAATAAAGCAGCATCAGAAACCGTTCATTGATCATTTGTGTTTTAATCGTCGATGAATCGTCAACTCCTTGACAGCGTGCACCACCTAACTCAGAATAGCTTCTTCCTCTCTACAATCAAGCTTCTGAAGTGTCTTTCCATAAGCTAGGGTACTGTCTTCAATGTTGAGAACTATATTCTCCACTCTGTATCTTTCCCTTTGCTCCACCCGAGTTTGGCATGAATGTATTTATGTCTCGTATTATCTGATTTGACAGCATGCAAAACAAAGCTTTCCACTGTGCCTCGGTACATAATATATTCCTTTATTCGTCCCACACCGGGGACATTTACAGTGTTACAGCAGCAAAGTGGATAGCAAGAGAGCAAGAGATCATTCATTATAAATAAAAGATACATAAATTGTCATCAGTTTTCTGTGTGTTCTTAGCTGTTATTGTTGACTCGTCTGCTGGGATCAGTGCTGGTTGTGCAGCCTCACAGCAGCTGGAAGGAAGGACCTCCTATATCTCTCCTTCACGCACTTGGGGTGAAGAAGTCTGTCACTGAAGGAGTTACTCAGTGCAGTGACAGTGTCCTGCATGGGGTGGGAGTCGTTGTCCAGCAATGATGTCAGCTTTGCCATCATCCTCCTCTCTCCCACCACCTGCACTGAGTCGAGGGGGAAACCCAGGACAGAGCTGACCTTCCTGACCAGCTTGTCGAGTCTCTTCCCTTCTGCCGCTGAGATGCAGCTGCTCCAGCAGACCACTCCATAGAAAATGGCCGATGCAACCACCGTGTTGCAGAAGGTCCTTAGGAGTGCCCCCTGCACTCCAAAGGACCTGAGTCTCCTTAGCAGGTAAAGTCTGCTCTGGCCCTTTCTGTATAGCGCATCGGTGTTTTCAGTCCAGTCCAGTTTATTGTTGAGGTAGACACCCAGGTACTTGTCACCCATGTGACAATAAAATACCTCTAAGCCTTTTCTCCTGCAGCATGTTTCAACTCCTTTAGCAAGATGAGTCCATTGAAAAGCTGCTACTCATGGCCTTGTCAAAGACTCTATAATATCCAAAGAATCTGGAGCAATTCATCCCTGATGTAACTACATAGCTATTAATCAGGACTGACCTTGCCCAACGGGCTCTGCTGGGTGCTTTATAATGAATATCAATTTCACATTTGCATACACGAGTCAGACTGCTTTATTTCTTAACGTTTCCCTTAGCTATAGATGAATGTGTTAGAAGCATTGAGGAAAGTATTATGTTTAACACTCAAAATGAATCCAAAAAATCATTGTCTGTATTAAATTGTGAAGTATAGTCTGCAGGCATTGTTTTGATATGTGGAAGCATATCATATCATATCATATCATATCATATCATATCATATATATACAGCGCGGAAACAGGCCTTTTCGGCCCACCAAGTCCGCGCCGCCCAGCGATCCCCGCACATTAACACTATCCTACACACACTAGGGACAATTTTTTACATTTACCCAGTCAAATTAACCTACATACCCGTACGTCTTTGGAGTGTGGGAGGAAACCGAAGATCTCAGAGAAAACCCATGCAGGTCACGGGGAGAGCGTACAAACTCCTTACAGTACAGCACCCATAGTCAGGATCGAACCTGAGTCTCCGGCGCTGCATTCGCTGTAAAGCAGCAACTCTACCGCTGCGCTACCGTGCCGCCCATACATATGTTATGTATTCCAAGAAGGAGCACTCCATGTTCTAACTGGTAATGAATGTTTAGCCAAAGGTTTGAGCTGTGAGTATTTCTTAAAGTGGGACATTTTTCTTGAGCTTTTATAAAATTACACAGTAACAAGAACAGGCCTAACGCTGAACAAATCTGTCAGCTCTCATTTTCACTAGCAAGATATACATCATTATATCACTTCATTCTTTTCCTTACAGAAGAAAGAACATAATGGAAAAATAGAACTCACACATCAATAGCTTTAAATCATGAGTTTTACTTTCAAGGCATGGCTTGCATTTATAAGCATTTGTGCATGGAAAAAAACAAAATGAAAGAAGTTCCCCATTCTTTCCTGCTCTGCCAGAGGCTTATTGAGAATAGATACAAAATGCTGAAGTAACTCAGGGTCTAGTGAAGAAGGGTCTCGACCCAAAACGTCACCCATTCCTTCTCTCCAGAGATGCTGTCTGTCTCGCTAGAGTTACTCCAGCTTTTTGTGTGTAATGAGAATAAATTCTCCTTGAGCTCCAAAGCCATCTATGCTTTATAGATTGCCAAAGCTGCCACGTGTTGGTCAGTTGAGTGGAGCATTGGAAGGCTCTGGGAGTTTAGACAAGCAGATGCCTAGGTGTGCCAGTGGCTAAAAGCTATTGGTGAAACGTTGGTAACTCAGGTGCCCACACTGATCAAGAACATTGTCTCCACTCCCCCAAAATTGAATGGCTACACAGCCACCATACAGCAGTATCACAAAGCAGTAAAAGCAAACACCACTAACACAATACAATAGCAGGTGTCAAAAGAACATATCTCACCAAAGAATAAAGACAGAAAATGTGTTTTTCAATTTCCAATCACTTTGACAGGTTTCCTGTGGATAGCATAATACGGGTGTGTTTAACATTCAAACAATCTAAACAACATGAAATGCTGAGATTGTTTGATCGGTAAACACAAATGTCTACTTTGGCAGTGATTTTGCAATATAGTGCAGCAGCCATTTCTCATTCGATAGGCTAACCTGTTCAGTGACACAAGGACTGGAGTTAATAAAAGCATTTCACATGTTTGGTCTGCAGTTCAAGATAAAACTGTGATAATGCAGCAGGCTCTTGATCTTTATAAAGACGGAATTGGGTGTCTTATCCTAGATGGTGTGCTCTGATGTTGTAAACAAGAGTAAAACTTGCTGCCACTATTCTATGACATGAATTGGAACATTTTGAAAACCCCAAAAACTTCAGGACTGTATTTAACCAACTGTTGAAAACGGTGGGGATTTCATCTGTCAGGAGCATGATAAGACATTTGGGCATATTCCACACTATTTTACCATTTCTATGTTTAGCTTTGCCTCAGCTGGTAGCAATTGTAAGATCCAGACCTCAGATTTGGCACAAAACCTATGGACTACAAACTAGTGACATTCTCACCCCTGCAGGGACGACCTGCTGCAGACATCCCGCAGTGCTATACAGATACACAAATTCCAATCTTATACAGACGTGTAAAATTATAAAAGGACTGGACAAGCTAGATGCAGGAAAATTGTTCCCAATGTTGAGTGTCCAGAACTAGGGGACACAGTCTCAGAATAAAGGGGAGGCCATTTAAAACTGAGGTGAGAAAAAACTTTTTCACCCAGAAAGTTGTGAATCTGTGGAATTCTCTGCCACAGAGGGCAGTGGAGGCCAATTCACTGGATGAATTTAAAAGAGAGTTAGATAGAGCTCTAGGGCTAGTGGAATCAAGGGATATGGGGAGAAGGCAGGCACAGGTTACTGATTGTAGATGATCAGCCATGATCACAATGAGTGGCGGTGCTGGCTCGAAGGGCCAAATGGCCTCCTCCTGCACCCATTTTCTATGTTTCTATGCTCCTATCAACTAAACATCTGTAAGAAAAAAAACTGCAGATGCTGGTTTAAATCGAAGGTAGACACAAAATGCTGGAATAATTCAGTGAGTCAGACAGCATCTCTGGAGAGAAGGAATGGGTGACGTTTCGGGTCGAGACCCTTCTTCAGAGGGTCTTCTTCAGAAGGGTCTCAACCCGAATCGTCACCCATTCCTTCTCTCCAGAGATGCTGCCTGACCCGCTGAGTTACTCCAGCATTTTGTGTCTACCATTAACTAAACATATTTCATCTCCTAATTTGAGGAAGGACATTCTTGCTATTGAGGGAGTGTAGCGTAGGATGATGAGGTTAATTCCCGGGATGGCTAGACCATCATATGTTGAAAGAATGGAGCGACTGGGCTTGTATTCACTGGAATTTAGAAGGATGAGAGGGGATCTTATAGAAACATATAAAATTATTAAGGGATTGGACACGCCAGAGGCAGGAAACATGTTGTCGATGTTGGGGAAGTCTGGAGCCAGGGACCACAGTTTAAGAATAAGGGCCGAATGGCCTACTCCCGCACCTAATGTCTATTTGTCTATGTATCTATGTTTCTATGTATCTATGTATCTATGCATCAACACTGTCTCAGCAAAATCCTACTTATTCTTTGGAAGGATAAGCCAACCACATCCTCTCCCAAACTGTCATCCCCAGCATCAAAGCCACCATTACTCTTGGCCGATTACACTGGGCAGGCCGACATGTCCAACATCGGACTCCCAAAACAGACTCTCTACTTCCAATTATGTTGTGGATGAATGTTATCAGATGGACAGAGGAAAAGACTCTAGGATATCCTCCTGCACCTAAAGCCCCTCTGTTCAAAATCAGGACGGCATCTGGTTAAGCCCAGCATCTCCTGCTCTTGTAGTTTTAATTTAGAGAAATAACGAGGAAACAGGCCCTTCGGCCCACCAAGTCCACACCAACCAGTGATTCTCGCACACGAACACTATCCTACACACTCTATGGACAATTTACATTTGTACCCAGCCAATCAACCTACAAACCTGTACGTCTTTGGAGTGTGGGAGAAAACCGGAGATCCCGGAGAAAACCCACGCAGGTCACTGGGAGAACGTACAAACCCGTACAGACAGCACCCCGAGTTAGGATGGAACCCGGGCCTCTGGCGCTTTAAGACCTTCAGTCTTAATTACACTCGGGTTCCTACATTGCAGACCAAAGCTTAAAGTGAATTGCAAATGAATGAAAAAACAATATAAGGTAAATAAATCCACAATGGTGCCTGTAAGTGTACACCATGTGTTACATACTGCTTAGCAGGTCTCTGCAGCTGCATTGACAGACTGCACAAAGCCACTAGGTTCTTCCTACATAGCTATCTTCCTAGATAGTTTCCAAGATCCATTTAGCCTTCTAACTGGGAATACGTCTTAAAAGGGGAAACTTGGGATCCAGAATTTTTCCAGCATTTCCAACTACTGCATGAAAGTCATACCATAAAGCCGAAAGCAATTGCATGACATAACAGTAGTCGAAAGCAAATCCAGGTCCCATCCTAGATAGACGAGAGTAATTCAGCAGGTCGGGCAGCATCTCTGGTGAAAGCGGATGGATGATGTTTCAGGTCAATAGACAATAGACAATAGACAATAGACAATAGGTGCAGGAGTAGGCCATTCGGCCCTTCGAGCCAGCACCGCCATTCAATGTGATCATGGCTGATCATTCACAATCAGTACCCCGTTCCTGCCTTCTCCCCATACTTCCTGACTCCGCTATCTTTAAAAGCTCTATCAAGCTCTCTTGAATTGGCCTCCACTGCCTTCTGAGGCAGAGAATTCCACAGATTTACAACTCTCTGAGTGAAAAAGTTTTTCCTCATCTCCGTTCTAAATGGCCTACCCTTTATTCTTAAACTGTGGCCCCTGGTTCTGGACGTACAGGTATGTAGGTTAATTGACTGGGTAAATGTAAAAATTGTCCCTAGTGTGTGTAGGATAGTGTTAATGTGCGGGGATCGCTGGGCGGTGCGGACTTGGTCGGCCGAAAAGGCCTGTTCTGAAGGCTCTGTATCTGAAATATGAAAATAATATGAAATATTGGGAACATGTTTCCTGACTCTAACGTGTCCAATCCCCTAATAATCTTATATGTTTCAATAAAATCCCCTCTCATCCTTCTAAATTCTAGTGTATACAAGCCCAGTCACTCCAGTCTTTCAACATACGACAGTCTCACCATTCAGGGAATTAACCTAGTGAACCTACGCTGCACTCCCTCAATATCAAGAATGTCCTTCCTCAAATTTGAAGACCAAAACTGCACACAGTACTCCAGGTGTGGTCTCACTACACTTACAACTGCAGAAGGACCTCTTTGCTCCTATACTCAACTCCTCTTGTCATAAAGGCCAACATACCATTAGCTTTCTTCGCTGCCTGCTGTACCTGCATGCTAACTTTAAGTGACTGATGAACAAGGACACCCAGATCTCTTTGTACTTCCCCATTTCCTAATGTGACACCATTCAGAAAATAATCTGCCTTCCTGCTCTTACCACCAAGGTGGATAACCTCACATTTATCCACATTAAACTGTATCTGCCATGCATCCGCCCACTCACACAACCTGTCCAAGTCACCCTGCATCCAATCAATAGTCATTTATTTGTCACATACACATAAATGTGCAGTGAAATGAAAAATTACCCGCAGTTCAACAATAAGACCAATAAGAATAATCAATAAAAATGCGATAACACATACAATCATAAACTAACACCAAACAAAAGAAACATTCATCACAGTGAGTCTCCTCCAGTCCCCTCCTCACTGTGATGGAAGGCCAGAATGTCTTTTCTCTTCCCTGCCGTTTTCCCCCGCGGTCAGGCTGTTGGAGTTGCCACGTCAGGGCGGTCGGGGCTCCCGACATTGAAGCCCCCGCCGGGCGGAGAAAAATCCCGCGGCCTATTTCAGGCCGCGCCGGACGGTGAAAGGTCCGCGGCGGGCCGACCCAAGCCCCGCGATTCGGGGCGGGCGAAGACGCTGCCGCTGCCGCTGCCGGAGCTCCCGATGTCGGCCCCCACCCAGGGGCCTGCGGGCTTCCGACGTCCAGGCGGCTGAAGCCTCCGGAGACGAGTCGCAGCCGCTCCCGCAGCATCCGAAGGCAGCCAGCGCCGAATGTGGTGAGTCCGGGCCCAGGTGGTCCCAGGTGCATGCCGGTGGTAGGTGCAGCGGGAACGGGGACACGACACAGAAATAAAGGTTGCGTCTCCACTCGAGAGAGACACTTTTACAGTTCCCACCCCCCCCCCCCCCCCACATAACAAACAACCACAAACACTACACCATATTTAAACTACAATTCAGACAAAAACAACAAAAAACACAAAAGACAAACGGACTGCAGGCAAGCCGCAGTCATAGCATCCTCCTCACAGTTCACACTGCCACCCAGGTTTGTGTCATCTGCAAATTTGCTAATGTTACTTTTAATCCCTTCATCTAAGTCATTGATGTATATTGTAAATAGCTGTGGCCCCAGCAGCGAGCCTTGCGGTACCCCACTAGTCACTGCCTGCCATTCTGAGAGGGACCTGTTAATCCCTACTCTTTGTTTCCTGTCTGCCAACCAATTTTCTATCCATGTCAGTACCCTACCCCCAATACCATGTGCTCTAATCTTGCTCACTAATCTCCTATGAGGGACCTTATCAAAGGCTTTCTGCAAGTCCAGGTACACTACATCCACTGGCTCTCCCTTGTCCATTTTCTTAGTTACATCCTCAAAAGATTTCCCCTTTGTAAATCCATGCTGACTCGGAACGATCCTGTTACTGCTATCCAAATGTTCCGCAATTTCTTCTTTTATAATTGACTCCAGCATCTTCCCCACCACTGATGTCAGGCTAAATGGTCTATAATTTCCCGTTTTCTCTCTCCCTCCTTTCTTAAAAAGTGGGATAACATTAGCTACCCTCCAATCCACAGGAATTGATCCCGAACCTATAGAACATTGGAAAATGATCATCAATGCATCCACGATTTCTCGAGCCACTTCCTTAAGTACCCTGGGATGCAGACCATCAGACCCTGGGGATTTATCAGCCTTCAGTCCTATCAGTCTACCCAACACCATTTCCTGCCTAATGTGAATTTCCTTCAGTTCCTCCGTCACCCTAGGACCTCTGTCCACTAGTACATCTGGTACAGTCTGAAGAAGGATCCCAACCTGAAATATCACCCATCCTCTTTCTCCAGAAATGCTGCCTGACCTGCTGAGTTATTCCAGCATTGTGTGTTTATCTTTGGTATAAGTCAGCACCTGCAGTTCCTTGTTTCTACATTCTCCCATCCTTGTTAGTTGTCTTGTTCCTAATGGTGAGATTTAACACTTTCAAAACACTCACTGAGTGAGATACATTTACAGTAGTTTTGGTGCATCAACATTAAAAAAGGGAAAACTTGCATTTACATGATATCTTAGAATTTTAATTCCTCTTTAATTACTTGAGATACTTTAGTGCTAATAAAGTATAACCTTCCCTGTGGATTTTATCTTCACGTTTCCAGAGCTCAGATACAAAAAAGGGTCTCGACATGAAACATCCCCTATCCATGTTCTCCAGAGATGCTGCCTGACCCGCTGAGTTACTCCAGCACTCTGTGAAACGTCATCTATTCATGTTCTCCACAAATGCTGCCTGAATTACTCCAGCACTCTGTGAAATGTCACCTCTCCATCTTCTCCAGAGATGCTGCCTGATCCACTGAGTTACTCCAGCACTCAGTGAAACATCACCTATCCATGTTCTCCAGAGATGCTGCCTGACCCGCTGAGTTACTCCAGCACTTTATGTTCTTTTGTGAGCATGGAACAGTTCATATTATTATGGGAGCAGGCGGTATGGAGAAAATAACCTGTCATACTGACTGGCAATCAAAAATATAATTGATCCCCACCTAAGATTAATTACAGCATCACAGTTGTTTATTTTGTTGGCTGAGATTAATTACTTCAGTGCCAACAATATAATCAAACCTGATATTTACTTGTCCGTGAAATTTAGCTATGCTAGATCATGCCTTCATCTACGATGAGATACAGTTTTCTTTTTAAGTAACTTTTAAATGACCAGAAATTCATTACAGAAATGATCATAATTTGATGCTTCACTTAATCTGTGCCTTGTTATTTGAATGTAATGTTTTCATGTTATCTTCTCATTAATTGACTGACACTATAACATAATTAGGTACAAGATATAAAGATACCACATTTTCTTCTCATATTCTGAAAGGAGATATAGTGAAAAATTGGTTTACAGTATTTTTCTACATTTCTGTTCTCAATTTTTCCTTGCAGAGGTCTAAATGTGTAAAATCCTAACAGAAAGGCTGCAATCTTTTTTTCAGTTGAGCCACAAGAACTCCAAAGACGTACAGGTATGTAGGTTAATTGGCTGGGTAAATGTAAAAATTGTCCCTAGTGGGTGTAGGATAGTGTTAATGTACGGGGATCGCTGGGCGGCACGGACTTGGAGGGCCGAAAAGGCCTGTTTCCGGCTGTATATATATGATATATGATATGATATGATATGAAGAGACTGCAGATGATAAAATCACAAGCAGTAAACAAACTGCCTGAAAAACTAATTGGGCCAAGCAGCAGTAGATTTGCTGCCTTAGAGCGGATGCAGCGCCGGAGACCCGGGGTTGATCCCGACTGTGGGTGCTGTCTGTGCGGAGTTTGTACGTTCTCCCAGTGACCTGTGTGGATTTTTCCAATATCTTCGGTTTCCTCCAAAGACATTCAGATTTGTAGGTTAATTTACTTGGTAAATGTGAAAATTGTCCCTAGTGGGTGTAGGATAGTGTTAATGTGCGGGGATCGCTGGTCAGTGTGGACCCGGTGGGCCGAAGGGGCCTGTTTCCACGCTGTATCTCTAAACTAAGTAGCGGCAAAGGGATGGTTGATGCTTCGGGTTGACACACTGTAAGAGGACGGAGAATGTATAGGGAAGATAGCCAGTGTCTCAAAGTGAGAGGAAAATGCACACAATAAAGAAACAAGGAACTGCAGATTCTGGTTTGCAAAAAAAGACAATAAGGTGTCGGAGTAACACAGCAGGTCAGGCAGCATCTCTGGAGAACATGGAAAGGTGACATTTGGGTTAGGTCCCCTTCAATCAGTCCCTTCAACTGAAACATCAACTGTTCATTTTCTCCAGAGAATCTGCAGTTCCTTGTTTCTCTATAGAAATGAGGAAGAGAAGGGTAAAAGGGGGGGGGTTGTTGAGAACTATGGGCAACTGGAGCCAGGTGGTGACAGCGGAGGGAGAAAGTGTTGGGGCAGGTGGTAGGAGGAAGCAGATAATGGAGATAGAAACTGGTTGGGGAGAGTAAAGAGTCTTTGTAACAAAGGGGCACGGATGGATGAGGTGAACAAAGTATATAATATATATATATATATATATATATAAAGTGCCTTTATTGCCATCCAAAAACATGTTTTTGGACGAAATTACGTCACCTACAGTCAACAATGTGAGACAATAAAAAAGAAAGCAATAAAACACACAATCACAAAAACCAACATAAAACAAAGAAACGTCCATCACAGTGAGTCTCCTCCAGTCCCCTCCTCACTGTGATGGAAGGCCAGAATGTCTTTCTCTTCCCTGCCGTGCGAGAGATAATAGGTGGACTGGTAGGAGAGGGAGAGGAATACAGGGGGAGTGAGTTCCCTGGAATTGGAAAATTCAATGGTCATGCCATGGAGCTGTAGTCTCGCCAAACGGATCATGAGGTGTGTTTGGCCTCACCATGGCAGTGGAGGTCAACGACAGACAGGTCGGACTAGAACAAGGAGCTGAAACAACTTGCACCTGGAAGCTGAAGATGGTTATTGCAGGCAGAACACAGGTGCTCTACAAAATGGTCGTCTAGGCTACACTTGGTCTTGCAATGTAGAGGAGGCTGTGTTGCATTTCAGCATTAGTTGTTTGTCTGAGCTTGAGGTGTAATAGCTTGAACACGAGGAGCATGCAGTGATTACATTGACTTCCATCTGTTGGGGAATGCCCAGAAAGAATGAATGGCATGCTCAAAGCAGTGTTGAAATTGTAATTGCAATGGGCGTGTCTGCATTTGCATTCAGGCCATTCTTTTACATCGGTAGTCACAGCCTGGAGCCAAAGACAGATGAAGCCTTTGTCTTGGTTTTGTTGTCTCTGGTGGAAATCTCTGAAGCCAAACAAAAAGTTGACACAAAGTAACACCAGGAGCTTTGATTTTTTTGTTATTCTGCTGTAAATGTGGGTGAACCACAAGCTCAACTATAGACTATTCATACCAAGGGCAGACAAAGATAATATTCATCACTGTCTCCATGGCACCCAATTAGACTTTGGCAGAATGAGGAAATGAGAGTTGAAAGAGCAAGACCTCAAAATTCATTTTCTCTGAATGAAATGATCCCGCCTTCCTGTGCAAGTCAGAGATATGGACATCTTACAATAGTCAATAGGGCATTATTTGTCACATTGAAACAGAATCATAGAAAATAAATGCAAGAGTAGGCCATTCGGCCCTTCGAGCCAGCACTGTCATTCTATATGATCATGGTTGATTATCCAAAATTCCTGCTTTCTCCCCATATCCCTTCATTCCGTTAGTCCTAAGAGCTAAATCTAACTCTCTCTTGAAAACATCCAGTGAATTGGCCACCACTGCCTTCTGTGGCAGAGAATTCCACAGATTTACAACTCTCTGGGGTGAAAATGTTTTTCCTCATCTCAGTCCCAAATGGCCTCCCCCTTATTCTTAAACTGTGACCGTTATTTCTGGAATGCATATGCACCTACACAGTGAAATTAATTTTGCAAATATTACACATTCAAAGTCCGGTCGGCCTGCACGCACAATGTACTGGGGCAGTTCCCGCGAGCCAATAACCCTCTCCTTCCCTCACCCGGCCATCTTTGTGTCCGGGGGCGCCTCCTGCAGCCCACCTGAAGGTGCTGGAGGCGTTATCCCGGTTCACCCTCCTACCGACCGGTCCATGCTCCTTGCATCTGACTTCTCCAGCCCCTCCTGATCCTGCCGATCACGAGCCTTCAGGCAGACTCTGACGAGCTTTAATACTGTCAAAGACCATTGTAATTCCACTGTGCTCCTACACTTGATGTTTTTTGATGTGGAATGTTTATCAGGCTTAGTGGCTGAATGTATTTGATCATTGATCCACTAAGCTATGAAGCAATGGGATATTAAGCAATTTGCTCCGAGTGAATGTAAATGCAAAACCAGTGGGTTACCAGTCCTGCTGGAGACCTCAGAGGGTGAGCCGGGCCTACCAGGCACGTCTTCTGTTGTGGGTCCGCCGCGGACAAGTCGGGCCTGCTTGCCCGGAACGTCCCAGCCCACTGCACCTGTATTAACAACTGTGCCTGCAAATCCAGTGTACGTTAACTAAAGCCTCTCCTTGTCCAGTATCCCAGCAATGCGAATCTGATCATACTCAGTTTAAAGAGCAGCAAGTGCCATTATGCACATACCTGACACCCGACTTCCAAAACAATAACTCTGTTCTGGGTTCCATCATGGCAAGATATTATTCTCAGGAGGACATGGAAAATGTTTCCGATATCAAGTCACAGAACACAATAACCAGCCCTGCCTTTGCCAACCTTTAGATATCTTCAGAGCCCCCTTGAAAATTGTAACCTCCTCACCAATATTTGGGAACCTTTGGTTCAAGTCTGCTCAAGCCTGCAGAGGAATGCAACGGTAAGTAGTCAATTTGTTGAGTTTGTCCAGCAAATTCATATTGAGGGTAAAGGCAAAGAGGAGGAGAATCAGAGAACAATTAGAGCAGATTAACTATCCTGTCCACCTGGGAAACACCTGTAGATCCCATATATACCCATCAGCCACTCAGCTCCCATGGAACGGCAGTGGAAGCAAATTATCTTCAGTCCAAAGGGACTGCACAAGCAGTTCAACAGAGTAAAGACCTGAGAGACTTTGACAAGGGCCAAATTGTTATGACCAGACGACTGGGTCAGAGCATCTCTGAAACGGCAAGACTTGTGGGGTGCACCCAGTCAGCAGTGGTGAGTACCAACCGACAATGGTCCGAGGAGGGACAGACCACAAACCGGCGACAGGGTGTTGGGCGCCCAAGCCTCATCGATGCGCGAGGGCAACGAAGGCTATGCTGTCTGGTCCGAACTGACAGAATGTCTACTGTGGCACAAGTCACAGAAAAGTTTAATGGTGGTCACGGGAGGAATGTGTCACAATACACACTGCTGTGTATGGGGCTGCACACGGAGGACCAACAGCATATTAGGTAGGTGGTCATAATGTTTTGGCTCATCAGGTCATAATGTTTTGGCTGATCAGTGTACTGCTGCACTAGCGTGATCCCGGGGGCCTGTGGAAATAGCAGAAGGACAGCAGCAACTGACCTGCCAAACCACTCTCCCTCTCTCTGCCATCAAGCATTTCTTTCCCATTTACAGCAGAGTCTCCAAGTCCAACTTTGGTTTCATCAGTCACTTCAAAACCAGTAGAATCCAGTCATCCACCACAGTCTTTGAAAGAATGAAAAGTAGCAGATAACGTAATCAGTAGTTTGGTTTGGACTGTGATCTCAGCGCGAAAGGTCAGCCAAATCTGCCGTTTTGGAGATTTCAACAAAATCTGTTGAACCTTTATAACAATTTTTTAAATATGATTTTACAAAATGCAAACAGGTGGTGCTTGCTCGGACAGGAGGCCTCAGTTCAACATGTTTTTCAGACACATTTTCATGGATCGATGATCGTTGAACGTTGAACCACTTATACTGGCATGCAGCTCAGAACCGAAGACCACTGGCAATGCAGATTTTACTAACTGCTGTATATTGGGTCACCCATAAACAGTGACAAACTTCCAGTACAACTGATCTCAAAAATGATCAAAGAAGCTGATAGGATTTTAAAGTTATTGTAAAAACTAACAAGTTCAATTAGCAGCTATTTCAACTGGGCTAAAAACTTACTGACCTTTGATAGAAAACATTGAATTCACTGTACTGACTCAAACAAGCTCTTGCTCAAGCATTTAAATCTATGTTCCATTGATAAAAATGAGCACAATAAACCCACAAAGAAAATGTAAAAGTTTCAACAGCCTTCAAAGGCAACCATTTAATGCCGAATGTTTCAGTAACACAGAAAACCTCTGTTCTCTTCCCCATTCAAGTTCTCAAACTGCTCAGGAGATTTTTTTTTCTTTTGAGATTCTTTTTGTACTCTTTCAAATTTCCAACTATTTTCTTACATTTTCTTTTGAAGTCCTTTCGGCTAATCATTACTTCCTGCGTGAGACAGTGGGCAAGAGATGTGTTCCAGGCTTTTACTATGTGGGTTTGGAACATATTGTAAAAGCAGTTTGCAACATCAGCATGGCCTGATGTGGTTTTGCATTCACATTCACACTGAGGACGTGCTGGACTCTTATATTGCTTAATATCCCATCGCTCTATAGCTTAGTGTATCAATGATCGAATGAATACATTCAGCCACTAAGCCTGGTGCACATTCTAAATCAAATACATCAAGTATACGACCATAGTAGAATTTCAATGGTCTTTGATAGCTTTAAATATTGTACATGTAGTCAAGACATACACAATATTTATACAATCTGTGGAATTCTCTGCCTGTTCCCTGAAGGTGGAATCTCATGTGGATAGGGTGGTGAAGAAGGCGTTTGGTATGCTTGCCTTTATAAATCAGAGCATCGAGTATAGAAGTTGGGATGTAATGTTGAAATTGTACAGGGCATTGGTGAGGCCGAATCTGGAGTATGGTGTGCAGTTCTGGTCGCCAAATTATAGGAAGGATGTCGACAAAATGGAGAGGGTACAGAGGAGATTTACTAGAATGTTGCCTGGGTTTCAGCACTTAGGCTACAGAGAGAGGTTGAACAGGTTGGGTCTTTATTCTTTGGAGCGTAGAAGGTTGAGGGGGGGACTTGATAGAGGTTTTTAAAATTTTGAGAGGGACGGACAGAGTTGACGTGGGTAGGCTTTTCCCTTTGAGAGTGGGGAAGATTCCAACAAGGGGACATAGCTTCAGAATTGAGGGACAAAGGTTTAGGGGTAACATGAGGGGGAACTTCTTTACTCAGAGGGTTGTGGCTGTATGGAATGGGCTTCCGGTGGAAGTGGTGGAGGCTGGCTCGATTTTATTATTTAAGAGTAAATTGGATAGGTATATGGATAGGAGGGGATTGGAGGGTTATGGTCTGAGTGCAGGTAGATGAGACTAGGTCAGGGAGAATGGTCGGCGTGGACTGGTAGGGCCGGACAGGCCTTTTTCCATGCTGTAGTTGTTATATGTTATATGTTATATGTTATAAGGCCGCTGAGGCCAATTCTCTGGATGCTTTCAAGAGAGAGTTAGATAGAGCTCTTAAAAATAGTGGAGTCAAGGGATATGGGGAGAAGGCAGGAACGGGATACTGATTGTGGATGATCAGCCATGATCACAGTGAATGGCGGTGCTGGTGCCAAGGGCCGAATGGCCTACTCCTGCACCTATTGTCTATTGTCTATTGACAGTCGAGAGTATTTAATTGTCATGTGTACCAAAACAGAATAATCAAATTCTTACTTGCAGCAGCACAAAAGTGGGCACAGATCCTTCTCCAATAATCTGACTTGATTGTTCATATTTGTTATTTAAACTCCCAACACTCAATATCTCTTTTATAGAGTCTAAAATGAAGATATAAGACAGTTTAGTTTCGAGATACGGCATGGAAACAGGCCCTTCGGCCCACCGGGTCCGCACCGACCAGCAATCCCCGCATTAACACTACCCTACACACATTAGGGACAATTTTTAGAGTTACCAAGCCAACTTACCTACATACCTGTACGTCTTTGGTGTGGGAGGAAACCGAATAGCTTGGAGAAAACCCACGCAGGTCCCGGGGAGAACGTACAAACTCCGTACAGGCAGAACCCGTAGTCAGGATCGAACCCGGGTCACCGGCGCTGCAGCATTGTAAGGCAGCAACTCTACCGCTGCGCCACTATGCCGCCCTTACTGTTACTGTGGATCTCAAAACTACAATTTGCTCGGGCCACAATAGATAACATAATAAACAAACAAAAAATAAGCTCAATAAATCTTTTTAAAACCCAATATAGTACAAAGCAAAACAAAGCCCAAAGTCCCTAATCCAACCAAGGCAGTTCATACTTTGATGTTTAGTTGTAGTTTAGTGTTCAATGGCCCGATGGTCGTTGGGAAGAGGCTGTTTCTGAACTTGGAGGTCATGGTTTTCAGACTCCTTCTTCCTGATGGCAGGAGTGAAATGAGAGTATGGCCAGCGTGGTGTGGGGCCTTGACTACCCATGGTGCACTGGGCAGGGTTCACAACCTTTTGTAATGTCCTTTGTTCCTGGATGTTGCCGAACTAGACCATGATGCAACAGTCAATATGCTGTCTACTGTACACATGTAGAGGTTCACAAGAGTATTCGTTGACACAGTGAATCTCCACACTCCTCTAAGGAAGTAGAGACATCGATGGGCTTTCTTTATGGTTGCAGCGATGTACTGGATCCAGGACAGATCTTCAAAGATGTGCCTGTCCAGGAACTTGGAGCTGTTGATTCTCTCCACCACCGATCCATCGATGACGAAAGACTTGTGAATCCTCAGCCTCGGTCTTCTAAATTCAACAATCAGCTCCTTGGTTTTACTGACATTGAGAACAAGGTTATTGTTCTTGCACTGTTCAATCAAAAGATCGATTGCCTTCCTATACTTTGACTCATCGTTGCCCTTAATTTGTCCAACAACAGTGGTGTGTCGGCAAATTTAAAGATGTAGTTGGAACTGGGTCGGGCGACATGGTCATGGGATAGAGTGAGCACACAGCCTCGAGGTGCCCCTGTGCCCATGGACGAGGAAGTGTTGTTGCCAATTTGTACTGATTGTGTTTTCCTGATGTGTTTCCTTATCAGCCAAATAAAAATTACAATACGCATTGAACAAAAATAAGGTGGAAATCATGGCAGGATTAAAAATGGAAAATCAATGGAATACTAACAGGGCAAAATGCAGGCTTCAAACACATACATATCCAGGATGGTATTTCAAAACTGTTTCCATTCTCTTTGCTCATGCAATGGAGTTGGTAGCTTCCTCATTTTCAGTCTTGTCCTAGATTTAGACTAGCGCAGAGGGTATGAAGGGTAGAAGGGAAAATCAACAAGGAAGAGTATGGAATTCACCTCATCAACAAATAAATGCTGGAAGGTGAAGAATAAATCTTTGCTGGAAAGGACCACTGTGCTTTCTTATTACATTGAATCTTGGCAGTTACTCGTTTCCATTATTGGAGTATATTTTGGTGCATTGAGAACTAATATTATTATTAAGGTCAAGAAACACATAATTGTAACAAAAACATGTTTTGGAGTTTCTACAGATGCCCCCAAAGAGAAATGCATCTAAGACACAAATCTAAGCTTCCTTGCGATATATTTACCCAAGTAATCAAGATAATTTCAGTTGAGATCTATGCTTATATCAAGAGAGATTTTTGTGCATATTTCTGAAAATTAATGAACAGTTCTGCATATTAAATGCCTCTGTTAAAATGGGTGGAAGCAACTTGGCAGGCTATTCTCCATCTCTCACAATCTTTATTCCCATCGATGTCAACCTGCCCTTGTTAACTCACTGATTAAAGTCTGACTCCAAAATCCTGCGTGCATTATCATAACTAATCTTTCCAGATAACAAAAGCAATAACCATTGAAAATGGCAGATAATAGGGTTGATTTTAAGCAGCTCCTCTCATCCCACCCATGGTAAGAGGATGGATAGAGTGGGGTTATAGATTAGAAATATTGATGACATGGAGTGAGGTAGTTTATCATCATACATACATACATACATACATACATACATACATACATACATACATACATACATACATACATACTTACATGGAGCAGGAAAAGGTTATACAGCCCTCATGCACGTCACCCACTCCTTCTCTCCAGAGATGATGCCTGCCCCGCTGAGTTACTCCAGCATTTTGTGTCTATCTTCGGTTTAAACCAGGATCTGCAGTTCCTTCCTACACCACCATTTAATAAAGTCATCTTATTTGAACCTCAATTCCGTGATTATGTCTACCTGTCTTCAAAAAATAATCAAAGATTCTGCTTCCACCACCCTATGGGGAAAGCAGTTCCAAAGCTCACTACCCTTAAGAGAAAATATTTTGCCTTTTCATTGTCCTACATGGGTGGCTCCTTATCTTTGAGCCCCTAATACTACACTCTCATGATGCAGCAAGGAGACTGACTTAACGTGGTCTATTGGAACTCTGGAAATTTTGGAAAGCTGAATTGAAATGGAATTTTGTGACTCCAGGACACAGGTTCTTTGTTCTGCACTTGTGAGTCAGGGTTCCCAGGCCTACAAGCTGGAAAGGGTACAGAGAAGATTTACAAGGATGTTGCTAGGGCTAGAGGCTCTGAGCTACAGGGGGAGGTTGAGTAGGCTGGGAGTAGGTAGGTTCCTTGGAGCGCAGGAGGATGAGGGGTGATTTTATTGAGTTGTATAAAATCATGAGAGGAATAGATTAGGTAGATGCACGGAGTCTCTTGCCCAGAGTAGAGGGATCGAGGACCAGAGAACATAGGTTTAAGGTGAAGGGGAAAAGATTTAATAGGAATCTGAAGGGTACTTTTTCACACAAAGGGTGGTGGGTGTATGGAACAAGCTGCCAGATGAGGTAGTTGAGGCAGGGACTATCCCAACATTTAAGAAACAGTTAGACAGGTACATGGATAGGACAGGTTTGGAGGAATATGGACCAAACGCAGACAGGTGGAACTAGTGTAGCTGGGACATGTTGGCCGGTGCAGGCAAGTTGGACCGAAGGACCTGTTTCCGCACTGTATCACTCTGTGACTCTAAAAACATTTTGCAGGGTTGTAGTCTCTCCTGCAATGTCTGCATCCCCACATCAAGTATGAAAACCCTCCACTATCTCTCCCAGATATCAACTCTTTGCATGTTAGCCTTGGCATGAAGCAACGTGGTAGGCCAGAGTGAATGGTAGTCTTGGGGTCCACAGTAACAATAACTGCTTTATAACTTAATTTTAGACACTTGCAAGGGATTTTGAGTGTTAGGAGTTTGACTAACAAGCATGAACAAACATCAAGTCAGATTCATTGGAAAAGGAGCTGTGCCCACTCATTAACGCTCACATTCCCCAGTGTGGATTGGTGTTGTTCTTTGTATATTCTTTACATTTACCCTGACTGAGCAACTCCTCTGATTGTGCTGATTTACCCTGCACAGTAACATGGCAGAGCTATTTGAGCCACTGCCTCACAGCTCCAGTGACCCACGTTCCAACCTGATCTCCAATACTGACTGTGTGGAGTTTGCACATTCTCCCTGTGACTGCATAGATCTCCACAAGAAGTTCCAGTTATTCCCACATCTGAGAAGTCTCTGAGTCAAAGATAGACACAAAATGCTGGAATAACTCAGCGGGACAGGCAACATCTCTGTAGAGAAGGTATGGGTGATGTTTCGGGTCGAGACCCTTCTTCAGACTGGTCAGTCTCTGAGTCAGTTGGTTAACAACTGTAAATTGCCTGCAGCAATAGAAGCTGGGAGGAATTAATGGGAATGTGGAGAGAACAAAATGGGTTGGGGTAAAATTAGTCTAAATGGATGTTTGTTGAAGGACCACAATATGCTGGAGTAACTCAGCGGGTCAGGCAGCATCTCAGGAGAGAAGGAATGGCTGACGTTTCGGGTCGAGACCTTTCTTCAGACACTGAAGGACCTTTAGATGTTGAAGGACCTGTTTCCGTGCTGGATCTCTGTGTTTATGACTCAAAAGTTAATCTAATCATATCTGGATGTCTGTCCTATACCAACCATCCCCCAAAATATCTGAAGAACTACCTAAAAATTGATCTTGAAACCCAAAAAGTGTATTTTGCAACCAGTTCTACAAGTCACTAAGAGAATTTTTACAATTATTACATCTGGGGTCATAGAAAAAGCAACACTCACAATCACAAACACGGGATAAACAGTAATGGTTGGTATTATACCAAATGTAGCACTGAAACACTGTTGCATCCTGAGGAGGCCAATTCATAATCTCTCCACTCTCTCAAGGCCAGTGGAAAACCTTCTGAATAGTAAAGATGAAAAACTGCAACACGAGATGTGCTTGTGAAAATATCAGAGACACAAGATTCTGCCTCGCTGTCCATGTGGCGTCTCGTAACATAATAAACTAAAGGGAATAACTACGCCAACGTTGCCATCATAACGAAGATAGACACAAAATGCTGGAGTATCTCAGCAGGTCAGGCAGCATCTCGGGAGAGAAGGAATGGGTGACGTTTCTGGTGGAGACCCTTTGGTCTCGACCCGAAACGTCACGCATTCCTTCTCTCCCGAGATGCTGCCTGACCCGCTGAGTTACTCCAGCATTTTATGTCCACCTTCGATTTAAACCAGCATCTGCAGTTTTCCTCCTACACATACTGCCATTATAAAGTTTTGCCATCCCATAGAAGCAGAAATCTCCCAAGCTTAAGTGATAATATAGATGTAAAATATGTACATTTTAATTAGAAACCCGTTAATGGCTGATTGCAAATGAACCGGGGCCTTGTCGCAGAGATGGTGATGTGGAATGGATGACAGCGTTTAAAGGAATCTTAATCTGTGTGATTGCATTGTGGGAGGGAGTGCTCAACATTCCTAAATCCTTAACAGGGAGTTATTCACAGCTAAAAGACAACTCACATGAGATTGATGAGAACGGGCTGTAAATAAATGGCAGTCGACAACATTTTTCCAAGCTTTTCAAATTGAAAATATTCTGAGAACTATTTGTTTCGTGAACGAAAATGTTAAAATAAGCAGGCTTTTCTGCCTTTTTCTGCCATCTGCACCCCTCCCCCTTCCACTTCGACCCACACTCTTCCACCTCCCTGATATGCAATTTCATAAGTTATTTTCACAAATAGCTCCCAGAATCAGTCTATGAAACTCACAATGCCAGATACTGTTAGCTTCCAACAGATGGGAATTACATCACATTTCTTAGCAACAAGGAGCATTTTGTAAAGCTGCCTCTCAAAAATCATGTTAATCGCTTTGACCTTTAATAGGTCTTTGGGTCCCAATGGGTGATTTCTCCTTAATGCTTTTACTGTAGAGTGACTGCAATCAGTCCTTCCTTGTTTCTCTTTTAGTTAAACAACAGGAAATGGTGGGGGGAAAAAATCATTTAGCTTATTCAAAAGCTCTTACTAATACCAATTAATTATTCAGAAAAATAATATTACATTTAATTATATGGATATGATCCATTTCAATGCTGGTCATTTCTAAATCATCAAGAGACTTCACTGACCTCAATTAAAGCACTTGACATTTGATAAAGTATAAAGGACGGTGAGATTTACATTTCCAGAGGAATAAACTTCAATCGCCTGGATATTGAACCCTGGCTAACTGTGCTAAATGCATTATCCAGTAATGCCAGCACAAAGCACTCTGCTTCCAATATTCAGAGGCACAGGAGAACAGACCATTGCTGCCGAGAGATGGACACAAAAAGCTGGAGTAATTCAGCGGGAAGGGCAGCATCTCTGGAGAGAAGGAATGGGTGACGTTTCGGGTCGAGACCCTTCTTCTTATTCCTTCTCTCCAGAGATGTTGCCTGTCCCACTGAGGTTTTGTGTCTATCTTTGGTTTAAACCAGCATCTGCAGTTCCTTCCTACACATTGCTATCGAGAGGCTTTCAACGTGGTAACTTCAGAGGATGTAATTCCACCAAGCATCTTCTATGCTCACCGAGGAAAAGCAGTTGTCCTTTTTGTCCTTTCAGCCCTTTGCACCAGTTAATTAGATCATGGTTGATGTCTGCATGAATTCAAATCTAATGCAAAATATTACAAAGTGTAAAACTGATTGAGCTCCTACTGGAGTACGACAGCCTCTTCAATTGCCCAAAGGGATGCCTAACGTAGAGTGATCCTGGATTGTAAAACTAATGCATAGATTTTACATCTCTCTCTTTTCCTAATTCCCCACGCATATCGCTGGGAACCAAGTAAACTACGGACGCTAATTCTGGCTCTTTGACCTTGGGTGGGTGGGGACTGTGTGCATCTGCACCAACAAAATACCATCTGAGGTGTGTCAACATATTTAGAATGAACCATTCTGTATGGTAATGTGCATGAATTAGTTAATACATTTGCAGACATTACCAAGATTGCTGGAGTTGTGGACAGCATGAAAGGCTGTCAAAGTAAGCAGCCGGATATAAACCAACTACATAAATGAGGTGAAATTGCAGGTGGAGCTTAATCCGAGCAAGTGTGAGGTGTTGCACTTTGGGAGGTCGACTGTCAGGGGAAAATATACAATTAATGGCAAGTCCTTTGATAGCATTGATGTGCAATAGATTTTGGGGATTGGGCCGATAACATCCTGACAGTGGTATCACAAGTAGATAGAGTGCGAAAGAAATGTGTAGGAAGGAACTGCAGATGCTAGTTTAAACCGAAGACAGACACAAAATGCTGGAGTAACTCAGCGGGACAGGCAGCATCTCTGGAGAGAAGGAATGGGTGACGTTTCGGGTCGTGACTGAAGAAGGGTCTCAACCCGAAACGTCACCCATTCCTTCTCTCCGGAAATGCTGCCTGTCCCACTGAGTTACAACAGCATTTTGTGTCTATCTA
The DNA here is from genome assembly GCF_053455715.1 of Rhinoraja longicauda. NCBI lineage: Eukaryota > Metazoa > Chordata > Chondrichthyes > Rajiformes > Arhynchobatidae > Rhinoraja > Rhinoraja longicauda. Next base: position 46,417,418 of record NC_135958.1, read on the forward strand.
GAGTGCTAAAGAAGGTGTATGCTCACCATCAATTTTCAGGGCATTGAGTATCAGAGTCAGAAAGTCATGTTACAGTTTTATAACACTTTGATTAGGCTGCAATTGGAGTATGCATATTGTTCTGGTCACCCCATTACAGGAAAGATGTGGAGGCTTTAGAGAGAGTGGAGAAGGGATTAACCAGACTAATGTGGATACAAGGAACTACAGATGCTGGTTTACAAAACAAGACTCAAAGTATCTTTGAAGTGACTTCACAGTCTGAAGAAGGTCCTGACCCAAAACATCACCTATCCATGTTGTCCAGACATGCTGCCTGATCCGCTGAATCGTTCCAACATTTTGTGTTTTTTCTAACCAGAATTATGTCTGGGTTAGGCCATGTTAGTTACAGGTAGAGGTTGGACAGACTTGGATTATTTTCTCTGGAATGCCAGAAGTTGTGGGGAGATCTATTAGAAGCATAAAAATTATTAGAGGCAGAGATAGGGTAGATAGTCAGAACCTTTTTCCCCAGAGTGGACATGTCGAAGATTACCTGCTTTAAAATGAGTGAGAAAAGCCTTTATTACATGAAGGGAACGTTCTGCTAGGAATGGTGGTGGTGGCAGATACGATATGGTGGCGGAGGCGTGTCTAGGAGTCTTTGAGATGGACTCATGGAGAAGCCATGAATGGAGGCGTATGGATCATGTATAGGCAGATGAGGTTAATTTAATTTGGCAGTATCTTCGGCACAGACATTATGAGTTGAAGAGCCTGTTCCTGGTGCAGTATCGTTCTATGTTCTATGTTATAGTGGGCAAGGGGTTAGGAGCACATAATAAATACACACCAAAATAGGTGAGGGAATGAGATCAATAGCATTGTTTTGACAGCAGTACAAACCCAATGGGCTGAATGCCCTCCTTCTATGTTATAAAAATATAAAATATAAAATCTGTTTTAGTAATGGTAGTTGGGGAATAAATATCCCCAACCAACATTTACTAAATCAAATGACTTGTTGATAATTATTGTTGATTTTCATGGTGCGCAGTGCAAACTGGTACTCCACGTTACAATGCTGACGACCCGCCAATGGTCTGCATAACAAACACACTTTGGAATGTCCTTAAACCATAAAAGTCAATATATAAATGCAAATGTTTCTATTTCCATATTTGAAATTATATCGTGGTGTTCAATTCAAAAAGTAGTAGGGCCATAATTCATGAAAATGAATACAAAAAGGCATGTCTAAATTGGCAACCAGTAACAAGATGCTAATAATAAAATCAACTCTATGTGCTTATTTGTAGCACAATCACATTGAGCACCTTAATTCATTGTGAACAGTGTCAGTAATGTCAGATTTATCAGACTCCTGGATAGGGCGGGCAGACAATATACAACTATTTCTGATTAGAATCCAGACCTCCAGTTTCACTTCACTAGGCAGTACAATATTGATGGCATAGTTTCATCCTCTGTTCTGTCAACCCGAGATGACATTAGGTATGGGCCAGCAGGTGCCAAACACAGCCTACACCTCCCACTGATTGCCTAGATTTTAGTCAGATTTTAGCAAGTGAAGATCAGCAGATTTATGGCCCATTAGTATTTTGCTCAATAACTCAGGGGTCTCCGGGTTAATAACAATGCTCTGACTTTTTTTTGTCAAGATTGAAATCATTTAAACTTGCAAAGACCCTCGATTTTCCCCTCATTTCACATGCCTTGGTGTACCAACAGATGATGAATCCTTTTTTTAATCATAGTTGATTTTTTAAATCATAGCTAATAGACCACCTAATAGACCATTATAGGTGGTCTATAACCCACCTCCTTATAGAAGTATAAACTGAGCCCGGGCGATTCAGCATTGACTAAATTGCCTAGTGCTTTTGCACAAAATCTTGGAGTTATTTTAACAATTATAATACTAGAATGCAAAAAGACAACAATAACCACTTGCATTAATTTTTGTGTAATCTTCAATCCCCTGCATCTGATTGGGAATAGCACACTTCCATTCAGCTTTACAAGGTGCAAATACCAACACTAATGAACCCGACTCCATCATAAGAAGGGCAACTGGGCTGTGAACCTGTCCTGACATTGATTGTGGTCCAGATCCCACGAACAAAACCATTACAAGATGAACACTAAAAGCTGGAGTAACTCAGCAGGTCAGACAACGTCTCGGGATAAAAGGAATAGGTGAGGTTTCGGGTCAAGTCCCTTCTTCAGACCCGACCCGAAACATCACCTATTCCTTTTCTCCAGAGATTATGTTTAAACCAGCATCTGTTCCTTCCTACACATTACAAGATGGATGTCAAGATATTGTACATTAAGATCTATCTACTGGACGGAGAACCACCCTCGTAACAAAGATATAAAAAGAATGGAAAATGATTCCAGAGAATCGTTAGTTCAGGGCCGATTTCCATTTGGGTGTCAAACACATGAAAGGGTGTCTATTTTATTATTATTTTGAATGGAGTAGAGTGACAGGAGTAGCAGAATTTAAAGTGGGTAATACCATCCTCTCTGTCCTGTTTCTTTCTTCATCAATGAAGAGGTTTATAAGTGTTTAAAGCACCAGCTCTGATCAAAATTTCTCAACTTTTAATCCTTGGGTAGATTCAAGTTTTTTCTCAGCCCAAGTGCAACAAAATATCTTTCTGGGTGAATATTAAAAAAGGAAGACTCCTTATAGATAATTACTTCCAAGAAATGTATCCTCTATTACCTGATTTAATCTGGGCACGAGGAATGGGATTGCCCTGTATAGCCACAAGGAGCCAAAATGTTTTCATAAGGTCATAAGTTCCAGGAGCAGAATAAGGCCATTCGGCCCATCGTCTATTGGCTGACCTATCGTTCCCTCTCAACCCCATTCTCCTGCCTTTGCCCCATAACTCCTGACACCCTTACTAATCAAGAATCTAACAATCTCCACCTTAAAAATATCCATTGCCGGCCTCCACAGGCATTTAATTTCACAGCTTCACCACCCTCAAACGAAAAAAATTCCTCTTCGTCTCCTTTCTAAAGGTATGTCCTTTTATTCTGAGGCTATGGCCTGTGGTCCTAGACTCTCCTATTAGTCGAAACATCCTCTCCACATTCACTCTAGCCAGGCATTTCACTACTCGGTAAGTTTCAATGAGGTCCCCCCTCATCTTTCTAAACTCCAGCAAATCCAAGCCCAATGCTGTCAAACACTCATCATATATTAACCCAATCATACCTGGGATCATTCTCATAAACCTCCTCTGGACCCTCTCCAATGCCAACACACCCTTCCTCAGATATGAGGCCCAAAACTGCTATGTCATATGGAAATACATATATGAAAATGTGGATTCCATTACATTCAACCTAACCTATCATTCCCTCTCTTCTCACTACTTATTGTTTGATGACCAAGGTAATAATGTAAAGCTCTGAAATATTTATCTACACAGGTCTGGTAAAGGCTGGTAGGACATTGCTGCTAATGCCTCAGCTATAGACTACCATTTTACCATATTGATCTTTTTACTCAATTCCATACATTTCTATCATCATAAATCTTATTCCTTACCAAGTTCATTCAGATTTAAATTTCCATGTATTAATAAATGAGGCTAATCAGAATTTCTCCACAGTTTTTTGCTTAATTTTTTAAATCTCACTTGAGGAGAAAGAAAACCACTACACGCACTATTGAGAACACTGGTCTGTATTGAGATTAGAGGAAGTCTGATCTCTTAAATAGAGCACAAAGCCAAAGACAGAGCAAAATCAGTGCATCTTTGTTGAACCTACAGACTCCTCAAATGGCTCTCTCAGGCCCTGTTAAATCTAAATACTGCAGCTAAATATATTCACTTTGCGGGTTTTTTAAAACCTGCAGTGAGCAAAGGACTCTACTAATCAATTGCACATTTCTCAACAGATTTGTAGTAATGTCATCACAATTGTTAATGCGTGCATGAAATCCACGGGGATATCCAATATAATCTTGAGGCTAAGTTTCCCACACTAAATCACCAATGTCATTATGCTATAGTTTATCACAAACATAGAACAGATGGGAAACTTAAAACATGACTTGAAATAATTTGTTCTACAAAAAAGTGAATTAGCTATTTTTTAACATGCATTTGCTTAATCGATAACTTATCGCGATCCTTGCTTAAATACACCATCACAGGGTTGATTCTGACTTTCGCACTGATGCCAAGATATTTTCGACACTAACCTGACCTGGGAGTTGTACAGAATGATTATAACATCAGGGGGCTCCACATTTTTGCTGGAAGCATTACATTCATTGAGGGATATAATTCACTGACAGACTAATTCCAAATCCAAAAACTATTTGGTGTTATTTATTAATAAAATAGTCAAGGGGAGATGTGCAGCACAAACATAACATTGAAGGTGGCTGTCAAAGCTGGGCCATTCTGTTAGCTTTGCAAAAGTTGCCTATCGAGCCCTGGCAAGACCACATCTGGAGTATTGTGTACAGTTTTGGTCTCCTAATTTGAGAAAGGACATCCTTGTAATTGAGGCAGTGCAGCGTAGGTTCACGAGATTGATCCTTGGGTTGGCGGTACTGTCATATGAGGAAAGATTGAAAAGGCTAAGCTTGTATTCACTGGAGTTTAAAAGGATGAGAGGGGATCTTATGGAGACATATAAAATTAGAAAAGGACTGGACAAGGAAAAATGTTCCCAATGTTGGGCGTCCAGAACCAGGGGCCACAGTCTCAGAATAAAGGGGAGGCCATTTAAAACTGAGGTGAGAAGGCAGTATTTCACCCAGAGAGTTGTGAATTTGTGGAATTCTCTGCCACAGAGGGCAGTGGAGGCCAAATCACTGGATGGATTTAAGAGAGAGTTAGGTAGAGCTCTAGGGGCTAGTGGAATCAAGGGATATGGGGAGAAGGCAGGCACGGGTTACTGATTGTGGATGATCAGCCATGATCACAATGAATGGCGGTGCTGGCTCGAAGGGCCGAATGGCCTCCTCCTGCACCTATTTTCTATGTTTCTATGTTACTGTTCACTTGTACCTACAGGGTGAAAATAAACCTAGCCTCAGGCAGATTCGATGGGCTAGTAATTAATATTGTATGTTTTTTTTTAAATGTGTTAGTTGTTACTTGTTGTCATTTAAACATTCTGGCACTGAATAAAAACCTTTATAAAGTTTTTGTAGGACTTCAATTTTCTGGGAGATTCCAAAGCTGACATGTTTCAAACGTTTGCAATTTCCCCTCATTTCCTTTCTGTCTCATCTTTCTTAACCTTGTCATGTTTCCCTTGGTTTCTCTTTCTGCACCTGGATTAATTCTCATTCACTCAGCAATCCATCTCGCCCTTCAGCCAAGACTTTCTTAATTCATCAATTTAATTGGCGAAGGGGGAATCCTCCTCGTCACCCTGTGGCCTGCGTGCCCAGACCTACTCTTTCACTGGCAGGTCTTCATCAATTAGTATTTCAACAGTTTTGGGACAAAATAGTGCAGCAGCTAAGCTGAGAAGTAAAGGAGTCGAACAAATAATGGATACGATTAGTGCCTAAAAATAAAGACAGAAACTCTAGAAATAAAATATTCCAGCCGTACCTGGCCAAAACGTTATGGAATTATGTTTTAGACTGATGCCTTGCATCAGAACTTTAAGTTTTAACTTTCACCGATAAATTCAATTAAACAAAATCCGATTGCAGTTTTTATATACGTAAACAGCTTTTGTTATATGTTTTGTTACATGTCTTAGCACCTATTTCATTTGAGGTTCCATCCACTAGGAAATAGGAGTATGCATGTCCTGTATCAATACACGCTAGTGCCGATTTCATGTCCTCTACACTCAATAATCACATCAGGTGCCCACCTATTAATTACTTATCAGCAGAAATTAGATCAAATATCATGATTTACAATGTTTGTTAGTGACGTGAAAATCAAATGCGAAATCAAGACTCAAAATGCTGGAAACGCAGGTCAGGCAGCATCTGTTGGGAAAGAAAGAGTTCATATTTCATGTCAAAGATCTTTCTTCTTTCTTTCCCAGTTCTGACAAAGAGTCTTTGACCTGAAATGTCGATTCTGTTTCTCCAATGACTATTGCCAATGTTCCTGTTTACTTCAGATTGGATAGAGTTCAGTGTGAACCACTTTGCACTGATAACAATGAATCATTTTTATTTAAAGGGACATTACAGGGGCGTTGTTTTTCTACCTTATAAACATCCCACAGTTTCCTCTGTGATTTAATCAGAAGAAATTGTTTGCCACCCATGACATGAGGTGTGATTGCAAGCTTTGGCATATGTGTAGCCCGAATTTAAGCATGGCCCCCAGTTCATTTCAAGTATGATTTCAAGTTTCCCCTCCCTTCTTGATTTCCTGCCTCCTTCTCCATTCCTGTCTCCACATCTGAGTGATCCCATTCTTTGCAAAAGTTATTCCAATTGTCCCACTGTTTAAAGTGCTGGTTCCATCCGAAAACCTTTCGTTCAAAAGGTTGCCAGCAAGAATATGTATTTGTTTCTCATACAATCTTTAACACCGCCCACAGTTACTATGTGTAAATGCACAACAGATCTCAGAATCTCTCACACACACACAACTCCTTGCACATTCTGCACAGTAAAAAAAAATCATCCCCACCCCCACCCCACCACTTGGCCACGGAATAAATTGTTGTGGGTTTTCTGTGTTATGCAACTTGAGTTTTTATATCTGTTGGAATTCCCAAGCCTTCATTCTTTGCATAACTTAGTGAATTTGTTGGATTGTTATTATGTTCTCTGGTGTGACAATGTTAGATTTGCACATCAATTCTCCAATCTATTTTAAGAACTGGGTAACATCCCACATCAAATAAGTTATTTTCTCTTATTACAGAATAATGAATAATAAAGGGCAATTTAATATATTTTTTTAATTTACAAAGGTTATCCATAACATGAAAATCATTATTGTTCATAATAAACACTAAATCCTCTATGATCTGAAAAACGTCTGCAAAAATGCTTGATTAAAATATAATTGATTTTTGAGAACTATGATTGTCACAACTTTATCACAATAAAGGCCAATTCTGAAGTGACTAATCAACCACTTGGTAAGCCAGTTAAGAGTTTCTCTGATCATTTCTATTTTACCATACATAAGGTGAGCCCAATTTTCTTATTGTTAAAATAACAACATTTGGAGCTCCAAACTCTTCAATGCTAAGGGAACTATGACTTGATTCTCACTTACTTTTATTCTTGGAATATGTATTTTTGCTTTTTTATTTTCATCTCTTTCATCTGTCTTGAAACCAATACACATTCTTTGAGAGAAAGCAAATCAGCAGGAATTGGGCATCAATCTCCAGTGAGTGTTGCCGGGGGATTTATCTGCTGTACATCTCTCATGTCCATTGTGTACTCACTCAATCCACCTGCCACCTACCCACAACCTGCTGTGCCACCACAGATCCATGACGTGTAGGACGGAACTGCAGATGCTGGTTTACATCGAAGAAAGACACAAAAGACTCGAGTAACTCAGCGGGACAGGCAGCATCTCTGGAGAGAAGGAATTGGTGATGTTTCGGATTCAAGTCTTAAGCAGGGTCTTTGTCCGAAACGTCACCCATTCCTCTCCAGAGACGCTGCCCGTCCCGTTGCGTTACTCCAGCATTTTGTGTCTGTCCAGCTGTGTCAAGGCTGTGTGTGGCACAACCTCCAACCATGCTCTGAAATGTGCATCACCAACCATGCTCTGAAATGTTGGTGGCTGCCAGAAGACCAACTTTAGAGATGGACTGGAAGAACTGGTTTAGTTGAAGATTCTGTTGAATGACCCTGGAATCATATACTGTTTGCGTTCAAGCTTATTATATAGCAAAGTTGTTGGAAAGTAGGCATGCATTTTGTCATAAAAACATTGGACAGAAAACATAGTTTAACATTTTCTGGTCAACTCAATAATATTGTGCTATCAACAACTTCATCAGTATCTATCAGGAGATACATAACAGTGGCCAAAGGCTAACAATTAAAAGGAACAGAAGAGAGGCAAAAAATGTTGAAGTAACTCACGGGGCAAGCAGTATCTCTGGATAGAAAGAATGGGTGACGTTTCGGGTCAAGACGTTTTGAAGATGGGTCTCGACCCGAAACGTCACGCATTCCTCCTATCCAGGGATGCTGCCTGTCCCGCTGAGTTAATCCAGCATTTTGCGACTCTCTTCGGTGTAAATCACCATCTGCAGTTCCCGCCCACATAATTAAAAGGCACAACATCATTTCAAGCCTTTGAGATACTTTTACCAACCTAACTGGAGAGATAAATTCAAAAAGGTGTTGGGGCAAGAGGACTTTTGAGACGATGATGTTAAATCTTACCTAAGGCATTACTCAGGCAAATACTCAGCATACTTTGAGATCATTCAAACACATTCTAAGGATTGAACTGCAAGTTTAATTAAATATCTTGATAGCAGTGTAACCATTGATTTTTTATAAGCAAATCAAACTCAATTTATAGAACATAAAATAAAATGGTACAGGTTATTAGTCTGCTGCCAAAGCAATTTTTAATTACTTAATTACTTAATTACTTAATTCCTGGAATCGCAAGAAATTGAGTATAATGACTCATTCAAGACTGACATACTCTCCATGCATAGTTCTCCATGCATGATATCCGCGAAAGTGATTGATAGTCCTCATGATGCAAGAAATATTTGATAATGTTTACTAATATGAAATGTTATGAAGTGAACTGTCAAAAATGCTCACATTTTTGACGGCTCAAAAATATGAAATATTATTTTGAATTTAGAAATAATATTTCTGCTTTTATGCAGGGATTACATGAGAAAACATTGTTTTTGGAAACTTAAAACAACCTAAGTAAATGATAAAATGGTAACATTGAATTACATTAAAATGCAAATAAATTCTCATTAGATCCACTTTACATAAACAGAGATGTATATCTTTATTGACAAATTAAAGGGATGATTAGACAATTGAAGCAAAACTAGAGACATCTATACCTTTGATATTTATTTAACAGTCCTTGTTGAAGAATTTTTCCAACTTTTTCTGCCCATGACAACATGGTACACCACCAACCTGTCCTCAGGTATCTTTCCAAACCCATACATTATTTTTTACCAAACCCCTGTGCTAATATTCTACCGAATCCCCATCATTGCTGGGCTCCAACTTCATTGTTCTTAGTCACAATTCTCTCAGTTTCCTTCGTAGTCATGGAGTCCCACAGTATGAAAAGAGGCCCTTCGGCCCAACGCCCACACCGACCCACATGCCTCATCTACACTAGCCCCCCCCCCCCCCCCCCCCCGCCTGCGTTTGGCCCGTATTCCTCTAAACATATCCTATCCATGTACCTGTCGAAATATTTTTTAAATGTTTTGATAGCACCAGCCTCAACTAACTCCTCCAGCAGCTCGTTCCATTCACCTGCCACCCTTTGTGTAAAAGGTTGCCCTCAGGTTCCTATTAAATCTATCCCCCTCACATAATTCCCTCTTCCTTCTCTCACCCTTCCCTTGCTCACGCCATCTAATTCCTCCCTTTACTTTCACCACTTGATATGAAACAATACAGTGTTTAGTCTAGTGCAATGTGTTAATTAGTTTAGTTTAGAGATACAGTACAGAAACAGGTCCTTCAGCCCTCTGAGACCGCACCGACCAGCATCGGACCATGTTCTCCGGTGCTGCAAGCGCTGTAAGCACCGTAAGGCAGCAACTCTACCATTGTGCCACCTTACCGCCCGTGGTTAATAACCATAAAGTCAGAGAGCCATGCAGCATGAAACAGGCCCTTCAGCCCGTCATCCATACCCTAGTTGTCTGTGCCTGGCCCATGTCTCCAAACTTTTCCAATCCATGTCCAAGAGTCTTTTGTAGAATGTTTATTCATTCAGTCTTTTTAATACCTTTCAAGAATTAAGAAAAGCAATGACATTAGAATACATAAACGCTGCCTTCAAACACTCTCTCTCTTGTCACCTACACAGATTTACCCACTAAACTTTTCAGGTTTGAGGTGACCTATCAACCTGCTTCATGTCTACAAGCCACAACATGATATTCTCCAAGAGTACTCTTACATATAGAGTACTCTTCCTGAGTACTCTTACATATAGAGTACTCTTCCTGAGTACTCTTACATATAGAGTACTCTTCCTGGGTACTCATACATAAAGAGTACTCTTTCTGAGTACTCTTACATAGAGTATTCTTTCTGAGTACTCTTACATATAGAGTACTCTTCCTGAGTACTCTTACATATAATCTGGCAATTCCTATATGATTTTTAAAACCCAGATTTTATTAGAATTGCAATATCCTCAAACAACAACATTTGCGATCAACAATGGAAACATCGCACCAAAATAGACAGAATATTGAGGTGACAGAAGGCATAAAATAGAGTCCTAAATTAATGGAGTTGCTATTAATGTCTCTGTTGCCATGGTTGATTGTTTTTAAGGTATCCATAGTGTAACGTATTAAACACTAATGCTCACAGCAACTGTATATTCCCCCTCATGCCCATTGGTTCAATGGTTGAAACTCTGCCCCCTGAACCAGGGGCTGTAAATTCTAGTCTTGCTCGTAAGAGCTTCTGCCCTCTCAGTGCACGTTAAGCTGATCTGCGTTCTCAGGGAACTCGAAAAGATTTCATGCCACTATTTGCAGCAGTCTATGGAGGTGATCTGGTGTGCACTGCATGATAAGGTCATGGAAAATGATTTAGTAATAACTGGCAGAAGGGAATGAAATCAATACATGAAAAGGAATATTTTTTTAAGGGGAACGAACAAGTTAAGTAGCCTCATCAAATGGATGGTGCAGGCACAAAGGGCTGGATATGTTGCATCTTACCATCCACTCTCAGCTCAGACACTGTTCAGTGTTCAGCTCGCGTCTGTTGGGACTAACTCAGTACACCCTCACATTCACAATAACGTGTCACTGTGTGCACAAGCCAATCAATGAGAGTAACTGCGTCACTCAGACACAGTGAGACACTCATTGAGACATTTCCTTGTCGCTTGCAGGACAATGCGATGTACAAACAGCACCCCAGCAATGTCAGACTCAGTGTCTGACCTTGGTGATGATGGTGCCTCGAAACTTAATCCCTTCCTCCTTGTCCGATGGACTCCTCTGATTTACAATCTGCTGATCAAGAAAGCATTCCTTCACACTTCCACTGATCTCCCCACCATGACCCCACCAGAAATGATTCATGCAGTATCAAAGAGCATAGTTCTCATCTCCTCTGTGTGAGCTAATCATTCCCAGAGCCCATCTTCTTGTGTCGGGAAGTAACAGCCAAGTCCATTGAAAGCTAACACCATTCAGTTGGCTGGAGTCTCTGCTTTTAATGCAGCACAAGCTGAGATTGTCACATTCCATGTTCTGCAGAGGAATTCAGGCTGCCGGAGGTATTGGAAGACGCTAACCATCAGGATGACCGAGGCACTGCACCAGGTGGCAAAACAGAGCTGCTGGACAGTCTCGGACAACATCCATGGTGGGAAATGTACCGCCGGCATTCCGGGTCCACACCCTTCACCTGGACTGAAGGAGTGGAGGGGACATGGCCAGAATAAAAAGAGGAGAGGGGTGGAGCAAAAGTTAATAGTGACAGGTGGATACAGGCGGGGGAGGAGGGGTTGACGGGCAGATATGGGGAGGAAGCAACTGGTGCTGGGCGCGAGACAATGGAGAACAAAAGAATGTAGATTCTGGAATCTAGGAGGAAAGGAAGGGGATGAGTGGATAAAATAAGGAGGGTGGTGGCAGATGGGAAACACAGAGGGAGCGGATGGGAAGAAGAAAGGGGATCCAATGGGAGGAGTGTGAGAGTGATGGGGAAGGGGAAGGGGAAAGAAAGTCACACTAGGCCCAATGCTACCCGGGTCATTGGAAATCTTCCCCTGTGAAAGTTCACACATTTCCATCAGCCCTGCTGGAGTTAATGGAGGAGAACTCCATGGAAGTTCCTGCACTAAACTTTAGTTTATGAGAGATTTGGAAACACTTTATTGTTCTTTCAACATGGTTGGTTGCATTGTTGATTAGGTGTGGATTTTAATTCAACACTCTAGTCAAAGGACACTGAGGTCAGTGATGAACATGCCTTCAGTGAAAGAACAGTTCTCTGAAAAATTAGCCTCGCCAACAGCCTGTCTGTCCTTTATACTTTTTTGTTATTTTTAGCATGTGTTAAAGTATGTTTTAGTGTTGCTTGGTTAGTTTTATGTGGGGGGTGGGGGGGGTTGGGGGAAACTTTTTTTCAATCTCTTATCTCGACGGAGATGCGATTTTTTCCTGTATCGTATCTCCGTCGTCACTGCGGCCTAACATCGTGGAGTTGGTGGCCTTTCCTGGAGACCGGCGGGTGCTCCAAGCCACGGGAGTCTGTGGGACTTTAACATCGCGGAGCTTGCGATCACTTTGCCGGGGATCGAAGCTCCAACCGCAGGGCCTGTGGACTTTAACATCGTGAAGCCCGCGGTCTCTGGTAAGAAGAGGCTGATTCGGGAGCTCCATGCCGCAGAGAGGGTTTTAACCGCCCCGACACGGGAGTTTCGATCACCCCGACGGGGGCCGATCGTCGGCTGCGGGGGCTTTGATCGCCCAGACTGCGGATGGTTTGATTGCCTCGACCGCGGGAGAACAAAGAGGAAGAAGCTTGAACTTTATTACCTTCCATCACCGTGAGGAATGTGGAATCCACTGTGGTGGATGTTTATGTTAACTTTTATGTGATTGTGTGTCTTGTTGCTTTTCACTTAGTATGGCTGTATGGGAACTCAAATTTCACTGTACCTTAACTAGTACATGTGACAATAAACTGACCTTGAAACCTTGACTCCTACTTTCCTTGTCCTCTTCCTGTTCTGTGGCTGCTAACTTGCTTAGGTTAGCAAGACCTAAGCATCTGAGACAGTGAGGCTATGCTGCACGCATCCAGACATAAGAATGCTGGCACCTGCTCTACTGCCCCAGCTCACCACATTGTCCTTCTGATTTATTTTACTGATTGTAAGCCTCCTTGTCACCTTCCCATCAGCTAACAATGAACTCAGCTGAGGAATTCTACATTTCCTTATCATCGTCTGCATTGATCTGTCGTTTTCACACCTTATTCTTCCATATCTGTAGACTCCATCTCCCCTGACTCTCATTCTGAAGAAAGGTCTCGATCCATTCCTTCTCTCCAGAGATGCAGCCAGTCCTGCTGAGTTATTACTCCAGCATTTTGTGTCTATCTTCACATAACACCGACATACATCCATCTACCTCTGCACCCACACAGCATTACTAAACTTCACAAAGCATTCAATTTCCTGCACGCATGCTGGCTTTTTCGGATGGCTTCCATTTTTTTTAAAGATGTAGAGTCATTCTCTAATTATACAGGTTAACAACTTGTCAATGAGATGCTATCAGGGAAGCCTCCTGTGGAGGGCTTTTCGAAGACACTATTAGCCACTCCCTTTCCTCACAGGTGACCCTGCTGTACCCCTCCCCCCCTCCCAACTATGCTGCACTCTTAAGGGAATGGTAATCAAAACAACGATGCCTGAGGGGAAGGGGAGAGGATGACTGCAGGGTTTTGGTGAAACTTTGAACTGAAATCCTTCTGCCTCACTGCACCAGATGATGTCAATTGCCACAAGGTCTGAACAAGCCATATGGCATCTTTTTTTTAAACACTGTAAATCATTCAGGAATAAATCTGCAAGTAAATGATAATCTTTTTAAATAGTGCAGGTGGAAGTTGCATAGGGCTCAGATCTTACATGCTGCCCAATGATGGATTCTTCATGCAGTTTTAACATGTGGTTTCAGCTGCATTATTGAAACCCCAGTTTGGTAACTTCGACAATAAAACAGAATTGTCACTGATTGATGTAACCTCCCACCCATCTTGTATTCTTCCAGAGTGTAAATCATCGTGCCCACTAATGCTCTTTCCACTGCTGTAACCCATATGCCTTGCACTACAAATGTAACGGAAACAGGGGGCCTGGAACTTCCTGGATGAATGCACTATAAGTTCAAAGCCACCCAAACTTGTAACTATTTTAATATATTCTGAAATTGGATAATGCTGTACCTTTTCAGTGTATTCCATCTGATGTTAAGGCTGTGTAGAATGCTCCTGCTATAGAGGATGCAGTGCTAGAGCAACTCAGTGGGTCAGGCAGCGTCTCTGGCTCAGCTACTGCCAATATCTATGGCCTTCACAGCGAGTTGTAGGTGATTCCAGTGCTTGTTCTAAATTCAGTGTTCAAGTCCCACTCCAGCAATAAAATTCCTGTCATACACTCCAGTGAAGTGCTGAGAGATGCCAATATTTGAAGGAGTCATTCATCTGAGGCCCCATCTGTCCTTTCAGCTGATCATAACAGATCCCAACGCACAATTTTAAAGAGTCATTACCAGGCTCCTGGCTAACATTGTTCTCTTTGTCAGCATTAACAATAATATGGTCATTATCACATTGCTTTAGTGGGAGTTTGCTGGAGTCAAAAAGACAGTCATGTTTCCAATATTACAACACTGAATTCACATCAAAAAACACTCCACTGCCTTAAAAGTGCTTGGGAATGTTCCAAAAGGATAAGAACATAAATCTAAGCCTTCTCCTTTGCACCAAAGTCTTTGCCTCAGTATTGCCAAATACACAAGGAAACCGCTAGAATTTTTGTGCAGATGAAGTCAGTTTACAATGATCATTTAATTACAATGAGAATTAATTATATTGCTAACAATTTCACCAATTCTCAGCAAAACCGCAAGACTGGATGTCTACCAAGGTTCAAGTAATTTATAGAGAAGGTTACAGAGAAGGTTGATGGAAAAAGTTCCTATAAAGTGCTTTGACCACTAACCAATTGCCACAAGGATTTCAAGGCATGCCTTGTGAGCTGTGGGTTCGCAGATGCTGTGGCCAGATGTACACTAGGGTAAACTAATCTGACTTCCATCCTAAATGCCTCATTTGTACAGTTTAGCGCTCTCCAGTGAAATGTAAATCAATAATATCTGTTGGTCGATTTGTACAAAAGAATAATTAGCCTAAAAAAGATAATTTTTAAACTAATTTTAAATCGCAATTCCATTAAATATTTTTTGCAATATTTTGTCTGTTTTACTTTAATCGTTTGTATTCACTGGTTTGTTAGACAATATTATTTTTCCATATCAATTCTCAAGCCTGATTCAGCTAACTTTATGGCTTTTTCTTCACTGTCCTTCAGAAGGTGGCAGCAAGCCATCTTTTTGACTCACTGCAGTCCTTCTACTCAAGGAGCTCCTCCCTGCTGTGGGCGAGGGGCCTCCAGGATGAAGACCCAGCAACGATGGAACAACAGCAACATATTTCCAATGTAGAGGACATGTCAGTTGAGGGAAATCTACAGTTGGTGGTGTTGCCCTCGTCCATCTTGGTGACAGTGGTCAGATTAGCAGATTAGCCTTGATGAGTGAGTGCACTGCACTTTGTGGATGGTACTTATTGTATCTGCTTTTGATGGAATGTATCTTTAAGTCAGTATCAGAAAACAGAGTCTCGATCAAATAGATTGTTTTGTCCATAAATGAGTTGATTTTCTTGAGTACTTTCAGGGCTGCACTCAACTGTGCACGTGGAATGTAACTAGAGGTGCCAACTATCTCAGTCCCAAATAAGGGACAAGGCAACGTCACCGCCAACGTCAACGTGACCTCACCCAGCCAGCGGCCACGTGCTCCCGCTCCACCAATGGTGGCCGCCCGGGCTGGGCCCAGAGATGCTGTCTGACCTGCTGAGTTACTCCACCACTTTGTGTCTATCTTCGATGTAAACCAGCATCTGCAGTTTCTGTCAACACATTGTGTCTATCTGTCTTGCAACCAAATATACTTTGCTGTTTTTCTTTTTGTACGTACATAAAATCCAAATAATGTTTATGACTGTATGTCAGAATGGGAATGCAAAAATGAAGGTATGAAGTTGCTAATTCTTCGGTCTTTACATTCCTGACTTGAAGTAATGACTTTAATTTTAATATGATGTAAATATGACAAAAATGTACACGATAAAACAACTCAATTATTAAATAAAGGAGCAAATTAAAAAAGGAGACTGGAATTAAATCATTATTTGTAGCCAGACTGAACAGTTGTGGATGAGCTTTAATGTGACTAAGATTGTAATGAGGTGGCAAGCTGCAGATTCCTTCTGTCGATGTGAATCATCAACGCTCATTAATACAACAAAGGACATTTTTTGAGCACACGTGTAGTCTCGAGGCAGTTGTATCTAAACAACACAAAATAAATAATGAAAGCTGGGTTATGGCAACTTTCTTAATCCCATTCCATGCCTCTCTTTCATCACAGTTGGTCGCCCACTGCTAAAATCAGCAGGCCCAGTTTTAAGTGCAAGTAAAACATAGCAGGTTGTGTAATTTATTCACATCTAATTAATGAACCATGACAGATTGTGTTTATACCTCAGCAATCATAACTACAATGAGAGTACACTGTATAATTTACTGGTATTGATGTACGTTAGTGAACAACAGTGTTGTCGGGAGAAAAAAAAATCAACTGGAAAGCCCAAAGAAATTCATAGCCACAAGCAAAGTCATAGCACTCGTATGACTGAACTTATTTTCTCGTTTCATCTTGGAATTTGTTCTTAGCAATGATAACATAGATCTCAGAAAGTGCTCTTAGAAACCATAAGCACATGGCAAATAGTGTGACTATTTTATGCACCACAAAAATAACATGAATCAAATTTCAATGTTATTACATATCATATCCAGAGTATGGAATTCATTTCAAAATAGACCATTTAAATTTTTTAAATGTCTTGAATGTTAAAAGCAAGTTGAACTTCTGTTATCCACATAATCTGCTGTAACTAGATCAACATCACAAGCACAATAAATAAATAATTAATCTGTTGATAATCAAGAGGAATACATAGCGACACTATGTTATTTGATGGTCTTAAATAAAATTCATGCTTGTTTCATTCAAAGTCTCAACAGTACAGCTAAAAATTGAATCAAAATTCATAAAGAAAATCAGACTTATTGATGCACATGGTGAACAGACACCAGTTTTCCAAAAAGATTAATGTACATGTATAACATAAGAAATCCGCATATTTAATAAGGCCCTTTGTATGATCTTTGGGTGTCCCAGATCACTTTATAACCCATCAAGTACTTTTTACTATTGCAATAAAAAACACAGCAGCCAATTTATACACATCAATCTCCTTTAAACAATAAATGAACAAATTACCTGTTTTCCATGTTAGTTAAGCAACAAATAAATATTGATCAGGATGCTGGGAGAAGTCTCTCACTAAGCTGCTGCTTTATGTTTGATTGACTAATTTCATTTGGCAAGTGCAGGTTATATATCATTGCAACATGTCCTCAGTTCTACACCAAAGTACCAGCCTAACTAATGCTTTTGATGGGCATATGTTGCCACATACAGAAGGCTTGGATCCATGAGCCTAGTGTGCCACAGGACACTGAACAATCTATTCTCTAATTCTGTATGTGGTCAGTCATAGAAACATAGACAGAGAAATCATTGATATGAAAAAGGAAAAGATTTAAAAAGCACAAAGGGAAAGATAATTATATTTTACTTTTGCCTTAATTGAATGTTTTAAAATTATGCATAGCTGTATGAGGATTTTGAGTTATTACAATTAGTGATAGCTCTCACATCCAACAAAGCTTCACCCTCTGGGTTGTTGACTATCTAAGGCTCTCTCTGTGTTTGGAGGTGAGGTTTTTCCAATGTGTCAACATCCGAGGCCCAGTCACTATCCAAAATGCAATAACTCAACGCGACAGCAGCATCTCTGGAGAGAAGGAATGGATCGAGACCCATCTTCAAACTGAGCTCAGTCTAAAGAAGGGTCGCAACCTGAAGCGGCACCCATTCCCTCTCTCCAGGGATGCTACTGAGTTACTCCTGCATTTTGTGTTTATATCTTCGGTGTAAATCAGCATCTGCAGTTCCTTCTTGCACATCCAAATTGCAATGCTCATCACCAGAGCAGAGTGGGGCAGTGCAATATATTCTTCATATCTCACCCAGCTCTGAGTGGACATGGTGCGACCATGGGCATTAAGGGACTGAACCTGCACATTCTGGTCTATTACATACAATATATTCTGTAACCTGTCATTCCTTGTCTAAACTCTCAAAGGTCACATACTAGCCAATGATTGGACACCAAACAATTTTCATAATTTATTAATTTACTGCTTGCAATTATAGTTTTTGGTCAATATTGAGAACAAATGCACTTAAGGGACAGCTGATCCTAGAATTTGACATGGCATTATGATAATATTATTGGTCGCCAGTGACATCAACTTATTCATTTATTTTTTCAGAGATAGAGATAATTTGAGCAAGGATATGATTTTAAAAAAGGTCTTTGGTCAATTGTCAAAATGCTCATGCTGTAAGAAACAAAAAACATTTTAACCATAAATTTGCTTTAAAATATTGGCCAAAATGATGCACACTATTAGTACGACTAATCACAGAACATGCAAACTGTCTTGGCTTATGGTACACTTTGTTCTCTCAGTCAGGACTCAGAAATCATCTCCATATGTTACAATTTTATGCCAAACTTCTGACCTCCTCATAACCAAAGCCATGTGTGTTAACATTTTGTGACCTAGAACTTATCTGTTTGTTCTGAGCTATCTTCAATTCATTTCCTTTCTTTATCCATTCCCTCTGGTTGAAGAAGAGAAACCAGAAGGTTTCTTTTAACTTGGGATGAAGGAATTCTAACATTCCTCTGCATTCTAATTTTGCCCAAATTGAAGACCTGCAATTAATTGTAATGAACCAACCCTGGCAGTTCAAACTCCCAACTACATACAATACCAGCCCAACTAATGCTTTTGATCTGCATATATTGACACATTCTGAAGGCTTGGGTCGATGGGCCTGTGGTACCACTGGACTCCGAACCATCTCCTCACTGATTTTGAATGCGGTCAGTCCTGGCTCAGGATCAAAGAAATCATTGATATGAAAAGGACAAAGATTTAAGAAGCAAAATGGAAAAGATGATTCTAATTTACTTTTGCTGTAATTTAATGTTTTTAAATTATGCGTAACTTTTTAAGGGTTTAGTTCAGTTTAGTTTAGTCACGTGTACAGTGAAAAGCTTTTGTTGCGTGCTAGCCAGTCAGCAGAAAGACAATACATGATTACAATCGAGCCATTCACAGTAGATAGATACATGATAACACTTAGTGCAAGATAAAGACAGTAAAGTCCGATCCAAGACAGTCCTAGGGTCACCAATGAGGTAGATAGTAGTTCAGGATGCTCTCTAGTTGTGGTAGGATAATTCAGTTGCCTGATAACAGATTTTGTATTATTACAATTAGTGATAGCTCTCACATCCAATAAGGCTTCACCCACTGACAAAGTGCATTTTAAGGTTACCCTTGCTTTGATACTTGACCTATCAACATTGCAACGCAAGTTCGCAGGACATTCGTAACATTAGTATGTGGCGCGGCTATAGGCCCGAAATGAAGGCAAGGAGCCAGGTGTTTCGGGAGGAATTTTATTTGCTGTCGTTCTCTTGCCCAGACGGGTCTGCAAGAGAACGATCGCGCCTAAACCCCTGCCCTTTATCCCTGTAGCTAGGGGCTGCCCCCGGACTAGTCCAATCCCGTGCCGAGGGGTTCAATAGTGGAATGGCCCGACCCATGGGAGCCGCCACAGGACCCCCCCCCCAAGAACAGGAGGCACGAAACGCACCGGTGGGCGCACAACCCGACCGGACCGCGTACGGAAGTCGGCCGACAGAGGGGCTGATGAAGGCACAGGTGGAGGGACAGGTAGAGGGACAGGTGGAGGGAGCCATGAAGGCTCGCGGCCGAGGCTGGGCAACCCGCACCGGCTGGACGGTCCAAATGTGCCGGCTTTAACCGGTCAATCGACACGGTCTCCAGCCGGCCCCCCATGTCCAACACAAAGGTTGTCTGCCCGTGCTCCAGCACCCGGAACAGGCCCTCATACGGCCTCTGGAGCAGCTTCCGGTGGATGTCATGGCACAGATTAGCAAGTATACAATTCTAGGAGCTCAAATGAGATCACAAAAAACAAGAAGAAATCCCATTATTTTGGCCTTAAAAGTGAACAGAAAATTGCTCTGTAAAAAATTACTTATTCATCCAAATAAGCACCCAAATATTAATTTCATGGGATAATTTTGATGTTTTTTTATCTGTCTGATTATGGCAGGCATTATTGTTTGAACCAGTTGGTGATCTCCATAGTTTTAACACAATGGATAATCACAACAAAGAACTGCCAACAGTGGCGCAAAACTAACATGGAGAAATAATTAACAGTTGATTACCAGAAACTAGAGTCAACCCTTATTTGTAATAATACAAAAATTGTCACAGTCTAACTAAGTACTATTGCTCATCCTTTATTGCCCTTTAAAGTTAGTGATGATTGTGCTTGTGTTGAAGGTAATCCCTCAGCACTGTTTGCTAGGGGGTTCCAGGAATCTCATTCAATTGGGAGTGAATGAAAGAAGGTACGACACGTTTAGGCGATAGTTGAGGTGCCGGAGAGAGTGAAAGTGTAGGGTATAGGGCTTGATATCAGTGAAGTGGACCACTGTTTCATGATGTCACTGAGCCGCTTGAGTGTGTTGGACCTGCACTCATTTTGAATCACACTTCAGATTATGCCATGTAGATGGTGGAAAGACCTTCATATTGAATGGTGGTGCTGGCTCGAATGGCCGAATGGCCGACTCCTGCACCAATGTTTCTATGTTTCCATAGGTGATAAGCGATGTGCGGTCTCGTAGGTGGCAGGGTGGTGCCACGAGTTGCTGCAGCCTCACAGCACCATCCACCCGGGTTCAATCCTGTAACGCAGGACTGTAACATTTAATGCTGTCAGGATTTTGTAAGATCTCCCTATGAAAGCGCAGGTTTCCCCCCATATGATCAAAATGTGCAGATTGGTAGGTTAATTACCATTGTAAAATTGGCCCTATTGGAGGTAGGTAATAGAATTGATGACTGATGTTGGGAAAATAGTTTACAGGGAATAGTGGGAAATGGGATTAGTCAGTGAGTTGACGTCCTCAACGGGTTGAATGTAATCCCATGTCACAAGGAGATATGGAACTTTGCTGTAGAACATCCAGCCTTAACTTGGTCTTAGAAGCAGTATTTATTTGACAAGTAGAAATAAAATGCTGGAGTAATGCAGCGGGTCAGGCAGCGTCTCTGGAGACAAAGTATGGGTGATATTCCGGGTCAGGACCCTTCTTCAGACTGAAGGTTGGGGGTGGGGGGTGGGGGAGGGGGAGGGGAGGTGAAAAGCTAGAGGTAAGAAAAGACCAGGGACTATCAGGGCCAGCCACAAATGACCTCAGGCAGGACATTGCCTGGAAGCTCCATTGTTAGCTGGGAAGGTGTGATCTCAAGAGAAACAATGTGGAGAACTGTAGAACTGGTAAAATGACTAGGGAGGAGTAAGGGGGCAAGGAGGGAGGGAAAGGGTAGGGGAATATGAGATGAAGTTACGTAAAATTTGAGAATTCCATTTCCATATCACTGGGTTGTAAACTAAGCAAGCAACGTATGAGGTGGTGTTCCTCTAATTTGCGTGTGGCAGTGGAGGAGGCCCAGGCCAGAAAGGTCAGTATGGGAATGGGAAGGGGAGTTAAAATGGTTGGCAACTGGAAGATCCCGTAGGCCTAGTCAGACCAAGCGGAAGTGTTCAGCGAAACGGTCACCGAGTCTTTAGGAGTGGTCCTAAAGCTATTGCTACGGGGGAACACAGCACTAATGAAGCCATTGAATATCATGGGCAAGTGATTTAGCTACCTCTTATTAGTGATTTGTCTGCCTCCTATTAGAGATAGTGCCTTGGGCACAAATGCCATTTGCCACTTACCAGTCAAAGTCTTAGTGCTTCATTACATGAGGGATCGTAATTGAAACTGAACAGTGCATAATCTCCAACAAACTTCCTCATTTCTGGCATTGATAGCAGGCTGGGGCTAGAAAATACCCGAGGAATCATCTGAGTTGAGACATTTGCTCTCCAAAAACCACAGCCTGTTTCATTTCTTCACAGCAAAACTCGACTGGGTTCAGTTACATTTTAATGTCACTGATAATCCTAAAGACTCTCTAGAGTTCTAACACTTCAATTGCAGTGATATTTAAGGAAATATCATCCCAAACAAACCCTGGCAGTTCAAACTCCCAACTACATACAATACCAGCCCAACTAATGCTTTTGATCTGCATATATTGACACATTCTGAAGGCTTGGGTCGATGGGCCTGTGGTACCACTGGACTCCGAACCATCTCCTCACTGATTTTGAATGCGGTCAGTCCTGGCTCAGGATCAAAGAAATCATTGATATGAAAAGGACAAAGATTTAAGAAGCAAAATGGAAAAGATGATTCTAATTTACTTTTGCTGTAATTTAATGTTTTTAAATTATGCGTAACTTTTTAAGGGTTTAGTTCAGTTTAGTTTAGTCACGTGTACAGTGAAAAGCTTTTGTTGCGTGCTAGCCAGTCAGCAGAAAGACAATACATGATTACAATCGAGCCATTCACAGTAGATAGATACATGATAACACTTAGTGCAAGATAAAGACAGTAAAGTCCGATCCAAGACAGTCCTAATGAGAAATGAGGAAGTTTGTTGGAGATTATGAGGTAGATAGTAGTTCAGGATGCTCTCTAGTTGTGGTAGGATAATTCAGTTGCCTGATAACAGATTTTGTATTATTACAATTAGTGATAGCTCTCACATCCAATAAGGCTTCACCCACTGACAAAGTGCATTTTAAGGTTACCCTTGCTTTGATACTTGACCTATCAACATTGCAACGCAAGTTCGCAGGACATTCGTAACATTAGTATGTGGCGCGGCTATAGGCCCGAAATGAAGGCAAGGAGCCAGGTGTTTCGGGAGGAATTTTATTTGCTGTCGTTCTCTTGCCCAGACGGGTCTGCAAGAGAACGATCGCGCCTAAACCCCTGCCCTTTATCCCTGTAGCTAGGGGCTGCCCCCGGACTAGTCCAATCCCGTGCCGAGGGGTTCAATAGTGGAATGGCCCGACCCATGGGAGCCGCCACAGGACCCCCCCCCCAAGAACAGGAGGCACGAAACGCACCGGTGGGCGCACAACCCGACCGGACCGCGTACGGAAGTCGGCCGACAGAGGGGCTGATGAAGGCACAGGTGGAGGGACAGGTAGAGGGACAGGTGGAGGGAGCCATGAAGGCTCGCGGCCGAGGCTGGGCAACCCGCACCGGCTGGACGGTCCAAATGTGCCGGCTTTAACCGGTCAATCGACACGGTCTCCAGCCGGCCCCCCATGTCCAACACAAAGGTTGTCTGCCCGTGCTCCAGCACCCGGAACAGGCCCTCATACGGCCTCTGGAGCAGCTTCCGGTGGATGTCATGGCACAGATTAGCAAGTATACAATTCTAGGAGCTCAAATGAGATCACAAAAAACAAGAAGAAATCCCATTATTTTGGCCTTAAAAGTGAACAGAAAATTGCTCTGTAAAAAATTACTTATTCATCCAAATAAGCACCCAAATATTAATTTCATGGGATAATTTTGATGTTTTTTTATCTGTCTGATTATGGCAGGCATTATTGTTTGAACCAGTTGGTGATCTCCATAGTTTTAACACAATGGATAATCACAACAAAGAACTGCCAACAGTGGCGCAAAACTAACATGGAGAAATAATTAACAGTTGATTACCAGAAACTAGAGTCAACCCTTATTTGTAATAATACAAAAATTGTCACAGTCTAACTAAGTACTATTGCTCATCCTTTATTGCCCTTTAAAGTTAGTGATGATTGTGCTTGTGTTGAAGGTAATCCCTCAGCACTGTTTGCTAGGGGGTTCCAGGAATCTCATTCAATTGGGAGTGAATGAAAGAAGGTACGACACGTTTAGGCGATAGTTGAGGTGCCGGAGAGAGTGAAAGTGTAGGGTATAGGGCTTGATATCAGTGAAGTGGACCACTGTTTCATGATGTCACTGAGCCGCTTGAGTGTGTTGGACCTGCACTCATTTTGAATCACACTTCAGATTATGCCATGTAGATGGTGGAAAGACCTTCATATTGAATGGTGGTGCTGGCTCGAATGGCCGAATGGCCGACTCCTGCACCAATGTTTCTATGTTTCCATAGGTGATAAGCGATGTGCGGTCTCGTAGGTGGCAGGGTGGTGCCACGAGTTGCTGCAGCCTCACAGCACCATCCACCCGGGTTCAATCCTGTAACGCAGGACTGTAACATTTAATGCTGTCAGGATTTTGTAAGATCTCCCTATGAAAGCGCAGGTTTCCCCCCATATGATCAAAATGTGCAGATTGGTAGGTTAATTACCATTGTAAAATTGGCCCTATTGGAGGTAGGTAATAGAATTGATGACTGATGTTGGGAAAATAGTTTACAGGGAATAGTGGGAAATGGGATTAGTCAGTGAGTTGACGTCCTCAACGGGTTGAATGTAATCCCATGTCACAAGGAGATATGGAACTTTGCTGTAGAACATCCAGCCTTAACTTGGTCTTAGAAGCAGTATTTATTTGACAAGTAGAAATAAAATGCTGGAGTAATGCAGCGGGTCAGGCAGCGTCTCTGGAGACAAAGTATGGGTGATATTCCGGGTCAGGACCCTTCTTCAGACTGAAGGTTGGGGGTGGGGGGTGGGGGAGGGGGAGGGGAGGTGAAAAGCTAGAGGTAAGAAAAGACCAGGGACTATCAGGGCCAGCCACAAATGACCTCAGGCAGGACATTGCCTGGAAGCTCCATTGTTAGCTGGGAAGGTGTGATCTCAAGAGAAACAATGTGGAGAACTGTAGAACTGGTAAAATGACTAGGGAGGAGTAAGGGGGCAAGGAGGGAGGGAAAGGGTAGGGGAATATGAGATGAAGTTACGTAAAATTTGAGAATTCCATTTCCATATCACTGGGTTGTAAACTAAGCAAGCAACGTATGAGGTGGTGTTCCTCTAATTTGCGTGTGGCAGTGGAGGAGGCCCAGGCCAGAAAGGTCAGTATGGGAATGGGAAGGGGAGTTAAAATGGTTGGCAACTGGAAGATCCCGTAGGCCTAGTCAGACCAAGCGGAAGTGTTCAGCGAAACGGTCACCGAGTCTTTAGGAGTGGTCCTAAAGCTATTGCTACGGGGGAACACAGCACTAATGAAGCCATTGAATATCATGGGCAAGTGATTTAGCTACCTCTTATTAGTGATTTGTCTGCCTCCTATTAGAGATAGTGCCTTGGGCACAAATGCCATTTGCCACTTACCAGTCAAAGTCTTAGTGCTTCATTACATGAGGGATCGTAATTGAAACTGAACAGTGCATAATCTCCAACAAACTTCCTCATTTCTGGCATTGATAGCAGGCTGGGGCTAGAAAATACCCGAGGAATCATCTGAGTTGAGACATTTGCTCTCCAAAAACCACAGCCTGTTTCATTTCTTCACAGCAAAACTCGACTGGGTTCAGTTACATTTTAATGTCACTGATAATCCTAAAGACTCTCTAGAGTTCTAACACTTCAATTGCAGTGATATTTAAGGAAATATCATCCCAAACAAATCCTGTTAATGGATTTGCTGGTCTGATAATTGTGGAACTACAATCTCAGACTGGATTTTGTTTGCACATTGCTGCTTAGGTTTGTAACAAAAAAAGAGAAGTGTCTTCAGGGCAGATTAACCTGTGTGTTGAGATTCCTGGCCACCTGGCCTTCAGCCATGCTTTCTTTCAGCCTTAAACAAGAGGTCCAGCTCACAGAATCTCAGTGCTGTGCAGGGGCTAAACGCACAGCAGCCAGGAGGTTGAGCTGATAGAATGGTTTTGACAGCTACTTTGGACCTCCCCCTCAGGCTCAGTGTCATCGCTGTCACTATCATTGGAAGTTTGTGAATGTCTTTGACATTCTTATTCATTCAAAATGACTATAATTACAGAACGAAAAACAAAGTATGTAGGAACTGCAGATGCTGGTTTAAACAAGAGAGAGTTAGATATAGCTCTTAGGGCTAACGGAATCAAAGGATAATGGGGAGAAAGCAGGAACGGGGTACTGATTTTGGATGATCAGCCATGATCATATTGAATGGCGGTGCTGGCTCAAAGGGCCGAATGACCTCCCTCTGCACCTATTTTCTATGTTTCTATGTTAAACCGAAGATAGACAAAGTGGTGGAGTAACTCAGCGGGACAGGCAGCAAATCTGGAGAGAAGAACTAGGGTGACTTTTCGGGTAGAGCCCCGTCTACAGACTTTTGTAAAAAACAAATATTTTCTTTATGTTAAAGGATTAAAACAAACACCTAAAAAACTATTTAAAACATTTAAGTTGTGAACTAAATTAAATAAAATGCTCCACCTTCATTGCCAATTTCACCCTTTCATTTGAAAGGAACTTTTGTACTTGAAACCAGATTTCATCCTTTGGCAAAGATGCTATAGAATTTCTCAGCCCAAGAACTGGTAAGCCTGGAGAGGTTTGTACTGCGGGTAGACTCCACACAGACAGTATTAGTGTAGTCAGTGGACAACTGGATAGAAACATAGAAAATAGGTGCAGGAGGAGGCCATTTGGCCCTTCGAGTCAGCACTGCCATTCATTGTGATCATGGCTGATCATCTACAATCAGTAACCTGTGCCTGCCTTCTCCCCGTATCCCCTAGCCCCTAGAGCTCCATCTAACTCTCTTTTAAATTTATCCAGTGAATTGGCCTCCACTGCCTTCTGTGGCAGAGAATTCCACAAATTCACAAGACTCTGGGTGATTTTCTTTTTGTCATCTCAGTTTTAAATGGCTGTGACCATTGGTTCTGGACTCCCCCAACACTGGGAACATTTTTCCTGCATCGTAGGTTAGAAGGTGATGACTTAAGTTCATGCCAGCATTTTATATCAGGACTTCTGCCATGAACATAATTAATTCCTGGTTAAATCTCAATGCCAGGCTAGAAGATCTATACCTTAACCATTCTAAATTAATAATTTACCATGCAAAAATATAGCCAGCAAAGGTAGCAAGTGCCTTTTTCATTTCAAGGCAAGCCAACATCAACTGCAAAGTCATCTGGAACAGAGTAGTTAAATAATATGTGATGTCATATGCAATAACCTATAAGAATAATGATCACTATTACCTCATTTTAGATAATCTAGTAATGACAGGTCACTTTACATATAAAAACAAGAAACTTTAAATTGTAGGAAAGTTTGAAATTATTAGATTTACATTGCTTAACCAATGAATGCACATGAGTAGTCTGCAATTTTGAGGTAGTAATTATGGTAAACGGTTAACACTACCCAACATTACACTTCGTGTCAAGAGCTGGTTTACACACATCATGAAATATAAAATCTGCAATCTGTGGCACCCTATTGTTTTTTACAGTTATTTTCTCTGCAATAAATATACATTGTTGAATGGCATGTACTCATTGCCGTCGCAGTTAGCATTAGAGGAGGTCACAATTATTAACAAGCTCAATGGACCCAAAGATCTAATTTCATACGTGTGGAGTCAAATTCCTTTGGAATAATTATTTCAAGACTCCATGGTCGTAAGGGCTAATATTTTTTAGCTTCCATCTCAATTTGTGCAAATGTTGAGGAAGGATATTCTTGCTATTGAGGGTGTGCAGTGTAGGTTTACTAGGTTAATTCCCGGAATGGCGGGACTGTCGTATGTTGAAAGACTGGAGCGACTAGGCTTGTATACACTGGAATTTAGAAGGATGAGAGGAGATCTTATCGAAACGTATAAGATTATTAAGGGGTTGGACACGTTAGAGGCAGGAAACATGTTCCCAATGTTGGGGGAGTCCAGAACAAGGGGCCACAGTTTAAGAATAAGGGGTAGGCCATTTAGAACTGAGATGAGGAAAAACTTTTTCAGTCAGAGAGTTGTGAATCTGTGGAATTCTCTGCCTCAAAGGCAGTGGAGGCCAATTCTCTGAATGCATTCAAGAGAGAGCTAGATAGAGCTCTTAAGGTTAGCAGAGTCAGGGGGTGAGGGGAAGGCATGAACGGGGTACTGATTGAGAATGATCAGCCATGATCACATTGAATGGCGATGCTGGCTTGAAGGGCCGAATGGCCTCCTCCTGCACCTATTGTCTATTGTCTATTGCTGCACAAAGGAAATAGCGAGTCAAACTCACTGGTCAAGGAACATCTATTGAAGCAAAGAGATAATTTATGTTTTGGGTTGAAACAATAGGACAGGACTGAGATTATGTTAGTAGGTAATGGAAGCAGGTTAGGGATAGGTGGGAGGGGGAGGCGGGATGGGGTGGGTGGGAGAATGATGTTCCGGTGGAGGAGGAGGAGGAGGAGAGGGGATATTGTTGAGACATAGGTTGGTAAGTGATAGGTGGAAACATACAAGAACAAAAGATAAAATTCCCTGGGGGGAAATGTCAAGGACCAGAGGACGTCTGGAATGTGCTGCCAAGGCAGATACAATAGTGGCATTTATGAGGCTTTTAGATTGGCACGTGAATATACAGTACAGGGAATGGAGGGATGAGGATCACATGCAGGCAGAGATTAGCTTAACCTGACATCATGCAAGGACGTTGTAGTTTGAAGGGCCTGTTCCTGTGCTGTACTGTTCTATGTATGTAATGAGGCCGATGGAGACTGAAGGAGGAGAGGATGGGGTCAGATGTAAACAAAGACTGGTAGTGGACAGGTGGAACCATACAAGAGAGGGTGATGGGCAGATAGAACTAAGTAAGGGGGGAAATAGGAATGGTGAACCAAAGGAGAGGAAACCCAGATAGATCGGTCTGTGGGTCATGGGCAGATGGAATAAGATGAGGGAGGAGATTGAGTCCAGGTAATGAGATGGAGGAGAGTGGGGTTCACAGGTGGATAGGATAAACAAAGGGAGAGAGACCTTTGCTAATCCTTGTATATGAGCACCATGACCACTCTTTCCCTTAGAATTTTCTGGGGTCCTAACAATCATTGTCTCTGCCTGCTCCTGCCCCACTGAACTCATCTCAACAAACCAGCCCCTCCCCAGGTACTTCCCCTGCAACCTCAGGAGATGTAACACCAGCCACTATACATCCTCACCTACCACTCTACGTCCTCACCTGTCACTGTACCTCCTCACTCGCCTCTATCCAAGGACCCAGCAGACGTTCCAGATGAGACAGAGGTTCACGGGCACCTCCTTCAAACTCTTCCACTGCACCTGCTGTTCCCAGTGTGGCCTCCTGTGTATCGGCAATACCAAGTATAGACTTGCAGACCATTTCGCTGAACTCATCCAAGGACTATCAGATCTTCTGGTTACTAAACATTTGAACGCTGCTTCCTATTTCCGCACTGACCTTTCTGTCCTGGGCCAGAGTAAGGCCACACGCAACTGGAGGGACCACACCCCATATTCTGCTTGGTTAGCTTATAACCCATGGGTATGAACATTGAATTCTCCCGTTTTATGTAACCTCTAACATCCTCCCGCTCCCTTTTCTCCCCTCGCACCGCTCTTTCTTCCCACCACACTCCCCTGTGCCCTACCGATACTCGCACCTACCTACATCCCTTCCTCTGGCTTCACAGTTCGCAACTCTTGAATGATTTTGTCTCACGTCTTTACTTTTACATCTCTGGCCTTTGTCCCACCTCAGTCCCTCACCTGTGTTCACCTATTACCTTTCATGCTTTGTCCTGCCCTCCTCTCTTCCAGCCCCCCCCCCTTCCCCTATATTCAATCTGAAGAAGGGTCCTGACCCAAAACACCTATCCATGTTCGCCAGAGATGTTGCCTGACCTGCCAATTAACTCCAACACTTTGTGTCTTTTTTCTGTAATCCAGCATCTGCAGTTCCTTGTTTCTACATTCATCTTGTATTTCCTTATTTGTCCTCCCAAGATACATTTTTCCGCTGATTTTTCAGATTTAAATTTAATCTACCTGCCGTTTCTCTGCTCGACTTATCAACTTATCAATGTTGTTCTGTAGCCAAAGACTACTGTCTTCACTACCAAATAAATACTCATGCTAACAGTGACATCAGAGTTTGAATGAAGGCAGAGCAGGGTTTGGGATCTGAACTGGTTTGACTAAATGTCCCCATTCAGATCATCATGTAATTAACAACACAGACAAATTGTCATTCTAGATCTGATGATATAAACAATTAATCCTGTGAAAATCCGTGCTGTTTGGAAATTTCATACAATAATTATGGGAGATGTTTTATTTATTCGTGTCATCACACAACTGTTTGCCAATAGCGAGCAAATTTTAGTGCCACGTCGTTGGCCTCTGCAAGATCCTTTACAGTGCGTTGGTCATGCAGCACGTCACAGCTCAGGAGATGCTCCATAGTCTGGAGGCCCCGTCCACACTCGCAGTCTGCCGCATCTTCAGTCTATCCTGTGAAGATTCTATGTTTCTATGTTCTATGTATCCCCACTTCAGCATGTTCGATTTGCTCCTCCCCATGCCTGTCCCCAGTCTGTTGAGACGGCGCCAGGTTATCCACGGTTGGTCGGTACCTGGTGGGAGTTTCTCAGAGGGATCGATTGCCATGTGAATGGCTTCCGAAGATTTCTCTAGTCTCTCTTCCCAGAGTTGGATCAATCTTCCTTGCATGAGCTGAGTGCTCCCATACTGCACAGGCAGACTCGGCAGTGGAGAAGCAGAGAGCCAGAGCTTTTGATTGAATGGGAATGGGAAATAGCATGACATCTTTCCTCGCCAGTTCTGTGGGTTCTGAGGAGCCTAATGTGGGACGTATAGATTCTTCTACAAATAAAGCAGCAAGTGCCTGAGGGTAAGTGCCCTCTTCAGCTGTTTATGCTGGGTTTTTATGCC
Source organism: Rhinoraja longicauda (assembly GCF_053455715.1). Lineage (NCBI taxonomy): Eukaryota > Metazoa > Chordata > Chondrichthyes > Rajiformes > Arhynchobatidae > Rhinoraja > Rhinoraja longicauda. Next base: position 46,448,424 of record NC_135958.1, read on the forward strand.
CCCTCATGCACAGTCCAGAGGTTTTGAGTGCCGTGCAAATGCACGTTCTCCACTTCAAACAGACATAGAGTTATAGAGTGACACAGTGTGGAAACAGGCCCTTCGGCCCAACTTGCACTTACCAGCAAACATGTCCCAGCTACACTAGTTCCACCTGCCTATGTTTGGACCATATCCATCCAAACCTGTCTTATCCATGTACCTGTCTAGCTGTCACAAGCCAGATTCCCAGGACTCAGAGATAATACTGCATTTTTAAAGAAGGCTTCTTAGAATAAAATTCAGCAATCAGTCAGATCTGTGGAAATGCTTTGTAGTGCTTCCCAGTTGATGGAATCAGTGAGGCTGAGGAAGGCATTAGTGCCGATCCCTGCATTTCTCAAAGTTGTTGCCGGGTGCCAAATTCAAGAGACAAGCAACTTTAAGTAGTTGCCCCTCAACCAAACTGTGTTGATATCAAATACTCTTTCAACAGCTGCTTTTGTGGCCAGATGTGAACAGAAGCTTCCTCTTTTCTAGCTTTTGGGGGGATATTTATAAGCTGCAGGAATTACACAATTTCAAATCTGTGAAAGTATATAGAAAGTAGAAACAAGGAAGTGCAGACGTTGATTCCAAAAATGAACACAAAATGCTGGAGTCAGGCAGCATCTCTGGAGAGCATGGATAGGTGACCCTTCGTTCGGGGTGCCAACTTCCTCACTCCCAAATACGGGACAAGGTGACGTCACCGCCCCGCGCCCCACGTGACCTCACCCAGCCAACGGCCACGTGCTCTCGCTCCACCAATGGCGGCCACCCGGGCCGGGAGGCGGGTTGCGTAGCAACCTCCATTAGGCGGCGCCCGGGCCATCAGACCTACACTGTCCGGGCCTACAATGTCTGGACCTACAGCATCCGGCCTGCAGCGGCCCCCAGACCTAATACGGAACAAATCAATTTAGCACAAACTACGGGATGTCCCGGCTAATACAGGACAATTGGCAATCCAAGTGATCCTTTTTCAAACTGAAGTTAAAAAAAATTGTTTTAATGTAGAATAAATTGTAAGTGTCACTTTCCATGATAAATAAGTAAGTAGATTTGCTCCTTTTTATATCAAAGGTCCAACTTGGCCATCAGAACAGCACCTTCTGTTACACGATCCATCTCATAACTTTGTTTAGTGGGAGTACTACTTTGTAGACTCAGACCCATCGAGTCAGCCCATCAAAATTACACTGAGCATTTAGCACCATCACACTAAATCATATACTAATCTCTTTTTATGTTTAGTTTTTAGTTTAATTTAGAGATACAGCTTATAAACAGGCCCTTTGACCCACTCAGTCCACACCGACCACCACGCACCTATTAACACGAGGAGAATTATGGGGAGTTTTTCTTCATGATCTTAATTTCTATAAGAGAGCTGACTGAAAAAAATCAAATAAATCACATATCAAATCCTTCCAACTGGCTGAGTATCTATTTTTCTAATAAATCTGGGCTGACAATGAAAAATAACAATGTGTAAAACCTTCATTATCATATCTATTCCCAGTGAGACAGGACAGCAAGAAACTCAGTTTATTGACAAAGAGGATGGAGCATCTTTTTTTGGAAAATGCCCATGACAAAACAACCATCTATCTGAAGATCTTTAATCAGGGTCTGGGATCTCAGTTGCTATCTGAGGTTGGAATGAGTGGAGCAGTTCATTGGTTCAATGGTAGACACAAAATGCTGAAGTAACTCAGCGGGTCAAGCAGCATCTCTGGAGAGAAAAAATGGGTGACGTTTCGGGTCGAGACCCTTCTTCAGACTGGTTCATTGGTTCTTTATTGGCAGTTCTGCACAGCACAGTGAAATTCTTTTGCACAACCACAGAAGCCTAGTCATCACAGTTTAAGCAGTGTTTAAAAGGTTTGGTGGGATTTGGCGGCAGGCAGCATGGTGGCGGAGCGTTAGAGTTGCTATGTTAAAGTGTTTACAGCACCAAAGCTTCGATGCTGACTACGGGTGATGTCTGCATATTCTCCCTGTTACCACCTGGATTTTCTCCAAGATCGTCGGTATCCTCCCACATCCCAAAGAAGAACAGGTTTGTAGGTTGATTGGCTTGGTATAGATGTAAACTGTCCCCAGTATGTGTAGGATAATGTTAATGTGCGGGATTCGCTGGTCGATGCAGACTCGGTGGGCTGAAGGGAATTTTTCCGCGCTTTATCTCTAAACTAAACTGAACTAAAATTTTTAAAATGAGAGCACAAACAGTCCAAAGTCCAGTCCACATGTTGGAAGTCCTGGAGTGCCCCGATCCGGGAAGTCTGCTGCCCCATGACTTTTCTGTGGAGTGGAGAGCAGAAGTGATCCCACAGGGGAACTGTAAGAAAATTACTGCAGATGCTGGTACAAATGGAAGGTATTTATTCACAAAATGCTGGAGTAACTCAGCGGGTCAGGCAGCATCTCAGGAGAGAAGGAATGGGTGACGTTTCGGGTCGAGACCCTTCTTCAGACTGATGTCAGGGGGGCGGGACTGCAACCGCAGGAGATGCAACACCTGTCCCTTTACCTCCCCCCTCAACTCCATCCAAGGACCCAAACAGTCTTTCCAGATGAGACAGAGGTTCACCTGCACCTCCTTCAACCTCATCTATTGCATCCGCTGCTCTAGATGTCAACTTCTTTACATCAGCGAAACCAAACGCAGGCTTGGCGATTGTTTCGCTCAACACCTTAGCTCAGTCTGCCTTAACCAACCTGATCTCCCGGTGGCTGAGCACTTCAACTCCCCCTCCACTCCCAGTCTGACCTTTCTGTCATGGGCCTCCTCCAGTGCCAGTGAGGCCCACCTGAAATTGGAGGAACAGCACCTCATATTTCGCCTGGGCAGCTTGCAGCCCAGTGGTATGAACATCGACTGCTCCAACTTTAGATAGTTCCTCTGTCCCTCTCTTCCCCTCCCCTTCCCAGTTATCCCTCTATCTTCCTGTCTCCACCTATATCCTTCCTTTTTCCCGCCACCCTGACATCAGTCTGAAGAAGGGTCTCGACCCGAAACGTCACCCATTCCTTCTCTCCTGAGATGCTGCCTGACCCGCTGAGTTACTCCAGCATTTTGTGAATAAATACCACAGGGGAACTGCGTGTGCATTCAACCCCAGAGCTGCCTCTGTGATTTTCCCTTTCTCTCTGTCACTCCCGATCTGGGAAGCACAAGTCGACTACGGTGTATTCAACCTTTGGGATGAAAGGAGATGGAAGGGAAGTATGAGGGAGCTGGGCTCCCGAGAGATGGGAGGGAAGGAGGCAATGAAAGAAGTAGATTTCTAACAGTCTTATTAGCAGCAGGATGTCCCATCTTTAAATGGGAAATGGATTTCTCTTGATGATTTTAATTAGGGCATCCTATTTTCTGACAGTTTTCCTTAACTGGGCAGCCATCCTGTAGGTTCAAGTCCTGGGCTTGTTCAGAGTTGAATGACTGCAGGAAATGATTTGTCATCTAGTCACTCAACCGAAAAAATGGCCCCAAACTGAGCAGTTAGTGATAAGCGCCATCAGCTCAAAACTAACCTATAAATTAAGGCAAAGCAAGTCGCGCTGACAAAGGTCTCGGCACGAAACCTCAACCGTTCCTTCTATCCAGAGATGCTGCCTGTCCTGGTGAGTTACTCCAGTAGTTTTCGTCTATCTTCTCGCTTACAACAAACAACATCACAACCTGTCCATTTCTTTGAAAGGCAGTGTTGATGACCCAACTACCAGTGATGTCTCACGTGTGCTCAGAACAATAACTCAAGATCGAAAACAACTGAAAGATTGCAAACATTCTGTTTCTGTTCTGATAGTTGCCAGGGAGATGGAAGGAACTGGTTGTTAGGGAAAGGAGCTTGTAGGTAGGACCAGAAATCTATCATCACCATGTATATTGGAATTAAAATCTAAGCTTTTCCTAAAAATAATAATTGAAAAGGACCAACAGTCGGTTCTGTTTTGTTAAATTATTCCAGTAAATCTAATACGAAAACATTTTTCAACTTAGGGCTTTATGTTTTTTTCTTTGTGCTCTTCACACGAAAGATATGTTTCCATCCAGTCAGAGTAAAAAAAAATATTGCTTGTGTCAGCCAGTTACAAATTAGTTGAATTACAATTTTGAGGAAGTATCGAGACGAGCAACATTTTGCATCTGTTCTCCATTACAGTGCAGCTGTGGAAGGGTCCAATTCCATTTTTATTACTAGAACTGCTCTGAGCAAGTCCCACACTGCCATTGACTTGCTTGTTGATGAGCCCACAGATGGCCATTTACCAGATTTATGGCTGCAGTTCTATTTTGTAAAGATGGAGAGAAAAAATGGGAACAAAATTAAATCCCATTGCAGTCGGACTTTATAAACACATAATCAGAATGAAGCACATCATCATACCCTGCCACTTTGTGTTTCCCTGTCCCTCCTTCCAGCTGTCCTTCCCCTAGTGAGTTAACTAAATAACCTACCAGTATGCCCTTGGGACGAGAGAGGAAATCAAAGCACTCCTCAAAAACCCACATGGGCAGAGAGAAGTTGGACAAAATGCACAGACAACACAGGTTCATAGAAACATAGAAAATAGGTGCAGGAGGAGGCCATTCAGTCCTTTGAGCCAGCACCACCATTCATTGTGATCATGGCTGATCATCTACAATCAGTAACCTGTGCCTGCCATCTCCCCATATCCCTTGATTCCACTAGCCCCAAGAGCTCTATCTAACTATCTTTTAAATTCATCCAGTGATTTGGACTCCACTGCCTTATGTGGCAAAGAATGCCACAAATTCACAACTCTCTGGGTGAGCCAGAGCCAGGTGCATACGGTGCATTCAGAAAGTATTCAGACTCCTTCACTTTTTCCACATTTTGTTACGTTACAGCCTTATTTTAAAATGGATTAAATTCATTTTTTTATAATCAATGTACACAATACCCCATAATAATAAAGTGAAAACAGGTGTTTAGAAATTTTTGCAAAGTAATTAAAAAGAAATAACTGAACTATCACATTTACATAAGTATTTAGACCCTTTACTCAGTACTCCGTTGAGGCACCTTTGGCAGTGATTACAGCCTCAAGTCTTCTTGGGTATGATGCTACAAGCTTGGCACACTTGTATTTGGGTCATTTCTCCCATTCTTCTCTGCAAATCCTCTCAAGCTCTGTCAGGTTGGATGGGGAGCATCGATGCACAGCTATTTTCAGGTCCCTCCAGAGATGTTTGATCGGGTTCTCGACACAATCCTGTCTTGGAGGTCTACAGACAATTTCTTCATGGCTTGGTTGCACTATCAACTGTGGGACCTTATATAAACAGGTGTGTGCCTTTCCAAATCATGTCCAATCAATTTAATTTACCAATAGTGGACTCTAATCAAGTTGTAGAAACATCTTAAAGATAATCAATGGAAACAGGATGAACCTAAGCACAATATTTATGTCTGAATATTTATGTCAATATGATATTTCAGTTATTTCTTTTTAATTACTTTGCAAAATTCTAAACTACCTGTTTTTGCTTCTTCATTCTGGGGTATTGTGTATAGATTCATGATAAAAAAATGAATTTAATCAATTTTAAAATAAGGCTGTAACGTAACAAAATGTGGAAAAAGTGAAGGGGTCTGAATACTTTCTGAATGCACTGTATCTACAAAGTGCAGCACTAACGTACCATCCATATACTTTTGCATTCAAACCTGGTTTTTAATTTCTATTTTGCAATTCCCAAGCTTCATATTTCCTAAACTATTCATAGCATTTGACTCTTTCTTCATGTCATTGATGTTCGGCAATCCATGTTCTGGGTAACATGGTTATTTTATATCATATTTGCTTTATTCCCTTTTCCTGATTTCACTAAATGCCCATTGGCACAACCTTTAAAAGGAGTGCCACTTGAAACAGTGACCCAGATTCATCTGCAAACCCCGCACTCATTGCCTACAGTGGCTAGAAGCTGGTCTCTTTGGTCAGGCAGCCCTGGAATCAAACGCTGATGCCCTCAAGCAGCAGCAGCACGGGCCTCAAAGGGCCTCAAGGGTAGGACAAGCATAGTCTAAAAGCCTTTGCAGGAAGCTGTCGACTGCTGGCAATGGCCTGGTCCCAGCTTCACTGGTTTTCAAAGGTGACAGGACTCTAAATATCTTTAAGTATTTAGTTTAGAGATACAGCACGGAAACAGGCCCTTTCGGCCCACCGGGTCCACACGACCAGCGATCTCCGCATATTAACATTATCCTATACCCACTAAGGGCAATTTACCAAGCCAATTAACCTACAAACCTGTACGTCTTTGGAGTGTGGGAGGAAACCGAAGAACTCGGAGCAAACCCGCACAGGTCATGGGGAGAACATACAAACTCCGTACAGACAGCACCTGTGGTCAGGATCGAACCCGAGTCTCCGCCGCTGCATTCGCTGTAAAGGCAACAGCTCTACCGCTGCGCCACCGTGCCGCCCCGTCACTGACATTGATACAGATTTAATAACTATCAAAAACAAAGTTAGGAATTAAAAAGTAGTTCAATCCAATTAAATCCCTTCAAAAATACCCATGCATTTTCTTAAAAGGGGAACGAACTATAAATAATCATGAAAAAGGAACAATTGTGTTTTATCATTACCCCCCTTCAACCCCTCCTTTCCCTCAACTCCATTGAAATCAATGGGGTTGCTAAGCCAGGTCTAATATGACTGGATTTGGAAGAAGATTCCTCACCATAACTACTGAGGAATCCCAGCAAATGGAGCTCCACTGCTGGACTCCATGGGGGTGGGGTAATGTGCAGGAGGGGTTCCAAAGGCAGAGTGTAGCTGGGAATAGGCATGATACTCACAAAGCAAGTTTGGGACTCCCATGGTGATGTATTAGCATTTGACAGAAGAATCCAGGATAATAATTTGCTTGTTCCCACCACAGTGTTGGCTGAACTAGAACGTGCTTCCTGGAGTTTTACATTTTATTATCTTTTGTGGCAATGGTTGTACGTTCGCTCCGCACTTTGTGAATTTTGCCTTTCAGGGGATTGGCTTTCACCCGTGTTAGTGGCTCTAAACCATCGCCATGTAACGAGTTACACCCATGTATGTTTCCTTCCAAAATATGGTATTTGATCAAAGGCTTGAAAGGATATTTGCGAGATTTACAAGAAGTCAACAACTGCACATGCTGGAAATCCGAAATAAAAACCGCTAATGACTGAAACATTCAGAAGCCAACATTTTTGAACTGAAAGGTTAATGCAGGTTTGATCTTAAATTTATGTAGTGATGAGTGGAAATGGGTTTTAAAAGATTGGTGGACATCCAACACCAAGAAAACAGACATGGCACTTTGTGTGGATGGCCCTAATCCAAGTTTGCAACAGGTACAATTTCATTCAGAAACAAACTGAGTAAAATTATCTTTTGCACATTAAGCATTCAAATGTAGATGTCATTTTTTTCCAATTTCCAGGCACTAGCTTTTGCTCTTTCATTTGAACTCTTATGCAAGAAAGATGGTCATGGTTCATTGTGGTCAATCATCACTGCCCCAGAACATCCCACACCATTTTACTAAGCTGAGCTATCTTCCTGATAATCAGACATTATTGACTTCCATTTGCAACTCAAAATTAGCAGCCCCACTGCCCATGCTTACGGGAGCAAGACCTGGACAATATTCAGGCCGGAGCTGTTGCAAGCAAGATTCACACCAGGGAATTGCCAGGCAATATTTCCAACAGGAGAGGGTCTAACCATCTACCCTTGACACTCAATACTAATCAACAAGATCCAAACCATTACCATTCTGGGAACCAACCACATAAATATTGTCACTACAGGAACAGATTGGTGGTGGGGAAGGCAACAGTTGACTTGCTTTCTGACCCTTTCCAGATCTACAAGATACAAAATGGTCTGTGATAGATTAATCTCCTGAACGGGTGCTGCTCCAACAGACATCCACATCACTCAACGTCATCCAGGAAGATGCAGCCTACTTGATTAATACGCCAGCCACTCAAACTTCCATTCCCTTCACCACCAGATCACAGTGGCTACAGGAAGCACCGCTCAAAAAATACACTGCAGTTACTAGTCTAGGTGAATCTATCAACACCTCCTGACTCCACAACCTCTACAATCAATAATGAAATGAGCTCTATCTACGTGCCAAACATGTGTCTCTTCCAAATCACACACCATTTTAGCTCTGAAATATATCACCATTCCTTCGTCTTTGCTGGTCCAAGCCTTGGAGTTGCCCAATCATTATTGGGGTGGGAGCACCTTGACCAGAGGACTGCCTCAGCTCCAGCTTCTCAAGGGCAATTAGGGATTGGCAACAGATACCGCCCTTGCCAACAAAGCACAACTCATTAAAAAATGAATACAGTAAATAAAATGTATCTTTGGGGGCTAATTTATTGTAGTTTATATTTTAACGAGCAATTTAGAACAGCGCTGATGGAACATATTTCAATCTGTTCAGATCCTTCAAAGAGCCACAAAATAGCATCTTTAGAACACAGCTGGAATTCCATCCTATTTGTGGAAGGGTACATTTGCTCTTTAGACGACATTTATCGTTCAAAATGTTGACCCAGTCATTATATTTTTCAAAGCATAGTTTGGAATTTCGTTTTTTATAAAGTTATGCAGCTGTGCTTTTTAATAGCCTGCTATTTGTATCTTTGATGAACCTTAGTTTGAATGGAATCTTTTTCTACTGTCTACAAAGAGCTTAGTACAGTATGGGACACAATACAAACCTGGCCACAACTTGCTACATATACCATCTTCAATGTGGCAAACTGCAATATGTGCTGCTTGAAAACTGAGCCAATGAAGAAGAAATTAGAATGAAGGATTGAAGACCAGGCAAAGTAATTTTGAAGACCATTTGGAGAAGGGAAAATGGTGGCAAACAACTTTAGAAAGGGCATTCCAGAGCTTTTGACCTTAAGAGCTATGGCATGATACTCAACATGGTATTCAACTGGGCAACAGAGAAATACAGATTTCATGGAGGGCTGTCGGGCTGGAGGACGTTACAGAGATAAGAGCATGAGAATATAGAAAACGGGGAGAGGAGTTAGTCAGTTGGTCTACCAGGCTTTATCTGCCATTCATTGGAATCATAGCTGATCTAATTGTAGCCAAACATCACTTTCCCCCCTCTCCCCATATCTCTTGACTCCTTTATAATTTGCATCTCTGCCTTGAAGATATTTGATGACTGTCTTCATAGCTTTCTGGGAAAGAAAATGACAAATATGTTGATCATCTTCTCCATCTGGAATAGGTGACTCCTTATTCTGAAACTACATCCCATAACTCTGGATATCACCACTGGTGTCACCCTTTGGAATCTATTGTTTTACCAAAATCACGTCTAATTATTGAATGGTCCAATGAGTATTCCTCTAACCTTCCTTCATATTTAACCTTGCTTCATATTTCAACTTCTTCACCTCAAAAATTAACCCAGTAAACCTCCACCTCGCCAGCAAGCTCAACCTTTCATGAACAAGGTGACCAAAGCTGTGCACAGTACTCCAGGTGCGGCTTTAACAGCACCTAAATGTCTCCCTATTTTTATAATCCATATTCCATATCCATAGCCAAAAAGGCAAATATTCCCATGTATCTATCTACATGCCAACATTTCGTATCACATGTACAAGGATCCCAGATCTATTTGTCCAACAATAATTTGTTGTCACATTTTTCCTTTCCAAAGTGGACCATCTCATATTTATCTGTATTATACTCCAAATAGGCAGGAGCAAAGCTATAGATGCATTGATACGAATGCTTGACTGATCAATATATAAGTCAACAAGCAAAAGACAAGCAACGTGTGAATGAGAAATGGCATGAATCTGAGTTTTGGCTAACTTCATTTACTGGATCCAAAACGAAGAAAGTTGCCCAAGAAACAATCCCAGGGGAACCTGTGACCACAGTGGAGATGTGGACAGGGAACAGTTCTATCTACAAGAAGATAGATGAGAATGGACGAGTTAGATGCAACTCAATTCACCTGAACAAAGGTGAATACACTCGGGGAGGTCACTCATGTGAAAGGCTGTAGGGAGGTTGCAAGTAACAACACAGGATGGATAAAATTATTCGTGATCACACACGATCACTGAATTTAATGAGAATTTCTTTTGTCCTAAGTTGGCACAGGAATTTGATTACTGGATTTTCATAAGTTAGACACAAAATGCTGGAGTAACTCAGCGGGTCAGGCAGCATCTCAGGAGAGAAGGAATGGGTGACATTCCGTTAGTCTGAAGAAGGGTCTCGACCCAAAACATCACCCATTCCTTCTCTCCTGAGATGCTGCCTGACCCGCTGAGTTACTCCAGCATTTTGTGTCTACCTTCAATTTAAACCAGCATCTGCAGTTATTTTCCTACTGGATTTTTAAAGATGAATCTCCCCAAATACAGACATAAATTTGGAAAATGGTAATATATTCCAGATTACTAGTGGAAATTCCTTGTTGCATATATGCAATCTGACAATATTATGTCGCAAAGAAAAATACAGCTAAAAGAAAATTAATTGCGTTGTTTTGATGTTGGAATCAAAGCATGTCATTTGTGCAGATAAAATACAGTTTACGTGTTGCTTGTGATTGCCATAGATCTAAGAATTGAATAGCATTCCCGTTTACAGCACGGATTCGGGTCAATTGCTGAGCGCACACATTAAAGCAAGGCAGAAACAAGAGTGGAGGCATGGTGCGATCATTAGCATGCACCAAGGCACTGGGCAATCATTAGCAAACACTAAGGCAATCAATACACATAGTTTGATGTGCACAATTTGCAGATATCAGTAAATACATGTGCCCAGAATTCATTAACGTTATTTAACGCAACTCTGGGGAAAACATGTGTTATGAAGATGAAAATTGACTTAACCCAAAACGCTAAATGTTGGGAGCAGTTTGAACTTACAACAGGTCAAGACCAAAGTGATGGTTAAAACAGTGACTATTTGGCATCGACCCTACAGCACTGGGCCATTTATGCTCAGGCCATTTATCAGATATTAATAAAGAACAGTTAGTGTGACACACCCAGATATTTTTATCATTGTTGTAATGCCGTAAACCAACTTCTAGTCCACTGATCATCCATCACAAGATGGCCCACCACTGGGAAATACAACAGTACCCAAGGCGCAAGACATTGGCTGTTACTGAATTTGCCTTATACTCACAAAGGCTATTTTGTGCCAATGCAAAGTCCGCATAATAAAATCAGTTTGGTCCAGGGACGTGACTGGATCTAAAGGCATGGGATTTGTGGATTGGGACTGAGGTGTTGAGGCAATAGTGGGCTATTGGTAATCAGTGGTGATGGGAGGGTGATAGTGTTTTTGCCCATCAGGTGAGTGGTGTCCAAGTCAGGTAAGGAACACAAAGCTGAGGAAGGAATGGGGGATAAAATCAAGGCATAGGGTACTCAGAGAGCCGGTCAGTGAATTACCCCACCACCATCTCTGCTCCTCCCCTCTCCCACAACCAACTGGCTCCTCCAACATGGTTCAATTCATGGAAATCCAACTAAATTCCCAGCACATGGCTGGGAGTTGTTCAAGAATGCTCCCACTCAGGTCACATAGAAGTGAACTTCTCAGGCACTGAGAAATCCTGCTATCACAGGAAACATCGCTCCAACAGGAAAGTACTGGAAGTGGCATTTCATCATGTGTTACTTGTCCCACTGTGAATTTCTGCAGTGCTTCTGAATTATGTGTTAGATGCAAGAAAGAAGCTGATACAAAAAAATCCAGGACATTGCGAGTCATTCTGAAATTCCCCACTTTTTCCTCACAACACATCTTTCAAAGAATTTGGATACAATTAGTATTATGCAGTCCAATTTCTGACAACTCTACTTTATCAGTTGGCAATGAACATTTATGAATTAAAATCAAGATGTTTCCAGATTTGTATCCATATTTATTTAATACCCCAACAACCCATCCCAAATCAAAACAAAAGCTTTGTAATTATACGGTGGTTTCTAAGGATTCTGTTCTATGGATTCAAAGGTTTCAGGGTCTTGTTTTCTTTTATCCAATTTCATGACACTAGAATACCAAGTATTTTACTGAATGCAGCTCTTTCTAAAAATTCAACACAATGTGGAACCATTTATTGAATTTTTATTTCAGGTGCCAATTAAACTGATAATGCTTTTTGTAATCAAATATCTGGTAGGCTGAGAAGGAATATCAGTAAATCAGGCAATGACAACAAATGTGAAAGATTGGAAGTACTAACACCTGGTCAGAATTGACTGGACCTCCTGCGAAACCTCAGATAAAATGATGAAAACATCAAGGAGATGGTGCGGCCATTTGGATACATTTTCAGACTTGCGAGGGAGTGCTTTATTTTAGTTCTATCCATTTAAAATAAATTCAAATCTAAATTAAACTTTGTGGAAGATGTCCTCCAATGTTGGATTTGAGTTAAACTTTTCATTGTGTAAAACCACAGCTTCAAGACACTAAACACAGAAACGGAAGTAATTTAGTCACAGCTGATTAGATTTGCAAGGTTCCTAATTCCTAACAGCAGTCCAATTCACTCTTTGATCATACAATCCTCTGATGTGTTGCTGTAGTGTATACAAAGACATTTTAATGAATACTCCTTGGCCAAATAAACCCAAGCTAATGGGTCAAAGTCTCAATGAGAATATTGACTAATCGTTGTCACCCCCTTCATATGTTTATACCTATTGTTGGGTATGTGGTAAAGGTCTTTATATTTGACTTTAAATATAACCAACAACTGATATCCTTGCATTTACTCAGCTGCAGGAGTTGAAGAGAATATTATGCCCCAATCTGTACATCAGCAATGTTCTCTGAAAATAAGTTCCAGCCATTCAAGGTCTTTGTGTGAATGGTTCTTATTTGCGCTTACACTCCTAATTATTGAATAATTTAAACACTTTGTCATAATGAATGATTTGTCAGCCCTGACAATTAACTGCATCAACCCCCTTGGTAATTTTGAAAATAACAAGGTCACTTTGACATCCTCTGCTTTCCTGCAGGGAAAAGAATTTCAGTAGCTGGATTTACACTACTCACGATGAGCTGCTTAGATTAGAGCAACTTGTGGAAATGATATGTGGCTGCGAGATGAGATGAAGCTCTGATGAAAGAAACCTTCAAGATATTAATTGGAAGAGCAGTGCTGAAAAAAAATCATCAAATATGTATGCAGGCAGATTATCATTTTTTGTGCTACAGTAAAGATATGGAGCAGTTTGAAACTTCTTTGCTTCTCTACTTTTATATTCACTAATAACAATGGAAATAGAATAAGATATAAAACAGTGGTCGTGAATTTTGGAAGCTTTGGCAGATTACCCGAGTTTTGGATTTGTGTAATGTTTTACTCAGACTATCTACAACCACATGTGGGAAGCATAGCGGCTGTCTGCAAATTGATTTTTCCAGCCCATCCCCCTGACACCAACCCCCCCCACCCTCCCTCCTCCCCCCCAACCAGAATGGACCAAGGTTCCAAATTTATCGGAGATAAGCCTTACCGATCAAAACATGTGACCCACCACTTTTATCGCCATCACGCCCAATGACATTCCCCAATTAACACTTCTTTGGAAAAGTTACAGGTTGAAATTAGGCTGCTTGTCGTGGGAATGCCGGATGTGATGCATCTCTAGGATGACCGTCTTCACAGCACCATGAATGAATGAAACCCCTGTTCTAGGTACACATCATACTTGCATTACTCAGGCTACTCTCCCACATGGCACTGACCCAGCCTCTAATTTCTGATCTCCTGCCCACCAACTATCATAATTTCATTATCCCACCTCTCTACAGTCAAATTAACCATTCCCTTTGCTCTGTTAAATGATCTCTCCACAGGAACTGACCCAATTATTCTCCACTCTTCAACCTTCTAACTGAACAGAGGTCTATAGCCTCTGGCACACAAATCTCCTTGCACATCTATCATCTATCATCCCTCGCCTACTTGCTGTCACGCTCTTTACTTCATTCCTGCACAGACATTTGTATAGAATCGTCATGAATCAAATTTGGGATGAGATGTGTGTGTGTTGGATATGCGGTAAAGTTTGTTATCAAAATTATTGCTTACCATCCATGATTCACTATGATTCTAAAGTACACTTTTGGTGATGTGCTCAACACAGAGAAAAACATTATTGTTTTTTCGTTTTGTTTAACTTTAATTAACTTATATTTCTATAAATTCTTCCCTTTTCAACATCCAACTGAGCGTCACATCTTCAAGCCTCATTTTTAATTCAAATTAAAAAGCAAATTTATTTGACAAGAATCAGATATTCTTTCTTTGTTTCTGTTTGGTGAAGGTTACACTACTGTTCTAAGGAGGGAGTTCCAGAGACTTGACCCAGAGCCAATGAAGGAACAGTGATGTATTTGCAGATCAGGATGGTGGGTAACCTCAAGTCACATTGTGTTTATTGTCATATATACGAGTACAGCGAACTGCTGGTGCATATCAGAATAAACATGAGAGAGGTGATGTTCCCATGCACCTGGCCATCAACAATTGTTATGCATTATTGCCCTTGCCCATGTGGCACGGTGGCATTGCAGTGGAGCTACTGCCATACAGCACCAGAGACCCGGGTTCAATCCTGACTATAGGGGCGTGTCAGCGCGGAGTTTGTACGTTCTCCCCGTGACCTTTCTCTGAGATCTTCGGTTTCCTCCCACACTCCAAAGACGTACAGGTTTGTAGGTTAATTGGCTTGGTATAAGTGATAAATTGTCAAGAGTCAAGAGTGTTTTATTGTCATATGTCCCAGATAGAACAATAAAATTCCTACTTGCTGCAGCACATTGTCAGTAGCAACATTGTCCCCAGTGTGTGTAGATTAGTGTTATTGTGCAAGAATCGCTGGTCGTTGCTGACTCAAGAAGCCAAAGGGCCTGTTTCCACTCTGTAGCTCTAAACTAAACTAAATATATAAAAGTACAAGAAAACATTGTCAAGTTTTGTTGTACGTTTTCCATAACAAGAGAACCTAAACAATTAAAATCATGTCAAGCCCGGTCACAAGTTATTATTGAATGTAATAGGACAGATGCAAAGGCAATTCAAGGCAAAACAAAACCTTTCAAAATATGGAACTGTATTTCATTCTTTCTCAATGAAACTCATATCCCAGAGCTGATTTTTCAGTTTAACATGGTAAGATCATTCCTCACAGTTACTGTATGAAAGAGGATTCTGTCTGTACCATACAAAAAGTTAAAAGTTTAGTTTAGTTTAGAGATACAGCACGGAAACAGGCCCTTCGGCCCACTGAGTCCGCACCGACCAACAATCCCCGCATAGTAACACTATCCTATACACATTAGGAGCTATTTTACATTGACACCAATTAACCTACAAACATGTATGTATTTTGTATGTGGAATTTCCAAAGATCTCGGAGAAAACCCACGCAGGTCACCAAGGAGCTGGGGATCGCAAGAGGTGACATACACATTTAGTTTCTCCAAACACCAGGTCAGGTTCCAATGAAAATAACAGGGTAGAGGGAAACAGATTTTTGCAATGCCTGTCAGCAATTTACAGAGCAAGTATTCTGGGATTGCGCCATTTTTTGCTCTTTCACTGTGTCACAAACATGCTGAGAGAATTATGGCAAATTCCAAACATGCCTAGAGGTCCCATCAAAGTGCAGGCTAGAATGATGCCACTGAGCTGGATGTGTAAGAAAATAACTGCAGATGCTGGTACAGATGAGGAAGAACTTTTTCAGTCAGAGGGTGGTGAAGGTGTGGAATTCTCTGCCTCAGAAGACAGTGGAGGCCAGTTCATTGGATGCTTTCAAGAGAGAGCTGGATAGAGCTCTTAAGGATAGCGGAGTGAGGGGGTATGGGGAGAAGGCAGGAACGGGGTACTGATTGAGAGTGATCAGCCATGATCGCATTGAATGGCGGTGCTGGCTCGAAGGGCTGAATGGCCTAATCCTGCATCTATTGTCTATTGTCTATTGTCTATTGTCTAAATCAAAGGTATTTATTCACAAAATGCTGGAGTAACTCAGCAGGTCAGCACCTGTCCCTTTACCTCCCCCCTCAACTCCATCCAAGGACCCAAACAGTCTTTCCAGGTGAGACAGAGGTTCACCTGCACCTCCTCCAACCTCATCTGTTGTATCCGCTGCTCCAGATGTCAACTTAGTTACATCGGCGAAACCAAACGCAGGCTCGGCAATCGCTTCACTCAACACCTGCGCTCAGTCCGCATTAACCAATCTGACCTCCCGGTGGCTGAGCACTTCAACTCCCCCTCCCATTCCCAGATAGTTCCTCTGTCCCTCTCTTCCCCTCCCCTTCCCAGATCTCCCACTGTCTTCACCTATATCCTTCCTTTGTCCCGCCCCCCTGACATCAGTCTGAAGAAGTGTCTCGACCCGAAACGTCACCCATTCCTTCTCTCCTGAGATGCCGCCTGACCTGCTGAGTTACTCCAGCATTTTGTGAATAAATACCGCTGAGCTGGATGATCACTAGTTTACCCAAAATCACTTGTGAATGAGGCCTGAAGCAAACTGTGTGGCACATATTCCATCTCCGAGAATGTGCCGTGCAGTCCTTTTTTTAAAGTTTAGTTTAGCTTAGTTTAGCGATACAACGCAGAAACAGGCCCTTTTGGCCCACCAGGTCCGCACTGACCAGCGATCCCTGGACATTAACACTATACTACACCCACTAGAGACAATTTTTACATTTACCAAGCTAATTAACCTACATATCTGTACATCTTTGGAGTGTGGGAGAAAACCAAAGATCTCGGAGAAAACCCACGCAGGTCAAGGAGAGAACGTAGAAACTCCATACAGACAGCACCCATAGTCAGGATCGAACCCGGGTCTCTGGCACTGCATTCGCTGTCAGGCAGCAGCTCTACTGCTGTGCTACCAATGCCCCAATGCTGACTCAGAACAGCAGCCAAATGATCCAATGGTGAGAGAGGTTGGGTGGTAATTGGTTCTGCACTTGGAACCATTCTGTGGGCTGCTTTGTCACAGGTGTGTTGAAGGGGGTGGATGGTAGAAAAGAATATGTAAGTCAGGAGTCACGGGTGAGACTGGAGGAGGTTGTATCAACGCGAGGATGGGAGGGAGAGATTGGTGGTCAGGAGATCAACTGGCAGGCAAAAGCGGACGAGGATGCAGAATTAGTGGCAAAGTCTTCTTGGAAATCACTGACAGCTGAATTAAAACAAAGTAGTTCATCTACTTCCGCAGAGCAGTTGATATTTGGAACTCACTGTCAGTGGAGATAGTGGAGTCAGATATAATCACTATATTTAAGAGACCCCTAATCAGGTACTTAAATATGCCAGGCATAGAAGGATACAGGACATAATGCAGGGAAATGAGTGAGTTCAACTGGACAAAAACTAAAGCTCACAGCCTCTGAATTAAAGGACGTTCTTTTAGGAAGGAGATGAGGAGAAATTTCTTTAGTTAGAGGGTGGTGAATTTGTGGAATTCTTTCCCATTGAAGGCTGTGGAGCCAAATCATGTTTTAAAGGCAGAGATAGATAAATTCTTCGATCAATCAGTCTGAAGAGGGTCTCGACCCAAAAAGTCACCCATTCCTTCTCTCCCGAGATGCTGCCTGACCCGCTGAGTTACTCCAGCATTTTGTGTTTACCTTCAATTTAAACCAACATCTGCAGGGTTTTTTTCCTACATAAATAAATTCCTGATTAGTACAGGTGTCAGAGATTATGGGGAGAAGGCAAAAGAATGGGGTTAGGAGGGAGAGATAGATCAGCCGTGATTGAATGACAGAGTAGACTTGATGGGCTGAAAGGTCTAATTTTACTCCTATCCCTTATGACCTTGTGAAAAAGGTAACTGTGGATGTGGTGGGCAGAAGGGCCCACTGTCGAACTCTATGACTCTGTGACTGAGGTCAGCTTGTCCCTGCAAAGTCCAATGTCAAGCATCCTCAACACCACATGGTACAGGTTTTTGGGGCTGGCGTCATCTGATGCCTCACTGTGGGAGATTGCATCAGGATTGCAGGTTTGACTCATGGCAGGAAATGGCCAGCTGCATCTTCTGAGTAACACAGTAATCCAAACATTATCTTGCTTCACTCTTTACAAAATAAACCAGCATTGCACATTGATTTTCCATCCATAAAATTTATGTTCTGTAGGACTCAAATGATCCAGCATGTAAAAATTCCTTAAAGAGAAAAGGGTGGGAGTGGAGAAGGGTGGTGAAAATGACTGTACAGTCTGTGAACTCCAGTTTAAAGTTACTGCTTTTGAACATTTGGTTTTAAATCTTTATACATTACAATTCTTATTTCTCAAATGAATTTTGTGTCATATCATATCATATATATACAGCCGGAAACAGGCCTTTTCGGCCCACCAAGTCCGTGCCGCCCAGCGATCCCCGTACATTAACACTATCCTACACCCACTAGGGACAATTTTTACATTTACCCAGCCAATTAACCTACATACATGTTTTTGATACCAGGATTGAAATGTGCGGTTATCCCTTTTGAATGTGAAAGTAAGGAACTGGAATTTTATTCCAAGTGTTGGGTAAAGAGAAACAGTGGGGAAAAATTCTTATGTTCTTTCACACAAACCACTAAGGCAAGCACTGAACCAGAAAATAAATAAAAAGCAATGCTGAAATGTTTGCCTTTATCCCTGTGAGACTGCAATGCATCATCTGAAATACTGGAGTCAGGAAAGATCTCTACGCCTTTCATGGAATCCAACACAAACGGTTTAGGTGTGCAGGAAGGAACTGCAGATACTGGCTTAAACCAAAGGTAGACACAAAATGCTGGAGTAACTCAACACGTCAGACAGTATCTCTGAAGAAAAGGAGCAGATGACGTTTCTGGTCGAGACCCTTCTTCAGACCTTCTTTAGCATCGGGTACTTGGTGTGCATTCCCTCGAGTTTAGGAGGGGTGACCTAATCATAGCTATTAACAATCCACATACAGCAGAATCAGTGTGGTGTCAGGGGTGGCAATGACCACACTCACAGTAGGGTAAACTCAGATGATATATTTCATTCACAGTGGTAAGAGAGTCCAGGACAGCATGGGGGGGGGGCACCGTCAGGCCTCACGTGGGAATACGCTGGCAATCTCAGGCTTGTCCCGGCAGCTCAGTCCTGGTCTCCAAAGAAAGAGGCGTGGCGATCTCAGGCTTCTCCCTGTAGATCACCCTTGCCTCGAGAGGAGGCGCTGGCATTCTGTGTTACCCTGGTGACTCAGCTTTGATCTGTGTGTGGGCGCAGTCCCTCATTGTTCATGGCAGGAAGAGACGGCATCTCAGGCTTGCTCAGCCACCCAGTCTTAGCCTCAGTAGAGGCGTTGGCTGTCTTAGGCTCCTCCCGGCAGCCCAGTCTTGACCACACGGTGACACTGACAGTTCCAGGTTTGTCCCAATGACTCAAGTCTTCCTCAAACCTGTGACAGGGGAACACAGCTCGCAGGGAGGAACACCACATTCCTCCCTTCATTATTCCTCCCTTCATTATTCCTCCCTTCATTATTCCTCCCTTCATTCCTCCCCCCTTCATTCCTCCCCCCTTCTTTCCTCCCACTGGCTGGAGTGCCTGGGTTTTGTAAGGAGTAGGCTGCTTAGGTTCAAGTGACCAAACCAATCTCAGATCATTGGACCCAGCTGTTACCACAGACGTTGGGGATTGGCCTCCCCTGGCCTGTCAGCCAGTGATAGACATCTCAGGGAGGTGCCTCGGTCATTAAGGAAACTTCTTTCATGGGAAATATTGTTATTGTAAAACAAACATTAAAAAAAACAAGGCTCTTCACTAAATAAAATTGCAGTGCATTAGCCTGTCAAACACAACACATTTAACTTAAACTCAAATCTCTATTAACATTCTGATTCTATTTAGCTGCAAAGTGTAGATCTGGAAACAAATCAAGTATTCGATTTTGTATATTGTTTGCAAAAATGACAGTAGTCTCTATAAGAAAATAACTGCAGATGCTGAAGAAGGGTCTCGACCCGAAACGTCACCCATTCCTTCTCTCCCGAGATGCTGCCTGACCTGCTGAGTTACTCCAGCATTTTGTGAATAAATGACAGTAGTCTCTTGTCTGCGAGTGCTGAAAATTGGAACGAGTACTAACAGCAAATATATAAACTAATGGAATAAAAACTGAGTTTAAGCAATTTTCAAAGAAATTTCAATGAAAGGGACTCATCTGTAGAATGTCAGCTGAAAGGCAACATTTAGCAATCTCTCATTACTTTAACCACATCAACATGTTCATGAGATTGGATGAGTTTTCAAAAGTTAATGTGGTTTTGAGTGGTCAAATAGTACATTGTCAAAACAGCTGACTTCAGTTGATTTTAATGAAACATATGGCTTAACTCATCTCAAAGACAGAATAGGCAGGTGAAAGGCGGAGAGTGAGGAAGGAGGGTTGGTTTAAACTGCACGTATTTTAATGCCAGGGGCCTGACGGGTAAGGCAGATGAGCTTAGGGCGTGGATAGGTACGAGCGACTGGGACGTTGTAGCCGTGACTGAAACCTGGTTAAGAGAGGGGCAGGACTGGCAGCTCAATGTTCTGGGGTACAGGAGCTTCAGGACAGACAGGGGTGAGGGACAAAGAGGAGGGGGGTTGTATTGTTGGTGAAAGAGGGTGTCACGGCAGTGTCAGAGGTGACATTACGGGCGGTTCGTCTAGTGAGGCTATATGGGTGGAGCTGAGGAACAAGAAAGGGATGATCACCTTGTTGGGGGTGTACTACCCCGAATAGTCAACGGGAATTAGAAGAACAAATGTGCCGGGAGATTGCAGACAGCTGCAGGTCAAATAAGGTTGTTGTAGTTGGGGATTTTATCTTTCCCAATATTGATTGGGAAAGGGTTTAGATGGGGTACAATTCCTCAACAGTGTACAGGAGTTTTCTCAAGCAGTATGTGGAGGCCCCACACGTGAGAGGCCAACGCTGGATCTAGTATTGGGAAATTGGGAAGGGCAAGTTAATGAAGTGTGTGGGGAGGAGCCTTTTGGGACCAGTGACCACAGTTCCATTAGGTTTAAGATAGTTATGGACCGGGACGGAGAGGGTCCACGTGTTAAAATGCTCAACTGGGGAAAGGCCAACTTTGAGGGTACGAGAGAAGGTCTCGCTCAAGTTGACTGGAGCAGGTTATTTGAGGGGAAAGGAACATCAGCCAAGTGGGATGTTTTTAAAAGTGTACTGAAGAAAGCTCAGGATGTGTACGTCCCCGTTAGAGTGAAAGGCAAAGCAGGCAAACGTAAGGAAGCTTGGCTGACGAGGGAAATTGAGACATTAGTCAAAAACAAGAAGGATGCGTGGGACAGGTATAGGCAGCTGGGATCAAGTGCATCCCTGGAGGAGTTTCAGGAACTAAGGAGTGAACTAAAAAAGGAAATCAGAAGGGCAAAAGGGGGCCATGAGATAGCTCTGGCAGGTGGCATTAAGGACAATCCCAAAAGATTTTATAAATACACTAGACGGCCGTGGACCTATTGGGTGCAAACCTCTCCTGCGAGTCCCCACCCCCCCCCGGGGCCAGGGGCGGGAGAGGAAAGGGGAGAGGGAGCCACTCACCCCGGGCCCGGGCGGCCATCGTGGCATCCAGAGCAACCCATGGACCCGTTGGGTGCAAACCTCTCCTGCACCGGCAGCTCGAGGGCAACGGCTGTTGCTTTGAGCGGGAAGAAGCCCCGGCGGAGAACCAGCGGGCTTTGAGCGCACGCGCAGATCCGGCGGCCATCTTACATAAGTATTAGATCTACGGGCCCCAACTGCGCAGGCGCGGGCATGTTGGGTTCCCATTGTGACGTCGAACACGGAGGTATTACTGCGCAAGCAAGGCTGATGGGCAGGGTAAGTGGAAAAGGGATTTATTGAAGTTTAAAAAGTGATTTTTAAAGTTTAAAAAGTGAATAACTTTTAAAATATAACAACGATTTGAACCACGGGCCAATGGTGAATAAGGTGGGCCTAAAATTGTTGCGCTATCGAGGACCGTTTTGGCTGTATTTCGGGTACGCACAAACAATCAAACAGACAAACAAACAGGCAAGGTGAGAATTTTAGTGATATATAGATAAGGGGAAAAAGAGAGAGAGTGGAACCTCTCAGGAATCCAAGCGGTCACCTCTGTGTGGAGCATCAGGAGATGGGCAAGGTATTCACTGAGTATTTCTTCTCTGTATTTACCGAGGACAAAGACAATAGGACGGAGGAAATTGGAGCAGTCACTGGAAGTGTCTTGAGAGCAGTCAGGGTTACCATCGAAGAAGTACTGAAGGTATTGTCATGTTTGAAGGTAGACAAATCTCCAGGGCCTGATCAGATATACCCGAGGACATTGCGGGAAACTAGAGTGGAAATTGCGGGAGCCCTGGTTGAAATTTATGAGTCGTCCTTAAATACAGGAGAGGTGCCGGAAGACTGGAGGGTGGCAAATATTGTGCCTCTTTTCAAGAAGGGCTGCAGGGAAAATGCTGGGAACTATAGGCCGGCGAGCTTAACATCTGTAGTTGGAAAGTTACTGGAGAGTATTCTGAGGGATAGGTTGTACAGGCATTTGGATGGCCATGGGCTGATTAGGGATAGTCAGCATGGTTTTGTACGTGGGAGGTCGTGTCTCACAAATCTGATTGGAGCCCGCATGTGTAATAAATGCAAGATGAATTTCACATGTGACAAATAAACCACTATTGACTATTGACTATTGAATTGTAGGAAGCAATTAGAAACGACACAAATCAAGTTTTCACACTCTTTAGACCTGGTTTAAACACACTGCTGCCCACACCCACAAAGCTGTCAAAGCACCTAGAATAAATGAATTATCGCGGTTGGTTGCACGCATAGCTCTTGTCTGCAGGCGATTCTGGGGAGGTCTGCCGAGATGCAGAAAATAACCATTATTTTGTTGTTAAATGGAAATAAATATGTTCCTTTCTCATTGCATATTAACAAGTATACACTATCTCCACACATACTGTTTATTGTTAGCTACTGGAGATGGCATTTCTGTGCCTACTGTTGGCAAAATGTTGCATTTGTTTCTGTTGATATAACAAGATCTCAGAAACATTCAATACATCAATAATCTGGGCTTTTTTTTCCATTCTCCTGTGCAAGCCACAGGATTTTGTTCAAAGGTTCTGCTTAAACTTCTAATCTGAACACTTTCTTCTGCAACCTTGCTCCAACTCTAAACATAAGAAACAGGAGGAGCGGTAAACTAGATAGAACCTTGAGCCTGCTTGGTTATGTTGTATGGTCCAGACTGACGTACCTTGTCCTTGGCTCCACTTCCTTCCCACTCTCCATAATGGCTCTTTTCACTCTCTTTCACAGCCCAGAATAGATTCAATGATTCAGCCTCTACAGCTGTCTGGGGTAGACAATTCAACACTGATAGAGAGGAAATCTCTTCTCATCCCAATCTTTTGTGACCCCCTATTCAAACACCATACTTTTGGTTCTAGATCCACTATGAGGGGAAAGATTCTCTCGACTTTAAGTCCCCTCTGATCACATATCTACTTCAGTGTGATCACCTCTCCCTAAAGTATGAAGCTTTCCTCATCAGACAACTTTACCATCCAAGCAAGGCTCAAATGAAAACTATTGCTGCCATTGCAACCATTCACTGCAAACAGAAAGCAAACAGTAACACGGCTGAACTTAAAAGAACGCATTTCTGGTTGTCATAAATGTACTTTGCATTGCTTTCTTATTTTTAATTAATCATATCATATCATAAAATATATATACAGCCGGATACAATCTTGTATCTCAAGTATCTCAAGAATTTTCACTTACTCTGGCATAACTTCTGATGTTATCAGTAATACAACATGAAAAAAATAAATATATATTTTAGAAATCACATAGTTTTTATATAACATCATGGAGGCATACAGCATTGAAACAGGCCCTTTGGCCCAACTTGCCCCTGCCTATCAGGATACTCCACCTGCCGCATCCGGTCCATATCCCTCTAAACCTTTCCTCTCCATGTACCTGTCCAAATGTCTTTTAAATGTTGTTTTGTGCCTCAACTACCTCCTCTGGCAGCAGTTTCCATACACGCACCACCCTCGATGTACAAATGTGGCCCCATAGGTTCCCATTAAATCTTTCCCCTCTCGTTTAAACTTCTGTCTTTTAGTTCTTGATTCCCCCACTCTGGGCATCCACTCTATCTATTCCCCACATGGTCTTATACACCTCTCTAAGATCACCTCTCAGTCTCCAGCGCTCCAAAGAATAAAGTCCTAGCCTACCCAGCCCCTCCATATCACTCAGGCCCTCAAGCCCTCGTAACATCCCTGTAAATATTCCCTGCACTCTTTCCAGCTTAACAACGTCAATCATATAGCAGCGTGACAGAAATTGAACACAATATTGCAAATATGGCCTCATCAACGTCTTGTATATATGGTATTAGGCCCAGGGGGCGCTGTAGACCCGGATGCAGTAGGCCCCGATGCTGTAAGGCCCGACAGTTCAGGTCCCGACATTCTAGGTTTCCGACATTTTAGCTCCAGGCAGTCCGGAGGCCCGGGCACCGCATATAAGAGGTTGCATAGCAACCCGCCTACCGGCCCGGGCGACCACCATTGGTGGAGCGGGGGCACATGGCCGCTGGCTGAGTGAGGTCACCCTTTGTTCCTTATTTGGGAGTGAGGAAGTTGGCAACACTACTAATTCGGGACAAGGGCGGTCCCGTACGGGACAATCCAATTTAGCCTAAATTGCAGGATGTCCTGGCTAATATGGGCCAGTTGGCAACCCTATTTCTGAGGGGCTCTATTCTCTCTCTAGTTACTCTCTTTCCCTTAACATACTTATAACATCTCTGGCTTTTGCTTAATATTCTCTGCCAGAGCTATCTCCTGTCTCCTTTTAGCCCTCCTTACATTGTTAAGTATGCTTCTCAGTTCCAGAAACTCCACCAGGGTTACACTTGATCCCAGTTGTCTACACCTGTCCCATGCCTCCTTGTTTTCCCTGAGAAATGCCTCAATTTCTCTTCTCATTCAAACTTCCTTACTCCCACCTGCCCTTCACTCTAACGGGAACATGCATGTTCTGAACTCTCGTCATCAAACTTTTAAACTATCCTGATTTTCAGACGTTCCATTGCCCGCAAACAACCCTCTCCAATCAACTTGAGCAAGTTCCTGCCTAATACCATCAAAGTTGGCCTTTCCCCTAATTCAGGATTTAACTTATGGGCCCACCCTGACTTTATCCATAACTATTTCATAGCTAATAGAACAGTGGTCACTGGTCGCAAAACCTCGCCTACGTAAACTTCAATCACCTGCCCTTCCCAATTTCTTATGCATTGCATTCTCACTTGTAGGGCCCTCTACATATTGCCTGAGGAAACTTTCCTGAACACATTTAACAAATTCCACCCCGTCTGAGCCCTTGGCACTTTGGCAGACCCAGTCTATATTCTCAAAGTTAAAATCCTCTACAACCTTATTAGTCTGTAGGAAAAAAAACTGCAGATGCTGGTTTAAATCGAAGGTAGACATAAAATGCTGGAGTAACTCAGCGGATCAGGCAGCATCTCTGGAGAGAAGGAATGGGTGTCTTTTCAGTCTGAAGAAGGGTCTCGACCCGAAATGTCACCCATTCCTTCTCTCCATAGATGCTGCCTGACCCGCTGAGTTACTCCAGCATTTTGTGTCTACCAACCTTATTAGTCTTGCAGCTGTCTGCAGTCTCTTGGTATATTTGTTCTTATAATTCTTATTGACTATTTGGAAGTCTATAGTTCCAATATAGTTCCAATCCCCTTTTTATTTCTCAGCTCCACCCAAATAGCCTCACTGGACATACCATTTGTAATATAAGAAGATAACTGCAGATGCTGGTCCAAATCAAAGGTATTTATTCACAAAATGATGGAGTAACTCAGCAGGTCAGGCAGCATCTCGGGAGAGAAGGAATGGGTGACGTTTCGGGTCGAGACCCTTCTTCAGACTGATGTCAGGGG
Source organism: Rhinoraja longicauda (assembly GCF_053455715.1). Lineage (NCBI taxonomy): Eukaryota > Metazoa > Chordata > Chondrichthyes > Rajiformes > Arhynchobatidae > Rhinoraja > Rhinoraja longicauda. Next base: position 46,474,548 of record NC_135958.1, read on the forward strand.
GGCGGGACAAAGGAGGATATAGGGAGATCTGGGAAGGAGGAGGGGACGGGAGGGACAGAGGAACTATCTAAAGTTGGAGAAGTCGATGTTCATACCACTGGGCTGCAAACTGCCCAGGCAAAATATGAGGTGCTGTTCCTCCAATTTCCGGTGGGCCTCACTATGGCACTGGAGGAGGCCCATGACAGAAAGGTCAGACTGGGAATGGGAGGGGGAGTTGAAGTGCTCGGCCACCGGGAGATCAGTTTGGTTAATACGGACCGAGCGCAGGTGTTCAGCGAAGCGATCGCCGAGCCTGCGCTTGTTTTCGCCGATGTAAATAAGTTGACATCTAGAGCAGCGGATGCAATAGATGAGGTTGGAGGAGGTGCAGGTGAACCTCTGTCTCACCTGGAAAGACTGTTTGGGTCCTTGGATGGAGTTGGGGGGGGAGGTAAAGGGACAGGTGTTGCATCTCGTGCGGTTGCAGGGGAAAGTGCCCGGGGTTGGGGTGGTTTGGGTAGGAAGGGACGAGTGGACCAGGGAGTTACGGAGGGAACGGTCTCTGCGGAACGCAGAGAGGGGAGGGGATGGGAAGATATGGCCAGTGGTGGGGTCCCGTTGTAGGTGACGGAAATCAGCCTACTGTCATGACATTCTCCTTAATTAATATTAATAAAGTAATATCCCCTTCTCGTATACCTCTACCTCTATCTCTCCAGTAGCACCTGTACCCTGAAACATTAGGCTGCCAGCCCTGTCCCTCTCTTAGCCAGGTTTCTGTGAAGGCTACAATGTCCCAGTCGCACATACCTATCCAGGCCCTGAGTTCATCCTCATTACCCGTCAGGCCTCTCACATTAAAATAAATGCTATTCAATCCAACAGTCCTTCCACACTCCCTGCCGAGCTCCTGCCTATGTTATCCACTGAACCTTTTTCATCACCATTCATGCCGACCTGTAGCCGTTCCCCTGCCTCAGTCCCACATTGGCAGGCCCCCCTACTAATCTAGTTTAAGATTGAAACGTTATCAGGAGGGGTTTCCAATAGCAAGTCCAACCTATTAAAAATATATTAAAAAATCAAATACAACTTTATAAATACAGGTGACGTTTATTTTATTTTGCAGCTCGCAGCATGCAAGAGATTTGCGTCACAGAAGACCATTCGACTGACATCAGATCCGTGTGCTGTTTTATTTGTCAGTTGTCAACTCGAACACAAAACTCCATCTCAGCCAGTGAAACAGAAGACATATGGCGCCAAATTAGTGACATCCTCAAGTGTGCAACCATGCCACAGAACACAGGTAAATTTCACAAAGATACAGGTGCAATTTCACCTGGAAACAATGCATTACAAAAAACTGAAGTTTGAAGAAGGTTCTCGACCTGAAACGTCACCCATTCCTTCTCTCCCTAGATGCTGCCTGACCTGCTGAGTTACTCCAGCATTTTGTGAATAAATACCTTCGATTTGTACCAGCATCTGCAGTTATTTTCCTACACAAAAACACCTTAGGTGAGACCATGTTAAAATATGTTTGCACAAGGATTTGATTTCTAGGTCCGGGTTTTACAATTTTCCAATATTGTGAAACTGCAGTATAACTGTCTGATACACATTCACATTACTTCATTTCACTTGTATGAAGCAATAGACTTTTCTCTCCAGGCAGAAAATGAAGATCTTGCTGACATTTCCCTTTCTTTCACTGCTGGACGCCATTTTACATTCCATTAATTTACATCTGCTGCTTCCAATTAGATCAATGTAAGAGAACTTACATCAAGCTATTAGAATACTGCTATGGATTCGAGGTTTTGTACAGAATATTTATTTTAACCTTGACTAATCAAGAGTAAAGTCAAGAGTGTTTTATTGTCATATGTAACAGACAGAACACTGAAATTCTTACTTGCACCAGCGCAACAGAATATGTAAGCATAGTACACTGTAAACAATGTCACAAATGAAAAATAGTTCAAATGAAAAATGTGCGTGTGTGTACATATATATATATATGTGGGTGTGTGCAAAATAACCTAAACGTCACCGGTATTTATAAAGTTGTATTTGATTTTTTAATATGTTTTTAGATCTTACATTGATCTAATTGGAAGCAGCAGATGAAAATGAATGGAATGTAAAATGGCATATACATATATACATATACATACATACATACACATGTATACATACACACATACATATATACATACATACACATAAAAACAAACAAACAATAATAGTGTAAAAAGACAAAAGACAAAACCAATGCCCCCAAGTTATGTCATTAATGTAGCTTATTTGGAGGTTGTAGTGTTTAATCGCCTGATGGCTGTCGAGAAGAAGCTGTTCCTGAACCTGGACGTTACAGTTTGTAGGCTCCTATAGCTTTTTCACGATAGCAGGAGTGAAATGTGGCCAGGGTGGTGTGGGTCTCTGATGATGCTGGCTGCCTTTTTAAGGCACTGACCTGCAAATCTCTACGATGGTGGGGAGGTCAGAACCCGTGATGGACTGGACAGTGTTCACCACTTTTTGCAGTCTTCTTCGGCTCTTGGACTTTCAAGTTGCCGAATTAGGCCGTGATGCAACCAGTTAATATGCTCTCTACTGTACACCTGTAGAAGTTAAGAGAATCCTCTCTGACATACCGAATCTCCGTAATCTTCTCAGGAAGTATTGATGGACTTTCTTTATAATTGCATCAATATGCTGTGTCCAGGAAAGATCTTTAGAGACATGCACGCCCAGGAATTTGAAGCTATTGACTCTCCACCATCGTCCTGTTGATATAGACAGGTTAATGGGTCTTCATCCTTCCTCTTCCAAAGTTCACAATCAGTTCCTTGGTCTTACTGACATTGAGAGCCAGCTTGTTGTGCTGGCACCATCTGGTCAGTCGATCGATCTCCCTTCTATATTCTGACTCATCACCATCTGTAGTTTGTCCAACAAAGGCGGTATCATTGGCAAACTTATGCTGGAAGAGCTATGGGTTTCAAGTGGTGGTCATAACAATTTAATATGAAGGTAGACACAAAACGTTGGGGTAACTCAGCGGGTCAGGCAGCATCTCGGGAGATTTCCTACTCAATTTAATATGAATTGGAAATAATACAAACAAAATAAGATAAGACAAACAAAATAAACAGTAGCTTTGCAAGGTACATAGATCACTAGACCACAAGGCCATACCATGTGATAACACTTAAAGCAAAAGGATTCTGGACAGGAAAGGGTTAAGAAATACAAGAATGGATTCTTGTGAAATATTGATTACATGGAAAGTTGGCGGGGAATTGGGAGGTGAGGGAGGTGGGGATTATTCTGTGAGTCAGCGTACACTCAATGGCCTGAAAGGGGCTCTTTCTGAGCCATAGGAAAAAAATATCCTGTGAGTCCGTAAAAATCAGAAAGAACTCTTCAAACTGTTGCTTTCTTCCCCCATGTGTCTGGTGGGGCTCTTGCCCTAACTGACTGCACATTATGCTATTTGCTTGTTACTTTGTTCCATGTTCAGGCTTTTCAGCATTGTCACTCAGTTACATATTAATAAGGGAATTTAATGTTTAGCTCCATCCAATCAAATTATGGTTAAACATTACCCTTCTATTTCCTGAGGTGTGCTCTACAACATAATTACAGCTACTGCTGCCAAATATCAGCCGACCCAGAATGGAAATACTGTAAGCAAGTTTCAAAGCACCTCATCCTTTTCCAGCTAGTTACTGAAAAACTGTACATGCTATCATCACAAAGATTGTTTTAATTCAGTCAATCAAATATTGTATGTTCATATTAATCTTGTCTTAGTTGTAATTTATTTTCACAATCTTCTCCTCTACTCACAACCCAGCAGAATGCCTTTCTGCCCCTGATTCCCAAGACAGCAACACCACTCACCTCTCATCCGTTCTTTATTTTCCTGTTTCCTTTAACCTGTCTCTCACACTGACTCTACACACACACAACTCTATACATTTAATCAGAGGTAATATACAGTAGCTAATTATTTTTTTATTTAGGGTAGGGGCTGAAAATGAAACACTTTGAAGTACTTGAAGTTAGAGAAATCAACAGTCCACAACTGGGTTGTAAGCTGACCAAGTGGAATATGAGATGCTGTTCAGGGAAAAAAATGCAGATGCTGGTTTAAATCGAAGGTAGACACAAAATGCTGGAGTAACTCAGCAGGTCAGGCAGGATCTCAGGAGTGAAGGAATGGGTGACGTTTCAGGTCGAGACCCTTCTTCAGACAATGGAGGAGGCCCAGGACATAAAGGTCAGTTTATGGAATTTGAAGAGTAATTAAAATGGTTAGCAACCAGGAGATCCAGTAGGCCTTGGCAGAACGAGCACAGATGTTCGACGAAATGGCCACAGTCCGGGCTTGGTCTCGCCGATGTACAGGAAGCCACATCAGGAACATCGGATGCAGGAAATAAGGTGCCTGTGAACCTCCTTTTCCCCAGGAAGGGCAGCTGGGGTCCCTGGAAGGACTGTTGGGGTCCCTGGCAGGACTGCTGGGGTCCCTGGATGGACGTGGAGGAGATATAGGGACAGGCGTTTGCAGGGGCCAGTACCTGGGCAGGGGATGAGTGAACCAAGGAAATATGCTGTTCTCATGCATTCTTTCACAATGAGAAAACAAAGTTGACTATGTTCATTCAGATGCTGCACAGAAGAATTTCAAACACTCTTGGACTATTAAAATGTCTTCATTTTTAAATTTTGATGAAGAAATAATCCTGTCTATTCTAAGTCTAGTTCTGAACACAGTTTGTAAAGAGTTAGCATGCATCGTAAAGATAATCCAGGCTGTGACCCAGGATTAGTATTCAGGCAAATACCTTACTTGTTAGATTTCCAGCAACTGTATTTTACTTTTCAAATCTTTCCAGCAACAATAGAGCTGTATATTGTCATTTGACATCATTAGAAAGCAGTTCCACGTGCATACCAATACAAAAATGCCGAGTAATTCAAGTGTCACGTCCAATCTGATGCTTGAATGGACTAAAGCCGAACAATCTAATCCAAATCTTATTTGACGGTTATCTCAAAAGGGATTAAGTTAATCAAGTGTAAAAGCGCATGTTAAACACAATTAAGTTTCAGTGAAATTTGTTGAAACTCTTACAACTTCCAGCATTATTAATGGATTGTAGAGCCACACCTACAGAAGCTGGGAATCACCATTCCTGTATGCATGTTTAAATGTTTGCTGTCTCTGTAACCTTGTCCAGTTCTATTCTGGCCTCCTGTGTGCCACTATTTCATTCTCCCGCTGCTCCTCGCCTTGCCTTGCCTTCATCCATATGGAACCCAAACCAGAAACATATCTTTATGATAAGCACTTCGTCATCTGTCTGAGTAGCTGAACTTTGATTTTGTTCACTATCTGAGAGATAACATTCCAAGAATACAGTGCTTTGTTAAAGGCACTGTATAAATACAAGTTGGTGCTGTTAATGTAGTTGCAGAACTCCTTAGTGGTTGTCAATGTTTCATCTAGACAGAGATGCAGCCAGCAGCATAATCCAGGTCTGTTGACTGTACACATAGTTCAGGCTGACTCATGTAGTTACAGTACAGTGTGGCCTCTATTAAATTAGGAGCAGAACGAGGTTCCAGGAATAACGTTTATCTGGAAGGAATTTTACCATCCGAGCAAACCAAGTATTTATTCCAAACTTCACACAGGAGAGTTCAGTAAAACATATGATTACCAGAGTTGTAAGTAGACTGGTTCACTTTCAGTTACCAAGGAAAGGCTCAAAATCAGTGACTACTGAACAGAGATAGTGCAGAGCAATCAGAAGACAATTATTTTGGTTTCCCCAGTAATTACTTGAAGGAATATCTAGTGTTTTCAGGTGACTGAGAGTTGAGGATCTATAATGGAGAGGTCAAGGCTGTCGTCATCTGATGGCTGATTCATTTATTTCCTGGGAGTCACCACAGGCCAGCCACTCAACCGAACCAGTCACATAAATACCAAGGCAACAAGTGCAAGTCAGGGGTCAAAGGCTGCATCGCCTATCCTCGGTAGTAATTTCACAACACCTTAAAGCACTTCCACCATCGCCAAGGCACAAGTCAGGAATGTTTTAGACTACCTTCCACTTACCTGAACGAGTACAGTGCAAAAAAATTCTTAAGAAGCTCTGCAACATCCAGGATAATGTAGGCACAAATGTTGGTGCCACATCAACATCCCTAACCATTTACTCTCTCCACCAAGGGAGCACAGTGACTGGAGTGTGTACCATCCACTAAATGCATCACATTTGTTTACCAAGACTACTCCAACAACATATCCCAAACCCATGGCCTCCACAACACAGGAGCAGTACCACCGAGGATACCACTCCAAGTCACGCATCATCCTGACTTGCAAACACTTTGTCATTGTCACTGGGTCTTAACATTACAACCCCCAGCACCAGCTAAACTGCGGCTGTTTAAGAAGGCAGCTCATCACCATGTCCTCAAGAGCAATTAGAGGCAACCAATAAACACTGACCCTGCCACTGATGCCCAAGTCACAAAAACAAATATGAAAAAAACACATAAACTGACTGTTTGTCCAAAAAGGGTCACATTTCTAGAAAATAGCTCAGCACATTAAATTCACTTTATTTGAAATGCTTAATCCTGACAGGACATTTTCAGCCATTGACCTGATAGTAAATTAAACATGTCCCAGTACAGAATATTCTCAGTGATATAATCAGTGCTTGGAGGCAAATATACAAACACATGGAGCAATGTTTAAAGGACACAAAACCCATTATTGTTATAGATGCTCGACAAGCTAAAAGCTTTCTGATGCTATTCTAATTTTATTTGATAAACTATCAAAACTATAAAACAAAAGGCCAAAAGCAATATCGAGACACCAGAAACTGCAGATAATAGACAATAGACAATAGGTGCAGGAGGAGGCCATTCGGCCCTTCGAGCCAGCACCACCATTCAATGTGATCATGGCTGATCATTCTCAATCAGTACCCCGTTCCTGCCTTCTCCCCATACCCCCTGACTCCGCTATCCTTAAGAGCTCTATCTAGCTCTCTCTTGAATGCATTCTAAATGGCCTACCCCTTATTCTTAAACTGTGGCCGCTTGTTCTGGACTCCCCCAACATTGGGAACATGTTTCCTGCCTCTAACGTGTCCAACCCTTTAATAATCTTATACGTTTCGATAAGATCTCCTCTCATCCTTGCAGCAATTTTGAACAAAAAACAAATTGCAGTAGGAACTCAGTGGGTCAAGCAGCATCTGTGGAGGCAAATGGACAGATGACAATTCAAGTTGGGATCTTTCTCCACCACAAAACGTTGCCTGTCCATTTCCCACCACAGATGCTGCCTGATGTATTGAGTTCCTTAAGCAATTTTCCTTTCTGATTTTCTGCATTACGTATTCCTGTAAAGTGTAACTTTTAGATAAATTTCTTCCATAAGTTTAGAGGTATCCTCGGTTTCAAGTCAAGTCAAGTCAAATTTATTTGTCACATACACATACTCGATGTGCAGTGAAATGAAAGTGGCAATGCCTGCGGGTTGTGCACAAAAAGAATTACAGTTACAGCATATAAATAAAGTTAATAAGTTACTAAACATAGCACAAAAAGTGTCGACAAAAATTTAGTCTCTGGGGTTATCAAAGTTGACAGTCCTGATGGCCTGTGGGAAGAAGCTCCGTCTCATCCTCTCCGTTTTCACAGCGTGACAGCGGAGGCGTTTGCCTGACCGTAGCATCTGGAACAGTCCGTTACTGGGGTGGCAGGGGTCCCTCATGATCTTGCTTGCTCTGGATCTGCACCTCCTGATGTATAGGTCCTGCAGGGGGACGAGTGTAGTTCCCATGGTGCGTTCTGCCGAACGCACTACTCTCTGCAGGGCCATCCTGTCCTGGGCAGAGCTGTTCCCAAACCAGACTGTAATGTTGCCGGACAGGATGCTCTCTACAGCCCCAGAGTAGAAGCAATGAAGGATCCTCAGCGACACTCTGAATTTCCTCAGTTGTCTAAGGTGGTAAAGGCGCTGCTTAGCCTTACCCACCAGTGCGGCAATATTAAGACATAAAAAGGGACATCACCCCATAGCACAGATTGGAATCGGCAATTTCTTATCCATTACACCCACCAATGAGTCCAGGATTAGTCATCCAAATTTGTTTTAAGATCATCAACTCACTGTCAAGAGGTTAATGTTTACTTTGTAAATCCAACCTACAGGGAAGATGTCCTCTGGGCACACAGCATAACAAAATCCTAAATTACTAACTTTCTGAAGGTGAATTACTGGCCCTGCATTTTCTTACGAATAGACAGTTAAATGTAAACCAATTGGTGAACCAGTGTTAAATATAGATTTTATTGATAAAAATGCCCGGGGGCAAATTCTCTATGATTATTTTCTTCTGTGTGATAACTCACTTCAGCATGGCCATTTAAAATATTGTGCAGTTTTACAGAAATCTATCGAGAAGATATTAATCAGATAAAAATACAGGCACAGCAAAAACATTTTCTCCTGATGAGCAAGTTGCAAAGAAAGTGACTAGCCTGAAGTTGTTTCAAATTGCCAACAAATCAGGAATGGGGTGTGATAATGAGAAATGAATCATTAACTCTGCATCAGAAGTTTAAAGTAATCAGTGCTACTAATATATAATGGTAGCTTAATGTTTACCCTCTTTGATTAAGTGCCTGATGGTTCTTGGTTCCAATTCTTCCACCAAAAAGCCAAAGGACAAATTCCAGATAGAAACATAAAAACATAGAAAATAGGTGCAGTTGGAGGCCATTTGGCCCTTCAAGCCAGCACCGCCATTCATTATGATCATGGCTGATCATCCACAATCAGTAACCCGTGCCTGCCATCTCCGAATATCCCTTGATTCCACTAGCCCCTAGAGCTCTATCTAACTCTTTTAAATCCATCCAGTGAATTGGCCTCCACTGCCTTTTATGGCAGAGAATTCCACAAATTCACAACTCTCTGGGTGTAAAAGTTTTTCTCAACTCAGTTTTAAATGGCCTCCCCTTTATTCTTAGACTGTGGCCCCTGGTTCTGGACTTCCCCAACATTGGGAACATTTTTCCTGCATTGAGCTTGTCCAGTCCTTTTATAATTTGTCGAACACTGAGAAGGTGCTGCATTATTAGAGGTACATCTTTCAAGTGCTGTATTAATATGACTCAACTGCATGCTCAGGAGGACAAAACAGGTTCTGAGGCAATACTTTGAAGAACAATAAGGTCTGGGATATTCGCTCTGAGCGATGCATATCATTCAAACAAGATCTCTGCAGCAGACTATCTGATCATAACCACACTGTTTGTGTGACCATATTTAAACAAACTGGTTGCTACATTTTCTACATAATAGAGATGTTTGTCTTCAGTAATTTATTAGTTGTTATGGGTTATGGGAGGTTGTGAAAAGGTACTGTACCTATAGCTCCAAAATATATGCATGTAAATCATTTAAATTAGATATTATATTATTCATACATAAGCAGAAGTAGGCAGGACCATCAAAATTGGCAAACAAAAGTACCACATTCATCGTATTTCAATTAGTTTGAATTTTCTGACAGAAGTATACATGCCACTTTCACAGAAGTCTGATGTGTGGCCGAGAAATCCTACCCTTTCAGTGTACCCTAGTCTATAATTTTATCAAACACCCTTTACTAAACAGGATCATGTACTGAGCCTGACAGTAGAGAGATTCTGAAAGTTCAGCAAATGTTATGGGTTTCATATAATAAAGTCAGCTTTAAATGGAGGCTTCCGTTGGTGTTCGTTAAAGGACCCCTGACTTTACCTATTCACTACGACAACATCCTTCATTGTCTTACAGATACGTTTTTCCCAGGCCATGCTCATTCTTGCTGCCAACATTCTCAGGCCCCAGATTGCCTTTTCACCTTTCCAGCAGAGTCTCAAATGCTTCTCTACAATCAATACTCTCATCAGCTTCCAAACTCTTTTTCAACCAAACCCTCTTCCCAGTCTCAGATCACTGGTCTCCAATTCTTTAATCAACTCATTCCCTCCCCGTCTGTAAATTTGCATAGATTCAGACTCTAACACTAACAGTTTAAATCCACCTATTATCCCCACAACCATCATGTTTTCAAGAGAGAGTTAGCTTTAGCTCTTAGGGCTAAGGGAATCAAGGGATATGGGGAAAAAGACGGAACAGGGTACTGATTTTAGATATAAGAAAATAACTGCAGATGCTGGTACAAATCGATATATCTTCCCATCCCCTCCCCTCTCTGCGTTCCGCAGAGACCGTTCCCTCCGCAACTCCCTGGTCCACTCGTCCCTTCCTACCCAAACCACCCTAACCCCGGGCACTTTCCCTTGCAACCGCACGAGATGCAACACCTGTCCCTTTACCTCCCCCCTCAACTCCATCAAAGGACCCAAACATTCTTTCCAGGTGAGACAGAGGTTCACCTGCACCTCCTCCAACCTCATCTATTGCATCCGCTGCTCTAGATGTCAACTTATCTATATCGGCGAAACCAAGCGCAGGCTCGGCGATCGCTTCGCTGAACACCTGCGCTCGGTCCGCATTAACGCAACTGATCTCCCGGTGGCCCAGCACTTTAACTCCCCCTCCCATTCCCAGTCTGACCTCTCTGCCATGGGCCTCCTCCAGTGCCATAGTGAGGCCCGCCGGAAATTGGAGGAGCAGCACCTCATATTTCGCCTGGGCAGTTTGCGGCCCGGTGGTATGAACGTCGACTTCTCCAACTTCAGATAGCTCCTCTGTCCCTCCCTTCCCCTCCTCCTTCCCAGATCTCCCTCTATCTTCCTGTCTCCACCTATATCCTTCCTTTGTCCCACCCCCGACATCAGTCTGAAGAAGGGTCTCGACCCGAAACGTCACCCATTCCTTCTCTCCCGAGATGCTGCCTGACCTGCTGAGTTACTCCAGCATTTTGTGAATATACTGATTTTAGATGATCAGCCATGATCATATTGAATAGTGGTGCTGGCTCAAAGGGCCGAATGGCCTACTCCTGCACCTATTTTCTACGCTTCTATGTTTCTATGTCACATTGCAAGTGATATCTATATTGACTTTCTTCATTAGCTCTTCAACGATTGGAGTTAGCACAGGAAAGTCACTTGTGCAGAAATTGTGAAAAGTCTGATCTATCACACACCACATTGAGGGTCTCAGGCAGGATTGAGTTCCAATCCTGAGAACCCCTCCTTGGAGCACAATCACTCCAATTGCCTTGAAAGCCATTCAGCTTCTTACCCACATCAATTCTTTAAAGAATGCCATGAAATAACAACTCTGAACAGAGTCACAGAGTTTGGCAACAGGCCCTTCGGCCCAACTCATCCTTGCCGACCAAGATGCCATCTGAGATAATTCCATTTGCCTGTATTTGGCCCCATGTTCCTCGAAAACCTTTCTATCCATGTACCTGTCAAGATGTCTTTTAAACTTTGTAACTTCTGGCAGCTCATTGCATATACCGAATGAGAGGAGAAAGTTGCACCTCGGGACCATTTTAAATATTTCCCCTCCCACCTTAACCCCCTACCCTCCAGATTTAGATTCCCTTGCCCTTGGAAGAAGACTGTGACCATCCACCCTATCAACGCTCCTTATTAATGCTCCAATGCTACACCCCCTCCCCACCCCCCGACCTCCTGCACTCCAATCAAAACTTACAGCCCACCTTACAAAGACTCTCCTTAGAACTCAAGCCCTCCAGCCCTGGTAACGATCTCTTATTGCACCTGAAGGAATGGCTTCACGGCCCAAAAAATAGAAAGACTGGTTTGTTTTCACCCAACTATGACCTTAGTGTTTATGATTTCTAAAATATCACCACGTAACTGGCTTATTGAGATTGCATGGTATAAGGAAAGTTTTCTTTCCTCAGTCCAGTACCTTAACGTAATCCAAACCAGGGAATGATACGTGGGTATTTCAGATTTAGTGGTTAAATTAATTAAATTGTCATGAATCTTTTCTCAGGGTGGTCACGGTGATGCAGCGGTAGAGTTGCTGCCTTACAGCGTATGCAGCGCCGGAGACCCGGGTTCCATCCCGACTACGGGTGCTGTCTGTACAGAGTTTGTACGTTCTCCCCCTGACCTAGTGTGTGTAGGATAGTGTTAATATGCGGGGATCGCTGGTCGGTGCAGACTTGGTGGGCCGAAGGGCCTGTTTCCGCGCTGTATTTCTAAACTAAACTAAATAAGAGAAAGTCAGAATTAGGAGCACAGGTCACCTTTGGAAAAGTCAATGGCATAGAAACTGAACATGCCTAGAAATACAGGACAATGTTTCATTACAGGGCTTCATTACATTACAGGTGGTGCAGCTGTAGAGTTGCTGCCTTACAGCACCAGAGACCAGGGTTTGATCCCGACTACGGCTGCTGTCTGTACGGAGTTTGTATGTTCACACCGTGACCACGTGCTTTTTCACCAAGTGCTCCGCTTTCCTCCCATACTCCAAAGACGTACAGGTTTGAAGGTTAATTGGCTCTGGTAAAAATAGTAAATTGTCCCCAGTGTGTAGAATAGTGCTGGTGTGGGATTCGCTGGTCAGCTTGGACTCGGTGGGCCGAAGGGCCTGTTTCAGTGCTGCATCACCAAACTAAATTAAACTAAACATGGGGTTCTCTGTGGTTACATACAGGACCATGAATGAATGCTCTTCCCTTACACTTAATGCATGAGATGTCATGTACGTGTGTGTAGCTGTTCCCAGCCTTTTAGTGCATCTTTATCATACGCAACCTACCTGTCAGATGCCCATCCACATCTGGAGCTTCTAACACAGCAGTCCTGAACTAGACCCTACATTGGAAGTTGTGCAGTGACTTGATGTCACCAGTGCCAGGCAGAACATTTGGTGAGAGAATTGCCTTTCTGGGCCATGGTCACACATCACATTTTAATGTTGCAACAGTTATGTTGAATTTGCTAAAAACATGGAACATAGAACAGTACAGCACTGGAACTGATCCTTCTGCCCACAATGTTTGTGCTGAACATGATGCCAAGTTCAACTGTTCTCACCTGTCAGTACATGATCTATATCCCTCTATTCCCTGCACTTCCACGTATCTAAAAGCCTGTTAAATGCCACGATTGTATCTGCGTCCACCACTGAGATTGTATCTGCGTCCATCACTGCGGTTGTATCTGCGTCCACCACTGCGGTTGTATCTGCGTCCATCACTGCGGTTGTATCTGCGTCCACCACTGCGGTTGTATCTGCGTCCACCACTGCGGTTGTATCTGCGTCCATCACTGCGGTTGTATCTGCGTCCATCACTGCGGTTGTATCTGCGTCCATCACTGCGGTTGTATCTGCGTCCACCACTGCGGTTGTATCTGCGTCCACCACTGCGGTTGTATCTGCGTCCACCACTGCGGTTGTATCTGCGTCCACCACTGCGGTTGTATCTGCGTCCACCACTGCGGTTGTATCTGCGTCCACCACTGAGATTGTATCTTCGTCCACCACCATCACTGCGGTTGTATCTGCGTCCACCACTGCGGTTGTATCTGCGTCCACCACTGCGGTTGTATCCGCGTCCATCACTGCGGTTGTATCCGCGTCCATCACTGCGGTTGTATCTGCGTCCATCACTGCGGTTGTATCTGCGTCCATCACTGCGGTTGTATCTGCGTCCACCACTGCGGTTGTATCTGCGTCCACCACTGCGGTTGTATCTGCGTCCATCACTGCGGTTGTATCTGCGTCCATCACTGCGGTTGTATCTGCGTCCATCACTGCGGTTGTATCTGCGTCCACCACTGCGGTTGTATCTGCGTCCACCACTGCGGTTGTATCTGCGTCCACCACTGCGGTTGTATCTGCGTCCACCACTGCGGTTGTATCTGCGTCCACCACTGCGGTTGTATCTGCGTCCACCACTGAGATTGTATCTTCGTCCACCACCATCACTGCGGTTGTATCTGCGTCCACCACTGCGGTTGTATCTGCGTCCATCACTGCGGTTGTATCCGCGTCCATCACTGCGGTTGTATCTGCGTCCATCACTGCGGTTGTATCTGCGTCCATCACTGCGGTTGTATCTGCGTCCACCACTGCGGTTGTATCTGCGTCCACCACTGCGGTTGTATCTGCGTCCACCACTGCGGTTGTATCTGCGTCCACCACTGCGGTTGTATCTGCGTCCATCACTGCGGTTGTATCTGCTTCCACCACTGCGGTTGTATCTGTGTCCACCACTGCGGTTGTATCTTCGTCCACCACCATCACTGCGGTTGTATCTGCATCCACCACTGCGGTTGTATCTGCGTCCACCACTGCGGTTGTATCTGCGTCCACCACTGCGGTTGTATCTGCGTCCACCACTGCGGTTGTATCTGCGTCCACCACTGCGGTTGTATCTGCGTCCATCACTGCGGTTGTATCTGCGTCCATCACTGCGGTTGTATCTGCGTCCATCATTGTGGTTGTATCTGCGTCCACCACCACCCCTGGCAGTGTCTTTGAGGCTCCCACCACTCTCCGTGTAAAAAATCTGCCCCACACGATTTTTTTAGTTTAGAGATACAGCGTGGAAACAGGTCCTTTGGCCCACCAAGTCTGCGCTGACCAGCAATCACCAATACATTGCTTCTATCATACACACAGTGACACAGCAGTAGAGATGCTGCCTTACAGCGCCAGAGATCTGGGTTCGATCCTGACTACAGGTGCTGTCTGTATGGAGTTTATACATTCTCCCCCTGAATTGTGTGGGTTTTCTCTGAGATCTTTGGTTTCCCCCCATACCCCAACGATGTACAGGTTTGTAAGTTAATTGGCTTGGTATAAAAATGTAAATTGCCGCTGATGTCTATGATAATGTTAGTGTGTGGGGATCGCTGGTCAGCATGGTCTCGGTGGGCCGAAGGGCCAGTTGTATCTCTAAACTAAATACTAGTGACAATTTACAGAAGCCAACTAACTCACAAATCTGCATATCTTTGGAATGAGGGAGGAAATCGGAGCACCTGTAGAAAATCCATGCAGTCACAGGGAGAACGTTCAAACTCCATACACACAGCACCCATGGTCAGGATCAAACCCGGGTCTCTGGCACTGTAAGGCAGCTACTCTACTGCTGCACCACCATGCTGTCCCTCTCTCCATTACGTTTCCCCCTCTCACCTTATAGCTATGCTCTCTGCTGTTGGATGTTTCCACTCTGGGAAAAAGGTTCTGACTGTCTAACCTATATGAGCCTCTCATAATTCTATATACTTCAATCAAGTCTCCCCTGGGCCTCCGAGGTTCCAGAGAAAACAACATAAGTCTATTCAACCTCTCCCTGTAACTGAAACCCTGAAATCCAGGCAGCATTCTGGTGAACCTCCTCAGCATCCTGCTAAACGTCCTCTCCAAAGCTTCCACATTGTTCCTGTACTGGAGCGAGCAGAACTGCATGTAATACTCCAAGTGCACCCTAACCAAAGTCCTATTGAACTAGCATCATGACTTCCTGACTCTTATATTCAATGCCTCTAGCGATGAAGACAAGCATACCATACATCTTCTTCACCCCCTATCCACATATGCTGCTAACTTCAGTGAGCTATGAACTTGGACCCCAAGATCCCTCTCCACATCAAAGCTGTCAAGGGTCTTGTCATTAACTGTAAGCTCTCTCCTTTCATTCAACCTCCTACAGCGCAACACCTCGCCTTGCTCAGGTTAAACACCATGTGCCATTTCTCTGCCCATTTCTGTAGCTGAAAGGTTGGATGGCATTTGAGGAGTTCTTTATCAACTGTGGAATCAAGGGGTATGGGAGAAGGCAGGAACGGGGTACTGATTGTGGATGATCAGCCATGATCACATTGGGCGCAAAGGGCCAAATGGCCTACTCCTGCACCTATTGTCTATGTACAGTATCTATGTAACTGGAATGACACGATGGGCTGAGTGGACCCAAGCGTTGTAGGTTTTCTTTGATCTATCTATGCACAGCAGCTCCGTTTTTCATTTTTGAAACCAGAATATCTCCGCCTTTCACCAAACCATATTTCTCTCCCTAAACCCAATACACTTTTTGGAAATGCAACTTGATCCAATCTACTTGAAAAAAAAATCTACTTGATCCAATTTTGAATTTACGCAGAAAGAATTTACCCTGTGCGAGTCATCATTTATAGTAAATGACACTACTCATGAAATTGGACAAAACACAGTCCTGTCAGGAGACGTACGTCCCATTTAGAGTCTCTTAGTGACCAATTCCACATTTTGCAGGGATCCTGAATTCGTACTTCATTAAACAACAGCTTCAAGGTAATGCTTCTTTGGTAAGCTGCCTTCCTTATTGCCTTTAGTTGAAGAATACCAGCGATATCCTCCCCACCAGACACCGCACACTCGTATTTCAGCTGCAAACTCCGTTCTTACCAAATCTCATGAAACGAGGCCCATGCGTGGATAAGTGCCAAGAGACTGCATTATGAATGATTGAATGTGCGGCAGAACACATACTTCCGCACACATCAGTTATGTCAAGGCCAGGTACAATCTAACAGGAAGGACATAGTAAAAAACTCAGTTCTATTAAAAGTGTGTGTCATACAGTTTAATGAAGCATTTCACTTTGGTTTAAAAAAGTTGGGTAGATGCAGCTCCAAACACCATTAGTTAACCTTTATAGGAACAACATTGACCCCGACCGCCCCAACGTGGCAACTTCAACAGCCTGACTGCAGGAGAAGACGGCAGGGAAGAGAAATACATTCTTGCCTTCCATCATAGTGAGGAGGTGACTGGAGGAGATTCACGGTGATGGATTTATTTTTTGGTTTTGTGTTGGTTTTGTGATTGTGTGTGTTATTGCTTTATTTTTATTGCTTCTTATTGTTGGACTGTGGGTAATGGAATTTCGTCCAAAAACATGTTTTTGGATGAAAATAAAGGCCATTCTGATTCTGATTCCGATTCTGATTGCACTATACAAGACAGGTCATGAATGATAGGTTCACTGACACAAACAGGGAGACAAGACAAAGGTTGTGATCGTGCATCTGAAGTGCCGTGCACATCAGAAAAATTACAGTGTACCGCTGACGTACAGTATTAATTTTAGAGTTGGTGCAATTTAAGATAACAAGGATACAAGATAATCCCAGAGGGAAACCTAGGTGTACTTTAGAGAGTTGGAATTTCTGTGTAAAACTATAACATTAATGTTGCTCATTCAGAATTTGAGAACTACAGCACACAGTTCAAGGTGGAAGCAGTGTCCAAGTTTAAACAATTTCAGACCCACTGTTGCTATTTAGATCGTCAAATAGTCCCCAAGAAAAACAAAAACATTTAGATGGACAAGTGATGAAAATTCTGGACTAATTAATGTACAGTTTGTGATATTGAAGCATTCAATTTTGAAGAAGAGTCCCAACCTGAAACGTCACCTATCCATGTTTTCCAGACTTGCTGCCTGATCCGTTGTTACTCCAAGACTTTGTGTCTTTTCTTGTAGAATGGCATTTGCAGTTCCTTGTGTCTAATACTGAAGCATTGTTTGAGGCAGCTACAATTTCTGTGCGAGGATTTCTCACACAGAGACAGCCAATAGATTTACCCTTTCTGTAGATAATATACATTATAAATCCCAAATCTTCACATGGGAGGGGATGTATTTTTGGAACACTTACAATGCAGCCAAGGGATCACAATTTTGTGCTTGCATAATACTTTAATTTTTTTTGGAAAATATAACTAACTGCTGAGAAGAAAAATAATCACCAGTATTTCAAGGATAATATCAGAGGGATGGAATGGAGGAATCTGTGAATTAACAGGAACGGGGTACTGATTGAGAATGTTCAGCCATGATCACATTGAATGGCTGTGCTGGCTCGAAGGGCCGAATGGCCTCCTCCTGCACTTATTGTCTATTGTCTATTGTCTAAATTAGGATTGGTTTTGGTTTGATTTACTATTTTATCGTATATATCATTAACCTAACATTATTCAGAAGTTTCTTAAATCACTGAGGGCTTTATTGCGAATCAGTAGAAACCACTTGCTGTTTCCCACTGCAGCCAAACATTATGTCACTTACTTTTAATTGTACAATAATTATCACATTTCTTGATTTAGCAAACTAGATAGTAATTCACCTCAACTACAAAAGTCAGTATGTCATTTGGGGCATTTGAGTGAAATGAGTGTAATCACATCCCCGGATGGCAGACTTGTCCAATGAGGAGTGTGAGCGCAGCAGTAGAGTTGCTGCCTTACTGCGCTTGCAGCGCCAGAGACCCGGGTTTGATCCTGACTGTGGGTGCTGTCTGTACGGAGTTTGTACGTTCTTCCCCATGACCTGCTTGGGTTATCTCCAAGATCTTCGCTTTCCTCCCACAACAAAGATGTACAGGTTTGTAGGTTAATTGGTTTGGTATAAATGTAAATTATCCCTAGTGTGTGTAGGATAGTGTTAATGTGCGGGGATCATTGGTGGGTGCAGACTAGGAGGGCCAAATGGTCTGTTTCTGCTCTGTATCTCTAAACTAAACTAAACTAAAATTAGGTAGACTGGGCCTAAGTTCTCCAGAGATTAAAAGAATAAGAAATTATCTCATCCAAATTACAAGATTCTTAAAGGAATTGCCAGGTAGATGAAAAGCTGCTGACCAAGTGTCTGGATCTAAAGGATACTGTCTCAAAATGTGGCAGGCCACTTGGGACAGAGATAAATAGAAACTTATTTATCCAGCATCTAGTGATTCTCTGTTATTCTCTTCCTGAATTGATGAGTCATTGACTATATTCCATTCAGAGAAATATTATTTTTTAGATATTTCTGGAAATCAAAAAGATATGGAGTTAAAACAGGAAAATAGGTCTGAGCAAAAGAAAAGATCACCCATGAATTTCCTGAATGGCAGACCAGGCATGACCAGCTGACTTGCCTACTTTTCCTTCCACTTTGAAGTTGCAAACAGTGGGTGAATAGCACTAGATCAAATCTCCAATAATATATCAAACCAGAATAAGCAATCCTCGATATCACACTTGGTAGAAACTCTTTATGGCTCTCATAAGACATAAGAATTTATTCTGCGATATTTGTCTTTCTAGTCATAGAGTCTTACAGCGTAGAAACAGGCCCTTCAGCCCAATTGCCCACACTGGCCAAGATGTTCCAGCTCCACTAGTCCCACCTGCCTGCATTTGGCCCATATCCCTCAAAACCTGTCATATCTATGAAGCTGTCTAATTGTTTCTGAAATGTTGGGAAAGACCCAGCCTCAACTACCTCCTCCTGGGAGCTCGTTCCATACAACCACCACCCTTTGTGTGAAAGAGTTACCCCTCAGATTTCTACTAAATATTAACCCCTTCACCTTAAACCAATGTCCTCTGGTCCTCGATTCCCCTACTCTGGGCAAGAGATTCTATGCGTCCATCTTTTTTGATGAATGAATGTTGTGGTCTAAACCCAAAACACTGCATGAGAGGAGAAACACACACATGCTAAGGATAAGTGGACATCTTCCTTTAGGTCTAACAAATTAACCATCGAAGTTCATGTCTTATGGAAGTTGTCATTCATTGCAGTAGCAGCCAGGTCTAAACCAGACTCATATTCAGTAGATTCATGCCTCTCAGGTCCCCAACAGCTAATGACTTCACTTCTCAGCTTAATTATGCTTCATTTCTGGATTCTAGACTTGATCAGCCAGGAGCGCAGTTTAACCCACTGAAAAGAACTGAATAGAGAAGGACAGGCACTTAGAAACTGAGCATAACATTTGTTTATTCACAAAATGCTGGAGTAACTCAGCAGGTCAGGCAGCATCTCAGGACAGAAGGAATGGGTGACGTTTCGGGTCAAGACCCTTCTTCAGACTGATGTCAGGGGGGCGGGACAAAGGAAGGATATAGGTGGAGACAGGAAGATAGAGGGAGATCTGGGAAGGAGGAGGGGAAGAGAGGGACAGAGGAATTATCTAAAGTTGGAGAAGTCGACGTTCATACCACTGGGCTGCAAGCTGCCCAGGTGAAATATGAGGTGCTGTTCCTCCAATTTCCGGTGGGCCTCACTATGGCACTGGAGAAGGCCCATGACAGAAAAGTCAGACTGGGAATGGGAGGGGGAGTTGAAGTGCTCGGCCACCGGGAGATCAGATTGGCCAACGCGGACCGAGCGCAGGTGTTGAGCGAAGCGATCCCCGAGCCTGCGTTTGGTTTCGCCAATGTACATAAGTTGACATCTGGAGCAGCGGATGCAATAGATGAGGTTGGAGGAGGTGCAGGTGAAGGTGCAACATTTGTTTTATTCCCAGGCATAAATTGTGCAAGTTATAAGCTAAAGTAAAAATGACACCTTATATTTCTGGGTTTATCATAACAAGTGAATCAAAGATGTAAAAATAAACCAAATTCACCAGTGCCATCAGATCAAAAAATATAATTTCAATATACAGTTTCTGTTCCAAAACAATGAAGTGACAACGGTTTTGCAAGATCATAAACTTCTAACTGAGAAACACAATGCAAAGCTTATAAATTAATTTGGGTGTCCATGGAATATTCCCAGTGGAGAATGGTGATATCAGATTACATGGTCCAATTATATGGTCTGAAGAAGGGTCTCGACCCGAAACGTCACCCATTCCTTCTCTCCCGAGATGCTGCCTGACCTGCTGAGTTACTACAGCATTTTGTGAATAAATCGATTTGTACCAGCATCTGCAGTTATTTTCGTATACCAATTATATGGTGTTGGACAAGAAATTGAAATGAGTTTTGAATGAAAACCTCTTTATGGCACATTGTAAATTTAAAACCAGCAAACCTAGTCATTTCAGTGGTGATATGTAAGGAAATCGATTCTATTAAGGGCTCAGCAGGTCAACTACTCAGCTGGATATTTACTATTAATCATCAAGATGTCAATGGATGTATTTCAGTCTAGTTCATGTTATAGTCTTGAATTTCTATAGAGAAGTCATGAAACACACTTGTTTTCCAGATACTTTTCGTTATGAGGTTGATAATAAAATGATCTAAAAATCCTTGGATTTTTGTTTTACACTTGTGAGGTACAAACTTCTTGCTGAATGGGTCATACTGTGTCACAATACTTTGCTGTTTGCTAACATAGCCAAAGGCAAAGGCTTCTCTGTTCTTTCTGTGGTAAACACAGTATTCTGGCACAGGTTCAAGATGCATGCACTTTTACACTGGAAAGAAAACGAGCTCCCTTCATTTAATATATTGTGAATCAAACCAATATAGGTATCATTTCAAAATGAAAATCAAACTGGTTCCAAGAAAAATGCATACAATTACAGGCACTTTTTAATTCCATGAAGTCTTTGCAAATAAGACAGCACATCAAGGTTTCACTTAACTATTTTTTGCATATCAATTTTTCCACACTTCATCCTAAATTGGATGAGGAAGCACCTCAATGTACCAGGCTGGAAGGAATCAAATATGTGGATCTTGATGTGGAAAGTTATTTGGATATTTTTAAATTGAAGCTCAATAATTGCATACTTCCAAACAGCACTTTAACAAGCACGCATTTGATCCAGGATTGGAAAATTCTAATTGCAAATTTATTTCGAAAGAGCAAGAGCGAAAGAAGAACCTCAAGTAATTATCAGGAAAATATGCAAAATCAAGTAATTTGTCAGATTACCAACCATGTCTCATTTTCAGAGAATCTTTTTGAAGACAGCCCACCTGTTGGATTAGGTGTTTTTAGGTAGGAAGGAACTGCAGATGCTGGTTTACACTGAAGATAGACACAAAATGCTGGACAGGCAGCATCTCTGAATGGTTTTATGTTGGTTTTGTGCAATTCTCACTCAGAGATGAAAGTACAACTGCTGCATTTACAAAGATGGATTACTGTGAAGATCATTACTTGAATTTCTATGGACAGAATCTGATGGCACAGTGGTGTAGCACCAGAGACCCAGGTTTGATCATGACAATGGGAGCTGCCTGTGAGGAGTTTGTACGTTCTCCCTGTGACAGCGTGGGTTTTCTCTGGGTTCTCTGGTTTCCTCCCACATTCCAAAGATGTTCAGGTTTGTAGGTAAATTGCCCCTAGTGTGCAGGATGTGAAAGTGGGATAACATAGAACTAGCGTAAGGGTGATCAATTGTCAGCATAGATTAGCTAGGCTGAATGGCCTGTCTTCACACCATATCTGTAAACTAAACTAAACTAATCCTTGGGAATATTCTGAAGATAGACACAAAATGCTGGAGTAACTCAGCGGGCCAGGCAGCATCTCTGGATAGAACAAATGGGTGATGTTTCAAGTCAAGACCCTTCTTCAGACTGGGAGTCAGGGGAGAGGGAGACACAGAGATATGGAAGGGTAAGGCATGAAAACGAGACATCAAAGGGGTTGAAGGGGAATATTCTACATGAATGCAGCTATGTATGGGGCCTTGCTGGCCCTTCCGATCATTGGCCAGATGCAATGGATATAATTGACTTAATGATGTACTTTTATGTCATTGAGAAATTGTCCTCCCACACTTCTTTCAAAGATCTGGATCTGGAGAGCTGAAAGACTCAAATGATAGAGTCTGTGGTATAATTAAGAGGAACATTAGAGCTCAGCAGTTCAGATGGTGGGAGTGGTCAAAGAACCATGAACCTAGCAGTTCAGAAGAATGGGGACATGTTTTGGGGTCCTGCAGTTCAGAACGGGGGAAGTGGGTGGAGGAAATCAGTGTTCAGTGCTGGGATATTATAGGTCTTAGATCAACAGATTGGGTTGGTGGTTGGGTCAGAAATCTGAGATTATTGGAAGAGGATAACTGATTGGAAGGGATGGAGAACCCCGAAGTAATTTAGTAAAATATTAGGTGGTGGTTTAGTATCGAGTCGGTGGTAGTTTTGACTTTTCTGGGAAGTGTCAATTCCAGCATTAGGCCAGAAAAACCGTGCTGTCCTCAGATTGGTCGGAAACAGGCACTCAATGCCAAGGTTTCCCATGATGTTCCAGTCCAAGCATTGTATAAGGAATGTGTAGGAAGGAACTGCAGATGCTGGTTTAAACCAAAGATCGGCACAAAAAGCTGGAGTAACTCAGCGGGTCCAGGCAGCATCTCTGGAGAAAAGAAATAGGTGATGTTTCGGGTCGAGACTATTCTTCAGACTGAGATTCAGGGGTGTGACTCTCAGTCTGAAGAAGGGTCGCAACACGAAATTTCACCCATTCCTTTTCTCCAGAGATGCTGTCTGACCCGCTGAGTTACTGTACAAGGAATGATGGCATCCTAGATATCCCAGATGGGGAATTCACATCGGGGTGCAAAGCTGACCCGCACCCAGAAACATTTACAAATTAATATAAGAAACAGCCTGAAAATGGTAATCGTCATGCTAACAATCCATTTTCGGTTGCGCTAGAGTTGCATAAGAGTCTTATGCAATTGAATTTCTGGGCACATGTTTTATAAACAAGATGCTCACTGCAGATGGTTTAAGAAGCCCAGCCAGTTTACTTTGGGCTTGCTGCCAGCAACACGTGACCCATGTACTGCAACATCAGTTTGGCATCAATCAAATAAAAGCATTTGATTGTTGGTAACTTGCTTCTGTTCTTTCCTCCTCGACTGACCAACTCCTGTCCACAGACGAAAAGGTATCTTTTATTTCCTTCAGGAAAGTTTTCTTTTGAGATTCGAGATCAGTGAAAAAGTCAAATGTGTGAAATATAACTAGTGAAATAGGACCTCGCAGAAAAAAAAATTTAAAACATTTTCAGAGCCAATGTTTCAAAAATCCAACATGTGTGGCTGAATGAATATGAGAATACACAGCAGATTAAATTGAAGCTAAATTTATTTTTAGGTGTTGCTTTTGGATCGAGTCTCAACTCTGAAACAGAAGTGCAATCACTGCACAAGTCTACTTTGGTTGAAAAAAATCCTTTAGCCGATTTAATGTCATTTATACAGAATACCATCACAAGCCCTTTCCTGTTGCAAAATGTGGCTGTTGCTTAATTGAATAATCCTGTGTCATACTTTCAAGACTTACTGGCAGCTCTTCCAGCTGTTGATCAACATCGGCATTGAGTAATATGTTCTAGCTGATGTTCTAATCTTGCCGTTGACAATCCTGTGTCCTCGTCCCTTACAGACATAGAGTCAGACAGCATGGAAACAGGCTCTTCGGCTCAACTTGCCCACACTGACCAAGATGCCCCCTCTACACTTGCCCACCTGCCCAGGTTTGCCCTCTAAGCCTTTCCTATCCTTGTATCTGTCCAAATATCTTTTAAATGTGGTTATAGTACCTGCCTGAACAGCACGTCTGTCAGCTCGTTCCATATGCCCACCACTCACTGTGTGAAAAAGCAGCCCCTCAGGTTCCGATTAAATCTTTCCCCTCTCACCTTAATTATTAAATCTTTCCCTTAACTCTTGCTACAATAGTGAACATATTACAGATTCACTGTGCACTGTTCAGGATGAAACTAAACAAAACACCCCAATATTCCCTTTGAGGCCTTTAGCAGGTTCAGCACTACTGTAAATCAGCTACTTGGGGACATAGCAGTAACCAAAGTTATTTCAGTGAAGTTGTCATTGGTATTAATATAAACAAGACAATTTCAGAAAACCAGCAGTCTTATCATATAGGGAATGATTCCCTACAGCTGTGGTGCAATGCATTACCAAAGTGATGATAAAAAGCCATCTCCTGGAGGGTCCTCTGTGTAAGATGGGCATGTATCACAGCAGCTCAGCTGGAGTAAGTTTACTTCTGAATTGTATGTTTTAAAGTCAAATCATCTTCAGAGATCTGCACATGTACTGTGCGTTGCATTATCAAAGAAGCATCTAGCTGAGTAAAGCTGAGTGGGTCAGATAGCATGTCTGGGAGCATGGATAGATGATGTTTCAGGTCGGGACCTTTCTTCAGGCTCGGCTTCTCCAGAGATGCTGCCTGACCCTCAGTTACTCCAGCACTTTGTGTCATTAAAGAATTCCGTGGTCACAGCAAAGCACCATTTCTCCCTGATAAAGTGGCCAATAATGATCCCTCTACCAGCATCAGTGAAAATATATTAGCTGGTCAGCATCATAATGTTTCCTGTGCTTCTAACATTAGGACTATCTACGCTTTGCTTCAGAATAACTCAACCAGTTGTGTACGGTTTTACTAACATTTTGTAACTATGAAGGTTTTCCCTTGTTTCATCGTATGCCCAGGACTGGCAAAGAGAATGCCACGTGCTTGGACTTGTTCATAAGAACATAGCATCAAGTGAACGGTTCAAGCTCACAAACGGCTCAGGGAAATTTACTGAAATTATTTTCATGAAAGGCTTTGACATGGAACGTGGCATGGAGTGGGCAACAGGAACGATCACTGCAGGCACACACCATGATTCAATACTCTTGAATGTTACTCAGCTACAAGTCTATAAAATACAAAGCACTTCCACAAAAACATCCTTGCAGCAGTACCAAGGAGATTCCAAACTAGTTCATCAATTTTTATCACTGTCAATTCTCAAATAATCTTTGGCACACTGAAGATCAAGTATTATGCAAATGTGCACCCCTGGCAACTTTGTATCTTCATGAAGAAATTAGATTGTCATCATTGATTAAAATAAAAGCCTAGCTATCTATTGGAAAGTGGGTTTAATCTTTATGAAAGCAGAGGTCTATTAATTCTTTGGCATCTAGAAGACACATTGAATGTGCAATATGGAATAGCAGAATGTGTTTAACTGAGAATCTGATAAGGCTCAAGGTAACACGTATAATAATAAAATTGGTTTTGCATTCAGAGGCCTTTCTGTATTAGTAGGAGCAGGAATGGGATCTTGAGCTTTATCAAATGATTGGCTGCTGGGTAGTTTGGGGTTGGATCAAAGGTTGTTGAGACTCATAATGGAGGTGATGGAGAGCAGGTTTTGTTGTATTTAAAATGGACCTTCTCAAAAATTGTTTCTGGTACTGGACTCAGCAGTCTAAGTCCTAAATCGGGCTGGTCCCCTTTAACATATGCTTCAGATGTCTTGCACAGGCACATAGGATTATCCATAAACTGTGCAAATACCAATGAAAATGATGGATGTGGCATTCAAGTAAGTGCTCCACACCATTGGTCAGTACTGTACATATCTGAGTGGCTCCATGTGTTAGTGTATAAAATGCATGAACAACCTGGATAGAAAATGTCAGACTTTGCCCAGCATCAGATGAGTCCCAGTTGTGCTTCAAGGTGTGTTTCTTAAGCTGTGTCATGCTCATAAATGCTGCCCACATATTAGAATTTCTAAGCAAAGTATTACCTGCCCACTTAGAGTTGTTCCAATCTTTCTAGGTTCTGCATCTTTGCTTTTTTACAGCATTCCTCACATTGATCTGAAGAGAAGGAATACTGGCCCATGAAGCAAGGACAAGAACAAAATATCATGGTCATGTAAAAATAATCCTGCTTCACTGACCATGTGATGCAAATAACTGTCTAAAATATCTAAATAGTAACGTTCTTCCATCTGTCTTAAATCTACCTTGTAATAATTAGTTGTGCATAATTGATGCACAAGTAGTAATTTTACCCTAGAGAGGTAATAAAATGATGTTACATTGTTGTCAGTTGTAAGCATCTTTCATGGAAATGGAATATGGTTGTGGTTGAAGCAGGACAAATTCAACATTGCATATTTTACATAGTAGCCAGAGTTACATTCTCACATTTTCTGCAGCATTTTCTGCATAAGATATTCAGTGCACAATGTTTAAGGTGGGATTATTGGCATTGGAGAGGGTCGAGCGGAGGTTTACGAAAACTATCCTGGGGATATTGGGTTAACGTATGATGAGCATTTGATAGCACTGGACCTGTACTCAGGAGTTTAGAAAGATGAGGGGGCACCTCATTGAAACTTACTGGATAGTGAAAGGCCTGGATAGAGTGGATGTGGAGAGGATGCTTCCACTAATGGGAAAGTTTAGGACCAGAGAGCACGGCCTCAGAATGAAAGGCCGTACATTTTGAAAGGTGATGGGAAGAAATGTCATTAACCAGAGGGTGGTGAATCTGAGGAATTCATTGCCCCAGACCTCTGTGGATGCCAAGTCATTCGGTATTTATAAAGCAGAGATCGACAGATGCTTGATTAGTAAGGGTATCAAACGTTATGGGGAGAAGGCAGGAGAATGAGGTGGAGAGAAAATTATAGATCAGCCATGATTGAATGGTGGAGTAGACTCAATGGGCTAAATGGCCAAAAGTTGTCACTGAGATGCATTTCTGCTTTTACATTTTCACCGCCTTGATTAACATATGAAACGAGCAATATTGTAAATTGATTTCAAATGACTTATTAATGAGTAAGGTCCACAACCATGAAGGGGTATGTAATCATTGTTAGGCAGCCATTATCATTAATACCACCCTCGCCATGCTCTCACCGTGCTGAAGGTACAAGAACCAAGTATTGTAACCTCTAGGTTCAAGAACAATTACTACCCATGATCCGTGAGGATTTTGAACCACACTGCACCACCCTAACCACAAGCGTATTTCAGCACCAATCCTGTTGTGGACCTTGTTTCGGTAGCACTACATCAGATTCCAGTCATCTGGTTACCTAGTAGTACTGAAAATATATTGTATTATTGATTATTGTATATTTCTTTGTTGCGTTGTTGCATTAATATGCCAATAACCTGCAGCAAATAATGATTTGATTGTTAACATTCCCGATGGATGTGGCAATTAAGCACGCCTGACTCATGAGAAGTTATAATTAAATTAATTATTTCACAATAATGTAAATCACATAAAATGGCTGTTCAATGTTTCATTTCCAAAGGTGAGGTTGACAAAACAGTGTTCTGATGAAAAATATCTGACATGAAATAGTGACTTTATTA
Source organism: Rhinoraja longicauda (assembly GCF_053455715.1). Taxonomy (NCBI): domain Eukaryota; kingdom Metazoa; phylum Chordata; class Chondrichthyes; order Rajiformes; family Arhynchobatidae; genus Rhinoraja; species Rhinoraja longicauda. Next base: position 46,502,472 of record NC_135958.1, read on the forward strand.
GTCTAGTTCTCTCCACAGATGATACATGACTACCTGGGTGCAATCCCTGCAGGCTCTCTGGTGTTGCTACTTGCAGAGGCAAACAGCAGAGGCAAAACTATTAAACATCCATCATTAATGACAGTAACTCTCCTCAGATACAAGCAGTGCTAAAACAGTTTATACGTCTGAAGTCATTCCAGACTCAACCATATGCTCTGTAATAAGTGGTACACTTTCAGTTGTACTTAATTATTTTCTACATTATTGTACACATTATTTTCTCATTATGGTCATACACCCGTCAGGTGTTTGCATTCATAAAATTTTACAATTACTTAACATTTATTTCAATGTCATACAAATTATAGCAAATTTATACATGTATACATAAATATACTTGTTTACTCTTGTCATCTACAAATGGCTGCACCATTCAAGAAATTGCAAATCCATCTTAAAATCTCCAGATGGGCTTCATACACATCTGGTCTCATATGCAGCTCTATATATGTACTGCTTCAACATAAGAATCTTCATAACTATGAATACATTGTGTCACATATTCTTGGACATCATCTTTTGTCACCATTCAGAGGTTCACATAAAACAACATAAAGGCTAACAATACCTATCAATTATTACTATATTTACAATTGTACAAAAAATAAATTGCTGGAGAAACTCAATGCGTCAGGCAGCATTTGTGGAAGGAAATTTCCCTCCTCAGCTTCTGCCCGACCCTCAGAGTTCCTCCAATATTTAGTTTTGTTTGCTTTTGATTCGAGCTTATGCCGTCTCATGTCTCCAGTTTTACATTGCTATTGGTACATAACTGATATACTGAATTAATTGCAACAATCTCTACTTTGGTCTCTTCTTAAAGCTCTCCATTTTTTGCCCCTATTTTCACATTGCCTTGCTTCTTGGCTCCCTGTTCAACTTTCATAGCCACTGGCACTTTCTGCTTTTTTGCTGTTGTTTTGAAGTAACAAATTCATCTGCTCTCATTCTCCCTGCTAGGATCGTCTCTGTTGGTTTCAATTCCACCTTGACTGTTTGCAGCCTCACTTGCCAGACGGTGGCTACACTGTATTAGGCTGACATTAGTCATCCTGATCTCCAATGCTGTTTGTGTGGAGTTTGCAAGTTCTCTCCATGTGGGTTTCCTGTAGATACTCCATTTTCTTCCCACATGTCAAAGTTTGCTAGGTTAACTTCAAATTGTCTCGAGTAAGTAAGTGAGCAGTAGAATTTGGAGGAAGTTGATGGGAACGTGAGACGATTAAAAATTGGATAGTTATAAGATTTGTGTAAATGGTGTTTGATATTCAGCACAGGCGAGCCAGCTTCCATACAGTGTGACTTCATGTCTTTTTAAGGGAGCATGTCAGTAATTTATGGGACAAATGGACTCACTAATCTCTCATTCATCTCCAGCTCTGTGTCTGACATCTTTTTCCTCTTCTCATATATCAATCTGTTTCTGTTCTCTTTCCTCCCCCAGAACTTTGATGATACCATTAGTCCACCCATGCCCCTCAAGTTCACCAATGAATAGCCACATCCACTGCCTCCCATCATTGTTATTTCATCAGACCCCTCAACCAGTCACAATCCAAACATCAACACCTGCATCTGTGTGGTCCTCTCAACAATGCAGCTATCTGAAGGAAAACAAATGGGCCAGAGCTCATAACAAAACATACTTTATAATGGTGGTGTTTGGTACAACAATATATCAAAGGCATGCCTCCCAGTACATTTACTTCTCTAGGCACACTCCACCGTCATATAATATTATATACCACTGCATATTTTCAGCATTTTATGAAAAAAAAGAAATTTAATCAAAAACAGTGAACACAGGCAAAATACTTTCATCTGAGACTACATCCGAATCATTGACTGCTTAAATGACACATTGAAAAGATGTGCAAGTCATATGATGTAAATCTACATCAATTAATTTTGTATTTGTAAATAAATGCAAAAAATAACTGGTAAAACACTTGCATTATAAATTCAGGTCTGCAGAGGTACCTATATTTCTTCATGGACAACAGTTGCTCCCATTGGCAGTACTTGTCTTTTATTTACTTATATGAATAAAAATAACGACCTAATTATTTAATCATGTGTGACTTGAATGAGATAATCATGCCCTTTGGATATATATTTTTCAATCTCCATAATACTAGAGTGGAGGAAATCCAGGCATAAATTATTGCACAGCTTTATTTTACAGCATGTGTAGATAGAGTGGAAAAATAAAATAACACTTCCTATGCTATTGCACTTTGTCGAAGTGCCTTACTGGTACTTTCGGAACTATCTAACGTATTGAACCGCTAACCCCCTACATTTTGGCATTAAGCCCAGGAACTTCATTTCCCTGTGGTTCACTGTTTTTGTTTCAAGTGTCACTTCTGAGTCAAACAGGAAACTCTATGTCCGAGAACAGAACCTAGAGGCCTGACTTGGCAGTGATCTATAAATGACTGAAGGTCGTAGGTGTTAATGATTACTAAGCACTTTACGCTTTCTTTTCACAGGACAGTTTTTAACATTCCATTTCGACTCAAAAGGTTTTACCTCATCTAGGTCCAAATCCACGTTCCCATCCTATTCTTCTCTGACAGTTGCATCATGTGCCATGGCAACAGTGATGTCCCCAACCACCCAATTACTGGCAATGTCAGAATAAGCAGCCAGTTATTCAAAGACGTTCTTTTAACAAGAATCACGTCAGAAGGGGTGAATGAATTTGATTGGAAACATTGGCGGAAGATTCCAATACTTATGTACATCATGAGTGCTATCTTCAACAATCTTTTTATCAATCCGCTGCACAAATGACCAGAACATTTCTCTCCGCCATTTAGACAGTCACCAAATCTTACAAATGAATGAACAAATTAAAACATTCATATCCATTTTAAGCATTATCCTGTACAGGTTAGTTTTTGCTTATTATTTTTCAAAACATAATAAGTTATATTCTATTGGTCATCCCTTAGGATTTGACACATGCCTATAGACAATTCAAACTCCCAGTACCTCACACGGTTGGCTCTGAAGTCTGACAGTCAGCTCCAACACTCCATCCCGATGGACAGCACAAAACAGCAGATCTCATTCCATCACTCACGAATGGGCACATGTATTTTCCAGCAGAACTCACCAGCTCTTGGTCAAAGCTAGTTAACCTGGTCTGTTTCTGTCTGGTAAGCTCAAGCATCTACATTTCCCGAGATAAGGTAACTAACTGCAGATCAAAAAATGATTACCTATAAATGCCTTAAAAAAGGATGGACGACGTGCTGCCTCAGGCATCTTTCATCAAAGATCCGTCCATTTTGACCTGCCCTTCTTTTGTTGTTACCATCAGGCAGGAGATCCAGAAGCATTAGGTCCACACCACCAGGTTCACAGCAAACAGCTAATTTCCTACAAACATAGGTTCTTCAACTGACCAACACAATCCCAAACAAGACAAAGTGCTGGAGGAACTCAACGGGTCAGACAGCATCTGTGGAGGGATGGATGAAATGGATAGACAATCTTTTGTTTGGGAACCCTTCTTCAAACGAATGAAAAATCTTGACTCAAAACATTGTCTATCCATTCCTTCCATAAAAGCTGCCTGACCTGGTGAGTTCCTCCAGCAATTGGTGTTTTGCTCAAGATTCCAGCGTCAGTTCCTTGTGTCTTCAGCACGATCTTAATCCTATCTCAGCAACGGAAGTTATATAGAGCTCTCGGAGCTAGTGGAATCAAGGGATATGTGGAGAAGGCAGGCACGGGTTATTGATTGGGGACGATCAGCCATGATCACAATGAATGGCGGTGCTGGCTCGAAGGGCCGAATGGCCTCCTCCTGCACCTATGTTCTATGTTTCTATATTATGGACCACATTTTGTACTACCATGGACCTGCTTTACTAAGTGTTTGCACTAATGCCTTGATCTTGTTTTTGTAGTCTTTTGTTTTTCATTGTCTTGCACAGTACATGGGTGGCACGGTGGCACAGCAGTAGAATTGCTGCCTTACAGCGAATGCAGCGCCGGCGATCCGAGTTCGATCCCAACTATGGGTGCTATCTGTATGGAGTTTGTACGTTCTCCCCGTGACCTGCGTGGGTTTTCTCCGAGATCTTTGGTTTCTTCCCGCACTCCAAAGATGTTCAGGTATGTAGGTTAATTGGCTCGGTAAACAAAAAAAATGTCCCTAGTGGGTATAGGATAGTGTTAATGTGCGGGGATCGCTGGTCGGTGCGGACCCGGTGGGCCGAAAGGGCCTCTTTCCCCACTGTATCTCTAAACTAAACTAAAAACTAAAGAACAATTGAAGTATAATTTCTCTTTTGCTTGTTGCCGGTGTTTACGTGTCTGCAATGCTGCTGCAACACATTCATTGTATCTTTACCTCTCCACACCTGCCAATGACAATAAACACCACTTAACTTCCATCTACTGATCACGCAAGGTCATAAATACATACACCAGTGTTGTACTTAATCTTGGTGCTTCTTTTATATTTCAGAATAATAGATTGTGATTTGAGGTGAGTCAAAAATCTAATGATGCATAACACTATTTCAGCACTGATTCGATTATAATTCATGTTATCTTGTCTCTGAGGTTAGAAGGGGTTCTTGTCCAGATACACAGTATGAAAATGTGTTTCATTGGATGGCAATAATACACTTCTGAGTGACAGAGCAACAATAAACTAGGCCCTGACCCATTTAAAAGTGGATGAGCTAAATACCTGATTTGAAATGAGAAGGTGCTCATTAAGCAACAGGCTGTTACCCGGTATTTAATCACAAAATGCTGGAGTAACTCAGCAGGTCAGGCAGCATCTCAGGAGAGAAGGATTGGGTGATGTTTCGGGTCGAGACCCTTCTTCAGACTGATGTCAGGGGGCGGGACAAAGGAAGGATATAGGTGGAGACAGGAAGATAGAGGGAGAACTGGGAAGGGGGAGGGGAAGGGATGGACAGAGGAACTATCTAAAGTTGGAGAAGTCAATGTTCATACCGCTGGGCTGCAAGCTGCCCAAGCGAAATATGAGGTGCTGTTCGTCAAATTTCCGGTGGGCCTCACTATGGCACTGGAGGAGGCCCATGTCAGAAAGGTCAGAAGGGGAGTGGGAGGGGGAGTTGAAGTGCTCAGCCACTGGGAGATCAGGTTGGTTAAGGAGGACTGAGCGAAACGAACGGCGAGCCTGTGTTTGGTTTCGCCGATGTGAAGAAGTTGACATCTAGAGCAACGGATGCAATAGATGAAGTTGGAGGAGGTGCAGGTGAACCTCTGTCTCACTTGGAACAGTTTGGGTCCTTGGATGGAGTTGAGGGGGGAGGTAAAGGGACAGGTGTTGCATCTCCTGCAGTTGCAGGGGAAAGTGCCCGGGGAGGGGGTGGTTTGGGTAGGAAGGGATGAGTGGACCAGGGAGTTACGGAGGGAACAGTCTGCGGAACGCAGAAAGGGGAGGAGATGGGAAGATGTGGCCAGTGGTGGGGTCCCGTTGGAGGTGACGGAAATGTTGGAGGATGATTTGTTGGATACGCTGGCTGGAGGGGTGGAAGGTGAGAACGAGGGGGATTCTGTCCTTGTTACGAATGGGGGGAGGGGGAGCAAGAGCGGAGCTGCGGGATGTAGAAGAGGCCCTAGTGAGAGCCTCATCTATAATGGAAGAGGGGAAGCCCCGTTTCCTGAAGAATGAGGACATCTCTGATGCCCTAGTGTGAAACACCTCATCCTGGGCGCAGATGCGGCATAGACAGAGGAATTGGGAGTAGGGGATAGAATTTTTGCAGGAGACAGGGTGGGAAGAAGTGTAGTCCAGATAGCTGTGCGAGTCAGTGCGCTTTTGTGAATAAATACCTTCGATTTGTACCAGCATCTGCAATTACTTTCCTACACAGGCTGTTACCCGGGACTAGTTTGTAGGTATTGGGCTGTATTGCAGTTGAAATCCAGGAGGGTGGGGGAAGTGGAGTGTCAGAAGACATCAGGCTGCCAGGAAAGGGCAATGGTGCAGATGATAGAGGCAATTAGAGCATGGCCTCGTCACACGTGAAAGCCAAATACCAGTGGCTAGAGAGTTAGGAAGAAACTATGTGGAGGAAACTAGTGAGAGCTGGTAAGCAAAGGGGGGTGAGAGGAAGGGCGGACATGAGGGTAAGCATGGGAGGGGACTGGGGAGGTCATGAAGGAAAAGAGCATGTATGCTTGTATCTGTCTGAGTGCGAGTGTAATGAAAGTGCACATATTTAGCTCACGTTTGGGTGAGTGCCTGTGCACCTGAAGAAGGGTCTCGACCCAAAACGTCACGCATCCCTTCTCTCCCGAGATGCTGCCTGACCCGTTGAGTTACTCCAGCATCTTGTGTCTACCTGTGCACATGTTCATGTGCATGTGTGGGCACACAGGATGGTCTCCAATCATCCTACACCCCCAGCCATCCTTGTCCTGCCAATGGGATATCGGTCAAACCTGGGCTAATGAGATTCTTACAGGTGGGCAAGTTGGTCGGCATGGGCGAGTTGCAACAAAGGACCTGTTTACGTGGAGTATGACCTTACAAGACCAGGCTGTAGCTGCTGTTCAGTGTATATCCTATATTAACATTAGAGCACGAACACCTTCCACTTATTCATGAATGTAGAGGACTTTCTCCAAAGAAAAGGTACACTGCTAATAAAAGTAACAGTCCAGAAACCAATAGATACAGATGATCAAAATGCTTCTGAGAAAGGGTGTGTTATGTGGAAAGGATTCAGTGTTGCTTTAACAGTTGAACTTAGGATGGATGAGCTTTGTTGTGGCTGGTGACTGTTTTTCTGAGTTACGACAGAGGATGACCTGCATAAACCTTCTCTGGTCATTGGAGAAAACAGTAGCATGGCTGCTGAACTAATGCATTTAGTACTCATGGCAAGCATGACAAATACTTGGCTTCAAAGCAATGATGTATCAAAATCAATTCAATCATTTGGTATTTCATAGGATGAAACAATATAAAGAATAAACAAGTAATACTGCTCTTTAAACGTTTGAACACAAAGCAAGTAGTATAAGAAAATAACTGCAGATGCTGGTACAAATCGATTTATTCACAAAATGCTGGAGTAACTCAGCAGGTCAGATGCTGCCTGACCTGCTGAGTTACTCCAGCATTTTGTGAATAAATCGATTTGTACCAGCATCTGCAGTTATTTTCTTAAGAGATGCTGCCTGACCTGCTGAGTTACTCCAGCATTTTGTGAATAAATGAACATAAAGCAACATGTTTGCCAACTCATACCATCAGCAATAGGTTTTATATTAGGAGAACAGTGTCTTGACTAAATAAGATCAGAATCAAATGATGATGTCAAAATATATTAATATTTTGGGTTTAACTTTAATTGCCTCTGTGTTTAGAGAATATTTAAATGCACTTTTTCCTCAGAAGGCGAAGCAAAATTCATAATTGGTTATCCATCAGTAAGTATGAGGTTTTGCACTTTGGGAGGTCAAAAGGAATGTATTGCATTTAAGAGTCTGGAAGTTAGGTTTCAGCTTTATAGCACTTTGGTTAGGTTGCATTTTGAGTATTGTGTTACGTTTTTGTCACCCCATTACAGGAATGATTTTTTTTCCAGGATGAGGTCAATGGTGTAGCTTAAACTGAGAGGGTAAAATTATAAAGGAGATGAGCAGGGAAAATATGTTTTACAGAGTGGTGAATGCCCAGAACATACTGCCTGGGGTGGTGCTGGAGGCAAAAAGCAATAGTGGGATTTAATAGGCTTTTAGGCACATGGATGGAGGCTTTAGATCACGTGTAGATAGAGGAGATTAGTTTCACGTGGCATCAAGCTCAGTTGGAATATTTTGAGCTGATGGGCCTGTTCCTGTGCTGTACTGTTCAATGCTCTATCTTGGATTATCTGATCTTGGCTTCAGCTTCATTCTCTCACCTGATTACTCTAACTGTCAACTCACCTATCGATCAAACTGTTTTATCCCTGCCTTGAATATATTAAACAATTCACCCTCCACTGCACTCTGTGCCGTTCCCTGAAAGGATAAATTGCTCCTTATCTCCACCGTAAATGGTGTGTTTATTCTAAAACCAATCCCTGGGTTTTAGATTCCTCCATGCAGGGAAATATCTACTCATCAAAAAACCACATCGTCCCATCAGAATCCTGCATGTTTCAGTAAAATCTAATTTCATTCTTCTAGCTTTCAATAAGTTCAAAGCCACGTTGATAAGGTTTTCCTCAAATGATAACCTATTTATCCCAACAATCAGGCCAATTAACTTTCTCTGAACTGTCTGGAACAACACCCCCCACCCCCCAAGAATATACCCTGCACTCCAAATATAGCCATTTGCAGTACCAATGCTAACGGCCACATCTTCCGCGGTGCGTTTTTCATAGTCTCTCTGTGTTTAAATAACATTCTATTTTTCTATTCTTCCTACCAACCTGGACAACCTTGCACTTCCCCACATGAAACATTATCTAGCAATGTGTTGCGCACTTGCTTAACCTATCTTAATCCATTTCCTGGTCTATTACAAACTTGGCTTTTTCTTGTATTGCAGTCACACTAACTGAAGATACACTTGGCTTTCTTCACTCATGTTATTACAAAATATTCCAATGGTTGGGGGGCCGGCATTGATCTCTTTGGTATCTGACTGGCTATATCTCACCAATCTGAAAACGATCCATTTATCCTAACTCTCCATTTTCTATCAGCTGACAAATCCTACATCTATGCTTGTATGAAATCCAAAATATAACTAAACAAAAAATTGTACAAAGAAATGATTTTAATTCATCTTCTACCTACTAATTTTTGGGAAGCAGGTGTGCAGATTCAGTGGTAGCAATAAGTAAAAATAACTTGACACATGTGTCGGGGACTCCATGAGAGTAGCTAGAATTAAAGATTGTTCCTTCCGAATTTTCTGTAGCAAATATGATGGTGTAAAAGTCACAAGAATGCTGAGTGCATAATCAGTTTAAATGAGCTCTAGGTTTTGTCAAAGACAGAGTTGCCATTCAGGATTTGATGCATTCTGTTAGCGACATCAATCCAAATTAAACCAGAGAACAGAAAAATAAGAGCGAAGCTTGCAGGAAATTCAACTGTGTAACATTTTAATGTCTTATTATAGAATTCAAACAGCATAACAACCATACTCAAGACATTTTCTGCCACTTGAAAATACGGCCAAGTATTTCCTACTGTGAGTCATCCTTGCAACCTCAACATAATTTCCGTATTACCAATATGGATGGAGCTCATTCTACATTCAGCAATCATTTTGCACCACTGTGGAAATACATGGTTATTGGTCTTACTTGCACAGAACACGAAGACCTTCAAGGCAAGTAAAATACGTATATACCTGAATGCTTGGCAAGCTCTTCAGACAGAGTACTGCAAAGACATTTCTCACTGTAGCAGCAACCACTGATGTCTGGGTGCTGAACAGTGCCTTAATCTGAATCCCTCTCTGCAATTCCAACATGACAATTCAGAGATTGTGCTGCCACCATGAATGAGATTTTTTTCCCTATGACCCACCCCAATTCCTGACCTAGATTGCCAGCTCTCCACCACCAGCCTCATAGCAAGCGAGGCATAGTGCTAAAACTTTTCTCCCAGTTCCCAATGTAGATTATTGTTCCTTCCCCCAATCCTTCGTATGGAATACCAGTCCTCTCTCACCCCCACATCCCAGAAGCACAATGCTAATTCTTCCAACAACCCCTGTCATTCCCAGTCCTTGTCCCAAATACAGAATGACGATCATTCCCCAATTGCTGATGGACACTGTCAATCCCCTTCGCCACCCCACCCAACAATTGGTGACATGGAATGCCAGCCCTTCCACCAATCCCTGATGCAGAATGATGGTCCTTCCTCATCCCCCATCCCAATTATCCTGCTGCTAATACCTTCCCCTTCCCAACCTTCCCCTCACACACCCCAGCCCAGAGGGGTCTGAAAGTGACCAACAGCTCTGTCTGTTGTTGCTGCCGTAGTCCTGGGCCTCAATCTCAACTGGAACTTAATTTCGGAGCTCTTTAGTGCTCGTGGCCTAAGACAAATGTCCACCTTAAAACTATATTTTTAAAATTGACTTTGACGACGTCCATTCTAGGTAAAGATACGAAGGAAAGAAAAGGGAAGTTGGACCTGGATGGGGGAGATCATGCGATCAAACCTCCAGGATAAACCAGGATGGTCAAGCAGGCAACAGTTCGTTACTGATATAGGTTAATCGATTTTTAATTAGCAACGCTAACGCGAAGATTGTATCTCATGCCCTTAGTTACTGCTCTGTAAAAATCGCCTTCAAATCCAGAAATACAACTGATCCACGCTGCGGGCTGCTGTATACTTGTCATTTTCAGGATAACATTTTGGAACAGAAGATACATTCTAACTTATATTAAATGAAGATAGTTTCAATCTGATCGTAGTTTCCATTGAATGGTTAACCTTATTTTAGTTTTCGAAACCAATGGATGTTTTGCATTTTTCATGAAATGACGTGGAAATCATAAAATCCAGAACGACGGCCATATGGAAATTAGGGTTTTGCTAACATTCACACACACACACACACGTGTACACACGCACACATGTGCACACACGCATACATAAATGTGTGTGTGTGTACATAATTATGTGTTATAAACATAAATATGTGTGTGTGTGTGTGTGTCTAAAAATGTCTCACCTAAACCCTCGGGAACTAACCCAAAATGTCAACATTAGGAAGAATAGAACATTGAATCTACATACTGGGGTAATGTACGTCCGCTAGACTTTCTTTCCCGAGTGAAGATTAATCAAAGTGTTGAGAAGTTCTGTGCCCCCCTCATTGACACCTTGAGTCCAGGCCCGGCCCAGCGTGGACAGCCAGGCCGGGACAAACATGCCGCTGGGTGGGTGGGTGTGGGCTGGGCTGGTGTGGGGGTGTGGGCTGGGCTGGTGTGGGTGTGGGCTGGGCTGGTGTGGGCTGGGCTGGGCTGGACACCAAGCTGTTGGCATGTCCGCAGTTGCTCCAGATTCCTGTTTACGCGCGCTGCCCTCTAGCGGAATGTGACAAGCGGGCAGCGGAGGCAGGCACTGCCCCGAACCCCCCCCCCCCCCCCCCCCCCCCCCCCCCACAACCAACACTGTCACACAACAATTACAGAAGAGGCAGCGAGTCAGTAAATCATCTCAATTCCCCTCCACCTTCAAACCGTGACAACTTCCGTTGCTCGGGCTCGCTGTGCAAACTTTAAATAACGACGATTCTCCAAGAATTGCCCAAGACCCCCACTGTGTCCAAGACCCCACTAAGACCCCACTGTGTCCAAGACCCCACTGTGTCCAAGACCCCACTAAGACCCCACTGTGTCTAAGACCCCACTAAGATCCCACTGTGTCCAAGACCCCACTATGTCCAAGACCCCACTATGTCCAAGACCCCACTATGTCCAAGACCCCACTAAGACCCTACTATGTCCAAGACCCCACTATGTCCAAGACCCCACTATGTCCAAGACCCCACTAAGACCCCACTGTGTCCAAGACCCCACTAAGACCCCCACTGTGTCCAAGACCCCACTGTGTCCAAGACCCCACTGTGTCCAAGACCCCACTGTGTCCAAGACCCCCACTATATATGTCAGAATTCCCGCACCGCTGAGCTGAGGCGATGTTCCGTGCGTGTCCCCGCACCATCAGTGTCGGTGGAGATGGAGGCAGCTCATGTTGATGTATCACAAGGCACACGAGCACAACGCAGCTCCCGCGAGTCTCACAATTAAATTAAAACAGCGCTCAGATTCCCGGTGACCAGGTCCATCAGGCCGGCCGGCAACTCCAGTCAGGTTGTGCAGCACTGACAAGTATGGGGGGGGGGGGGGGAAGAGGGGAGGGGGGGCATTTCTGCCAGGCTTACCTCCAGAATCTCCACGTAACTGGCGGGGAACCATCCCCTGACCCCGTCCTTCTCACCTTCCCACCATCCGCCGCTCAGCACCTGTAGCACCTTGATAACCTCCCCAGCCTCGAACTTCAGCCCGTGCTGGTGCTGGTCTCCGGAAAACGCGTACAAAGTTTTGCACAGAACTCCGGCCATGGCAACCCCCTCGACTGTTCTTCCCCCTTATTTGTTGTAACCAGTGAAAGGCTGGAGTGGAGAACGGTGGAGCAGGGTCGTTTCCTTCCTTCCTTCTCCTCCTCCCGGGGTGGATCCGATGCTAGACACGGGACTCCCTCATTGTATGTTCCATCTGTGACTCAGTGCTTGGCTCATGACGAAACGGGACGGGCAAGACTCGGGGCGGGCGGGCGGGAGAGAGGAGAGCGGAGAGGAGAGGGAGAGAGGGAGAGAGGGAGAGAGAGAGAGAGAGAGAGAGGGGGGAGAGAGAGGGGGAGAGAGAGGGGGAGAGAGAGGGGGAGAGAGAGAGGGGAGAGAGAGAGGGAGAGAGGGGAGCGGAGGAGAGGAGACAGAGAGGAGAGGGAGGGAGAGAGAGAGGAGAGGGAGAGAGGGAGAGGGAGAGGAGAGGGAGACAGAGGGAGAGAGGGGCAGGGAGAGGAGAGGGAGACAGAGGGAGAGGAGAGGGAGACAGAGGGAGAGGTGCCGCTCCGGTGTCCGCCCGGTCAGATGCAGTACCCGGCCGGGCCGGACTGGGCTGGGCTTTGCTAGACTGGACCGGGCTGGGCTGGGCCGGGCCGGGCCGGGCTGGGCTGGGCTTTGCTAGACTGGACCGGGCTGGGCTGGGCTGGGCCGGGGTGGGCTGGCGCGTACAGCGGGCCGCTGCAGTTCTGAATGCCTTTGAGGGGAAGGAAACGCAGCTCAGGCTCGGCTCCTGCGATGAATTCCAGTGCGTTGGGGAGTCGCGCCGTTCGGTCGCTTTATGTAAACAAGGCAACATCACCAATCACATTGAGCTCTAACAGCGAGCGCACAGCTAAGCTGTTCACATCTTAGGGTTTATTAGCTTTCCCTGAGTTTTCTTTTGGTGAATATTAATTTCATATTTAATAATTTTAGTTTCCTTAATAGTCACGTTCGGGCTCGGCCGGAATGGTTGTAACTTTTGTTGAATTCTTCTCAGTCACTTATCCTAAACAGCCCCAGTTTTTCCTGTTCACTTTAATGATCAATCTCTTCAGCGAGTGAAATGCGTGGCTTCTGCCCGCACAGACCGCTGCTCACACGGAGATGTGACGCTTCCCTGTGTTACCCCACGCGTGGTGTTTGTGCAAGAGCCTTGTTTCAGCGGCAGCACAGACAAGACCCCACGTCCAGTCTGCCAGTCCCATACTATGCGTGGCGCTCTCTCCTCTCCCCGTGCAGCTCCGTGAAGTGCAGCCAGCGCCTCTCCCGTCCTCAAACTGTAAACAACATCTCTGCTTGAAACGCGAGGGGATTCAGTGTTTTGCCATCCCAACACGGTGGCATTCTAAATTTAGCGCCTTTCCTCTTGACTTCCAATGACCCTTATTCTGGATGTCAAGAAACTTGCTTTTTTGTTTTTTTCTGTACTGTTCGAAGTTACAAATAAAATGAAATTGACCATTACTGAATTGGTGATCAAAAGAATCGTGGTCAATTGGTGACTCTCATTCATATTCTTTTTCCTTGTGCCTCTTAAAATCAGATTTCATTCTACTGAATAGATCTATGTCCATTAGGAAAATAACTTCAAATCGAAGGTATCACAAAATGCAGGAGTCACTCAGCAGGTCAGGCAGCAGGTCTGAAGAAGGGTCTCGACCCGTAACGTCACCCATTCCTTCTCTCCAGAGATGCTGCCTAACCCGCTGAGTTACTCCAGCATTTTGTGATACCTCAGATCGATGTCCATTAGTACCTAGTGTAATGGCAACTTCCAGGCTTTTCCGATGACTTCTTTTCCAATTGCCATTACTACACAGGGAGTAGGAGTGATCTTACGCAGACCCAACAGAACGGATCTTCCAGTCGTTATTTCCAGCAATTAGTTGTTTATTGAAGTAGGTGTACAAACAAGGAGCTGAACATACCAGGCTTTCTTTATTCTGCATACGTTGTAGCTGGCTGCTCAGTCCCAGGTCTCAGGTCTGTCCAGGTCTGGTGAGAACTGTATGGTCTCCCTCCCTGTATCTGGCACTTCCTGTCCACTATGCGCATATATATATATATATACACCACCCTGAACATCTAATGACCACCCCCAAGTGTCCAAAATAATATGGCAATGATATATCTAGACAAAATAATATATGCCAACAGTAGCTAGTCTAAACATAAATGGCTCCTACACCTAGTTTGTATGTCTGAATGTACTAACGTTCCCCAGCCTCAGAGTACTGAGCCCAAAGCTTTACATTTTCAAGATTCAAGAGAGTCAAGTGTGTTTAATTGTCATATGTCCCAGATAGAACAATGAAATTCTTACTTGCAGCAGCACAACAGAATATGTAAAGCAGAGATGGTGCTTACTGTAAATAATATAGAAAACGAGAAATACAAGTTAAGTATAGTTACTGATATTTTTCAATCATATTTTATTCATTAATTTCACATAACAAACGAGATAATCTCCTTTTGCTGGGTGTTTATTGAATTACCATCCACTGAAGCAGAAGTTCATTTTCTTTGAGCTGTGAGTGATGTAAGTTGGGTACAGATCCAAGCCATCCCACCCTGTGGGTTACTGTGTGCTGCACCATGTCAGCATCCTGCGACTCAACTCCATTTAACCCTATCAGCATGGCCTCCACACTTGCTTATCACGTTTCCACTTCTGCTGTGTTTGTTTTGTTGATCAGCTGTAACACTGCAGGCCAACTGATTTCCTGCAGGATCAATTGTCAACCTATTCCAGACAGGAAGCTACTGATGGTACTAACACTGGATTTATAATGACATAGAATTTGCAGCACAGAAATAGGCCATTTTCTCCATTCGGCTGGGATACATTCTACACTCAAACCTCCTATTCCACTTAATATTTTAGGCCTTCTTCCTCACGGATGGATCAATTTTTATCTTAAATACATCACTGTTTTAGTACAGCTATTCCACATACTCACATACTCCTTCCAGGCTGTGAAAGTACAGAACTAATAAATAATTTAAATGTCTGATTGAGATTTAGGCCATCTTTTCCTGCTTCATCTCTTTCCATTCAGATCTATCCTATTGAATCAAATTGTGATTTGAAATATTTGTGTATTGGGCATGTTATGTCCTTTATTCCATAATAAAATGCTCTAGCTTGGACAGTTTTTCTTGCTGGATTTATACCTCTAACAAACCCTCATTCTAACTATTCTCGCTTGCTTCTGTGTGTTAATCTGCCCTTTACCACATGAAACCTTCCGTAATGACAAGCAGTAACAATTTATCTCCTGATAATATCAAGATTTCAATTGAAATATATACATGTGGTTGTCATCAAACCTTCCACCCCTACATCTTTTCAGTGTGTATTGGAAGAGAAAAATAATGCTATTTAAAGAATATGTTTTCCATATTTCTGAAGTTAATGATTATGCACCGTAAAATTAGTAAGGCCTGCAGCAAAAATGCTGGAAAGTGCAATAGAATCTTTGGCATTCAGACGGTGCTCATCTTTGACATATCACCCAGGAGACAGCAATACTTTAAATGCAAGCCTCTTGCAAAGTATTCACAATCATCCTGAGGCTGTGAGAGGCGGTATTTAAATACAGGTTATCTCCTTGATTGAATGATTTGTGTAAAAGGTCCAGGTCTCACAGATCATAAGAAGCATCTGATAGGTGGGATGGCTCAGGATTAAAAATTGCAATGTTAATACTGAATAAAATTCTAGGTCCTGTAAATTTCCCACTGGACCATTTAACCTGAAACAAGGTTCCCTCAGTGAAGTTAATGGAAAGAAACAACTGTTGAAAGAAAGATAGACCTATTCAACTGATTTATTCAGTAATTTTAAGGTGCCACATGTGAGGCTGCTAAACAAGAGAGACCATGGTATTAGAGGGAAGATGTTAGCATGAATAGAAGGTTAGCTGAATGGCAGAAGGTAAAGAGGGGTACGGGGTTGATTAATACGAGTGTCAGAGGTTATGGGGTGAAGGCAGGCGAATGGGGTTAGGAGGCAGAGATAGATCAGCCATGATTGAATGGCAGAGTGTACTTGTTGGGCCGAATGGCCTAATTCTTCCCCTATCACATGATCCTATGACGGGAATAAAGGGGCTTTTTTTCTGGTTCCCCTCCAATGACTAGTGGTAATCTGCAGTAGCCAATGTTGGGGCTGCTACATCTTGTATATTAATGATTTGGTTGATGGAATTGATGGCATTGTGGCCACATTTGCGAATGATACAAAGATAGATGCAAGGGCAGGTAGTGTAGAGGAAGCAGGGAGTCTACAGAAGGACTTGGACAGGTTGGGAGAGTGGGCAAAGAAGTGCAGATGGAATGCAGCATAGCAAAGTGTGCAATTTGGTTGTAGGAATAAAGACATAGTCTATTTTCTAATTGAGGGGAGGAATCAGAAATCAGACCTGTACTTGCTGACGTTTAGATGGATCAGATGGGACCTTATTGAAACTTACCGAATAGTAAAAGGCCTGTTTAGAGTGGATGTGGAGAGGATATTTCCATCAGTGGGAGAGTCTAGGACCAGAGAGTACAGCCTCAGATTATAAGGACGTACCTTTAGCAAGGAAATGAGGAGGAACTTCTTGAGTCAGAGTGTGGTGAATCTGTGGAATTCATTGCCACAGACAGCTGTGGAGGCCAAGCAATTGGGTATTTTTAAAGCAGAGATTGACAGATTCTTGAATAGTACGGGTGTCATTGGTTATGGGGAGAAGGCAGGAGAATGGGGTTGAGAGGGGAAAAATCGATCAGCCATGATTGAATGGTGGTATCACAAAAAGCTGGAGTAACTCAGCGGGTCAGGCAGCATCTCAGGAGAGAAGGAATGGGTGACGTTTCAGGTTGAGACCCTTCTTCAGACTGATATCAGGGGAGGGGGTGGGACAATGAAAGGATGTAGTTGGAGACAGGAAGACAGTGGGAGACCTGGGAAGGGGGAGGGGTAAGAGAGGGACTAAAGTTAGAGGCCGAGACAAACACGTTTTGATACTCTAACTTTAGATAGCTCCTCTGTCCCTCTCTTTCCCCTCCCCTTCCCAGTTCTCCCACTCTTCCTGTCTCCAACTACATCCTTTCTTTGTCCCACCCCCTTCCCTGACATCAGCCTGAAGAAGGGTCTCAACTTCATACATCTGAATGTCAAAGTCGCCTGGCAGTGTGTTCTGAAGAAAGGTCACGACCCGAAACGTCACCCATTCCTTCTCTCCAGAGATGCTACATGACCCGCTGAGTTAGTCCAGCATTGTGTGCCTAACGTTGATTTTAACCTGCATCTGCAGTTTTTTTCCTACACCTGGCAGTGTGTTTTGCTGCATTGTCCCACACTAATGTGCTGGGAAACTGATGCCCATCAGCAACTGTGCCTGGGAACAAGCTGGAAATATTTGTGTGGCCGGTAATCCTGGCACAATGCAAGATCAGACCCACCAGATGAGATTCTTTACTGAAAAATACGCGTGCTTTCCATTTAATCTTTTAACTGCATCAACATTGGACATTAATTTTTATGAATGGGTCATGGTACAAATAAGGATAACAAAAATATAACAAACATAATTCTATATTATGTTTTGCAACCACACTTTACTCCACTCCTCTGTATTGACTGACCTGGAGAGGATAGTACCTATAATGGATGACCAGTGCCTACCACTCTCCTCCTTCTCTGAGCATTCAAGTTACCGAACCAGGCCTTGATGTAACCAGTCAGTGTGCTCGCTATTGTTCACATGTAGAAGTTCAATGGAATATCCGTTGACATACCAAATCTCCTCAGTCCAAGGAGGGGATAAATACAATATATATATAATACACAATATAAATGAATACAATAAATACAAAGGACTGGAGTAAAGTGTGGTTGCAAAACATAACGTAGAATTAATCATGACCACCAGGTTCAGGAGTAGCTTCATCCCAGCAACTATCAGGTTCTTGAACACTACACAACACGAACCTCAGCACCTCCAGTCTTCTATGGACTGTGTCTTTGGTTGCACTACCGACTTTAGGGTTTTTTTGCACTAGTATTACGGTTATTAATGTATTGATTAAAAAAAGATTCTATCTGTGTGCACTGCGTTTACATGCCTATTAAGGTGCTGCAAGTAAGAATTACGTTGTCCCATTGTTGGTACATTTTCTAATTAGATTCTTTGGACTCTCATGACTTTCAATATTAGCCATTTAGCCTTTGAAGACAATATTCAACTGGAAACTGAATTTTCCATAAATCAGCTTTTGCGTGATTTTTACTGTTACTGATGTTACTTGATGTGAGAAGATTTATTATATCTGTGCAAGGTGCTGCAGCTATAAAACTGCCTAATCACAGTGAAAGTGGCCATTTAAAACAAGGTAAAATATAGTTCAAGTGCTCTTCTGGAGGCCAGAAATAGAAAATATCTGAATTTCCAATGACACAATATTTCTTTTGCAGCTAATAACCATATAACCATATAACCATATAACCATATAACAACTACAGCACGGAAACAGGCCCGTTCGGCCCTACCAGTCCACGCCGACCACTCTCTCTGACCTAGTCTCATCTACCTGCTCTCAGACCATAACCCTCTAATCCCCTCTTATCCATATACCTATCCAATTTACTCTTAAATAATAAAATCGAGCCTGCCTCCACCACTTCCACCGGAAGCCCATACCATACAGTCACCACCCTCTGAGTAAAGAAGTTACCCCTCATGTTACCCCTAAACTTTTGTCCCTCAATTCTGAAGCTATGTCTCCTTGTTGGAATCTTCCCCACTCTCAAAGGGAAAAGCCTACCCACGTCAACTCTGTCCGTCCCTCTTAAAATGTTAAAAACCTCTATCAAGTCCCCCCTCAACATTCTACGCTCCAAAGAATAAAGACCCAACCTGTTCAACCTCTCTCTGTAGCTTAAGTGCTGAAACCCTGGCAACATTCTAGTAAATTTCCTCTGTACCCTCTCCATTTTGTCAACATCCTTCCTATAATTTGGCGACCAGAACTGCACACCATACTCCAGATTCGGCCTCACCAATGCCCTGTACAATTTTAACATTACATCCCAACTTCTATACTCGATGCTCTGATTTATAAAGGCAAGCATACCAAATGCCTTCTTCACCACCCTATCCACATGAGATTCCACCTTCAGGGAACAATGCACAGTTATTCCCAGATCCCTCTGTTCCACTGCATTCCTCAATTCCCTACCATTTACCCTGTACATCCTATTTTGATTTGTCCTACCAAAATGCAGCACCTCACACTTATCAGCATTAAACTCCATCTGCCATCTTTCAGCCCACCCTTCCAAAAGGCCCAAGTCTCTCTGTAGACTTTGAAACTCTACTTCATTATTAACTACACCACCTATCTTAGTATCATCTGCATATTTACTAATCCAATTTGCCACACCATCATCCAGATCATTAATGTAAATGACAAACAACAGTGGACCCAACACAGATCCTTGGGGTATTCCACTAGACACTGGCCTCCAACCTGACATACAATTGTCAACCATTACCCTCTGGTATCTCCCATTCAGCCATTGTTGAATCCATCTTGCAACCTCACTATTAATACCCAACGATTTAACCTTCTTAATCAACCTTCCATGTGGAACCTTGTCAAATGCCTTACTGAAGTCCATATAGACAACATCCACAGCCTTGCCCTTATCAATTTCCCTGGTAACCTCTTCAAAAAATTCAAGAAGATTAGTCAAACATGACCTTCCAAGCACAAATCCATGTTGACTGTTTCTAATCAGGCCTTGTTTATCCAAATAATTATATATATTGTCCCTAAGTATCTTTTCCATTAATTTTCCCACCACAGACGTCAAACTAACAGGTCTATAATTGCTAGGTTTACTTTTAGAACCTTTTTTAAACAAAGGCATAACATGCACAATGCGCCAATCTTCCGGCACCATCCCCGTTTCTAATGACGTTTGAAATATTTCCGTCATAGCCCCTGCTATTTCTGCACTAACTTCCCTCAATGTCCTAGGGAATATCCTATCAGGACCTGGAGACTTATCCACTTTTATATTTTTCAAAAGTGTCCGTACCTCCTCTTTTTTAATCCTCATAATTTCCATCACTACTCTACTTGTTTCGCTTACCTCACATAATTCAATATCCTTCTGCTCGGTGAATATCGAAGAAAATAAATTGTTTAATATCTCCCCCATTTCTTCTGGCTCAGCACATAGCTGCCCACTCTGACTCTCTAATGGACCAATTTTATCCCTCGCTATCCTTTTGCTATTGACATATCTGTAGAACCCCTTGGGGTTTACTTTTACATTACTTGCCAAAGCAGCCCCACTCCACCTACTACTCTCAAATAATTCACTCTGGCTCCGGAAACCCAAAAGCACTCTTCTCTACAATAAACAAACTCCTCAGCCCCCTGGACACCATCTCCCAATCATTCACAGTTGACAAATGCACCACTTTCCTTTCATTCTTCCAAAGCAAAATAGACAGCATCTACAGCACCTTAACCACCAACGCACCTGCTCCCCCACAAACCACCTGCCCCCCCTTATCCTGTCAACCCCTGCCTCAGTTCTCCCCAGTCTCCACCACCGACCTCTCTGACCTCTTCACAGGAATAAAAACTGCCACCTGCTCTCTGGACCCCATCCCCTCCAGCTTTGTCAAGGCCTGCCTTCCTGCTCTCTCTCCACTTATCACTGCAACAATAAACTCCTCCCTGTCCACTGGCATCGTCCCGCCATCCCTCAAAATCGCTGCTGTCACCCCCATTCTGAAAAAACCTGGTCTAAACCCTGACACCCCAAACAACTTCAGACCAATCTCCAACCTACCCTTTCTGTCCAAAGTTTTGGAACGTGCTGTAGCTTCCCAACTCAAATACCACCTCTCTACCAATAACCTGTATGAAACCTTCCAATCCGGATTCCGCTCCAACCACTGTACTGAAACTGCGCTCCTCAAAATCACAAACGACCTTTTCCTCTCCTCCGACGCTGGCAACCTCAACATCCTCATCCTACTTGACCTCAGCGCCGCCTTTGACACCATAAATCACTCCATTCTCCTCACCCGACTTGAAACCTCCTTTAACATCACCGGCACAGCCCTATCCTGGTTCAAATCTTACCTCTCTGACAGGCACCAGTTCATCTCCATTAACAACTGTAAATCCCCCACCGCTCCCCTCCCCCAAGGTGTCCCCCAAGGCTCAGTCCTTGGCCCCCTCCTCTTCATCCTCTACCTGTTCCCCCTTGGTCAATTAATCCGCCGTCATGGTCTCAACTTGCACTGCGTCGCCGATGATATCCAGCTCCTCATCTCCACCAAGTCAATCTCCTCCACCACACACTCTACACTGACAAACTGCATCACTGAAATAAAATCTTGGCTTCAATCAAATTTCCTCAAACTCAACTGCAACAAATCTGAAATCATCATCATTGGTCCAAAAACGCTCACCAAATCCACCCAAAACTTCATCCTCAATATTGATGGTCTCCCAGTATCCACCTCCCCTCACATCCGGAATCTTGGAATCATCTTTGATCAAACCCTCTCCTTCGACAAACACATCAAACACATCACAAAGACAGCCTTCTTCCACCTCAAAAACATTGCCCGTCTCCGTCCATCCCTCTCCTTCACAGCTGCAGAAACCCTCATCCACGCCTTCATCACCTCCCGTCTGGACTACTGCAACAGCCTCCTCTATGGCTCACCCTCAAAAATCATCAGTAAACTTCAATACATTCAAAACTCCGTTGCCCGTCTACTCACCCACTCCCCGATCCGTGACCATATCACCCCCGTCCTTTACAAACTCCACTGGCTCCCCATCCCCCAGAGAATCCAGTACAAAATCCTCCTCATGACCTACAAAGCCCTCCATAACCTGGCCCCATCCTACCTGACTGACCTCCTCCACAGGAACACTCCCACCTGCACCCTCCGCTCTGCTGCTGCCAATCTCCTGTCCCCCCCCATCCGGACCAAACTCAGATCCTGTGGGGACAGGGCTTTCTCCATCGCTGCTCCCACCCTATGGAACTCACTACCCCAAACCGTCAGAGACCGGAAAAGAACGCCTGGTCTACATTTGGTCTCGCCGATGTATAAGAGTCCACATCCTCTTCTTTCGTATGTCAACTACAACAATCAAAAATGGCAATTGGTGCTTCAGAGTACCATAGTTGATGCTCTGCTGCAAACGTTGCCAGTCTGTGGAACTTCCCTGGGTGGACAACGAGGACGTAAAGCAGCTCCCACCCCAGACCACATCTTGAACAACAGATACAGTAGATGAGGCTGGAGGAGGTGCAAGTGAATCTCTGCCTAACCTGAAAGGACTATCAGGGTTCCTGGACAAAGTCGAGAGAGGAGGTATAGGGACAGGTGTTGCATCTCATGCAGTTATAGGGGAAGGTACCTGGGGAGGGGTTGGTTTGGGTGGAAGGGTCTCTGCGGAAGGCGGAAAAGGGTGGAGATGGGAAAATGTGGCTAGTGGTGGGATCCTGTTGGAGGTGACGGAAATTTCGGCTGTGACGGCTGATGGGGTGGAAGGTAGGGAATAGGAGGACTCTCTCTCTCTGTTGCGACTAGGGGGAGATGGAGCAAGGGTGGAGCAGCAGAGTACCGAGGAGACACGAGTGAGGGCTTCATCTATAAAGGGAGAGGGGAACCCCCGTTCCCTAAAGAATGAGGACATCTCGAATACACCTTTTCCCACCCTGCTTCCTGCAAAGACTCTATCCACTACTCCCAATTCCTCCGTCTACACCGCATCTGCGCCCAAGATGAGGTGTTCCACTCCATCTCGGACGTCCTGGTGTGGAACACTTCATCTTGGCCGCAGATGCGGGGTAGACGTAGGAATTGGGAGTAGCGGATAGAGTCTTTGCAGGAGGCAGGATGGGAAGACATCTAGTCAAGATAGTTGTGGGAGTCAGTGGCTTTGTAATAGACGTCAGTCGATAGTTTGCATGAGTGCAGAAGTCACGGTATTGGTGCTACCTCCTGCACCCATGCAGATCTCATGGACTTCACCAAATTTCCATCCTGCACTCAAATTTACTTGGACCATCTCCAACACCTCCCTCTCGTTTCTTGATCGCCCATTCTCCATCAAAGGAAATAGACTATCAACTGGCATCTATTACAAACCTACTGACAACGATTTGGATGAGAATACAGAGCAAGATTAGCAAGTTTGCAGATGATGCAAAAGTGGGTGGTTTTGCAGATAGTGAAGATAGTTGTGAAAAAATGCAGCAGGATCTTGATCGATTGGTCAGGTGGGCTGAGGAATAGTTGATGGAATTTAATGCAGAGAAATGTGAAGTGTTGCATTTTGGGAAGTCTAACATGTGCAGGACCTACACAGTGAATGGTAGGGCTCTGGGGAGTGTTGTAGAGCAGAGGGATCTAGGTGTGCACATCAAAGCTTCCTTGAAGGTGTTGCAGGTAGATAGGGTGGTCAAAAAAGGTGTGTGCCACATAGGCCTTCATCAGTCAGAGCACTGAGTATAGAAGTTGGGAGGTCAAGTTGCAGTTGTATAAGATGTAGATGAGGCTTCTCGGCCTTTTGGCTAAGATCCTTACCTGGCAGGGGAGATACCTTGATCACTCAGGAGGTTTTCCCAGGATCATTTCTATAGCCTGTATTGGCTAAGATCAAGTGTAGTATCTGTTCTGGCACAATCTAATGTTCTTATAAGAACAGGGTAAGTATAAGAGCAGTATTTGCATTAGATCATCGACGAGGAGCGGAGGTCAGGAGCACGTGTCTGGTTTAGGGGTGGATCCATGCTGGTTGGGTAACCAACCTAACACCCTTATCCAGGTGGGATGGCAGCAGCAAGTGGAGCTGGAGGGCAGGGTATCCGGAATACCCTGCGTGTATCGGTGAAGGACCTCAAGGAGGGGAACCCTTTCTCAAGGGATCTCTTCATCAAGAAGGTGCTGCTGGAGGCCTGTGGATTCAAGGCCGGGGACATCTTCTGCCTCCAGGACTTCCCAGGTAACGGATACTTCGACGTTACCTTCCAGAACCCGGCGGGATGGCAGAAGTTGCTGCAGGACTTCCGGGAGAAGGGGGATGAAGCCCCGCTGTCGCTCCTGAAGGTGCAGCCGCTCTTCACCCTCCCCACCCAGAGGGAACGGATGATCACGGTGCACATGTTTAACCCACATGTGCCCGTCGTGGATGTCCTCACCTTCCTTGCGCGCTACGTCGAAGGGGCCGGGAACTGCGTGGACATCAAGGACTTGTTCGGGATCTGGACGAGCAAGAGGCAGGTAAAGGTGAAGCTGAGGGTGGACGGGAAGGGATTCATTGTCCACCCTCCCTCGGTGTTCGCTATCGGAGGGAACCGGGGCTACATGACGTACGTGGGGCAGCCCAGGGTGTGCAGGAAATGCAACAAACCTGGGCACGTGGCGGCAGAATGCAGGACAGTCGTCTGCAGAAACTGCAAGTTAGAAGGCCACGAGACAAGGGAATGTAAAGAGAGTAAGAGCTGCAACCTGTGTGGGGAGGCAGGCCACCTTTACAGGGCCTGCCCTAAAAGAGCTAGCACGTACGCACAGGCGATAAGAGGGGCCGCTGCCAGCACACCCAGGGTGGACGAGACGCCTCCTACCACGGCAAAAGCCCAAAAAGGAAAGGAGAGCAGGGGCGATGACAACGCGTCCACCAGGAGCCCCCAACCGCAGGACAGAGCCCCACAGGTCCCTGGCCACGAGGGCGATTCGATGGAAGAGGGGGAACAGGAAGAGGAGGAATGGCAGGTGGTAAAATCGAGGAAAACGTTGAAGGCTGTGCGCACGGAGAAAAAGGCAGAGGGGGCAAGCAAGTCCCAAAAAAGAATCCTCTCCCAGGACGAGGCCAGCAACCTCTCCGCGTCGGAGGATGAGACGACCGGGAGGATCCGACAACGGAAGCAGAGGCAGAGGAAGAAAACGGGGGAGGAGGAAGGTAAGAGAAAGAACGTGTCTGTTGCCCCCCAGCCTCAGGAGACTGGGAGCAGTGCCAATGGGCCCCAGCCCCAGGAGACTGGGAGCAGTGCCAATGGGCCCCAGCCCCAGGAGACCGTGAGCGGCACAACGGCAAATGGGCCCCTGCTCCGGGAGACCGTGAGCGGCACAACGGCCAATGGGCCCCTGCTCCGGGAGACCGGGAGCGGCACAATGGCCAATGGGCCCCAGCTCTGGGAGACCGGGAGCAGTGCAGTGGCCAATGGGCCCCAGCTCCGGGAGACCGGGAGCAGTGCAGTGGCCAATGGGCCCCAGCTCCAGGACACTGGGAGCAGCGCAGTGGCTTCGCCAGAAAATACACCCTGTGCTGAGGAAGCCACCAACCTGTACCACTACCTGTGCGACAAGAATGTGCAGGAACTCAGCCAGATGATTGGCATGCGGGAGGATCGCCTGGGACACTAAAGGACAATGGAGCTGAAACTGGCATCCTTAAACGTGCGCAGTGTGAAGAGCACTGTGCGATGTGTATCCGCCTTGCAGTACCTAGCCAAGGTAAAGGCGGATGTGACTTTTTTACAGGAGTGCGGGCTGCCACACCTTCGCTGCTATCGGAGGTGGTCGCGATGGTGGCCCCACGGACTGTCTGTATGGTCGGGGGGAAATGATTGTCGTGCGTCCGGTCTGGGGATCTTGCTGCGGGGAGGGGGCTTCACCATCACTGAGGTAAGGGAGGTGGTGGGGGGTCGTCTCTTGGTGGTGGATGTAATGTACCGTGGTTCTCCGCTCCGGCTGATTAATGTGTATGCCTCACCCAGGTGGAGCGAGCGGGTGGCCGTCCTCCAGCAGCTCCCACCGCTGCTGGCCACGTCTAGACCGCTCGTTCTGGCCGGTGACTTCAACTGCATCATCGATGCGGCTGGACGATCCGGCAGTGCCAACCACAGACTGGACGGCACCTCCAAACTCCTGGTGGAAACGGTCAAAGATGCAAAGCTGCGCGACGCCTTCAGTGACCCTGCAGGCGGAGTCCAGCCACGGTTCACCTGGTCAGGACCAAACGGTTCAGCCCAGTCCCGGATAGACTTCCTCTTCACATCGAGGGCCGTCACGGTCAGACACACCGACCTCGCCCCGGTGTTCTTCTCTGACCACTGCCTCCTTCAGGCCACCTGTCACCTACAGGAGGACCGGAAGGCGGGCAGAGGGACGTGGAAGCTAAACGTGGAGCTGTTGACCCCGGAGAACGTTAAGGAGCTAAAGAGGGACTACGCATGTTGGAGAACTGTGAGGCCCCTCTTTGACTCCCAGACACTCTGGTGGGAGGCAACAAAGGAGAACATCAAGAAGTTCTTCGTCTCCAAAGGTGTGCAGAGAGCAAGACAGGGTAAGAGGGAACTGTGTCAACTCCAGACAGATTTGCAGCAGCTACTCCTTCTGCAGAGGAGAGGGGTGGATGTGAGGGAGGAACTGAGAGAGTTGAAGGGCCGGCAAGCTCGGCTCTTTACCTCTGAATCCTCCAAGATCATCTTCCGGTCCAGGGTCCGCCATGTTGAGCAGGATGAGACGTGCTCACGTTACTTCTTCCATAAGGTTCACAGGGGGAGCTCTGTGATCAAAAGCCTTAGGGAGGAGGACGGCTCAGTAACATCCTCGCAGACAGACATGCTCAAGATCTGCAGATCCTTTTATAAGGATCTGTACGATGTAAAGACCACAGACAGCACCGCCTCCCAGAACTTCCTGTCCTCCATCACGGAAGTCTTGGACGACAGCAAGCGGGAGAGTCTGGACCAACCACTGACCCTGGAGGAGCTGACTGGCTCCATCCGTTCCTTTGACTCGAGTAAAACTCCCGGAGGCGATGGCTTACCGGCAGAGTTGTACTCGGCTCTGTGGGACTGGGTGGGCCCGGACCTGCTGGAAGTGTACAACGATATACTTCTAGCAGGCAGCATGTCAGACTCTATGAGGAAGGGCAACATCACCCTGATCTACAAGCAGAAGGGGGAGATGAATGACTTAAGGAATTGGAGACCCATCACATTGTTGAATGTAGACTACAAGATCCTGTCTAAGGCCATCGCCAACCGGGTCAAGTCTGCTCTGGGACAGGTGATCCACCCGGACCAAACCTGTGCTGTACCTGGCAGGAAAATCTCAGACAGCCTGGTGCTGCTGAGAGATACCATCGCCTACGTGCAGGACAGACGGGTGGATGCCTGCCTGGTCAGCTTGGACCAGGAGAAGGCCTTCGACAGGATATCGCACACGTACATGAGGGACGTGCTCTCCAAAATGGGCTTTGGGGAGGGAATCAGGAAGTGGATACAACTGCTCTACTCTGATATCTGTAGTGCAGTCCAAATTAATGGGTGGGAATCAGACAGCTTCCCCGTCAGGTCTGGAGTCAGGCAGGGTTGCCCTCTCTTCCCTGTCTTGTTCGTCTGTTGCATTGAACCCTTTGCCGAATCCATCAGGAAGGATGCGAGCATAAGAGGAGTGACACTGCCAGGCAGTGGGGGCACTCAGGTCAAGGCCTCCCTGTACATGGACGATGTCGCCGTCTTCTGCTCGGATCCAGGGTCGGTCCGCAGACTGATCAGCGTCTGCGACCAGTTTGAGTTGGCCACGGGGGCCAGGGTAAACCGCAGGAAGAGCGAGGCCATGCTCTTTGGCAACTGGCCCGACCGATCTTCCATCCCCTTCACCATCAAGCCTGACTTCCTGAAGGTGCTGGGGATCTGGTTCGGGAAGGCTGAGGCATGTAACAAAAATTGGCTGGAGTGGATAGCCAAGGTGGGGAAAAAGCTGGAGCTGTGGAAGCAGCGCTCCCTCTCCATCACGGGAAAAACCTGGTCATCAGGTGTGAGGTGCTCTCGGGGCTGCTGTACTTGGCGCAAGTGTGGCCCGTCCCTCCCTCCTACGCCACGGGGATCACCCGGGCCGTCTTCCGTTTCATCTGGGGGTCGGCGATGGACCGGGTGCGACGAGCCACAATGCACAAGTCGGCAGACAACGGGGGTAAAGACGTGCCCAACGTCGCCCTCATTCTGATGGCCACTTTCGTGTGTGGCTGCATCAGGCGGAGCATAGAGCCAAGGCACGTGGGCACCAAATGCCACTACCTGCTGAGGTTCTACCTGTCCCCGGTGTTGCGAAGGATGGGCCTGGCGCAGATGCCACGCAATGTGCCAGTCAGCTGGACATTGCCGAACCATCTGTCGTTTGTGGACAGGTTCTTCCGGACCAACACCTTTGACCACAAGTCCATCGGGCAGTGGTCAGCACGGAACGTCCTGCAGGCACTGCAGGGGAATGACTCCATGGATCCTGTGGCGTGGTTCCCAGAACAGACAGCCCAGCTTGTCTGGCAAAATGCCTCATCGCCAGTACTCACCAACAAGCACCAAGACCTGGCTTGGCTGGCGGTGAGGGGAGCCCTCCCAGTCAGATCCTTCCTGCACCGCCGGAACCTCACTACCAGCGCACGCTGCCCTCGGGACGGCTGCTACGGAGAGGAAACGGTGGCCCACCTCTTCAAAGAGTGTGGATTTGCCAGGAGAGTCTGGAGAGGTCTGCAGGGGTCCCTGTCACGATTCATTCTGAGCAGCTCCGTCACAGAGGACTCTGTGCTCTACGGACTGTTCCCAGGGACGCATTCCGAGACTGACATCGAGTGCTGCTGGAAGGTCATCAACTCGGTGAAAGACGCTCTTTGGTCTGCCCGATCCTTGTTGACCTCCCAGCGGAGCGAGCTATCCGTCAAGGAATGTTGCCGACTGGCCCACTGCAGACTGCAGGAGTACGTGCTGAGGGACGCTCTGAAGCTCGGTGCAGCCAATGCCAAGGCCCTGTGGGGGAGGACCACAGTCTAGGGTCCTTCCGCTGCTGGACATGGGGGGCAGGGTGTGGTGGAGAGAGACGCCCCTCCAAATATGGGATATGTATGTAAATGTATGTAAATGTCTTAAGTAAATGCCTGTATTGAATATGTAACCTCCGGAAATGTCGGATGGGTTTGTTTAAAAATGATGTTTTGTAAATGATATTTATAACTTGAATAAAGTATTTTTTGATATAAAAAAAAAAAAAAAAAAAAGATGAGGCCGCATTTTGAGTATTGTATTCAGTTCCAGGCACCATGTTATAGGAAAGATGTTGTCAAGCTGGAAAGGGTACAGAGAAGATTTACGAGGATGTTGCCGGGGCCAGAGAGTTAGCTGTAGGGAGAGGTTGCGTAGGCAGGGATTCTATTCCTTGGAGCGCAGGAAGATGAGGGGTGATCTTATTGAGGTATATAAAATCATGAGAAGAATAAATTGGGTAGAAAAAGGGTGAAAATAAGTGTATAAAATCATGAAAGTAATATGTGGGGTGGATGCAGGTCTCTTGCTATGAGTAAGTGAATCGAGGACCAGAGGACATAAGTTTAAGGTGAAGGGGAAAAGATGTTATAGGAATCTACGGGGTAACCTTTTCACACAAAGGGTGGTGGGTGTATGGAGTAAGCTTCCAGAGGAGGTAGTTGAGGCAGTGATTATTCTAACATTTAAGAAACAGTTAGACAGGTACATGGACAGGGTAGATTTGGAGGGATATGGACCAAATGCAGGCAGGTGGGACTAGTGTAGCTGGGACATGTTGGCCAGTGTGGGCAAGTTGGGCTGAAGGGCCTATTTCCACTCTATGGCTCAAAGCATTGACTGGGCAACCGTTTCGCTAAACACTTGTGGGTGGTCTGCCAAGGCCTGCTGGATCTCTTGGTTGCTAACCATTTTATCTCCTCCTTACATTTCCACACTGACCTTTCTATCCTTGGTCTCCCCCATTGCCAGAGAGAGGCCACATGCAAATGTGAGGAACAGCACCACATATTCCACTTGGGTAGCTTACAACCCAATGGTGTGAACACTGAATTCTCCAATTTTAAGTAACTAACCAGCAAACGCCCACCCTCTCTTTGCACTCCCTCTCTTCCATGTGCTCCACCTGGATGTGCATCAATTCCTCCCACTATGCTGGCCCCTTTCCTTTTTCCTCTATCCCCTCACATTCATTGCCTCTTCCTCTGACTTCACATTTCATGCTTCTTCTCACGTTAACTCAAGTCTTTTGTCTTTTCATCTCTGGCCTTTGTCCAACCATCTGGCAGTGACCCCCCCCCCCCCCCCCCCTGTATCTGTCTGTCACTTGCCTGCCCTCTCCTGCCCCCAACTCTCTTCCACCACCACAACAATCAGTCTGAAGAAGGGTCCCAAACTGAAACGACACCTATCCATGACCTCCAGAGATGCTGCCTGACCAGCTGCATTACTCCAGCACTTTGTGTCTTTCCCTGCAGATCCCAGTTGCCTCACTTCCCAGCAGTTTTCCAATCTTCTTCTTCCTGCTGAAGAACACCCTAGTGCAGTACATAGTTCATCTGTTTGGCTTTGGTATTTGCAGTAGAATAACAGGCCTGTAAGCACAATACACATAGATAATATATAATAATCAGAAGTTCTATTTTATGAGGATGTTGCTTGGGATTGAGGACCTGAGCTAAAGGGAAATGTTGGGCAGGCTAGGACTTTATTCCTTGGAGTGCAGGAGGCTGAGGGATGATCCTACAGAAGTGTTTAATATAATGAGGGGAATAGATAGGGTGAATGAACAGAGTCTTTTACCCAGGGTAAGGGAATCAGGAGCCAGATGATATAGATTTAAGGTGTGAGGACAAAGATTGAAGAGGAACCTTTAGTTCAGCTTTCAACACAATAGTCCCCAGCAGAATGGCTGAGAAGCTGCTGGAACTGGGGCTTAGCACCCCTCCTGCCTGGGTCCTGGACTTTCTCACCGCCAGGCCCCAAGTGGTCAGGATGGGGGAACACACATCTAGCTCCCTCACCCTGAACATAGGATCCCCCCCAGGGTTGCGTCCTTAGCCCCCTACTGTACTCCCTGTACACACATGACTGTGGGGCCAGGTTCAGCTCAAACTCCATCATCAAGTTTGCTGATGACACTGTGGTGGTGGGCCGGATCTCCAACAACGATGAGAAGGCCTACCGGGAGGAGGTGGCTGATCTGGCACTCTGGTGTCAGGACAATAGCCTCCTCTTGAATGTCACAAAAACTAAGGAGCTGGTTGTGGACTTTAGAAGGGCTAAACATCCAAGGACGTACACGCCACTGGAGATAAATGGGTCTACTGTGGATAGGGTGAACAGTTTTAAATACTTGGGAATCCACATCACAGAGGATCTGACATGGGCAACATACATTGCCGCACTGGTGGGTATGGCAAAGCAACGCCTTTACCACCTTAGACAGCTGAGGAAATTCAGAGTGTCTCTGAGGATCCTTCATTGCTTCTACTCTGGGGCTGTAGAGAGCATCCTGTCCGGCAACATTACAGTCTGGTTTGGGAACAGCTCTGCCCCAGACAGGAACGCCCTGCAGAGAGTAGTGCGTTCGGCAGAACGCACCATGGGAACTACACTCGCCCCCCTGCAGGACCTATACATCAGGAGGTGCAGATCCAGAGCAAGCAAGATTATGAGGGACCCCTGCCACCCCAGTAACGGACTGTTCCAGATGCTACGGTCAGGCAAGCGCCTCCGCTGTCACGCTGTGAAAACGGAGAGGATGAGACGGAGTTTCTTCCCACAGGCCATCAGGACTTTTATAGCTCCAGGGACTAAATTTTGTCTTCTCTGTATTAACTGTATTAACTTTATTTATATGCTGTAACTGTAATTCTTTTTTGTGTACAATCCGCAGGCATTGCCACTTTCATTTCACTGCACATCGTGTATGTGTATGTGACAAATAAACTTGACTTGACTTGACTTGACTTGAGGGGCAACTTTCTCACTCAGAGGCTGGTGGATATGTGAAACAAGCTGCCAGAGGAGGTACTTGGAGCAGGTACTACAACAGCATTTAGAAGACATTTGGAGAGGTACATGGAAAGTAAAGGTTTAGAGGATATGTGCCAAATATTGGAAAATAGGACTAGCTTAGGTGGGCTATTTTAGTCGGCATGGGCCTGTTGGGCTGAATAGCCTGTCTCTATGCTAGATGACTCTATGACGAGTACAAAAAACAGCTTCACCAATCCCCAAAATGTACAGTTTGGTACATTAATTGGCCACTCTAAAGCGTCCCGATTGTGTAGCTGCAATGTAGAATCTCTGGTGAAACGTGGGGAGAACTTTAAAAAAAAAGATTAATTAATGTCATTAATTGATGCTTGGCATGGGCTCAATGGACAGATAGGCCGGTTTTCATACTATCTCCATGACAATATGAATTGTTGTAATTGTTGGAAGCCAGATTCCTGCACCTGTTTTAGATGCTTGGAATCCCTTTGTAGGTAATGATTCAAGATCACAGTAGCAGTGGTGTGAGTTTGCATGGGAGCAAGCTGCTTTTAAAGGACAGCTGATCTTCCAAGTCACACATCGACATCAGACAGATGTTGCCCGTGGTGCTGAGCAAATTCCCATTGTTGTCATGCATCGGCCCATCCAACCTTGTGTCCAAGCTAGGACACGAGCTCCCAACAAACGTAGTCACTTCCTCGCTGGCTGGGACGTGCTCTAAATTCAGTGCAAATACCCAAGGCAAGATACAGCTGTAGTCCTGCTCAGTGACACTGAGCTGCTGCCTCATGGGTGCAGTGATACAGGTTCAAACCTGCCCCTGGCACTGCCTGTGTAGTGTGTGCAGGTACACCCTGTGACTGCGTGGGTTTCCTTTGGGTACTCTGGTTTCCTTCCACATCCCAAGATGTGCAGGTTGGTGGTTTCATTGTAAATTGCTCCTTGTGTGGTTTGGTGAGTACTGAAATCTGCATAGAGTTGACAGGAATGTTGAGAGAGTAAAAACATGAGATTAGTGTATAGAATTGTGGAGGTGTCCAGCACAGGTAAGATCTCTTACAACCCACCCTGTCCAGGACGCCTATCTATGCCATCCCATTTACCTGCATTAGGCCGGCATCAATCCAAGTACCTGTCCAAATGCCTTATAAAGATCGTAAATATAGGAAAAGAACATGGCACAAATTATCACTAACCGCATTTGCTGATAGAGAATAATGGCTGGTGAGTACCTGGCGCACAGCAAATAGAGATGTTTCTGGGGTAGTAGAGCAGATCGCATGATATGATATAGAAATGGGAGAAAGGGAAGGATTCTGGTAATGTAGAAGTTTTTTCCGCTTGATGTATCACTTCCATAAATACTGGTAACAACAAATCTTTAAATTTTTTATAGAACTCAGGCGGGAAACCATCTTCCCCTGGAAATTTATTACTTGGTAAAGAATATAATACTTCCTCCACCTCTCTCAAAGTAAAGGAGGAATTTAGTCCCATCTGCTCCTCATTAGAGATTGTTGGTAATTGTATCTTGGATAAAAAATTATTTATCTTAATTTCATCCTTTTCAGATTCAGAATGGTACAGATTAGTGTAGAATTGCTTAAATACCTCATTGATTTCTCTAGGTTTATAAGTAATAATGTTTTGATCTGTTCTAATTGAATTTATTGTTCTTGATATTTGTTCTTCTTTCAGTTGCCATGCCAATACCTTGTGCGCTCTTTCTCCTAATTCATAATATCTTTGGTTAGTTCGTAATATTAGTTTTTCTGTTCTGTAAGTATGTAAAGTATTGTATTGAAATTGAATTTAAATTTGTTTCCAAAAATAATTCAATTTGTCCTCGAATAAAATCACAAAAGTCTTGCCTTTTCAATAGTAAAGAGTTGAGTCTCCATCTATAGACTGACTGTTCTTTATCTAGCATCGTAATTTTCATTAATAATGGTGAGTGATCCGATAACAATCTAGCCTTGTAATCTATTTGTATTATTCTACCCCTTAATTGAGCTGAAATCAAAAATAGATCTATTCTAGAATATGTATCATGTCTATTGGAATAAAAGGAGTAGTCTCTTTCCCTGGGATGGCTTTTCCTCCAAACATCTATTAAATTTTAATTTTCCATTAAATTCAAGGTTGTCTTCGCTGCTCTTGTCCTTGTCGTTGTCCTTGATGATCTATCTATTATTGGATCTAAACAAAAATTGAAATCTCCCCCTATCAATATATTTTCATGTGCTTCCGCCAGATTTAAAAAGGTACCCTGCACAAACTTCTCATCATCTATATTTGGTGCATATATATTCATTAAGGTCCACAATTCTGAGAAAATTTGACAATGTACCATTACAAATCTACCTACTGGGTCACTTACAATATTTTGTATCTTAATTGGTAGCGTTTTCTTAAATAGGATAGCAACCCCTCTTGCTTTTGAGTTAAAAGAAGATGCGACCATACTTCCTACCCAATCTCTCTTTAACTTTTGATGCTCTTTTTCCGTTAGATATGTTTCTTGCAAGAAAGCTATATCTACTTTCAATTTTTTCATCTGTGTTAAAATTCTCTTCCTTTTTATCGGTCCATTTAACCCATTCACATTATAGCTTAAAAAATTTAATGTGTTATCCATTCATTCCTTTTTTTTTTTTCCTTTTCCTTTTTTTTCCTTTTTCCTTACCTTGATACCTCTTCCGGTATTTACATTGTGCCGTATTTCAGTGTGCTCCCCTCCATAGTCCAGGTATAAAAACAGAAAAGAAATAAGAAAGATAGAGAAATAGACCCTCCCTCTAATGTTGTTAATAAATAGATTAGCAACATTACCCCCCTCTATTATACGAGGTGTGGTCCGCACCACACTTGTGCCCATGATTATGGTGGAGCATCCACATTCTCCAACCCCCCCGATATATCAAGTACTTCTAAAAATTAACAATCCTTAATACAGTTAATCCCCTCTATAGTATACAGATATTATTAATAATCAATCATTCATGAATCTTCTTAAGCATTTCTCGATGGCAATTCTTCCGCATACTCTTCTGCTTTGACAAAGTCTTTAAAAAAGTTATTTTCTCCAGTGTTGATCATAATCTTCAAAGTAGCCGGATGCAGTAAAGTAAACTTATAGCCTTTCTTCCATAGAATATTTTTGGCCTTATTAAATTCTTTTTTTTCTGCTCAACAAGGCATTACTGATGTCTGGGTAAAAGATTATTTTAGTGCCTTCATGTTCTATTGGTTTTCCCTCTCTTATATTATTCCCGACTGTTTTGAAAACCAATTCTCGATCTTGGTATCTTAAAAATTTAATCAACACAGATCTTGGCTTTTGATTAGCCGAGGGTTTCGGTCTTAGAGCCCTATGTGCTCTTTCTATTTCCATCCGACCTTGTTTATCTATTCCCAGAGTGATCACTATCCAATCTTGAAAAAAGTTAATTGGGTCTTCCCCCTCCACTCCCTCTGGCAAACCAACAATTTTAACATTATTTCTCCTGCTATAGTTTTCCAAGGCATCCAACTTCTCCGCCGTCTTTTTGCTTTCAATTGCTGCTGCAGTAATACTGTCTTCATTTTTTTCCACTCTAGATTTTAACATTTCATTTTCCATTTGCATATTATCCACTTTATTTGTCACTGTTTGAAATTTCTCCTCCATTTTTTTCAAAGTCTTACGAAATTTCTTGTTATCTCTCCTCATTAATTTGTTATCTCCTTCAATTTTCTTAAGCTTGTTAATAATTTCTTGAAGCATCGTTTTCATATTAGTCTCTGTATCTTCTTGCTTTTCTTCTTCTACCTCATTTCCACTTCCACTGCTAGTGGAGTCTCCCGTTACCTCATCGTCACTCGAGTCCGAAACTCCAGACACAACATCAGCAGCCTCTCGGCAAACAGTGGGCCTTTTTGGTAACTCACGGCGACTCCCTCGTATTTTTACCCGAGTCAAAGAGCGCTTGCTGGGAGTAGTAGACTCCTTGTCTACTAGTCTCCTGCTCCATCAGAGCTGTGGGCCTACCTTCGATTTTTTTTCTTGATTCCTTTGCTTGCTTCTGTGGCAGTTGTACTCCTCCTTTTACTTTCTTGGAAGGCATCTGTACGTTCTGTATTCTTTCTGATTTAATTTAAAGTACTTGATTCCTTTAGTTCGTCTTTTTTTAGCAGTTTAGGGCTTTGTTTTCGGGAGTGCTGAAAAGTTATGTCTACTCAGCCAAGCATTGGACATGCCCTTCTACATTACCAGAATCCTTCTCACTGGCAATTATAACCGTAATTCAAAAAAAAGGGAAAGACCCTTTAAATGCATCTTCTTATAGACCAATATCATTGTTGAATGTAGATTATAAAATAGTTGCTAAACTTTTGGCAAGGAGATTGGCAGAATATTTACCGAAGCTGGTTAAAGAGGACCAAACTGGATTTGTCAAAAAAAGGAAAATATCTGATAATGTAGCAAGATTTATAAGTATTTTACATTTAGCACAGAAAAGAAAGGAATTGAGCGTAGCAGTTGCTTTAGATGCTGAAAAGGCGTTTGACAGGTTAGAATGGGATTTTTTATTTAAAGTATTAGAGAAGTACGGATTGGGAAATGGTTTCATTAACTGGGTAAAAGCTCTTTATAAACAACCTAAAGCCAAAGTGGTGACAAATGGCCAATCTTCTCAATCATTTAATTTGGAAAGATCTAGTAGACAGGGATGTCCCTTGTCACCGGCTTTATTTGTATTGGCCATTGAACCTCTGGCAGAGCTAATAAGATCAGATTTAGACATTGAAGGATTTAAAGTGAATCAGGAAAATCACAAAATTACTTTATTTGCAGATGATGTTTTAATTTGTCTTACTAGACCATTGGAATCCTTAAGAAAATTATATTTCAGACTGGAAGAATATGGGATAGTATCAGGATATAAAATTAATAAAGATAAAACTGAAATAATGCCTCTTTCTGAAGGTAATTATGATCAATGTAAAAGAGAAAGTCAGTTTAAATGGCAAAAAGAAGGCATGAAGTACTTATCGGTTAAAGTAGATAATAAGTTAAATAATCTGTATAAACTAAATTATAAACTACTAATTAAAAAAATTGAGGAGGACTTGAAGAAATGGATGAATCTTCCAATTACATTGCTAGGGAGAGTGAACTGTATTAAGATGAATATTTTTCCGAGGTTACAGTATTTATTCCAAACACTGCCTATACCTTTACCAAATAATTTTTTTCAAGAATTGAATAAAATTGAGGGAAATTTTCTTTGGAAAGGTAAAATGCCAAAGTGTCTATGGAAAAATTAACATGGAAATTTGAATTAGGTGGACTGTAATTACCAAATTTTAAAAATTACTATCTGGTAACACAAATGAGTTTTATTTCATCCTTTTATCAAGTGGGTGGGAAAACAGCATGGGTTAAAATTGAAATGGATAAAATAAAAGAACTATGCCCAGAAGAATTTATCTATAAATGGGAAGCGAAGCTATTAGTTAAGGATCAAGAGTCACCTTTGCTAAAAATTTAATTAATATATTGTTGAAAACAGTTAAAGCTAATGATAAAAGATTTTTTCTAACAGCTAAAACTCCATTAGTAAAAAATAGATTACTGCCGTTTGCTTGGAATAATCAAATATTACAAGTCTGGGAACAGAAGGGTATTAAACATATGGGAGATTGCTACGAAGGAAATAATTTTTTGACATTTTCTCAATTGAGAAACAAATATCAAATTCCAGGGAATAGTATTTGTTTCTATTATCAATTACAATCTTTTTAAGGGAAAAGTTAGGTAATTCAATGTTTTTACTTCAAATTAAAGGAATTGAATCCCTGATTCAGGGCAAGGAAACTAAAAAAATTGTATCTTCAATGTATAAATTGTTACAAAAATCTAGTCCAAAGACAGGAATTCAAAAATCAAGACAAAGATGGGAAACAGATCTGAATATTAGCATTGATGAACCAAGTTGGGAAAGATTGTGTTTAGAAAGTATGAAAAATACTATTAATGTGAGATATAGTTTAGTACAATACAATTTTTTACTAAAACTATATTTAACTCCGAAAAAATTAAACAATTTAAATCCAAATTTACCTGAAATTTGTTTTAGATGCAACCAGGATGTGGGTACTTTTTTACACTCCACATGGGCATGTCCTAAGGTAACTCCTTTACCTAAAAAACTTTTTGGAACAATTGATGAATAAGACCATACCATTGGATTCAAGGTTGTTTTTATTGGGAGATACTAAAGGAATATTACCAAGATTAATTTTAGATAAATATCAGGAAAGATTTCTCAAAATAGCAATAGCAATAGCAAAAAAATGTGTGGCGGTCACTTGGAAAGATCACAATGAAATAAGAATTGCAAGATGGTATGCAGAAATGCGTAGTTGTATCCCATTAGATAAAGCTACTTATAATCTGAGAAATAGATATGATTTCTTTTTGAAACTTTGGAACCCATTCACTTTAAAACTAGGATTAAGAATTGGAAATATTTAATTTTAGGATTGTTTTGATACCCCTAAAAAGAATTTAATAAGAAATTAGCCGGAAGTGTTTCCTTCTTGTCTCCAGGTTTCCTTCTTTCTTCTTTCTTTCTTTCTTTCTTTCCTTTTGTAAATTTTTATTTCTTTATCTTTCTTCTTCTCCTTTTTCCTCTTTTTTCTAACTGGGGGGTGGGGGGGAGGGGGGTTGTTGGTGGGGAGATAATACAGAACAATACAGGTATAATCGAATTTAAAATGTATAATCAAATTTATAATGTAGGTACCATCGCGTACTATGAGTTCATACATGTATTTGTTTTGTTAAAATTTAAATTTAAAAAAATTTAAAAAAAGAAATGGGAGAAAGGGAAGGGGGTTTTAGGGGTTACTTAAAATACTGCACGAGGCCCTGGGCCATGAACACACAAAGTGGAAAAGGAGTGTAGAGGATGATATTAATACTTGAATCAATTAATCAGGAGCAGATAGAAATAGAGTGTAAACATTGGTGGGAACATACTACTTCACAAGCTGCCAATCTATCTCATGAGGCATCTCCTGGTCTTTCTGTGGGATAATGTACAGTTTAGACATTGGCATCATCAATCACGTCACAGATTCATGGATCTAGAGTAGAAGCAATTCAACATGGATCTGAAGGACTGGCCCAGATGAAGGAAAAGAAGACCAATTGTTTCATCCTTTCATGATTACTTCCTCCTGTTCCTGCCTTAATGCTCTTGCTCTTACTAGAGCTAGCTATTTTTAACATTTGACACCCACTCACAATATGCATTCAGCCATTGATGGAGCAGATAGTTCTTTAGCGGCAATCATAGAAGTGCACTCACAGCATTAAGTTGGATTAATCATCTTTAGCTTCCTCTTCCATCAATCCTACCAACGTATACTTCTCCTTTCTGCATCATACACTTGTGTGATATATTTTGGTATGATGAAATAAGGGAACACAAATAATTTTAAAGAGATTGCATAAGAAAGACACAGAGGTGCATAATGCTTTGCAGATTGTCAAAATGGTTAACAAACGTATATGGGATCCTTAGCTTTGTAACCCAGTCAACATTTTCTGTGCTGAAACAATTCTCAATTTGTATGGTACGTGGGCAGGTTTCCCTTGACACAGCTATCCTTTGAAAGGAGCTGTTTGCCTCAACAACAAGTGGTGACAGGTTCCACTTTCTAAATATTCCTTTTGGTATAAAATCAATTCAGTGTTTTTTTTGGAAACATTCATGACTGTTGATGGCACCTAGTTTTAGGCTTCCCGACAAATTGAAACATCGTCTTTACATTAATTCTCCCTGCGTGGGTGATCCTGCAGTTCCAACGTTGCCCTCATCAACCAACCACTTTAGAAACCCACAGCTTCGAATTATCCTAGATCTCGAGGGACAGACTGAGCAGAAGGAAGAAAATACCATTACTAAACATTTCATTGCTTACAATCCATTCTTTCCTCATCATTTTCACCATCTCCAGCTACAATGCACCTTCATTTATAGGGACTCTTGATCCTTGAGAGCCCCTAACTGAGAGACTTAGCTTTTGAAAAACCTCCCTCATGCCTTCCCTGCACCAGAAAGAAAACAAACCCTCCTGTCTAATTCAAACATGTCTGATAGCTATAAACGTGACTTTCTATGATAGATTTAATGAACAATTCTTGGCATTTCTCACAAGATTAGATAATTTTAGACAATATATTAACTTGACAATAATTCCTACAGTTTCATGGTGAGGACCAATAAATTACTTTGGAAAACCTGATCTAATTTACAATATTTCTCCTTTCCACATGTGTTCAATTACCAAAAGCTTCCATTTAAAACTCTAAAGCGGTCTTTTCTCCCATAACTATGCGCCTAACTTTAAAGATGCTTTAAAATATCCCCCCAAATAATATAAATGATGTTACTTTAATCATTACAAAATATAAATTAAAATACAATGTAAAATTGCAAAATTCCATTCAGAAGTAAGTAGTATGTAGCGATCGTTGAAGAAATAGGCCTAAAATATAAATGACCTAAATTAGACAATAGACAATAGACAATAGACAATAGGTGCAGGAGGAGGCCATTCAGCCCTTCGAGCCAGCACTGCCATTCAATGTGATCATGGCTGATCATTCACAATCAGTACCCCGTTCCTGCCTTCTCCCCATACACCCTGACTCCGCTATCATTAAGAGCTCTATCTAGCTCTCTCTTGAAAGCATCCAGAGAATTGGCCTCCACTGCATTCTGAGGTAGAGAATTCCACAGATTTACAACTCTCTGACTGAAAAAGTTTTTCCTCATCTCCATTCTGAATGGCCTACCCCTTATTCCTAAACTGTGGCCCCTGGTTCTGGACTCCCACAACATTGGGAACATGTTTCCTGCCTCTAACATGTCCAATCCACAGGAACTGATCCTGAATCTATAGAACATTGGAAAATGATCACAATTTCTAGAGCCACTTCCTTAAGTACCCTGGGATGCAGACCATCAGGCCCTGGGAATTTATCAGCCTTCAGTCCCATCAGTCTACCCAACACCATTTCCTGTCCAATGTGAATTTCCTTCAGTTCCTCCGTTACCCTAAGACCTCTGTCCACTAGAACATCTGGGAGATTGTTTGTGTCTTCCTTAGTGAAGACAGATCCAAAGTACCTGTTCAACTCGTCTGCCTTTTCCTTGTTCCCCATAATAAATTCACCTGCTTCTGTCTTCAAGGGACCCACATTTGTCTTAACTATTTTTTTCCTCTTCACATACCTAAAGAAGCTTTTACTATCCTCCTTTATATTATTGGCTAGCTTACCTTCATACCTCATCTTTTCTCCCTGTATTGCCTTTTTAGTTATCTTCTGTTGCTCTTTAAAAGAGTCCCAATCCTCAGGCTCCCGCTCATCTTTGCTATGTTATACTTCTTCTCTTTTATTTTTATACTGTCCTTGACTTCCCTTGTCAGCCACGGTCGCCTCTTACTCCCCTTAGATTCTTTCTTCCTCTTTGGAATGAACTGATCCTGCACCTTCTGTATTATTTCCAGAAATAACTTAAAATTGATCTTTATAAAGCAAAAAATTACCTTAGTAAAAGTCAAAGTGATTATAGGATTTAATTGGTTTTGCTTTTGCGCATGTGGCCAGATTGCGATCTGTATTATGGTCCAAACTGCAGGCTTCTCACATTTCTTCTCCTTGCTTTTTTGATCATTATCCGAGGAAGTGACTATCTATGTCCCCAATTCAGATTCGCAAGTCCTCTTTCACACTATCCTTCTTCAATAATCAAAAATAACATCAGGGCCGTGTGAAGCGTGGGACAGTTTGCTTGTGGATTGATTTACCTAGATCATGGTGCTGGTGGAGTTGGCCGCTGGAGACTCTGCAGCAGCCTGGGACTTGATTAGATGGAGCGCTGCTCCAAGAGGCCAAGCATGCAGAACCATCACGGCCTGCAGTGACACAGAGCGGCAGGGCAGCTGTGTAGGACATTGATAATATCACCTGGTCAGGACGACCCCTGCAACTGCAACAGTATTGCCACTAGGACAGCGAGCTGTTATGGCCAAGTGAAGACTCTTAACATTTGTAACAACCCTGAACGTGAAAGATGCAAGATGATGTCGGACATGCGGCGACTGGTGTTCTGTCTCATTGTCATCTATTTTCTGACACATTTGTACTGAGATATGATTGTGCTACCTATAGTAAGATTTTCACTGTATGCATAAAACTAACGTCACTGAACTTATGTACACGTGATAACAAAGTACCAATGAACCATAGGATAAAGCAAATAAATCATAAAAGTAAATAAATGTAATTTAGTAGTGCAGCACAGGTGAATTGCCATAGGGATAAATGTACTTGTGCCTTAGTGGATAGAAATTGTCGCAAATAATTACATTTATGGCTGACACATTGGTACAGCTGGTAGAGATGCTGCCACACAATGCCAGAGGCCTAGGTTTGATGCCTGCCTCGGGTGCTGTCTGGGTGTAGTTTGTTCGTTTCCCCTGTGACTGTGTGGGTTTCCTCCGGGCGTTCTGGTTTCCTTCCACATCCCAAAGACGTGTGGGATTGTAGGTCTGTCTGTAAGTTGCCTCTCCTTTGTTGGGAGTGCATGTGAAGGTGAGATGACATTGAACTAGTCTGGACTGGTGATCAATGTTCGGTGTGGATTCGATGGCCTGGAGGGCCTATTTCAATGCTGTATCTTTCAATCCAATAATAAAGGTAAAATACACTTTTCCTTAACTGCTTTCTAACATAACATTTTCTAATTAGGGGAAATGAGCTCAAAAGTGACATAAAGATTTAATACAGTTACTACAAAATAGTTGAAGAAATAATAATTTGATTCCACATGCATGGGATATGATGGGGTGAGGAAGTAAGTAACAGTTCATGACTTCATTCCACTACTGAATAAAGAACCACCTCAAACCACAGGTGTGCATGCGGCAGTGCAGAAAAGGGCAAGAAAAAGGGACATTAGACTTCTTCTTTTCTAGGTAACGTTGAAATCTCATTTGCTTCATGTGGATCTGTTGCTGCCAATCAACAGTTCATCAGAGCTTTATTTGTCATTCGGTACCAAGGTACCGAACGAAATTACATAGCAGTCATACACAAAAAAAAACACAAGACACATGACCCCAACACAAACGTCCATCACAGTGACTCCAAACACCCCCTCACTGTGATGGAGGCAACAAAACTTCCACTCTCTTCCCCACGCCCACGGACAGACAGCTCGGCCCCGACCGACCCGCACAGTCCCCGCAAGGGGATGGAAGTCCCCGCGGCCGAGCCGCACCGGGCGCTGAAACATCTCGCGGCTGAGCCGGGCGACGGAAGGCCCCGCGGCAGTACCGTGCGCAGCTAAGTCCCGCGGCCAAGCCGCACCGGGCGATGTTAGGCCCCGCGGCCGAGCCGCACCGGGCACTGTTAAGTCCAGCGGCCGAGCCGCACCAGCGATGTTAGGCCCCGCGGCCGAGCCGCACCAGCGATGTTAGGCCCCGCGGCTGAGCCGCACCGGGCGATGGAAGGCCCCGTGGCCAAGCCGCACCGGCCGATATTAAGTCCAGCTGCCGAGCCGCACTAGCGATGAAAAGTCCCGCGGCCGAGCCGCACCGGGTGATGTTAGGCCCCGCGGCCGAGCCGCACCAGCGATGAAAAGTCCCGCGGCCGAGCCGGGCGATGTAAAGTCCCGCGGCCATGCCGCACCGGCCGATGTTGCGCCCCGCGGCCGAGCCGCACCGGGCGCTGTTAAGTCCAGCGGCCGAGCCACACCAGCGTTGTTAGGCCCCGCGGCCGAGCCGCACCAGCGATGTTAGGCTCCGCGGCCAAGCCGCACCGGGCACTGTTAAGTCCAGCGGTCGAGCCGCACCGGACGATGTTAAGTCCAGCGGCCGAGCCGCACCGGGCGATGTTAAGTCCAGCGGCCGAGCCGCACCGGGCGATGGAAGGCCCCGCGGCCGAGCCGCACCCCGCGCCGTGAGGAAGAGACCTAAAAGAGAAAGATATGCAAAAAAGTAATGATGATAAAGGAAACAGGCCATTGTAAGCTGTTTGTTGGGTGAAAACGAGAAGCTGGTGTGACGGGTGGGGGAGGGATAGAGAGAGAGAATGCCGGGGCTACCTGAGAGATATCAATGTTCATACCACTGGGTTGTAAGCTGCCCAAGCAAAATATGAGATACTGTTACTCCAATTTGTTTTTAGCCTCACTCTGACAATGGAGGAGACCTAGTACAGAAAGGTCTGTGTGGGAATGGGAAGGGGAATTAAAGTGTCCAGCAACCAGGAGATCAGGTAGGTTCAGGGTGGCTGAGCGAAGGTGTTCCACGAAATGATCGCCCAGTCTGCGTTTGGTTTCTGCGGAAGGTGGAAAGGGGTGGAGATGAGAAAATGTGACTCGTGTTGGGATCCCGTTGGAGGTGGCAGGAATTTTGGAGGATTATGTGTTGTATGCGACGGCTGATGGGGTGGAAGGTAAGGACTAGGGGGAGCTAGGGTGGAACTGCGGGGGACTGAGGAAACATGAGTGAGGGCCTCATCTATGGTGGGAGAGGGGAACTCCCGTTCCCTAAAGAATGAGGACATCTCAGATGTCCTGGTATAT
This sequence comes from Rhinoraja longicauda, assembly GCF_053455715.1. Lineage (NCBI taxonomy): Eukaryota > Metazoa > Chordata > Chondrichthyes > Rajiformes > Arhynchobatidae > Rhinoraja > Rhinoraja longicauda. The sequence continues at coordinate 46,547,107 of NC_135958.1, forward strand.
CAAACCCTGAAGCATACCACTGATCACAGGCCTCCAGTCTGAGAAGCAACCTTCCTCCATCACCTTCTACTTCCTTCCATGAACCCAATTTTCTATGCATTTCGCTATCTCTCCTTGGATCCCGTGTGATCTAACCTTCCAGAGTAACCTTGTCGAATGCTTGTCTTGTCGATGTAAAATAGGTCACATTGGGAGCACTGATGATCTGTGATATACATTAGGAATAGATTCAGGATTTACAGAATAGCCCCTTCTATTGTTTGCTGTATCTTCCAGATGGGCAGGTTGAGGAATAGATAAGTTCAACAGCAGAAATAGTGTCACGCAGGCTGCATGTGAACATGCTACTGAGAAGAAAAGCTCAGCAACCTGAATGGAAATTGTGATTGCAAAGGCTTTGACAGTGTAACTTGCCTGTGTGGATGTTGAGTGCAAACCACAACTACCAAAAGGATCTCCATACCAAACTATTTTACTAAACTCCAGAAGGCCAACACTACTTACATGGAAACTATATTTATATTAACTATCATGGGTGTTCTCTTAATGTTGTAAACTTTCAGCATCTATAGTATAGCATGTTGCTTTGTAACTTTGCAACCCTGCACTCTAAGATTTGCAAGGAACTAATGTTGTCTGAGTTTATTGTATAATCATAGTGGTTTCTGTATTATTTTTCATATGAGCAAGCCTGAACCATGAGAAATAATTTAATTGAGATTAAAGATAATTCCTTACACTGGTGCACTCACATGTGGGAAGGAATGGGATTGTCCAGAAGTTGTGAAGCCTGCAAGCAATCCAATACTCCCGCTCCACCACTCCATATTTTCAACACATCTCGCGGCTGCTTGAAAACACACAAAAATCAAAGTAAGACCTGAAAGATATCAACCCGCAGTTGAATGGTAAACAGTCATTGGTCTTTCTGTGTTGGTCTTTTGGAACAGGGGCTGCAACCTCACACACTCCATGTACACGTGGTACACAGACTCACACACTCCATGTACACGTGGTACACAGACTCTTCCAATCCGCAAACGTGGCAGGCGGCTGGCGAGTCTGTGACCCGCGCGAGGAACAGTTTGCAGGGGACTCCTTGGTGCAATACCCTCCACCCCAGGTCCCCGATGGAGAGGGGCAGAATCCCTGCGTGGAGGGACCCCCACGTAGCCCCCTCGCGACCGGAAGGCAGCACCGACCGCCACAAAATGCACCAATCCAAAGTTTCCAGATTTTGCTATTGTTTCGGCCCTACATGAATTTCTAATGAAATGTATATTTCTATGTCAGGTGTAAATTCCACTCGGGACGGTAACATTTTCAAATACAAAGCGCAATTTTATTTGATGAGTAAGTGGCCCTGAAGCCATTGAAACGTCAAGCTTCAATTTTTTTGCTGTTTCTGTACTATCAGCAATAATTAATCAGTTTAACTTGCAGTATCTTACTCTCACAAGTACTTGGGTGTTGAAGTTTCTTTACAAATCACTTTTGATCACTTGGCCTCATGTTGAATTAAAAAACACTTGCTCTCAGATATATGAATTCAGCACTTTTCATATAATTTCTGCTATCATTTTGGCGTTCTGTTAAGTCCTCTGTCTAATGAACTGAGAGTCAGCACAGATTCAGCAGCAGAACAACGTCTAGTTATAGATAAATTGATACACCCCGATCAATCAGGCTTTATAGCCAAACGATATTCATTTTTCAACTTGAGACGCTTGTTTAATATAATTTATTCAAATAGACTATTAAATGAAGATTTAGCAATCATCTCGCTAGATGCTGAAAAAGCATTTGATCAAGTAGAATGGCCCTATCTTTTCTCAGTGATGGAAAATTATCAACTAGGTGAAAATTTTTGTTCATGGGTGAAACTTTTATATACATCCCCAACAGCTAGAATATTAACTAATCAAATGCTGTCATCTAAATTTCATTTAGCAAGGATGTCCACTATCACCGCTTCTATTTGCCCTTATTATAGAACCACTTGCTGAGAGTATTAGATCAAATTCAGATATTCATGGCTATAACACTAAACATACAACCAATAAAATTTCTTTATATGCGGATGATGTATTAATATATATTACAAAGCCAGAAATTAGCATTCCGAATTTATTAAATCTCATAACTCAATTTGGTTCATTTTCAGGTTATAGAATTAACTGGTATAAAAGTGAAATTATGCCAATAATGGAGCATAATCCGGCCATACTTCAACAATATCCTTTTAAAATTGCCTATGAAAAGTTTAAATATCTTGGAATTTACGTGACTAGGAAATATACTTCTTTATTTAAATTAAATTTTCCTCCTTTACTCACTAAATTACACAGAAATATCCAATTTTGGGAAACACTTCCTATATCATTAGTTGGTCATAGTAATGCTATAAAGATGATCTTTCTTCCACAGCTACTATACTTATTTCAAGCAATTCCGATCTATCTTCCAAAAAAGTTTTTTTTTAAAATTGATTCAATTGTTACTAATTTTATTTGGGACTACAAGACTCATAGAACAAATAAAAGACATCTATGTAAGTCTAAAATTAATGGAGGAATTGCTTTACCTAATTTTTTACTTTATTATTGGGCGGTTTGTAGTGAGTCCAGACGAGTGGTTTTATCTGAATCCTTTATTAGTATCAAACCCGTAACAAACGCGACAGACTTCTTCCTGGGCAAACACTACTTCACTTACTAATCTAATCTCTAATCTGGTTTGGCGCCAAGCATTTAAATACCCCGCGCTTCCTTACCCCGTGACCGTAATCCAATCCGAGGGTTCTATTACCTGGCCAATCCCTATGTCCCTACATGACCCCCCCCAGAACCCTCGAAACCATACCTCACGGGCGGCCAAACCTCCCGCCCAGAACGTGTACGGATAGGGGAAACCGATACCCCCAGTGTGACAGGAGGCGGGGGGGACGCCGCCGCTGGAGGCGATGGGAGGTTCACCGGAGCGGCGGGTGCAGGTGACGTGGGGCACTTGATGAACAACGGCAGCCCGGGACCAACCATAGGCGGCGGAGGCCCAAAAGGTGGTAAACTGGGCGCCGCTGACGGGACCAGTCGAGCAGCCACAGGCCGGCCCCGGCGCGGCGGCTGAGCCACCGACACGGGGAGGTCCTGGTCTAAATGGGCCGGCTTGAGACGGGACACTGAAACCAGCTCCTGACGATTTCCTACCTGCAAGGTGAAGGTTACAGTCCCTCTTTTGAGCACCTGGAACGGGCCCTGGTAAACCGGCTGCAGAGGGGGACGGTGGCAATCTTTCCGAAGAAACACGAAATCACAGCTCCGCAATTCCGAAGGAACGTGAACTGCTGTGCTTCCGTGACTAGAGGTGGGGACTGGAGCCAGAGAACCCACCCGTTCCCGGAGGGAGCCCAAGACTGACGTGACGGATGGCGGCAAGGCGGGAGTGGAAGGGAGAATATCGCCCGGCACCCGCAGGGGCGAACCGTAGACGAGCTCGGCCGAAGATGTGCCCAGTTCCGCCCGCGGGGCCGTACGGATGCCGAGGAGGACCCAAGGCAGCTGGTCAGCCCAATCGTAGCCAGTCAGGCGAGCACAGAGGGACGCCTTCAGCTGCCGATGGAAACGCTCAACCATCCCGTTGGCTTGGGGATGATAGGCGGTGGTCTGCTGTAATCGAGCACCATACAGCTGCGCCAGCGCGGCCCAGAGACACGAGGTGAACTGGGCTCCCCGGTCTGTAGTAATGATAGCCGGGACCCCGAAACGAGACACCCAATGCAACGCCAGGGCCCGTGCACAGGAGGCCGCCGAGGTGTCCGACAACGGGAGCGCCTCCGGCCAACGAGTGAACCGATCGACCACCGTCAGTAGATGAGTGTAACCCCTAGAATAGGGCAATGGACCCACCAAATCCACATGGATGTGGAAAAAACGGGCGGGGGGAACCTCAAATGTCTGGTGCGGGGGCTGGACATGACGATGGACTTTGGAGGTCTGGCACGGAATGCAGGCACGTGCCCAGGCTGCCACCTGCTTCCGCAGGCCATGCCAGACAAACCGGTCGGCCACCATGGCTGAAGTCGCCCTGATGGACGGATGTGCCAGGCCATGAATGGCCTCAAAAACCTTACGCCGCAGAGCGGCCGGCACCACCGGGCGAGGGCGTGGGAGAGTAACGTCGCACCACAACTTGATACCTGTGGGGCCACACGCCACCTGTTCTAAACGCAGTCCCGAGGTTGTGGAGGCGTACACCGCGGCAGTTCCTTCCAGGCGCTGAGCCTCCGCTAGCTCCTGGAAATCCACATGGTCACCAACCACGGCTACGGAGGGAATGGCCGGCCGGGACAGGGCATCAGCAACGGCATTCAGCCTACCCGCAATATGACGGACATCGGTCGTGAACTCCGAAATGAGGGTTAGGTGCCGCTGCTGGCGAGCCGACCACGGATCAGAAACCTTAGCAAAAGCGAATGTCAAAGGTTTGTGATCCGTGTAGGCCACGAAAGAACGGCCTTCTAAAAAGTAGCGGAAGTGCCGGACTGCTAAATAAAGGGCCAGAAGCTCCCTATCGAACGCACTGTACTTGAGCTCCGCTCGAGAGAGCTGCCTGCTGAAAAACGCAAGAGGCTGCCATTCACCGTCAACCTGCTGCTCCAAAACCCCACCCACTGCCACGTCTGAGGCGTCCACCATCAGAGCTGTGGGGGCGGAGGAGCGCGGGTGCACCAGCATGGTGGCATTGGCGAGGGCCTGTTTGACCGCAACAAAAGCCGTCTCCGCAGCTACGGACCATACCAACTCCGCGGGGTTACCTGCGAGACACTGAAAAAGGGGACGCATAACCCGAGCTGCTGCCGGCACGAACCGATGATAAAAATTGACCATGCCCACAAATTCCTGCAAGCCCTTGATGGTAGTCGGGCGGGGGAAAGAGCGGACCGCGTCCACCTTAGCTGGTAAGGGAGTGGCACCGGCCGGAGTAACCCGATGACCCAAAAAATCCACCGCGGACAGGCCGAATTGGCACTTGTCCGGATGGAGAATCAGGCCATGGTCTTGCAGCCTCTGGAACACCGTGCGGAGGTGGACCAAGTGCTCCTGGACCGAACGGCTGGCAATCAAAATATCGTCTAGATAAATAAAGACGAACGGCAACCCTCGCCCCACCCGGTCCATCAGACGCTGGAATGCCTGAGCTGCATTTTTAAGGCCGAAAGGCATTCGCAACCACTCAAACAGTCCGAACGGGGTGATGGTCGCTGTTTTCGGAATATCCGGCGGGTGGACCGGGATCTGATGGTATCCCCGCACCAAATCAATTTTTGAAAATATTGTAGCCCCCTCCAGGCTAGCTGAAAAGTCCTGAATGTGTGGAATCGGGTAGCGGTCCGGCCGTGTTGCCGCATTGAGTCGACGGAAGTCACCACATGGTCTCCACCCCCCAGATGCTTTGGAAACCATGTGCAAAGGGGATGCCCACGGACTACTTGAAGGCCGAATGATTCCCAACCTCTCCAAGTTTAGGAACTCCTCTCGCGCCCTGGCCAGCTTGTCGGGTGGAAGGCGCCGTGCCCGGGCAAAAACCGGCGGCCCTTCGGTTGGAATGAAATGGACGACCCCGTGCTTCTCCGAAGGTGAATCAAAACGCTGGACGAGGAGCTGCGGGAAGTCGGCCAGGACCGCATCGAACTGACCGGGAGCCGTGGTAATGGACTGGATGACTAGGCTGGGTGGGGCGGCGCTTGTAGAAGCCTCTGGCCCAGTATCCCGAGGCCGTACATCAGCCAAGGGTTGTAGGCCCCTCCCTCGGACGTCTGCGACCAAGGAAAACGCCCATAGGAAATCGGCCCCCAATATGGCCTGGCCCACATCCGCAACGATGAATTCCCAACGGTAAGTCCTGGACTCGAAGGACAAGGACATGGTCCTTTTACCGTACGTACGGATGGTGCTACCATTCACTGCAATTAGGGGCGGGCCCTTTTCCCCCACTCGAACTTCACAGTCATAGGGGGGCACAATACTTACGACCGCTCCCGTATCCACCAGGAAAACGATCCCGGTAGTCTGATCCGTAGCGTAGAGGCGGTGGTTACGGCCAACCGAGACTGCCTCTACAGTCGATCGGCCCCGGCGTTTCCCGGAAACGAACACGGGGATCTACAGCTTCGTGCCTCGCTGCCCCACCGCCGATGGAAAGAGCACCAGCGACGCCTATCCGGCTCTGTTGGTCGAGCCCGCTGCCAATGAACAGGCGCCGCCGCCCTCTCTTGGCGGGCCGGCTGCGCAATAGCGGCCGATGCGTCGCTCTCCCGGCCGCACCCCCGACTGCCGCTGGGCCTCGAGACCCGGTTAACGGAGCCGTCTCGGGCGTTGCGTTCCCTCACAAGCGTGTCTGCCTTCTCGGCGAACGCTACCGGCTCTTCAAAAGGGAAGTCCGCCAACACCAACCTGACGTCCCCAGGTAGCTTCTCCCGGAAGGCCGCCTCAAACATCATACATGGCTGATGGTCGCCCGCCAAAGCCAGCATCTCGGACATCAGCTCCGACGGCAGCCGCTGCCCCAGGTCTGGCAAATGGAGGAGCTTCAGAGCCCGCTGGCTCTGGGCCCAGCCGAAGGTCCGCAGCAGGAGCTTCTTAAGCCCCACGTACTGCTCCGTTTGGGGTGGACTGGTCAGGTATCGGCTGACCCGCGCAGCCACCTCCGCCTGCAGACAGCTCACCACATGATGGTACTTCTCCTGGTCTTCCTCCACCTTCTTGAGATGGAACTGTGACTCTGCCTGCACAAACCACAGGTGCGGCTGATGGGCCCAGAATGGCGGTAGATGGATTTTGCCCGCGCTCGCTCCTGCCTGCGACATGCTGCTGCTTTCTTCCTACGTTCGAGGTCACCAATGTAGTGAGTCCAGACGAGTGGTTTTATCTGAATCCTTTATTAGTATCAAACCCGTAACAAACGCGCAGACTTCTTCCTGGACAAACACTACTTCACTTACTAATCTAATCTCTAATCTGGTTTGGCGCCAAGCATTTAAATACCCCGCGCTTCCTTACCCCGTGACCGTAATCCAATCCGAGGGTTCTATTACCTGGCCAATCCCTATGTCCCTACAGGTTAATATTAAAAATATAACCTGCTGGTTGGATGATTCTGATCAACAACCGGATTGGTTAAAGATGGAGAAAGAGGATTGTTTACCATTCGATATTGGTGCGATCCTCTTAGCTCCAATAAATTTAAATAAAAAAACATATGGAGGTAATCCCATTATACACAGTGTTATCCGTACCTGGAAACAATTAAAGCTTATGTTAAAATTGAGTAAATTATCTGTTTTCCTTCCTATTGCGAATAATCCCTCTTTTAAACCGTCTGTCTTAGATAGAGGCTTTGCTCAATGGAAAAGTTATGGAATTAAAAGGGTCGGAGATCTTTATCATAAGGGAACTTTTCTTTCTTTTCAGGATTTACAGCAGAAGTACGGATTACATGTTAATAATTATTTTAGATATTTACAACTTAGAGATTATGTAAAATCACACATGCAAGAATATAAGTTTAGAGGTCCAGAAACACTTGATGTATGCCTGAATCGACATTATAATTCAAATAAATTAATATCCTTTATTTACAATACTCTCCTTGACACTGACATTCCGTCATCAGAATCTTATAGACGAGCATGGGAGGACGAATTGAATCAATTTATAATGCAAGATATATGGGATGAAAGCTTACAACATATACATCAATGTTCATTGAATACTAGACATTCCTTAATACAATTTAAAATAATACATAGATTACATTATTCGAAGACGAAATTAAATAGGATTTTTCCTAGTATCTCTCCTATTTGTGATAAATGTCAATTTCAAGAAGCTAATTTAACTCATATTTTCGTAACTTGTATAAAAATGCAAAACTTCTGGTTGGAGATTTTTAAAATAGTTTCTAAAGTTATTAATAAAAAATTAGATATGGACCCAAAATTAATTATATTAGGATTATCAGAACATACTACAAATTTTACAGTAAGTCAGGTACATTTTCTTGATTACAGTCTAATAACTGCGAAAAAATTAATACTTAAATTTTGGAAAAAACCAATAACCCCCACAATTAAAATGTGGACTACGGAAATGACAGAGACCCTGCATTTGGAAAAAATAAGGTTTGCCTTAATCGACAAACCTGAGTTGTTTTTAAAAATATGGTCTCCATTTATTGAATTTTTAGAAAAGTAAATGGGTTTGGCACAGGACTAAAATAAAAAATTTAAATTAAAAGTTGAAACTTGAGTTAGGGGTTGGATGTACAACTGTGGTTATTGTCTCCCGGATCTACTCCCTTTAATTTTTATTGTTAGATCCTTTTTTTATTTATTTATTTATTTATTTTTTTAAACCCTCTTACTCTCTCTCCCCAAGTTTATAGTTTTTTTTTTGTTTTTTTACTTTCTCTCTTCAAAAATTTAAAATTGAAGCTATGTAAGAACTTTGTAACAAATGTGTTTTTTCTTATTTCTATCTGTACATATGCTTTTCAAAAATAAAAAAAAATTTAAAAAAAGAAACGTCAAGCTTCAATTTTTTTGCTGTTTCTGTACTATCAGCAATAATTAATCAGTTTAACTTGCAAATCACTTTTGATCACTTGGCCTCATGTTGAATTAAAAAACACTTGCTCTCAGATATATGAATTCAGCACTTTTCATATAATTTCTGCTATCATTTTGGCGTTCTGTTAAGTCCTCTGTCTAATGAGCTGAGAGTCAGCACAGATTCAGCAGCAGAACAACGTCCCATCAGTCCAATAGTCCAATACAGGAGGACCAATGACTAAGTTAGTGAGGGAAATCTGATATAATTTGAAGACTCTGAGCACAATCTTCCAATTCTTCTTGAATATAAGAGTGGTACCAAAAGACTGAGGGACCTGGAAAAGTTATCCAACTTTTACTAAATAAAGTCCAATAGGAACAAACGTCATCCAACATCAGTGGTGAAATAACCTTTCAAGGCAATAGGATAGAAATTAATTGTTCATCTTTGTGCTGAATGTCAACAAATAGCAGCTGTGAGTTAGACACAAAATGCTGGAACAACTCAGTGGGACAGGCAGCATCTCTGGAGAGAAGGTATGGGTGACGTTTCAGGTCGAGACCCTTCTTCAGACTGAGAGTCAGGGGAGGGGTATACAGAGATTAGAAGGGTGCGTGAAAGCGAGAGATCACAGGGGACAAAGATCATGGAAATTGTAAAATAGATCATTATTAGCTAGGGGAAAGTGACAACGAGGCATACAAAGTAAAATTGAATCAGGAGGACAGTCAAACTAGTCGAAGAACTAGGATGGGGACGGATGGAGAGAGAGGGAAAGAAAGGGTTACTTGAAGTTAGCGAAGTCATACCGCTGGGGTGTAAGCTGCCCAAGCAAAATATGAGGTGCTGTTCCTCCAATTTGCATTGGGCCTCACTCTGAGAGTGGAGGAGGCCCAGGACAGAAAGATCAATGTGGGAATGGGAGGAGGGAGTTAAAGTGTTTAACAACCGGGAGATCACGTTGCAGATTGAGCGGAGGTGGGAAACTTGGCAGTTTACACCCCAGCGGTATGAACATTGACCTCTCTAACTTCGTAACCCTTGCTTTCCCTCTCTCTGAGACCAGCTTGATTCAATTTCAGACATTTCCCAAGGAAGGCGATGAAATCATTGGTTAAGGAAGGTATTTGGTGGCAGAGACAAAAGACACTGGATTCAGCCTTCCCTTTATTTTGTGGGAGAAAATTTCTCTCTACCCGACACGAAAAATTGGGGTCAGTATTTGCACAACAGGAAACGTTCAGCAAAGTTTAGTAGACACTATCTAAATCATGATAGAATAACAAAAAAACTGTTTTTTATGGCAGCAGAATGGTCACGTACAGATTTAATGTGATTTATAATAGGTGATGTGAGGAAAACAATCTTAAAAGCAAGTGAATTGTTGTGATCTGTGGAGCATGGTGGAAGGAGATGCAACTGCAATATTTTGACTGAAATAATTTCAATCAAACATTATGGTTGAACTTCACCACAGGATGGGTGATGATAGCAATCAGTGGAAGCCCAACGTTCCTGTCCACATTCAAGTTTGTTAATATCAGTGCCATTTTGTAAATGAACAGACAATAAAATACATGAATTTGAGTTATCCTGATATTACAAATTTCTTGCTCATAAAATTTGAAAGGGGATAATTGAGCTTTGAGAAAATACTGAGGGAGTGAGATTAATTTGATAATTATGAATCAGCAGATAAAGGTGTGATGGGCTATATGAATGCACCCTGTGCTGCATTGGTCCCAAATACCAATTCTATGTTGCAGCAAAAACATTGAAGTAGCTGAACAAAGGAAATGAATCAGTGCAAGAGAATTAACCGATTATAACCCTTCTTAGATGTAAAAAGTTTCTATGTGTTCAGAACAATGCACCAAAATTATGAACTTATTCTAATGATCCCACGATGCACAATTGTTCACAGGTTTACAATCAGCTGGCCGTGCACAGATTACTTTGTGTGTTTTTCAAAACACTGCAAAACTCAAAACTCAAAACTTTTCAAGTTTGGGTATGCAGTGTTTTGGAACAGGCCAAAATCTTGAAAGATGTTCAATAAATGCAACTCTCTCTCTAGAAGTGAGAACTGCTCTCAAGATCACTCTCAAAGTTCTGATATCCAAAGACAATCCTTTTTATAAAACTATCTGATTTTTACAGAGTATAACAGAATTATGTTTTCTTGTTGTACATTGACATAAAACAGCAGCAAGAGTATCATTGCTTTGTTCTCCCGAGCATAATATTTTTCCATTTTTCACTTGAGCCCTTTTTTTCCAAGCGATTATGTCTTTTGCTCCATTTTCTATTTCTTTTAGTCTGAACTCGAGATGGATGACCAAGATGTAGCTTTTATTGTTTTATCAACAAATACTTGAGAAAGATCAAGGTGATAGGAGTTGTGATTTGTCACCGTGCCTGTGGGAAGTGCTTGTGTTCTACTCTAAGAGGCATGGCTGGAACAGGAGAGTGATCATGCACTCAATCATAGCTCAAACTTAACATTGAACTTCACATCGCAGCTCTTTTATTCGGCAACTAAAGTGATCATGCAATATGCACACCACAGGATGAAATCACTGTCAAAAATATAAAGACAAAATAAGACATCTACAGTAGACACAAAATGCTGGAGTAACAAGGGTCTCGACCCGAAACATCACCCATCCCTTCTCTCCAGAGATGCTGCCTGACCCGCTGAGTTACTCCAGCATTTTGTGTCAAGCTTTGATTTAAACCAGCATCTGCAGTTCTTTCCCACATAAGACATCTGCAGTGGCAGCTAGCTATCTGCATTTCTAGTGGATGTGTTAATGTTTATTTGCTATTCTAAGTTCCTTTCTAAATGTAAAGGATTATCTGAACTTGCAAAGAACATTTTTGGAATTAGCTAGACACTTGGCAGATGGATTACAGAATTGACTGTGTCCAAAATGTTTAAAAGGCAATCAAATAACTTTGAATCCTGGCAACTGACATACTGAAGGAAATGCAACTTCCAGTTCAGGCAAAGTAAACTCCCACCAACAGGAACAGAGTATTGAGCAGATAATCTGTTTTAGCAATGATTGGATGAGGGATACATAGTGTTGTGACAGCAAGAGAACTACCCTGATTTTCATCAAGAGTTACTGTGGGTGTCTGTACATTCACCAGAGAGTTACTGTGGGTGTCTGTACATTCACCAGAGAGTTACTGTGGGTGTCTGTCCATTCACCAGAGAGTTACTGTGGGTGTCTGTACATTCACCAGAGAGTTACTGTGGGTGTCTGTCCATTCACCAGAGAGTTACTGTGGGTGTCTGTACATTCACCAGAGAGTTACTGTGGGTGTCTGTACATTCACCAGAGAGTTACTGTGGGTGTCTGTACATTCACCAGAGAGTTACTGTGGGTGTCTGTCCATTCACCAGAGAGTTACTGTGGGTGTCTGTACATTCACCAGAGAGAGCAGATTGTGCCTTGGTGTTATGTCTCCTCTGAATGACGACACCATTTGCTTTATCCCACTGAAGGAATATGTTATGCTTTGGTCGTCAAGCCTCTGAAGTGGATCTTTAGAAAGTTAGGCATTGTGACTCTGGAGATCTAAAAGAATCACAAAGTAAAATGGCTGCTAACTGTATCACGATTTAAAAAAAAAGTGAGACCAGATCATTTGGAATGAAAGAAAGTGATCTGTGCTGATTCAGCTATGAACGTTGCTTCTTATCTCCCAAACTATTGCAACACAAGTAGAAACTTATTTTAGACATGTTGCCCACATCATCAGCAAGAGCAGCTGTCAACTTTCCAGCATCACCTCTACCTGAGGCCTCGTGAATGAATTCACGTTGCTTTTTAACTATTTTGACAGTCTTTGGACCCTAAATTACAGTAAACAAGGGAAATCAAATCAATTACATTGATATCAATTCCAAATTGCAATTGACATGACATGTGTGACTAGACAATGCTATCTACCCTGCTGCTGAGTTCAGTTCACTTTCATGGGGCTCAATGTTGTGACCAACTGCATTAAATGAAATCAGCTAGTACAGATTAAAGGCATTTCTGTACTGCCTGAAGGGAGATACCTCATGATTGCACTAATGGTTGCTGGAAGTAATGGCTGACCACAGAAAAAAGTGAAGCTGTAAAGCACATCTCGGACCCGCAGACCCTCAGCAAAGGAGCACCGCAAGGCTGCGTACTGTCCCCTCTCCTTTACTCTCTCTACACCAACGACTGCATCTCCACAGACTCCTCTGTCAAGCTCCTCAAGTTTGCGGATGACACTACCCTGATTGGACTGATCCAGGATGGGCAGGAATCTGCCTACAGAGGGGAAGTGACACAACTGGCATCCTGGTGCCATCGCAACAACCTGGAGCTCAATGCTCTCAAGACAGTGGAACTAATTGTAGACTTTCGAAGAGATCCCCCTCCCCTCCCCCACTCACCATCAACACCATAGTCACATCTGTGGAGTCATTTAAGTTCCTTGGAACCATCATCTCCAGGGACCTTAAATGGGGGGCCACCATCGATTCTACAGTCAAAAAGGCCCAACAGAGGATGTACTTCCTGCGGCAACTGAGGAAACACAATCTGCCGCAGGCAATGATGGTCCAATTCTATACTGCAATCATTGAGTCCGTCCTCACCTTCTCCATCATGGTCTGGTTTGGCTCAGCCACCAAGCACAACATCCGGAGGCTGCAACGGATCGTTCGCACAGCTGAGAAGGTTGTTGGCTGCAACCTTCCCCCCATTGACGAACTGTACACTGCAAGGGCCAGGAAGCGAGTGGGCTAGATCATCTCTGACCCCTGTCACCCTGGCCACAAACTCTTCGAAGCACTTCCCTCTGGAAGGCGACTCCGGACTGTCAAAGCAGCCACAGCCAGACATAAAAACAGCTTTTTTCCACAAATGGTAGTTCTACTCAATATCCAAAATCTGTCGTCTCTTTTTTGCTCTGGTTTATTTTCACCCACATGTTTAGGCCATAATGTTGTTTCCTTATTGTTTTGATGTGGTTATGCTTTATTCTTAATTGTTAACTGTATGTTTGTGTTGTCATTTGTGAGCGGAGCACCAAGGCACATTCCTTGTGTATGCACATACTTGGCCAATAAACTTATTCATTCATTCATTCATTCATTCATTCATTCATTCTCCTGGTGGTCCGGCTATCCAGGTAGGAAGGAGAAGGAAGGTACTTTTCACACATGGGTTCAGGAATTCTGCCTGAACCAGACACATTTGTATCTGGCTGTGGGAAAAGGCAACCAATACTGTGTCAAAGAGTCATAGAGTTGCGAGAGTCATACAGCGTCATGCAGTGTCATAGTCGGCCCAACTTGCCCACACCGGCCAACATGTCCCAGCTACACCTGTCCCACCTGACTGCATTTGACCATATTCTTACAAATCTGTCCTATCCATGTACCTGTTTAACTGTTTCTTAAACGTTTCCTCAACTACCTCCTCTGGCAGCTCATTTCATACACCCACCACTTTATGTGTGAAAAAGTTACCCCTCAGATTCCTATTAAATCTTTTCCCCTTCACCTTAAACCCATGTCCTCTGGTCCTCGATTCTTCTATTCTGGGCAAAGGATTCTGCGCATTTGCCCGATCTATTCCTCTCATGATTTTGTACACTTCTAGAAGTTCATCCCTCATCCTCCTGCGCTCCAAGGAATAGAGTCCCAGCCTACGCAACCTCTCCCTATAGCTCACACCCCCGTCCTGACAACAACCTCGTAAATCTTCTCTGTACCGATTCCAGCTTGACAACATGTTTCCTATACCATGGGACCCAGAACTCAACACAATACACAAATGCGGCCACACCAAAGTCTTATACAACTGCAACATGACCTTCCAACTTCTATACTCAATACTCTGACTGATGTAGACCAATGTGCCAAAAGCCTTTTTGACCATCCTATCTACCTGTGACTCCACTTTCAAGGAACCATTCACCTGCACTCCTAGATCGCTCTGCTGTACAACACTCCCCAGAGCCCTATGATTCACTATGTAGGTCCTGCCCATGTTAGACTTCCCATAATGTAACACCTCACATTCTCTGACAATAAAGAACTCAAGACACACAATTACAATTTTTAACACAAACAGCCATCACAGTGATTGCTCCAGGCACACCCTCACTGTGATGGAAGGCAAAGAAAAGTCTTATCTCCTCCTCATTCCTCTCCCGTGGTGCCACGAGGCGATCGAGGCTCCCGACTTTTGAAGCCCCCACTGGGCGATGGAAAGTCCCAGGCCGAGCCGAGCAGGCCGATGTAGGTCCTAAGCCCCCACCGGGCGATGGAAAGTGCTGCGGCCAGGCCACGGAGCGCGATGAGGGGCCTGCGAGCGGGTCAATCAAACCTTGCGCTTCGGGGTGGTCGAAGCTGCTACGGCTGGAGCTCCCGAAAGCCGGTCGCCAGCCAGGGACCTGCGAGCTCCCGATGTTACGGTCTGCAGGGCCCACGGCCGAAGCCTCCGAGATGGTAAGTCCAGGTCCAGTCTATGAGATTGCAGGGAGACTTGGACAGGTTGTGTGAGTGGGTGGATGCATGGCAGATGCAGTTTAATGTGGATAAGTGTGAGGTTATCCACTTTGGTGGTAAGAATAGGAAGGCAGAGTATTATCTGAATGGTGTCAAGTTAGGAACAGGGGACGTACAATGAGATCTGGGTGTCCTAGTGCATCAGTCACTGAAAGGAAGCATGCAGGTACAGCAGGCAGCGACAAAGCCTGGCAAGATAGGTGGATACCGGTGATAGGGGGTTTTGATTGGCAAATGGATGGACAAAGGCTGGAAATAAAAAGGAGACAAAGGGGTGTTAGATTTGGAGAAGAAATGTAAAATCAGAAGGAGGGATATTAGTGGAAGGGGTCAAGGGTGGAGGAAAGAGAGATGAGATAGTGAGAGAGATGGGTATGCACCAGTATGGCGCACAAGGAGGGAGGGGGAAAGAGGGGGGCATTACTTAAAATTGGAGAATTTAATGTTCATAGCTTTGAAGTGTAAGTTACCCAAGCAGAATATGAGGCTTTGTTCCTCCAGTTTATGTGTGGACTCACTCTGGCAATGGAGGAAGCCCAGGACAGGAAGGTCAGGATGGGATTGGGATGGGGTGTTAAAATGGTTAGCAACCGGGAGATCCAGCAGGCTTGATGGACCAATCCCAGGTGTTGGGTGTAACGGTTGTTTAGTCTACATATGGGCTCACCCAATGTAAAGGAGACCACATCGGGAGCAAATGCAATAGATGAGGATTGAAGAGGTGCATGTAAAGCTCTGTCTCACCTAGAAGGACTGCTGCGGTCCCTAGATTGAGATGAGGGATGAGGTTGAGGCTCAGGTGCCACATCTCTTGTGGGCTGCAGGGGCAGGTACCTGGAGAAGGGTGGTTTGGATGGGGAGGGAGGAATGGCGACGGGCATAGTCCCTATGGAAAGCAGAAAGGGATGGGGATGGGATGATGTCATCATGGGTGTACTAGATGCCAGAAGTAGGTAACACTGTACAGAAAGAGTGGAAAGTTGAATGATTGTATCTGTAGTAGAAATTTGAAAACAAGGCTATGAATTTTATACAAAGAGGTGCCTAACCATTAGCTGATATAAATTGGCAAATGCAGAAATAATGGGTAAGTGGAGCTTGATGCATGTTAAATGGAACTCAGAGATGTTAACATTTACACCTCATCCTTCTGCATTGTCTCCACAGAGATGGGCAGCACAGTGGCACAGCAGTAGAGTTGCTGCCTTACTGCTCCACAGACCTGGGTTCGATCTTGACTATGGTGCTGTCTGCACGGAGTTTGGATATGCTCCCTGTGACCGCATGGGTTTTCTCCAGGTGTTCCAGTTTCCATCCACGATCCAAAGACATACAGGTTTGTAGCTTAATTGGCTTTGGTAAAATTGTAAATTTGTTCCTAGTGTGTGGATAGTGTTACTGTATGGAGTGATCTGGTCGGTGTGGACTCGATGGGCTGAAGTGACTGTTTCCATGCTGTATCTGTAAATGCTAAAGTCTAAAGAGATGAATCAATTTTGTGTGTCGCTGAAGTAAATGACCAGGCTTTTGCCATTCTTTTCTTTCCCCGTTCCCCTGAGACAGGAATCCTCCCAGCAATACAGTGCTCACACATACTGTAAATAAACTTCACTTCAAGTAATAAACTATGATCAAAATCACAACAAGGGACTGCAGGCAAATCTTTTGATTTCTGTCAACGTTCCAACTTAGTCAACGTTCCAAGTATGAGCTTTAAATCTTTGGTTTGATGATTTGTTAGGAAAACGTGTTGGGGTATTAATATTGTAGAGACTTTGATCTGGTTAGAAGAACAGAACATTACTCAGGTTGGAGATTATCCATATGACTGCCTATTTTTTAGCCTGACACTTCAACGGATGTTGGGCCAGTGCAGTGTTGCAGCAGGAGAGTTGCTGCCCTACAGCGCCAGAGACCTAGGTTCCATCCTCACTACGGTTGCTGTCTGTACGGAGTTTGTACATTCTCCTTGTGACCACGTGGGTCTTCTCCTGATGCTCCAGTTTCCCCTCACATTCAAAAGACGTGCAGGTTTGCTGGTTATTAGCTTCTGTAATTTGTCCCTGGTGATTAGAACTAGTGTGCGGGTGATCGCTGGTCGATGCGGACTCGATGGGTCGAAGGGCCTGTTTCCATGCTATATCTCTAAAGCTAAAGCTAAAAAGAAGATAAGTCACATTGTCGACTGCATCGCGTACCTCCTACACCCATGCAGAACT
Source organism: Rhinoraja longicauda (assembly GCF_053455715.1). NCBI lineage: Eukaryota > Metazoa > Chordata > Chondrichthyes > Rajiformes > Arhynchobatidae > Rhinoraja > Rhinoraja longicauda. The sequence goes on from NC_135958.1 coordinate 46,564,500, forward strand.
CACGGACTTCATTAACTTCACTACTAATTTCCATCCTGCACTCAAATTCTGACCCTGAAAAATAACCGGGTGGCACCAATGGCCTGTCTGTTCCTTCCATCTTTGTTGTTTGATCGTATGTATTAAACGTATGTTTTTGTGTTCTTTACCTTGTTTTATTTGGGGGCTGGGTTGGAGGAAACTCTTTTTAAACCTCTTACCTCGATGGAGATGCGATTTTTTTCCGTATCATATATACGTCCGCACTGCGGCCTAACATCGAGGAGTTGGCAGCCTTTGCTGGAGACTGACTTCGGGAGCTCCATCCACGGGAGCCTGCGGATTTACCATCGCGGAGCTCGTGATCCCTGTCGGGGATCAACTTTGGAGCTCCAACCGCAGGAGCTTGCGGACTTAACATCGTGGAGCTCGCAGTCCCTGGTTAGAGACCGACTTCGGGAGCTCCAAGCCACAGGAGCTTCGACCGCCCCGACGTGGGAGCTTCGATCGCCCCGTCACGGGAGCTTCGATCGCCCTGACGCGGGAGCTTCGATCGCCAGCTGCGTGAGCTTCGATCGCCCGACTGAGGATGGTTCGACTGCCCCACCAAAGGAGAATAAAGAGGAAGCAGATTGGACTTTATTGTCTTCCATCACAGTGAGGAATGTGGGAATCCACTGTGGTGGATGTTTATGTTAACTTTAATGTTGTTGCGTGTCTTGGTGCTTTTTCTTTAGTATGGCTGTATGGTAAATCGAATTTCACTGTACCTTAATTGGTACATGTGACTATAAACTGACCTTGAAACTTTGAAATTCACTTGGACCATCTTCGACACCTCCCTACCGTTTCTTGATTTCACTGTCTCCATCACAGGAGACAGACTATCGACTGATATCTGTTGTAAACCTACTAACACCCACAGCTATCTACACTACACTTCTTCCCACCCTGAAGACTATCCCCTACTCCTAATTCCACAATCTACACTGCATCTGCGCCTGAGATGAGGTGTTCCATACCAAGACAAATCTTAAATTCGTAAGTGAGATAACCATCAATATAAAGATGGTTTGCAGATACCTGGTGCATCTGAAGTATCTTTATGTGACTTTAACGCAACATAAATGGCTGTTCACTCAAGAATGCTACACTACATATAAATTCATGTACAGTTTTACTATAGGAGTGGTCTGCCTGCTTTTGAGATTAGTCCTCTGTACCAGGTTTACAGGACAATCAGCAGATTCAGTCAGAAGAAGGGTCTCGACCCGAAAACGTCATCCATTCCTTCTCTCCCGAGATGCTGCCTGTCCCGCTGAGTTACTCCAGCATTTTGTGTCTACCTTCGATTTAAACCAGCATCTGCAGTTGTTTCCTACACAGCGGATTAGTGCTCTTTAACCATGAATTAGCAACTAAATTACTAAAATGAAAAGTGAAAGAAAAGGCTAACAAAAGTACTAAATTAATATGCATATAGTCTGACTTAAAGTGGTGCTCAAAACGCTTACTTTTATTGAAAATTCCCCCCCCCCCCGGATTAGATGCTGTATTCGAGGGATTGTTTAAATAGTAGCACTGTACCAATAGAGGGAAGACAAAGCTCAAAAGACAGTTGGTCTAAAATAATACCTTGGCAATTGTACCACTGCCCCAGGGAAACTTTTTTTAAAGTGGTCAAATTCAGTTCCATTTGAGATATCTTTCTATCGCTAAAGGGCACTCAGTAATAAAGCTTTCTCTATTGTACTGAATATATTCTGAGAGTGTAGATTAAACATTGGTGCATTGGAAAGCTTAAACATTCATGACATGCTATTCTGCTGGCAACAATTCCTTTGCAACATTTTCTGCTGCCTAGACAGAATGAGTTAGACTTCTGAGCATCCAAGTAATGTTCCTGCTAAGTTCACTTTGTCAAGGAAGACGTAACGGGATACACACTTGTCAGAAGCAGAATTTATGAGGATGAAACCTCAAAAAAGCTGTACAGATGTAATTTAACCCGTGGATCAATAACACATGAAGCAGGGATAAATAATGAACTTTATTAATAAGTTACATATTTATCACAGTAGACCTTTAGAAGGAACTGATAAAATCACTACCCCCAAAAAGTATTTAATTATTAATACATTTATTGATGAATTCACCTAAAGTCAAAGCAATGAAATTAAATCACCAAGTCTGTTGTTGTTTAATCAACACAATTGAAATTTACAAGTAATTCAGTTGGTTTCTCAATAGATTATCAAAATGTACATTACCAATAAATGTGGATTGTTATGTTTGTATGAAAAATACATACTGTTGGAAATACAAAGTATTGCTTTTAGTCAAATTCATAGAACACATTACCATTTGAAAGATTAAAAGGCCTATTAATTTTTCAAATCAAATGCTCTAAAAGAGAAAACCCCCAAATATTTATCATACCTGTTTTTTTCAGATGGTGAAGATTTCCAGGATACACTCATTCCATTCATATTTGCAATATTTGCATTTTGATTTTTGCAGAAACTCTGTACGACTTAGCCGACCTCTATATTTGAGAGGAAGTTGAAATGTTGTGAGTGAAGCTGGAACAGATTGCATAGCTCATCTGAAGTTTAGGAAATATGGAGTCATTAGTGTGGTCACAAATATTAGAATTGTTCTTATCATAAGTTACTTTCCGTGTGCAAGGAGAGAGCTTTGCTGCCTCCTGTGGTTGAATCTTTAACATTACAAGAAAGCAAATGACAGTGTGTGTAAATGCCACAATATCTGGTCCATCTTTCAAAAGATTATGGCCGTTTTGTGACCTCACTTCCACTTTCCTACACTAATTCCACAACCGAGGGTGGGTCGATAGTGGTGGGGGGGTGGGGGGGCTTCAAAATAGAAGGTTGGGTCAGGATGTTGAAATGGGGGAAGTTTCTATTCAGCTGGGGATGGGTCCATGCATCACTATTGGGAAGACCTAGTGAGGGAACCAACTGGGTCAGGATGCGGTGGTGTGCGATCAAAAATACATCTCTATAAAGAAAGAAGGAGGGGCCAAGGGGTAGGTACAAACCATAAAGGGCATGCCTGTAAAAATACACCTGCACTGGACTCCGTGATCATAAACATGCTAGTGACCTGCATGGCGGCATGCCTCGCCTGCCTTTTGAAGGCCTGCTTCAGTATTGAATAGCTGGTGCCTTTTGCATGTTAAACCTATGAAGTACATGTGAAAATGAATGTTATGCATTGTATTTGACACCATTGGGATGAATGGTGAACATGCAAGACAAACCCTGGCTTTTTTTTTCATTTAATTCTCATCAAATCTACAGAGTAATTTATCATATGACATGCAACCTAGAAACATAGAAAATAGGTGCATGAAAAGCCCATTTGGTAATTAGATTTATAATTTATTTAAATATATTTATTTATTTTTGCATATGAATGACATGAAAGTTGTTTTAGGCTAAGAACTCTGATCAACTCTGAACAAGCTGACGCCTGGTCAGCAAATGTTTAATCTCACCGAATGACACAACGAACCCTCTAACTTGCTTTATTAAGTTTTCAAAGTATCCAATGGATTACCTGCTACTTGATAAAGTTACACATGTGTGAAACTAGAAGTGACAGATTGATCATCCTATTCATAATCTACCCCCTTAATCATGTGATAATGAATACATGGTAATAGAGCTAAATGTCTTGAAATTAGGTTACTTTGCACTGAGATATATGTAATGTAGTTTCAATTTTACCCAGACTGAATCACACTTAAATCCATAGAATTGGACTGGGACATTCTCAGTTCTCACCAGCATGACAGCAGCTCACTCATCACCATTCACACAACAGATATATCTACCCCAAAGCTCTGAACCAAGAGTGAAAATGTTAGTTTGTTGATTTTCTACTGTATTCAATGATGAAGCAGGGGCAAAGGACCGAACACTCTGCAACTTCCATTTCTGAGGTTCTTGCACAAAGTGGTATCCACTCTATTGGGTTGGCCCGCTGCGGACCTTTCACCGTCCGGCGCGGCCTGGAATAGGCCGTGGACCTTTCACCACCCAGCGGGGGCTTCAACGTCGGGAGCCCCGACCGCCCCGACGTGGCAACTTCAACAGCCTGACCGCGGGAGAAGACGGCAGGGGAAGAGAAAAGACATTGTGGCCTTCCATCACAGTGAGGAGGGGACTGGAGGAGACTCACTGTGATGGATGTTTCTTTTTGTTTGGTGTTAGTTTATGATTGTATGTGTTATTGCATTTTTATTGATTATTCTTATTGGTCTTATTGTTCAACTGCGGGTAATGTTTCATTTCACCTCACATTTATGTGTATGTGACAAATAAACGACTATTGACTATTGGAACATTAAATGAAAGCAGTAGTGGGCAGCAAAGCTCTCTCATGCGACAGTGAAGGTTCCTGAGAGGAAAGTGGCAATTGTGGCCAGACACCTGGTGGGCCAGGCGATTGCCCTCGTCCAGCCACACTGAACCATCCTCTTGTTACCTCAGATGTCCATGTGCCTCTGATGAAATTTGGGCGAGCACTCCCTTTTTCTTGCACTCTTTCTCTCCTGCATGCCAACATCAGTGCATGTTTTAAAATTCATTTTCAGGATCCGGGTTCCCCTGGAAGATCAACATTTATTGCCCATCCTTACTGAGTGTAGAGAAGGTAGTGATAGGTCTCCTTCTTGAACTATTTCAGCCTTCCTGGTACCTGACAGTGCTGCTGGTGAGGCAGTTCCAGGATTTACACCCAGCAATAATACTTATTTCCAAGTCAGAAGGTGTGTGATTTGGAGGAAATATTCCCATGCAGCCACTACTCTTACCAATCTTGATGATGGAGGTCACAGGTTTGGGAGATGCTGTTGGAGAACCTTTGGAGGTTAACGTATTGCGTTGGTAAACTGGTACACATTGCAGCATTGTGTGCCGGAGGTAGAGGGGTTGAATGTATATGGTGGTTGAATGAGTGATCTGTAGATTGCTTTATTTTCGTTGGTGTTGCGTGGTTTAGGATTGTGAGCATTATACTCACCCAGGCAGCTGGAGTGATTCCCATTAACCCCAGATTTGTGTCTTGTAGATGATGGAAAAGAATGTCAAGAGGAGAGTCACTCACTGCAGGATAACCAACCACCACCCTACTCTTGGAGGCATGGTTATTACTCATCAAATGTGCACCCTGGATATTGATGGTGGGGACATGATGGCACTGTTACTAAATGACAGTGGTAGCTAATTATATTCTGTACTGTTGCAGTTAGTCTGTAACTGCCACTTGTGTAACTTACCACTCCAGTTCATGCCAGATTGTTGTCTCAGTCTTGTTGCCTGCAGGCATGAGTCGCTTTGTTTGCTCAGAAATATAATCGAGTATTGCACAAACACCAGTGAATATCCTGATTTCTGACCGTACAATAAAGAAATGCCAACTAGGATGGGGCTGGGATTCAATGGTGAAACATTCCTGCAGTGATGTACTGGGGTTGGTTTGAATGACCTCTAATATTCACAACCCTTCTCCTTTGCGTGTTTCAATGACCAGTAACTTGTCAAACATACTTTAGCAGAAGGAGAAACATCTATGGATCAGGCCCACTGGTTAAATGTTGCCGGCAATTCCTGCCCGCGCTAACTAATCAGTTCCAGACATGGATAATTGATTGAGCTGAGTGCCCACAACCAGAAGTGGAATAAAAGGCCTCTTCCTTGTTGTACTGTTTGAAGTTTTATCATGGAACTGATGGATTTTGACATTCACCACCCTCAAAGGCTTTTTAATTTTATTTGACATGTCATTGATATAGAGAAATTTAGCAACTATTCAAAAAGGTTTGAATTATTGCAAAAATGAAAATTAACATAAATAACGTAAGTTTAAAATTTGATTGTAATTTAACAATCTCTCATATTACAAGTATGTAAAACATTAATACAAAATAACCTAGATAAACCACTTACCTTCTTTTAAAGAATTATGAAATGAGTTCACAGTTCTTATACAAGGCTAGGTATAAAGCTAGGAGCTGTATGTAAATGATGGAACTACATTCCATCTCTCATCTTGGCATGTTGTTTCTTGCTGCTGGGCACAAATATAGACCCAGAAGTTAAATTGAAGGTCAGAGGTACCAGCATCTGATCTCCTGTTCATCTTGCGTTTTCATTTGACCATGAATGCGCAGACATATTGTACAATGGACTGTAGATAATCATTCTTGTAGATAATGATTCTTGAGAGGACCATTGTCTCAAGGGAGCTCAATCGAGGTGTTGATGTTTTCAAGACACAATGGTATGCAATACAATGCGGAAACTCAGAACGGTGGTGTTCCCACATGTCATGTATGGTGGGAGAAGTCAAACATTGGCATATCCTGTTGCACCCAGGCACATTGCTTCAGTGCATCTCCTAGCTGCGAAATGTTGCATGCAGCTTTGCTGTCTTTGCGGCAGTGGGAATGAAACTTAAGGTGATGGACTAGATGCCAATCGTGAACCTGATTTATCATACGTGCTACCTTGCTTCTTAAGTTTTTTTTAAGTGTATGCAACATGCCCCAGGTACTTAGAAACATAGAAAATAGGTGCCGGAGGAGGCCATTCAGTCCTTTGAGCCAGCACCACTTACTACTTACTAAATTCAGTTTTCCAATTGGTTTATTTTTTTGCACTGACATCAAATCTGCTGCATTTAGTAATACCAGGCGATTTCTCACTAAACTGGCAACCAAGACTGGCCAGATCGGAGTTTGCTTAGGTTGGTACCCATAGAAAGCACAAGAACAGTGATCCGATGTCCCCCTTTGTAATTATTGTTGGAGCTGCATCCATCCACACCAATGGAGACTATTCCTTCACAAACCCAACTCATGCCTTGCAGACAGTGGAAAGGCTTCAAAAGGCAAAAGGTAAATCACTTGCTGCAAGATCTCATGACCTCTGATTTCTAACCTGCTCTTGTATCATCAGCATATTTTGTGGCTACTCTTGTTCTAGTCGGTGATGATCCCCAGAATATTGATGTTGGAGGAGTAAGTAATTAGATTGCCATCAAATGCCATGGCTAAATGGTTAGACTCAGTCTTGTTAGAGAAGATCACTTACAGTATGTTGCTGGATGGTATTTGACAAGAATCAGTCGTTCTCCTTGCTCATAATCATGAAATATTTCACTTGAGAAACTGTGAATAGAACTGAAAATTATGTAATTACAAGCAATTCATGCATGCATTCTTAAAGAATGGTCTTTAAATAAGCACATGGCAATGGGTGGATCTTGTAGTTGTCCTATGTAGCTCCAATAGCAATATACTGTGACTGAGAAATTGTATCCAATTAAATCATAATACTTTCCTCTGACTTCAGAACATTTCTTCAAGTTCCATTAAATTTACTTTGATTAATCAAAGCCATTTTTAGTCAAATGTTGGTTTGATGTCATACACTGTCATCCTCAAAGATTCTCTGCAATTGAACAGTGTTTTTCCAAGTTTGGACCAGAGTTGTAAATAGGTCTGGTGGAACTCAATAACCAAGAGTATTTAGTTATGTCCAAACGGGAATCAATAGGGCTGCCAATGGTGTCATTCATCGTGTTGCTTAAGAATGAGATGGGACGCAATTGAACAGATTGGATTTATTCAATTCCAGATATCTCCTGGGAAATATAGATGGGGTGCTGTGGGAACCATTGGGTTTTGTTTTAATCAGCATTGTGTCTTCTTGATATCATTTGAGTGAATCAAACTGCCTGAAAATTGGCTTCAGAAGAGACATGGGTGGACCATCCACTCATTAGTTCTGGATGAGGTCGTTTGCAAACTATTCATCTTTGCATTTTGCACTCTGCTTCATTAGGGAGGGGTTTTTTCTGACCCTCCTCATCTAGTTTAATTGTTCACCATCTTTCATAAATGTGGGATCACTAATTGAGGATGGGATCATTCATGAAACATCTCATTAATTCTTTAAACATCTGTTATGATTCTTGGGTCTGCAAAGGTTTAACCTGCTCTGATCTGTTGGCCGAGGGATTGTTTATCTGCCTTTCAATGCCAACTGTCACTATTTTCCACGAATGTAGTCCTGTGATTCACCTCCCAATTGAGATTCGGCATGTCTTTTCGTTATCCTCAATGAACAAGCTTGATCTCTTGACGCGCTGAAAATGGTGTCAAAATGAATATTATCAATGTGAAATTACAAATTATGGTGGAACACATGTCTTATATTGTGGACATCAACACTGTCTCTATAATGTTTAGTTTTCAATCGCTATTTGAGTTATAAATCTGTTGTGTATCTCAATCCAACGCAATGAAGAGGATTTATAACGCGTAGATAGGACTGGCCTGTATCTCAAATTTGATCTATTACTTTTGATGCTTGCACCTATTCCAAATATCAACCTATTCCAAATATCGAGGGAGCAAAAACTCTGAAATGAAGAACATTTCTGAAATATTCAACATGACACCGATCTTTGATCATGTATCTTTATTCCCGCGTTTAGTTAATTATAAAATCTTAAAAGGCTACTGGGGAAGTAGTAACCTCGTACTTTTCGATAGCGCCGTGTCGCACCTTTACTCCTGAAATGTAAAATTGAACCTTCAAAATAATACTTCACATTCATGTTAATTTTCACGTACTCTCAGCAGTCGATCGCCATTTGCAATGTAATCACGATTGAGGTTACTCTAATATGTTTCCAATTCTAGTATTTCATTTATGTCGCACGTTGAAGGTATTGTAATCTTGTAATCTCGTAATCTTGATCAATGGAAAAGTTTCAAAAGATCTGTTTTTCGGTGATTTCGGTCAATTTCAGGGACCAGTTGAAAACCACCGTTCTCTCTAATCCTGAGGGAATGATACCGAGAACATTGAGAGATTTAGCAACATGGAATAAAACGCTCATTAGGATATTTCAAATGAGTGAACATTGTAACTCATGTGTTAAATATCAACAACCATCAAGACTGTTTAAAACGTGTTATGCTTTGCGAATAATCTTTCAAAGCTTCTTAATTAAATATTTTGTATTTGATGTTAAATTCTTAAATTTGTTTGATGGCGTTTATTATTTGATGGCGTTGTACCAACTCCTGTATTCCCCATAAGGACCGAGTGACAACGCATCCTTAAAAATAACTTAATATGTGAACGCCGGAGTTGCCGGTTTGATGCTGTCCTTTGTGCACCAAATATAGACGGCTGCTTTGCTGCGCCAGCGAAAAGTCATCTATAAAGATACACGGGGAATGGCGCCAATCAGCCACAGTCTCAGCTCCGCCGACGTACGTCAGGGAATGTCGCTGCTTTTCTCATTAACAAAAACGCTGTTGCAAGTATTTTGTAATTTAAACAGTGTGCTGTTATTCTTAACTTTCATAAAAGGCTTAGAGCCGGCCGCGTTATTAATATAGCATGTGGCGTTCTGTCATGCATTTAGCGTAAATTAAACCAACAGTTTCGAAAATTACCTGTATAGCAACTTCACAGGTGCAAATGTCTTAACAATATAAGACTAATATTTTCATTGGTTTATAGTGCACCTGGAACGGTAGCCGTTTTCCTTCTGGTGTCGAGAGAACAAGGTACGGACCGGCGCAATACTATTTATGTACAAGGGGGCCCCAACCATTTGAATGCAGTCCATATTTACACTCAATTTGGTTGACTCAAACATTGGTCATTGAACAATGTATGGAGCAACCATACGTGTGTAGAAAGGAATAGCAGATGCTGCTTTGCACCGAAGATAGACACAAGAAGGGGGGAGTATCTCAGTGGGACAGGCAGCATCTCTGGGGAGAAGGAATGGGTGACGTTTCGGGTCGAAACCCTTCTTCAGACTGAAGAAAGGTCGACCCAAAACGTCACCCGCTCTTTCTCTGCAAAGTGGCAGCCATTGATATTATGGACCCTCATAACTGGGGAAATAACCCAGACGGGGACCATAGGATGTTAATCGCCAGTTGAATCCACCTGTTGCTGAGTTTTTAGGTAGTGGACACAACTGGCGTAATGTTGCGGTTATTTGGACGGGGAATTGTCCATTTTATTCCTTAACGGTGAAGGCAAATGCGTACAAGCGACCTGTTCTATTTAATTTAAGGAGTGGGGAAATACACGGTTGGAAACGTATGAAACGCACGAGCCTGCCAAATGTAATTTTGCAGAGATCAAAGATTCCCCACGTTCTTGCCCAAACGATTCTTGAAGCTCAAATCGGCTGAGTTTGTCGGGCCTTTCAATTTAAAGGGTTGACCGCCAGATTATCGTCATCTATCACATTGTGCCAATCTAAGTGTTCAAACTAAGGAAATTAGGCATATGTAATGGAAAGGAAGAGAAAGGGATTCGAAATATCAACCAAGACAGTTTAATTTCGGCACGAGATTCCAGCGTGTGTGATTGTATTGGAATTGCAGCAATTATAACCGTGCACTGTGTTCCAGCAAGAAGCTGAAGCCGAAGCCATGGGGGACGCGGAGATAGCCGTGTTTGGAGCGGCAGCATTGTATTTGCGTAAGGGTGATAGGGAAAGGATTGAAGCGCAGAACCGGCCGTTCGATGCCAAAACTGCCTGTTATGTCTACGAAGCCAAAGAACTGTTCGTGAAAGGGAATATCAAAAGTAAGGATGGTGGCAAAGTCACCGTGGAGACCTCAGTGGGCAAAAAGGTCAGTTAAAGAATTAAATGTCAAGATATTATTTGGGGATTCTTCACTGTTTTGACTATTCCTTAAATAACACGATGGCTCGTTGATCATCTTTCAGATCCTAACTGTCAAGGACGACCAAGTCTACCCAATGAACCCTCCAAAATTCGATAAAATAGAGGACATGGCCATGTTGACCCACCTGAACGAGGCATCCGTGTTGTACAACCTCAAAGAGCGTTATGCAGCCTGGATGATTTACGTAAGTGCAAACACTTTAGATGATCGTAAACCACAGAAGGCCATCGTTTGACACAGCTCTCCAATTAGTTCCATTCTCCGTGGCTTCTTCCCAAAAGTCACACAGAACAATACGGAATCCGATTTAAAGTGACGATGGAATGCGATTTCACATTTCGAGGAGTGTATGCCAGATATTAATATTTCACTGTACGTAAAAAAATCTCACCCCTAAAATGTAATTAGATCGGATCTGCAACATTTGTTCCAATGCATGTATAGCCCATGGAGGATTCGGAAATGGCAGAATTTGAAGAAGCGCTGATATATTTGTGCAAATCTGCAAGGAAAGTTTCAATGGATAAAAATATTCATCTCAATTCTGGGTCATTTCCTAGTTCCCTTAAAGCTGCCGTAATCTAGCCTCTTGCCAGTGTATCCAACTAGCCAGTGTATCCAACTTGCCAGTGTATCCAACTAGCCAGTGTATCCAACTAGCCAGTGTATCCAACTTGCCAGTGTATCCAACTAGCCAGTGTATCCAACTTGCCAGTGTATCCAACTTGCCTGTATCCAACTAGCCAGTGTATCCAACTAGCCAGTGTATCCAACTTGCCAGTATCCAACTAGCCAGTGTATCCAACTAGCCAGTGTATCCAGCTTGCCAGTGTATCCAACTAGCCAGTGTATCCAACTAGCCAGTGTATCCAACTAGCCAGTGTATCCAACTTGCCAGTGTATCCAACTTGCCAGTGTATCCAACTTGCCTGTATCCAACTAGCCAGTGTATCCAACTTGCCAGTGTATCCAACTAGCCAGTGTATCCAACTTGCCAGTGTATCCAACTTGCCAGTGTATCCAACTAGCCCCTCTTTATCCGGAGCCTTAATAATTCAGAACATCTAATTTTATCCAGTCTCCCCACATACCTGTACATTTTGTTCCTGTGTTCTGTTCAAGTAAACTTGCTTTGCTCTCGACATGTAAATATAGTTGAAAGGAATTTGGCACAACAGTTGTACTCGAACACCCAATAATTTATAAAGTTTTAGCCAAAGTTACCAAATCCTCTTGCATCCTCTGACTGTTTACAAACGCATGAAAGGCACACTCTACCAGATTGTCATGCCAACTCTAGTGATTTAAAGACTATTGCTCTTGCATCCTCTTATAGCTGTGAAATTGAAAGTTTAAATCAATAAATGAAAGAATCTTAATATGAAACTCCTGTCTGCCTTTAGACCTACTCTGGGTTGTTCTGTGTCACTGTGAATCCCTACAAGTGGTTGCCCGTGTACAATCCCGAAGTTGTAATTGGATACAGGGGAAAGAAGCGTCAGGAAACTCCTCCCCACATCTTCTCCATCTCTGACAGCGCTTATCAGGCCATGCTAACTGGTAAAGACAGTCCCATTTTCCCCAGTATAGTACTGTAATTTTGTTTTCATCAAATCAGAATCATGGCACGAATTCATACGTATTTTTTCCTTTGAATTACAGACCGGGAAAACCAGTCTATCTTGATCACGTAAGTTCTGTAGTTACTGATTACCCTTTTAAAGCATTTTATTGCTTGAGGGATTATTGCTGCTTTCTTCACGATACACTCTCACCTCCTCCAGCGGAGAATCCGGGGCGGGGAAGACGGTGAACACGAAACGTGTCATCCAGTACTTCGCATTGGTTGCAGCCACCAGTGACGTGGGCAAGAAGAAGGAGGCACAATCAGCATCCGGCAAGGTAGACTCAGAAGCGACTTCAGAACATCAGAAACTTCTCACAGCTTAGGTGAAATTCACTTCCTCACTTAGTCAATTCTGCAACTCTGGGTGACCAAATGTATTTTTACAGGGGACCCTGGAAGATCAAATCATCCAGGCTAACCCGCTGCTGGAAGCCTTCGGAAACGCCAAAACTATGAGAAATGACAATTCGTCTCGCTTCGTAAGTCCCTTGAAACTTTCCAACTGTTACATACGTTACACGTCGTATTGCTAAGTCTGGCGACTAACTATCCAGTTTAGCATTGGAACGGGTTCAATAGCATATAATGCATGATCTCTGATAATGTTTCATCTCTGACTTGAATAACCTTTCACATTAAGGGTAAATTCATCAGGATTCACTTCGGTACCACTGGGAAGCTGTCTTCTGCTGACATTGAAACCTGTAAGTACAGCAGATCTGGAAATGTAATCGTTGGTTATAAATCAAATAGTTGGCACGTTGACATGTTCTTTTGATTAACTCTTCATTTCCACGTGTGTCCCCAGATCTACTGGAAAAATCCAGAGTGACATTCCAGCTGAAAGCTGAAAGGAGTTACCACATTTTCTATCAAATGATGACCAATCATAAACCAGAGATTGTTGGTAAGATTCAAAGATTTGGAAAGCTGACGCCTTCACTTTCCCATGTTCTATTAAAGGGGAAAGGTTTATTCCAGCAGATTTCAATATATTATTCTTTGCAATATTATTTTTCATCTTAGCCTCTAAGTGGATGAATATCAATGAAATTGCTGTTGTCAGCAAAATATAATGTTATCTCCAATTTCAGTTAATGTTTATTGTATATTGTGTCATCTACAATACTTTCCAGTATTCTTCTACAGTTTAAACTCAGTTTAACAATGGAAGAGAGAAAATTGAATTATGTTGTGAGATTACATGCTTCCATTCATTTGATGAATCACAAATCCACCAACAAAGCATTTTGCGTTCAACAGAGTCTTGCCTCATTACCACCAACCCCTATGATTACTCATTCATCAGCCAGGGAGAGATCAGTGTTGCCAGTATTGATGATAAAGAGGAACTGATGGCAACTGATGTGAGTATCTACTACACACCATCATTTGTAGCTGTCTATATTGATAAGTGTACCCTAAGTGAGCAAATGTTTCCACATCCATTGGATGTAATCCACTTTACCAAGCAAGAAAGGCTTGGACTCAGGTTCAGCCAGAATATTGAAAAATAGGAATACTGACATGAAGCAGAGTTTCTCTGCACCCTCGCTAAAAATATTCAAACCTGTAAACTCTTAACCTAGAACTAGTGTCATGCCAATTATTCAAATTTGTCAAGCTTTCATTACAAAGCACAGAAAATGTTTCATTATGGATGTTTGGATGTTGGTATTATGTTAGCATAATAATGGTATGTAGAAATTTTGAATGCTACATCTGTTGTTTGGATGTACAGACTGCAATTGATATCCTGGGCTTCACCATTGAGGAAAAATGTGGCATCTACAAACTCACTGGAGCAATAATGCACTTTGGAAACTTAAGATTCAAGCAAAAGCAGCGTGAAGAGCAGGCGGAGCCCGACGGCACAGAAGGTATCCCGTGGAATGTCATTATTTACTCATTTTAATATACTTACAAATACCTTTCAATCAAGTGGACAATTTTGTTTAGTTCTGTTGAAGTGGTTTGTAAATTTTTGTTTGTGAAATGATTAATTACTGTGAAAGTTATTGCAATATCTTCCTCTGCTAGTCCTATAGTTGTATGTTGTTGTTCAAGTATATGGGATCCAAGGAGAGATAGCATAATGGATAGCAAATTGGCTCCATGGATGGAAACAGAGGGTGATGGTGGAAGTTGCTTCTCAGACTGGAGGCCTGTGACTAGTGGTATGCCTCAGAATTTGGTGCTGGGCCCGTTGTTGTTTGTCATCTGCATCGATGACTTGGATAAGAACATACAGGGCAAGATTAGCAAGTTGGCTGATGATACAAAAGTGAATGGTTTTGCAGATAGTGAAGATGGTTGTGAACGATTGCAGCTGAACCTGGATCGATTGGCTAGGTGGGCGGAGAAATGGTTCATGGAATTTAATACAGAGATGTTTGAGGTGTTGCATTTTGGGACGTCGAACAAGGGCAGGACCTACACAGTAAATGGTAGTCCTCTATGGTCGTGTTGTAGAGCAGAGAGATCTAGGAGTATAGGTGCATGGTTCCTTGAAGTTCGGGTCGCAGGTAGATAAGGTGGTCAAAAAGGCTTTTGGCACTTTGGCCTTCATCAGTCAGAGTATTGAGTATAGAAATTGGGAGGACATGTTGTAGTTGTTTTAGACGTTGGTGAGACCGCATTTAGAATATTGTGTTCAGTTCTGGGCACCATGTTATAGGAAAGATATTGTCAAGCTTGAAAGGGTTCAGAAACGGCACGGTGGCGCAGCGGTAGAGTTGCTGCCTTACAGCGAATGCAGCGCCGGAGACTCAGGTTCGATCCTGACTACGGGCCCCGTCTGCACGGAGTTTGTACGTTCTCCCCGTGACCTGCGTGGGTTTTCTCCGAGATCTTCGGTTTCCTCCCACACTCCAAAGACGTACAGGTATGTAGGTTAATTGACTGGGTAAATGTCAAAATTGTCCCTAGTGTGTGTAGGATAGTGTTAATGTGGGGGGATCGCTGGGCAGCGCGAACTCGGTGGGCCGAAGGGCCTGTTTCCGCGCTGTATCTCTAAAGAAAAAGAAAAGATTTACAAGGATTTTGCCAGGACTAGAGGGTGTGAGCTATAGGGAGAGGTTGAGTAGGCTGGGTCTCTATTCCATGGGGTGATTTTATAGAGGTGTACAAAATCATGAGAGGAATAGATTGGGTAGATGCACAGTCTCTCGAGTAGGGGAATCGAGGACCAGAGGACATAGGTTCAAGGTGAAGGGGAAACGATTTAATAGGAATCTGAGGGGTATCTTTTTCACACAAAGGGTGATGGGCATATGGAACAAGCTGCCAGAGGAGGTATTTGAGGCTTGGTCTATCCCATCATTTAAGAAACATGGATAGGACAGGTTTGGAGGGATATTGTCCAAGCGCAGGCAAATGGGACTAGAGTAGCTAGTGCAGCCAATGTGGACAAGTTGGGCCGAAGGGCCTGTTTCTCAAAAGGGAATACTTATAATTCTTTATCTTTCTAATATTACTCAGTGTAAGGTAATTGGGTATGAATTCGAAGTAACAGCTTGGAGCAGCTCGTCGGTATTTCCAGCATGGTCAATTGCTGTTTATTTTGTCCTAGATGCTGACAAAGTTGCCTACCTAACTGGCCTCAACTCAGCAGATTTGCTAAAGGCATTGTGCTATCCACGAGTCAAGGTTGGCAATGAATTTGTGACCAAAGGTCAGACTGTTCAGCAGGTACAGTTACCAAGACACTAGGTCATATAATACATCAATATTTAATTGGTTGCTGTTTCATAAAATGTATATTGCTTTATTTCAGGTCCACAACGCAGTCGGTGCTCTTGCCAAATCTATTTTTGAGAAAATGTTCTTATGGATGGTCGTCCGTATCAATCAACAACTGGACACAAAGCAGGCCAGACAGTATTTCATTGGTGTGCTGGATATCGCTGGTTTTGAAATTTTTGATGTAAGGATCAGAAACTTAAATATTTATCAAAATAAACTATTTAAATCAAAGTTAGAGTGTATTATAATTACCCTGTATATATTGTTGTACATGCAGTACAACAGCTTGGAGCAGTTATGTATCAACTTCACCAATGAGAAACTGCAGCAGTTCTTCAACCACCACATGTTTGTTCTGGAACAAGAGGAGTACAAGAAGGAAGGAATTGAATGGGAATTCATTGACTTTGGTATGGACCTCGCTGCTTGCATTGAACTAATTGAGAAGGTAATGAATGTCATGTAAGACATGAATAAGAATTGAATATTTCTTTAGTCTTTGGTTACTAGGAAATGCTCACAAGAAATTAACATTGGCATTCCCACAGCCCATGGGTATCTTCTCAATCCTCGAGGAGGAGTGTATGTTCCCCAAGGCCTCAGACACTTCATTCAAGAACAAGCTGTATGATCAGCACCTTGGAAAGTCAAACAACTTCCAGAAGCCCAAGCCTGTCAAAGGAAAGCCTGAAGCTCACTTCTCACTGGTCCATTATGCTGGCTCTGTGGACTACAACATTTCTGGCTGGCTGGATAAGAATAAGGATCCACTGAATGAAACTGTAACTGGGCTGTTCCAGAAGTCATCAGTGAAACTCTTGGGTACTCTCTACGCTGCAGTCCCTGAAGGTAAAGCTCTGCCACATGCAGTTGTTGCCAATATTTTTTGCACTAGCAGCAATCTCTTCCTTTTCCTAATCCACTTGGAACAACATTTTTTGTTTCTTTGCAGCTGAAGGTGGTGGTAGTAGGAAAGGAGCCAAAAAGAAGGGTTCTTCCTTCCAGACAGTGTCTGCTCTGTTTAGGGTAAGGTTTTCTTTTTCGATAAATATATCAGTCCGTATGGAAATAAGTCACAATATCTTCATAGCAAAACTTGATTGAAATGTAGGACAACCTTCTGTGATTCTGACAAACATCTCACAAAGAAAGAGATTAAATCAGTTTGTTTTATTTCTCAAAGGAAAACTTGGGCAAGCTGATGGCTAACCTGAGAACCACACATCCACATTTTGTGCGCTGTCTCATCCCCAATGAGACAAAGACACCAGGCAAGTTTGATTCTTTCTCTGTCTTACATTTCAGAACTTAGAGTTTTCATATAGGGAAAATAAAACATCTAAAACCATTAACATTGTACTAAATTGCTTTTAACTGGATCAAATTATAAAAAAATAAACACTGTTGTAATTTAATGTTCATTTGATATCTATCAGGTATTATGGAAAATCACCTTGTCATACACCAGTTGAGGTGCAATGGGGTGCTGGAAGGTATCAGAATCTGCAGGAAGGGATTCCCAAGTAGAATCTTATATGGTGACTTTAAGCAAAGGTAAAATAAATCTCAACCACTCAGCACCAATTTTCTGTCTGATAAAGGTATTTCTTCTGTGTTGAAAATAAACATCTAAGTATGTTAATTTTTTTAATTAATTAAATAGATATAGGGTTCTCAAAGCCAGTGCCATTCCTGAAGGTCAGTTCATTGACAGTAAGAAGGCCTCTGAAAAGCTGCTGGGATCCATTGATGTAGATCATACGCAGTATAAATTTGGACACACTAAGGTAAATATATCTCAAGCGTAATTTTATCATTTTGAAGTAATAGACTGATGATAGTAAACAATAGCTCCCAAGGGGGTGCAATTTGAATGAAAGAATAATTACCCCTTTCCGCTGTTCCATTGATGCCCAAACTTCCAGTCCTCTCATTCCTCCACATACATAAGCAACTGTATATGACAGGACAAGACAATATAGTAATAAAATATGAAAATTACAGGAAAAATGACATGCCATTTTCTCAACTTAATTTCTCTCGCAATGCAGGAACTTTTATCCATCCCCACCTGCCCGTGAAAAGATAGTCATAAGTCATCTTCTCAAACAGCGGTAATCCAAATGTGAATATTACAGGTTTTTTGATAGATAATAGGAACACCAAAGTAATTGTTCTGTCTTTATGCACTAAAAATATGTAAAATGAAAACTTGTATTCCTTTCTTTAAGGTGTTCTTCAAGGCTGGTCTCTTAGGTACACTTGAAGAGATGAGAGATGAAAGGTTGGCAGCCCTCATTACCCGCACTCAAGCTATGTGCAGAGGCTATTTGATGAGGGTTGAATTTAAGAGAATGATGGAAAGGAGGTAAATGCTACTATTTAAAACATGCACAAGTCTATCTGCCAACAATGAATACCTTTTACCTTCACCCACCGTTTACATTTACTCAAGTAATGGAAGCATTGTCATGCATTGAATTTCCTGTGTATGTGTGTCCTTTAGGGAAGCACTGTTCACTCTGCAGTACAACATCCGTTCATTCACCAATGTCAAACACTGGCCATGGATGCAACTGTACTTTAAGATCAAACCTCTCCTGAAGAGTGCTGAAACTGAAAAGGAAATGGCAAATATGAAAGATGAGTTTGAGAAAACCAAGGAAGCACTTGCCAAATCTGAAGCACGGAGGAAGGAATTGGAAGAGAAAATGGTGGCTCTTGCCCAGGAAAAGAATGATCTTCAACTTCAAGTCCAAGCGGTATTAATATTTCCTGTGTAGTAAACTATATGCTGTAATTACTCTTAAAATCAGCCTAGTAAAATTAGTTTCATGATTTTTCTATAGGAAAGTGAAACTCTGGCAGATGCAGAAGAAAGATGTGAGGGGTTGATTAAAAGTAAAATTCAACTGGAGGCTAAAGCGAAGGAAGCTAATGAAAGATTGGAAGATGAAGAGGAGATGAATGCTGAGCTGACAGCTAAGAAAAGGAAACTGGAGGATGAATCCTCAGAACTGAAGAAAGATATTGATGACTTGGAGCTCACATTAGCCAAAGTTGAAAAAGAAAAACATGCCACTGAGAACAAGGTATTAAAGGGTGATCTTGATACCTAACAAATAGACAACTCGTAGAATATTTTTATATGTGATGATCAAATGTCCTCAAATCCTGTACATTTTGTTTGCTGAGTTTAGGTTAAAAACCTCACTGAAGAGATGGCTTGTCTTGATGAAAACATTGTGAAGTTAACAAAGGAAAGGAAAGCTCTCCAGGAGGCCCACCAGCAGACCTTGGATGATCTCCAGGCTGAGGAAGACAAAGTCAACACTCTGACCAAAGCAAACTCTAAATTGGAACAACAAGTTGATGATGTGAGTATTTTAAACCATAACTAAATCAAATATTTTTTTTACAATTATCATTGTTAGAAGACAGTACTAATAAAACATACTGTTTCTTAAAAAGCTTGAAGGTTCTCTGGAGCAGGAGAAGAAACTCCGCATGGATCTCGAGCGTGCTAAGAGAAAGCTTGAAGGTGACTTGAAGCTGTCTCAAGAAGTAACAATGGACTTGGAGAATGACAGGCAGCAACTGGATGAGAAACTAAAGAAGTCAGTATTTAACATTCTGAGCAATTATGTTTTGAAAACACTGTTTAAATTCTCGATTTTTTTGTGATGGTTCTTGAAAATGATGTTTCCGCAATTGTTTAAGCCAGTATACATTGGTTGAGACAACTGCAGAAACATAGTTTTTCATGCAGAGGGTGGTGAGTGCCGGGAATGTGCTGCTGGGGGTGGTGGTTGAATCAGATGTGTTGGTGGCATTCAAGAGAATATTGCATAGGCAAACAGATATGCCGGGAATGGAGGGATATGGGTTATGGGATATGGGAGGCTGGGAGGTAAGTGTTGGTCTTGGCCTAATGTCCGGCACAGAAATTGTGGGCCGAAGGGTTTGGCCGTGTGCTGTACTGTTCTATGTTCCATGACCATTAGCGTAGTAAATAATAAAGTATTTTAAATGTGTGCAACTTTTTATATAAATATTGCCTCAACACAAAGAAAATAAGGCTAAATTTGTTAATGTTATTAATTGATTAGTTTAATTTCTTTCTTTCATTCTTACTTTTAAAAGGAAGGAGTTTGAAACCAGCCAGCTTCAAAGCAAAGTTGAAGATGAGCAGGCTATGGCTTCCCAACTGCAGAAAAAGATTAAAGAATTACAGGTGATGTACATGTCCAGTAAAGTTATCAATGTCTTTCAGTGGAAGTCATATGCATGAATTGATTTTACTGGTTCCTTGATTATAACCAATGCATATTTATCTTAAGGCTCGTATTGAGGAGCTCGAGGAAGAAATTGAAGCTGAACGTGCCGCTCGCGCTAAGACTGAGAAACAGAGAGCCGATCTTTCTCGGGAACTTGAAGAGATCAGTGAGCGACTGGAAGAAGCTGGTGGGGCAACTTCAGCTCAGATTGAAATGAACAAGAAACGAGAGGCAGAATTTCAGAAAATGCGGCGTGACCTGGAAGAATCCACCCTCCAGCACGAAGCCACATCTGCTGCTCTTCGCAAGAAGCAGGCTGACAGCGTGGCAGAACTTGGGGAACAAATCGATAATCTGCAGCGTGTCAAGCAGAAACTCGAGAAGGAAAAGAGTGAGCTGAAGATGGAAATTGATGATCTCGCCAGCAACATGGAATCAGTGTCCAAAGCCAAGGTACGGTGAAAGAGGACACTAAATACTAGTAGAGTTTAACTAACAACTTGTGATCATTTTGTCTCATTTCTTGAGAACTGTTTGTTTTGATTTCAGGCAAACCTTGAGAAAGTAGCACGGGCCCTAGAGGACCACGTCAGTGAAATGAAGAGCAAACACGATGAACATCAACGATTGATCAATGACTTATCAACTCAAAAAGCACGTCTTGCAACAGAAAACTGTAATGATTATTTCTATATTATGTTGCATTTATGCATCTACTGCAAGATTTTTACAAAGCATAAAATGAGCTTCACAGCCAAATCAGAAAGCACCCCTTGAAAGATATCCAAAGAATTGTGCCAAGTTGAGGATGGGTCAGACCATGCTGGGCAGTCTCAGCATTTTACCTTCGTCATGGTTATTTCCCAAGTAACATTGCTCCTATATTCCTGCTCAATATCTTTAGTGTCACTTCTGACAGAACAATAGCTTCTTTGAGACTGTTAGAGTTATAGAAATAATCACACAAGGTCAGCTTTAGAACAAACCTGTAAAGTACTCAGGATGGGTTCAGATTGCATGTAGTTGGGATAAATTTTAATTTTATAGCCTGGCTCCCTTCCTAATTTTGATGAAAGGACACAAATGGCCTGTATGATGGCATGCCATTCTCAGATCAGTCTCCTTTTCCACACCAGAGTCTAACATTTGTCACAAGGTCAATGATTTAAATATTAGATGGCCTCTGCTTTTCATTACAATACAGAATGTGGTACCTTATGTTGTGATATTTAACTTGCCACCTCTTCTCATTTGCAGGTGAGTTGAACCGCCAGGTGGAGGAGAAAGAGACCTTAGTATCTCAGCTGACAAGAGGAAAGCAAGGATATACCCAACAGCTTGAGGAACTGAAGAGGCAGCTGGAGGAAGAAACAAAGGTACCAAAATAATATTCTGTAAATCTTTGTTTCAGAAGAATACCACATAGACAATAATGTTGGGACAGAACATGCTGGGAAATGCTGGCAGTTCCATATCACAACACAGCCAATCATGATCACAACCTTCCTATTTCTATTCATCGTGACTATAAATGATCAAGGTTCAATAACTCACTGAGAATCAGAGGTATTAACTACTTCACAATCTGCGCAATATTGATTTCAGGCTAAGGGAGCCCTGGCCCATGCTCTGCAAAGTGCCCGCCATGACTGTGACATGCTCCGTGAACAATATGAAGAGGAGATGGAGGCAAAGGCTGAGCTTCAGCGTGGAATGTCCAAGGCCAACAGTGAAGTGGCTCAGTGGAGAACAAAATATGAAACTGATGCAATCCAGCGCACAGAGGAACTGGAAGAGGCCAAGTATGCAACAAAGCGGAACCTATTTTCATACACTATATTATGTCAAATGGTGTTACCGTAACATTCTCTGCATTTGTTCTTTTCAGAAAAAAACTTGCTCAGCGTCTGCAGGATGCAGAGGAGCACATTGAGGCCGTGAACTCCAAATGTGCTTCACTGGAAAAGACTAAACAGAGATTGCAGAATGAAGTGGAGGATCTGATGATAGATGTGGAGAGGGCAAATTCAGCAGCAGCAGCTCTGGATAAGAAACAAAGAAACTTTGACAAGGTAAGAGCAGAATATTTTCTCTGTCTTGCCTTTTTTGTTATTCTAAAGAATGTTAACAACATCATGTTGATATCAAAACAACAATCACTGGAGTGGCTGCATAACTGTGGATTAGATGCAATTGTTAAACAGAAGGGGTTGGCCACCCACCCCAACACTCACTCCCAAATATCTATCAACACTGAGTTAAATAAAATTAAGGCAGAATGGACAGTGTTTGGTTAAATAAACTTACCAAACCATCTGTAGAAAAGGCAGGTGAATGCTCATTGCCTCATAGAACAGCGGATCATGGTTGGGCTTTTCCTCTTCCTACGTGTGAAAACAAGCTTAGAACTCATTGAATACAATGGGTCATTTAAAGATAAGAAATATTCCTTTTCAACTCTGCAAGAAAACAAATAGTGTTCCCCTATTGTGTCCTAACGAAATATGAATAAATGAATTCAGTTTGTCCACACACACATACAAATCATGATTTCTTTTGGTAAGACATTACATTACAGGGTACAGGGTATTATTCGAGTTTTCAAATTAAACTGTATAATGACAGCGTTGTCTCACTTTGGCACTAAGCTATCATTACTCCCGTGGCAAGGGTACTCCCAAGGGTTGGGCCATACCATTATCGAACCCCTCGGCACAGGAATGGACCAGTCCAGGGGGGCGGCCCTTAGCTATGGGGATAAAGGACGGGAGTTTAGGCTGATCTCTCTCTGGCAGACTCGACCGGACTAGAGAACAACAACGAATAAAATCCCTCCCGAAATACCTGGCTCCTCGCCTTTATTTCGGGCTTATCGACGCGCCACATTGGTGACCCTGACGCTCCATTGGTGTCGTAATGGAGTCGAAACACAGAGCCACCCGTCCGTCTGTGCCCACCTCCGGCAGCTCTTTCAGCGGCTCAGCGAGCACGGGTTGGCTATCAACCTCGCCAAGTGCCGCTTTGGCGTGGCGGCGATTGACTTTCTCGGCCACCGTGTGACTTCGCAAGGCGCGGTTCCCCTGCCGGACAAAGTCGACGCCATCCGCCGGTTTCCCCGTCCGTCCTCGGTGCGTGGCCTGCAGGAGTTCGTCGGCATGGTGGCCTTTTATCACCGGTTTCTGCCATCTGCGGCCCACATCATGTGGCCGCTATACGAGCTGCTGGCGGGGAGGCGTAAAAACGTCGTGTGGACCGACGAGGCGGTAACAGCCTTTGACGGCGCGAAGGAGGCCCTGGCTCGGGCTGTGCTGCTGATTCACCCATGGGAGGATGCCCCGACAGCCCTTACGGTGGACGCCTCAGAGTCGGCGATTGGTGCTGTACTGGAGCAACTGACGGACGGGGGTTGGCGCACCCTGGCCTTCTTCAGCCGGCACCTCAACAACGCCCAGAGGAAGTACAGCGCATTCGACCGTGAGCTCCTCGCCCTGTACCTGGCGTTACGCCACTTCTGCTACTTCCTGGAGGGCCGCCCGTTCACCGCTTACACGGACCACAAGCCGCTCACTTTCGCCCTGGCAAATGTTTCCGACCCGTGGTCCGCCCGACAGCAGCGCCAGTTGGCATATATATCCGAGTACACCACCTCCATTCGCTTCGTCGGGGGGAAGGAAAACCGGGTGGCTGACACGTTGTCGCGCCCCGCCGTCAATGCCGTTTTAGAAGTGGCGCCCGGCATTGATTATTCTGCCCTGGCGGAGGCCCAGCTAACGGACGGGGAGATGTCCGCCTACCGGACTGCCATCTCTGGCCTCCGCCTTGAGGATGTTCCCCTCGGCCCCGGAGGAGCGACGATACTGTGCGATGTGTCGTCAGGTCAGCCGCGCCCCATCGTCCCTGCCGCGTGGCGCAGGTGGGTTTTCGACGTGGTCCACGGGCTGGCTCACCCATCTATCCAGGCGACGACCGCACTGGTAGCTGCGCGGTTCATGTGGCACGGTCTGCGCAAGCAGGTTGGCCACTGGGCCCGCACCTGCATTCCGTGCCAGACGGCAAAGATTCAACGCCACGTCCGGGCGTCACTCCAGGAGATTGGTCTATCCCGCCGGCATTTCGACCACCTGCACGTGGACATTGTGGGCCCTCTCCCGCCGTCCCGGGGCATCACCCACCTCCTCACGGTGGTGGACCGCTTTACGCGGTGGCCGGAGGCCATACCGTTGGACGACACAGCCACAGCTACATGCGCTCATGCATTGGCCGCGCACTGGATTGCTCGCTTTGGGGTGCCGGTGGTCATCTCGTCGGACCGGGGGCCACAGTTCACCTCTGAGCTGTGGTCGGCCATGGCTCACCTGCTGGGCATGCGGCTGCACCACACCACGGCCTATCACCCGCAGGCAAACGGGTGCCGGTGGAACCTGATGGAGAGGCTCCACCGGCAGCTGAAGGCAGCGCTGAAGGCGCGACTCTCCGGCCCGGACTGGATGGACGAGCTACCATGGGTCTTGCTGGGCATCCGGACTGCGCCCAAGGAGGACCTGGCCTCATCTTCAGCGGAGCTCGTGTACGGGTCGCCGCTCACGGTGCCCAAGGAGTTCGTGCCCTCGTCGCCGGGGCAGGAGGAACTGCCCTCATCCACCCTACAGCGCCTTCGCGAGCGAGTTGGCAAGCTCGCACCCGTGCCGACGTCCCGCCATGGGACATTCCGCCTTTACGTGCCATCGGCCCTCTGGGACTGCGCCTATGTGTTCCTGAGCTGTGACGCCCACCGGACGCCGCTCCAGAGGCCGTATGAGTGCCCGTACCGGGTGCTGCAGCACGGACAGACAATCTTTGTCTTGGACATGGGGGGAGGCCGTGTCAATTGACCGCTTAAAGCCGGCGCACTTGGACATTGACCAGCCGGTGCGGGTTGCCCAGCCTCGACCGCGAGGTCGCCCCCCCTTCGCGGCTCCCTCCACCTGTCCCTCCGCCTGTCCCTCCACCTGTCCCTCCACCTGTGCCTTCGTCAGCCCCTCTGTCGGCCGATTTTCATACGCGGTCCGGTCGGGTCATACCACTATCGAACCCCTCGGCACGGGAATGGACCAGTCCAGGGGGGCAGCCCTTAGCTACGGGGATAAAGGATGGGAGTTTAGGTGCGATCTCTCTCTTGCAGACTCGACCGGACTAGAGAATAACGAATAAAATCCCACCCGAAGTACCTGGCTCTTCGCCTTTATTTCGGGCTTATCAATGCGCCACACTCCCATCTTTCATACACAACGTTTATTAATGTACAATATAGATTTTGGCAGACTGGAAACAGAAGCAGGAGGAAACTCAGGCGGAGCTGGAAGCTGCTCAGAAGGAATCGCGTAGTCTAAGTACTGAGATCTTCAAGATGAAGAATGCCTATGAAGAGTCCCTTGACCAACTGGAAACTCTTAAACGAGAAAACAAGAATCTACAACGTAAGTGCAAAACTTCTCTTGTCATGTAAATGTGTTAAGTTGCTAAACTTATTTAAATGATGTGCATTGATCTGGGAGTTAAAACACATAGTTCCATATTTAACAAAAACTACCTGCACCTGCATTCACAATGAAACAAACAGCAATTGCTTAACGCGGAAATCCGGGGTCAGTTCGCCTCCATTGATCAGTCTCTTCCATTCCCTTAGCATAATTGAGCAAATTAAAGTTGAATTCACCAAACGCCAAGGCACTCTGAACATAAATTCCCTTGAGGTTAGTCATAGAGTCATAGAGTAGAGGGTTATAGAGTAATACAGTATGGAAACAGGCCCTTCTGCCCAACTTGCCCATAACAATGTTCTAGCTACACTAGTCCCACTTGCCTGCGCTTGGTCCATGTCCCTCCAAACCTGTCCTATCCATGTACCTGTCTAACTGCTTCTTAAACAATGGGATAGTGCCAGCCTCAACTACCTCTGGCAGCTTGTTCCATACACCCACCACTCTTTGTGTGAAAAAGTTACCCCTCAGATTCCTATTAAACCTTTTCTTCTTCACCTTGAACCTATGTCCTCTGGTCCTCGATTCTCCTACTCTGGGCAAGAGATTCTGTACATCTACCTGATCTATTCCTCTCATGATTTTGTACACCTCTAAAAGATCACCCCTCATCCTCCTGCACTCCAAGGAATAGAGACCCAGTCTACTCAACCTGTAGCTCACACCCTCTATTCCTGGCAACATCCTCGTAAATCTTTTCTGAACCCTTTCAAGCTTGACAATATTTTTCCTATAACATGGTGCCCAGAACTGAACACAATATTCTAAATGTGGTCTCAACTGCAACATGACCTCCCAGCTTCTATACTCAATACTCTGACTGATGAAGGCCAATGTGCCAAAAGCCTTTTTGACCACCTTATCTACCTGCGACTTGACCTTCAAGGAACCATGTACCTGTACTCCTAGATCCCTCTGCTCTACAACACTACCCAGAGGCCTACCATTTACCGTGTAGGTCCTGCTCTTCTTAGACTTCCCAAAATGCAACACCTCACACTTCTCTGTATTAAATTCCATCAACCATTCCTCCGCCCATCTGGCCAATCGATCCAGATCCTGCTGCAGTCTTTCACAACCATCTTCACTATCTGCAAAACCACTCACTTTTGTATCATCAGCAAACCTGGTTGATTGGGATCATGACCACTGCTTTTATAATGATGTACTAATTTTTTATTGAAATGCTGAGAACACTCAACAGGTCAAGCCGCATCCATGGACGAAGAAATAGAGTTAACATTTTAGGTCAAAGACCCGTCATCAGATGCTGCCTGACTTGCAGTGTTTCTAGCATTTTGTTTTGTTTCAGTTTTCCAGCATCTGCAGTTTTCTGATGCTCAGCTCAGTAAGTTTTAAGTACTTCAACTCTGTTCTGAAAAAAACCTTATGTATGCATTTTGTAATTTGCTAAGAAAAATATTTCATGATTTTATAAGGAAATCTTTCATTTTAGTTGCAAATTATGCTTTTCTCTTCCTTGATTGAAATTTTAAAAAAATCTTTAATATGATAGACTGTTCAGACCTTCTGATGGCATCATTTCTACCAACTCTATAAAAGGGAGTATCTATGTCTCAGATATGTAGGCCGTGTCCTCCATAAATCAGCAACAAATGCCACTTTTTGACTGGTGTCCAGAACATCTGGACCATTGTGAAATTCAGTTCCTAGCCATTATACTACAAACTATTCAGAACAGGACCATTACATATTATCCTTGCATTTCTTTTGCAATCAGTATTAAAATACAACATAAACCTAATTTGAAATTATTTTCATAAAACAGAGGAGATTTCTGATCTGACTGAGCAACTGGGTGAAAGTAGCAAAGCCCTCCATGAGATGGAAAAGGCAAAGAAGACAGCTGAGCAGGAAAAGAGTGAAATTCAGTCAGCATTGGAGGAGGCAGAGGTAAAATTTATACTTTCACTAGCAGTACATGTTGCAAACTGAACTTTTGACCAACCGTATTTCTCAGATGCCCCAGTAGTTTTTTTCATGGCAGTTGAATAAATCATGCAGTATTATCATTTATGTAAAAGATGTTAAAAGGATAAATTCAAAAGGAACACACTACATAGTCAAAGTAGCATCTACTGACTAATTGAAGGATTACTCTTTTCACAGCACAGATTATTTTACCATGGAATAACTAATGAACAACAAGATTCATATATTACCCATTATAACGTTGGTAGAGCTTTAAGCTAGTTTAAGGGAAGACTTTCTAAATAGAACACAGTGGAATGAGGACATATTAAATAAAAACAACAGATGCTGGAATTATTCAGTCAGTCAACCAGCATCAGTGGAGAGAGAATCAATTAATTTGTGATTCTTTGCCAGTATTGTGCTGGAAATCATATCTAATCAATGGAATGAATTTCAGAGGTACTGCTGATTTTGGAGAATTCCCAGGTACACACAATTTTGGCAGATGACCTTCCATCATAAAGGATTATGAATTATAAAATAATATGCTTTTAAACTCAAAAGCTGTGCAATTTTCTTGTACGTATATTCCAGAAGGAAACCATCATTACATTGCAACCTTAGTCAACCAGGATAGTAATGAAAATTTAAATATGCTGTCTATTTTACAGAAATAACATATAAAAAGTTATGTTGACCATTACCCCATTTGTCGCTGAGATACCCAATCTGGCAAATCTCCATTTTTTAATTCCCAGTTGTTTATTATTCCTATAACCTCCTCCAACCCTACATCCGCCAAGATCTCAATACTCCTCCAGTTCTTGCCATTTGCTCAATTACTCCACCACTGGTGCATGTGCATTCAGATGCCTTGGACCACCCAACTGGAATTCCCTCATTACCTTGTTCTATCTCTTCCTCCTTGAAGGCTCTTCTTAAATTCCACCTCTTTCTATGTATTTGTGCCATAATTCCTTGAAATTGATGTCTTTTTAATGTAATGTTTCTTTAAACGCCACTTCAAATGTGGTACACAAAATCCAATTTACCATCAATTAGCTAACAAATAACAGATTTCTTCAACAAAGGTTAGTGAACAGCAGATCATCACTCCTATGAGACAGGATACAAATGAATTCACACAAAAATGCACCTCTTTCCCCTCAATGATCATTTACATAGTTAGATAGAGCTCCAGGGGCTAGCGGAATCACAGGATATGGGGAGAAGGCAGGCACGGGTTACCGATTGTGGATGATCAGCTATGATCACAATGAATGGCGGTGCTAGCTCGAGACGCCAAATGGCCTCCTGCACATATTCTCTATGTTCTATGTTCATATAGCAAAACAAAAATAAATTGGGATTCAGGAAAATTCCAATAGTTAATTTTCCAATAAAACAACCGTGGCAAATGTCTTTCTTCATGCAGTGATGTCTAAGTCCTTAATAATAATTTGCTTGGACGCATTTAATTCAGCATTAAATTGTTTTGCTTTTGTTCAAACCAACTATAATGTGTGGGATACAAGAATGTTTGGAGCCATTATATAGATTACTATGCATGTCATAATGTAAAGTTCTAGAAAAATAGTTTAATTTAATGTATACCAATATCAGAACAAGTAAAGCAACAATGCAGAACATACACAAAAATACAGTTAGTCTCTATTGTAGGCCTCTCTGGAACATGAGGAGAGCAAGATCCTCCGCATTCAGCTGGAACTGAACCAAGTGAAATCTGAAATTGACAGAAAGATTGCAGAGAAAGACGAGGAGATCGATCAGGTGAAGAGGAATCACCAGAGAGTTGTGGACACAATGCAGAGCGCTTTGGAGGCTGAAGTCAGGAGCAGGAATGACGCCTTGAGAATCAAGAAGAAAATGGAGGGAGATCTAAATGAAATGGAGATTCAGCTGGGACATGCCAATCGCCAGGCTTCAGAAGCTCAAAAACATCTCCGAAACGTACAGGGTCAATTGAAGGTTTGTATGAAGGAATAATGACTTCCAGTTTACAATAAATTTATATTGCTAAATATTGTGCAATTATTGTTTAATTTAGTCATTACATTTTCCTGTAAAAGCTTTGCTAATAATATTTGTAATTTCAGATTTTAAATAGATAAAATTTAAGGTTATTAAAAGGTGAAAAGGTTATTAAAAATTATACTAATATGATATGAATATTTAGATGTTACCATAATATCTGATAGTAAAACGAGTCTGCATCTACACAGGACACCCTGATACAGCTGGATGATGCCTGCAGAAGCCAGGGAGACTTGAAGGAGCAACTGGCCATGGTGGAGCGCAGAAGCGGCCTGCAACAGGCTGAGATTGAAGAAATGAGAGCCGCTCTGGAACAGACAGACCGAGCTCGCAAAATTGCTGAACAAGAGCTGATTGATGTCACTGAAAGAGTTCAGCTGCTGCACTCTCAGGTCTGTGTCCATACATTAACATCACTTTGAATCTAATAAGCATGAAACTAATAAGCATACATAGAAGCATGCTGCCGTGGTTAAGGACTAAAATGGCCAAGGTCCAGAAAAGGTCATGGATGAACTTAACAACAGGATCTGAAAGAGGGTCCCAACCTGAAACATCACCTATCCATGCTCTCCAGGAATGCTCCCTGCCCTGCTGAGTTACTCCAGATTTTTTCAGTTCCATGTTTCTACATCAGAATCTTATTGATATTTTTAGTTACATTTCCTGCGCGGGCCCAACTGGCCTTTAGAAAGATCTCTCGTGAAAGGCAGCTCTTTTAGTGGGTTATGATCACTGCAATGTTCTACAATAACTGTGTGATTCATGAAATGAATGCCCAACAGACTCTTGCAGCCTAATTTAAATATGCTAAATGCCTAAGTCACACCAAAGCATGATATCATGTTCCCTCCAACAGAAGAATTGACAGAACATTTGTGTTACGTTAATGTTGCACTCATTATTTTTTGTTTTGAATTACTTTGTTCGCGCAATAGTCCGCCTTCTTGTGCTAGGGTTTGATGTTCACACTGATCATCCGACAAAACCTTTTTAAGTTTGTCTTTTCCCTGCAGAATACAAGCCTCATTAATACAAAGAAGAAGCTAGATGCCGACCTGAATCATATCCAGTCTGAAATGGAAGAAACTATCCAAGAGGCAAGAAATGCTGAAGAGAAAGCAAAGAAGGCTATCACTGATGTAAGTCAAAAGTTATCTTAGTCTTTAATTTGTTTTTTGTGCAAATATTGATTCATATTCATTTCAAACACCTAGTTGGTATGATATAGATTTTGAACTTACATAATCATTTCCCAATTGCCTCAAATTGCAAGGCTGCCATGATGGCTGAAGAGCTGAAGAAGGAACAGGACACCAGTGCTCACCTTGAACGAATGAAAAAGAACCTCGAGCAGACAGTGAAGGACTTGCAGCATCGGCTGGATGAGGCTGAGCAGCTGGCAATGAAAGGAGGAAAGAAACAGCTCCAGAAACTGGAGGCTAGGGTAAATATTGAGGCTGTTTTACAGCTTGCAACACAATGAAACCTTTGGTTATGATATGAATATTATGCAATTAATCTCATTTGGTGGTTGTACAGGTGCGTGAGCTGGAAAATGAGCTGGAGGCCGAGCAGAAACGAGGTGCTGATGCCATTAAAGGTGTTCGCAAGTATGAAAGAAGGGTCAAAGAACTGACCTATCAGGTATTGCAAAAAGAAAATAATCTCATTGTTTGGTGTGGCATACAACTATGGGATTTAATAATATTTATTAATCTTACAAATGAGCAGAAACATTGCTTTGTTTGTAATATTCACAGTCAGAGGAAGATAGAAAGAATGTCCTGAGACTTCAGGACCTGGTTGACAAGCTGCAGATGAAGGTTAAAGCCTACAAGAGACAAACTGAGGAGTCTGTAAGTCACTAGTTCGGCGATTTTTGTAAGGTTCACTAAGTTTCTATAAATATCAAAATTTAGGTATTTAGAACCATTTTGATTACTCTCTGTTAATCCCTGACACTTTAATAAGCTTGAAAAAAATATTACAGGCCCCTTGATCGTCATTGCTTTTGGCTTTTCACCATTTAGAAAGTATTCTGTTCTTTCATTTTTCAATCTGAAGTGAATGATCCAATATTTCCTAAGATTTATTTGCAACTCTTGCCAATTTGGAATTGAAGCTTTCTTTAACATTGCACACGATGGTGCCTATTTATGTGCCCTGAAAGATTTGGACATCAGGTTCGGTGTCCTTATTTGGATATCTAGTTTGCTAACTTATTTTCCACCATGGTGGTTAATTGTAGCTGCAACCCTGATTCTTCTAAGACTACATCCTGACAATATGAGAACCTGTGCATTATGGCGATTCTTGGAAATAAGATAAAATCAGAAGAGAAAGGATTAGAAGTAGACCCAAGGACCACTAAATGTATTGAAATCATGTTAAGAGAATTTTGCTCAGTCTGGGCTAGATTTAAATTCAGTAACTAAATACAAAAGACCAGTACTGAGCCAGTTCATTGTTCAATCTTCACTCATAAAAATACATGCAGAAATCACTGTTCTGGTAAAATAATGATAAATGACAATAACTTTATGAACAATTTACAGGAATCTTATCCAGGTGATAATTTGCATCTCTCCTATCATGTTTGCCTTCTGATGTTTCTTCACACTTTCTTCCTACAGGAGGAGCAGGCCAATGTTCACCTGACCAAGTTCAGGAAGGTTCAGCATGAACTGGAGGAAGCCGAGGAACGTGCCGACATTGCCGAGTCTCAAGTCAACAAACTTAGAACTAAAACCCGCGAAATTACTATCAAGGTATCGCAGCCAAAGAAACTTTGGTAATAACTTGCATTATGGAAGTAATTATTTTAAATTTACTTAATTTCGTCAGTAAATATATGCAAGTAATATTCTGGGGGCATTCTTTCATTACACCACTGATTTAACAATTTGCATTTCCTTTTCACTAATTAGAGTGCTGAAGAGTAGATGACAACATGAATTTCCCTGAAGAAGAAATCCACAGAATGTGTTTTTCTTTGTGACATACTTTTTATAATTGAAATAATATCGAATGAAATAAAAGTGCAACACTGAATTTTCTTTTTGTCAACTTGCCTTTGTCAGATGATTCAAATATCATAGTAGGAAAAAAAATAATGTGCTGATAGACTCTGGAGAAATTATATTCTAAACATAAATATTGGTGTGGGTATAGAATGAGAAAATATTGGAATGGTGTACTGAAGCACTACTTAATTAAGAAACAATCATATTTCACATCAGAAATAAATGAAGAACAAAAATAATATAAAGTCTAAAATATACACAGAAAATACTGGAAATACTCTGTAATGGAGGCTGAATCTCTGGGAAAGGAAGCAGTTAAGTCTTTAACCTGAAACATTAATTCTGCTTCTCTTCCCACATGTTACATTTTCGGTAGTTATTATTTCTTCACAACAACACATTTCAGTTTATGCGGTGGAGATTTGTCCAAGCCTGTAAGTGTGCTGGTCCAAACTGAGCTTACGTCAGGCTTAATTGTAGTTTCAGGCCCAATATTTCATTTCCCTTGCAGGTGCCTCTTTACTCCTAACAATAGCACATATATTTGAAATCACCAATCTTCCTTACAATTGCCAGAAATTCATTTTTGAAGCAGAATTTGAGTAGACATCACCAGAGCAATTATGACAACTATATAGTTGTAGGTCCATTTTAATTCTTGATCCCAGGAAATCGCTCACACTTTTTAAGTACTTTTGAATTGTAAACACAAGCTGTGGAGACTGTAGCAGTCCATTGTGCCCAGCAAAGATGCATAGAAAGTGACACGATCATTACCAAATAATTTGTGTATTAGTAAAACTAGCAATTCAGAGACAAATATTGACCAGAAGAATATTCTTCCCCTCGAGTTTAAATTAGTGTAATACTACTATGATAACAGACAAAGACTTAATCTGAAATATCATCTCTAAAAACTCACCTTTAGCATTGCAACATTTCCTCAGGACTGTACAAATTCCCCACAAATAAGTAAGGGGATTGGGGTTTTTAATTGATATTAAATTATCTTTGCTTGCAATCTGCCCTCCTCAATGCCCAACTTTTTCTACCATGTTTAGTTGTAACTACCGGATTAATCAGAACAAATGAGCCCAGTCTACATGGGCCAAGCAATTGTCCATCCCTTTAACTAATACAATCACGAATGAGCATGTAGAGAGCAGAATAAAGAGGGGAAGGAAGATTGGATCAAGAGAAACAAAAAGAATGAATGAGACATTTTTTAAATAAGAAACATTTTAATTTATAAAGCTTTCATGATATTTAAAGCTAAAATAATGAGAATCCACTCTTATCTAAATTTACATTAAATGCTGGTAATTAAAATCCTTCATGTTGTTAAAAGAATACTTACATTGCAGTGGATGGACTTACCTTTCTCATCAATCATGGCATCAATAAATTAGTTAGGCATCACAACATGTTGATTTCACTGATGAATCTCTTGCTAAGATACATTGAGTTATACCATTGAGATATCCCCATCTGCAACAATTCCCGTCTGCCCCATCTGGCAGTCTGTAGCTGCCTATACTTGAAATCAAAAACTGAAGTTGCAGGAAATCTGCAATAAAATATAAAATACTGAAAGCACTCAGCAAGTTAGGCAGCATCCAGAGAGAGAGAGAGCGAGAGAGAGAGAGAGAGAAAGAGAAAGAGAAAGAGAGGGAGAGACACGCAGAATTAACACATCAAGTCAAATACCCTCTGTCAGAATACTTCTGATGAACAGTCTTCCATCTGATATCAGATGTCCATCCACACCTCAGCCCATTTACAAGGTCTGGACTGCAACAGGGACTCAGGTAATGAACACTAATTAAAACCCCATCTGTGAAACACTTTGATAACCTCCAGGAGCTGGAGTTAAAGGTTTCTAATATTCAGGGCTATTAAAAGATACCAAAATTAAATAAAATATTAAAATATAAAAAATACAGCTTTTTTATTTAATCAACAAAAATAATGACAAATAATTAAAAATATTAAAACAACATAAGACCCCAAAGGATATTAATGGAGTCTCTGATCCTGCACCTTTGGATGCAATCTCTTCAATGTTATTTTGAGTAATTAAAAATTCCGCTCAAACCTGAATTTTGTGATAACGTTTCTAACATTGATAGTTAGCACAATTTTCCTGCCATTTATATATAACTGGAGGTCAGGTGATTAAAAATTCTTAGCATCAAAGAAGTTTCTTATCTAAGAAGAATCTAAATCTTAGCTCCAGTGATAGACACAAAATGCTGGAGTAACTCAACGGGTCAATCGGCATCTCTGGAGAAAATGAATGGTTGACGTTTTGGATCGGAACCCTTCTTCAGACCAGAACCAAAATATCTGCTATTCCTTTTCTCCAGAGATGCTGCCTGACCCGCTGAGTTACTCCAGCATTTTGTGTCTATTCTAAACATTTATCTTTGGTATAAAACATTTAAGACTTTCACAATCACGGCAGCTACTCCAACATCTACCATTTTTGAAAACCTATTGCTCTGGTTCAGCATCACAGAATCTTTTGCTCCAGAAAACATTCAGTTCAAATGATGCATATACCTCTATCAGCTTTGTAGTCTACTTGACTATTTCACTTCCATCTTAAATGCTTTTATTGACTCAGTTTCAATGATATACCAGTTGCAGTGCATGATGCCAAATATTTTTCAGTAAAAACATTTTTCTAAGCTCTCTCTTATACTAATGTCATACTTGGTCATACTAATTCAACATTTTTGTTTCTGATACAGCCTATCTTGTCAGCTAACGCTGACATTTATGCAGATTTTCATATTTCAGATTTTATTTTAGTGACTACAATGAGGGCATTATAATTGTTCTGTTCGTGAAATCAATCAGCTAGCAACTTCTGTTCTCTACCCATATTCAGTTAGATATGGATATTCTTTCTTTCTTCACAAGCTTTCTAAAACCAGTTCCTGACAGAGATTTGGTGCAGAACCTCACAAAAGGTATGATGCTACTATTAGTGCCATTTAATTGTCCACAAATCATGACAGGAAGCATCATGGCTGCTGTATTCAAGAATGTGTGAATTTCTAGCAAGAATTAGAATCACGCAGTCATATAGTCATACAGCACGGAAATAAGCCCTTCAGCCCAGCTTGCCATGCTGACCAAGATGACCCATCTACGCTCGTCTTACCTTTCCAATCCATGTACTTGTCCAAATGTCTTTCAAATGTTACTCTAGTACCCGCTTCAACTACTTCCTCTGGCAGCTCCTCCCATTTTATACCCATCGCACACTATTATTATGAAATAATCTCTCTGGCAGTAAACTGTAATAATAAAAGCTTTGAATTTTAGTTCTTTAGAATTTGATTATTGTCAAAGTTTGTATTTAGAGAATAAAGCTTAATTTGACCCCAAGAGATACAAAGAACTGCAAATGTTAATTTACAAAAAAGACATAAATGTGGGTGAGGAAGCTTTCTGCTCATCACAATCAGTCTGAGGAAGTGTCTAGAGCCAAAAAGTCTCCCATCCATGTTCTCCAGAGATGCTGCCTGGCCCGTTGAGTTACTCCAGCACTTTGTGTATTAATTAGACCCAATCTCTTTTATCCCTCTTAATCAATCCTTGTTTTTCTTTCTTTATTGTGCTCTCTAAACACGAATCTGTATTGGATTTTATGTTTGGGATTAGCGATAAATACGTAAGAATCCTAGCTTGTGGAGACAGACAGTAACATTTAGCTGACACATTTCACAGATGCACTGCAGAGGGCACTATGAGACAGGAATCCCCCGTCGGAAACTATCCAAAACGCCAGGAAGATCTTTGGCAATTTTCAAGTCCGATGTTTTGGCAGGCAAACTCTCTGCAGTTTCCGCTAAGATGATAATAACATGGTATTATACATTGAATGTCGACAATACGTATGATTGGACTTCAATGCTGCCAGACTAGGAGATTGCCCGCACTATTGGTTGTCATTCCTATTAATACCCCAACACATTTTAATTAGGTTTTTAAAAGATTGTGCACAGTATAATAATAAATTTTCCAGTTAGGGCGGTAACGTCAAAAGGAGCGCAGGGAAGTGGAGGTTAATCAGTTTTCGATGTCCAGATCTAGAACCGCGGTGAATGACAGCTGGTGAAGCAGCTGCCACGCTGTCAGAATTACAACATGCCAGATAGCCGATTATAGTTTTAATGCATTTTCACAGACTGCACAATATAATGCTTCTACGCTACCTCGTCAACACACTTTTTAATTAAACGACGCCTTCTCTAAGCTATTTCAGATACTAATGCAATATTAACACATTAGACTACAGATGGTACAATCCAGAGCAAAGATCAAACTGCTGGAGGGTCAGACAGAATCTGTGGACGTGAGGAGGTCGACACCTTGTGTACGGAGACTCTCCTTGTGGGGGGGATTCAGCCAGTTACAAAAGGTGTGAGGAAGGGGGAGGCAATAGGTGACAGGTGAAACCTGGTGAGAAGAGGGATGACGGACAGGTGGAGTTGAGGAAACAGTGGTCGGTAGGTGACAGATCGAAGCAGATAAGGAGAGAGAATAAAGGGGCAAAAAAGATCGCGGTAGGGGAACGGGGGGATAGAGGCAGATCGGCGAGAAGTGAAAACAAGTGGCTGCTGCTGCTGCTGGAATCTGACAATTAAGGAAGGTGATAGTGGAAGTCGCTCATGGAAGGGAAGGGAAGGGTGGGTGATTGGGTGGGGTGGGGATGTTGGGAGAACACGGATGGATCGGAATGAAAAATCACAGAGGATATGGGTAACCTGAAACATGAAGGTGTAATGTTCATGCCATTGAGGTCCAGACTATCCAGGGAGAGTGTGAGCTGATGTTCTTCGAGTTTGCGTTTAGTCGCAACTTTTTTAATTAAATATCAACGATTTTTTCCTCCCCGTGCAATGTGGATTTGGCCACCGAACATTCCTTACCTTGGTCGACTCTGCTGAATAAAGACGTGCAACAGCTACTGTAACGGCAAAACAAAACCCATCATTATTAGAAATGGACATTAAGAAATTATACAAAATATGTTCACGGTTTTTGAGCAAATTTCAAAACAATCCAATTCCAAGACATTATTACAAAGGATACATACTAACTCATCACTATGGCAAACACGGTAGAACATTTAAATAGCTAATTCACAATTCGTCAAGTCTTAAGAAATACGAATAGCAGAATTAGACGCGAACGCTTGCACGCCAGAACCGTCCGATAGTTTGTCGCGCAACCTATATACACTGAAACATTCTGCCTGCACAGCAAGTCCAGTCCTTATTTGGTAGTTGGAAAGTGTGACGAACAGCTCTGGTTCTCAGATTAATTCTTGTTTTCTCCTATCAGGATAAAATTAGAGTAGCAGTGTCAATAGTTCCGCTGTCATCACATGTCAAAAACAGAAGCGGCAGAGCGAACGCGTGCTAATTTTAAAACTGCACCTGTACCGGAATGAATGAATTTGCTAAAATAAAATCATAAGGCACAAATAAAATACATCAAATTTATCTCCCCAATATATTAGTTTATAATAATTACTATAACTCTCATTTTCAACGCGCGAAGTTTATTGTTTCAATGGAAATGTGAGACTTGATTTCTGTCCTTAAATGTCACAGAAATCATCGTATTTCCTGAGCACCAAAAACATATATTGGCGAAAACAAATTGTACGCTACCAGCGCCATCTCATCGAGTTTGTGTGTGGACATGGGGAAATTACGGTTTACATAAGGCGACATTGGTATTAGTTCAACCTTGTTAAAATAAGAAAATGACAGAAACGTGGAGTACGTCTCAACTTTTAGAAATAATAGGCGGTTACAGATCTTGGAAATAAAGGAATACATTAATTCTACGCCCAGTGATTACAGAAATGGAGAACAAGTTATATGTTTTAACCCAATGCACTCTACCACACTCAACCGTAGAATCTGGCCTGTAAACTGTGAACTATCTATCACCCAACATAATGCACACGGGAGCGGCGTGTCCGAAGAAGGGTCTCGACCCGAAACGTCACCCATTCCTTCTCTCCTGAGATGCTGCCTGACCCGCTGAGTTACTCCAGTATTTTGTGATACCTAATGCACACGGGAAATCACTTTGCATTGATATGAAAATTATATGGTCACAATAAAGTGAAAATGTTTGTTCGTCCAATATTTAATGCTAAATAGAAGGAGTCCACACACGCAAGAATACGCAGAAGGAAATAGAAGCAGGAGGAGACCGTTCAGACCTTCAAGTCTGCACTGCATGGATGATGACTGATGACTGAATGCCTCAGGCCTGACGCATCTCGTCAGCCAATTCAACATATCCCTCCTTTCCCCAATGTATCCACATACTCTGTCAATACTGACCATGATCAAGCCTTCACAATCTGGGGCAGAGAATTTTTGAGATACACTATCCACTGCAGGTGAAAGTCCTATGCACGTTAGTTTTAAATAAGCGCCCTTTTATCTTGCAACTGTGACCCTCTACTGATGGATGCATTTCAACATCTACTTTGTCACGTTCCATCATGATTTTAAATGGGATCAGCCCTCATTCCACTAAACTCCAAAGAATATGCATCTAATGTTTTTGGCCATTTGTGATAGAATAACCCTCTCATCCCAGGAATTTGTTTAGTGAATCTTTTTTGGACTACCTCCGATGTTATAATTCCTACTTAAATAGGAGGACTGGAATTGTACACAAAGTCCTTCAGCTGCAACCCCACTGAAACTTTATACAATTGTAACAATATTTTCTGGTGTTGAACTACATCCCCTTTGCAATGCACAAGAACAGTTTGGTCCTTCTGTACTTCACTTATTGCAGTCCATCTTCATTTAGCTAATTGTTACTCTTTTGGTTCTCCTTGCCAAGTTCATAATGTCACACTTTCCCATTTTAAACTCCATACCCT
The DNA here is from genome assembly GCF_053455715.1 of Rhinoraja longicauda. Taxonomy (NCBI): domain Eukaryota; kingdom Metazoa; phylum Chordata; class Chondrichthyes; order Rajiformes; family Arhynchobatidae; genus Rhinoraja; species Rhinoraja longicauda. Next base: position 46,604,355 of record NC_135958.1, read on the forward strand.
AAGTTTTTGCCCACTCACTCAACTCACTCACTCTCTGTCTACTATGTGATAACCAGTCGTCAATCCATGTTGACAAATTTAATCCAAGAACCCTGATCCAAGAGCCCTGATTATTTGTAGTAACCTTTTATATAGTACATGAACAAATGCCTCTGATTATGCACTATAATCTATAAATTCACTTCCATATACCCACGCTGCTTGTTATATTCTTGAAGTGCTCTAATAAAATTGTCAAACATAATTTCCTTTTTATAAGACCACGAGACCAAGTGGACCCGTTGGGCCCAAACCTCTCCTGCATTGGTGCAGCACCCTCCTCTTCCCCCCTCCCCCCCTCCCCATCCCCTTTCCTGCCTCCCTCCCTCCCTCCCTCCCTCCCTCCTCCCCTCCCCCCACTCCATCCCATCAACCCCCCTTATCCTCCCTCCTCCCCCTCCCCCCCTCACTCCATCCCCCCTCTCTACCCGTCCCTCCCTAGGAGATAGATTTAAACTTTAAAATGTGAATAACTTTAAAAATATAATGCCGATTTCAATGAAACTTCTTCCATTAGCACCAAAGGGACGACGGTGAGTAAGGTGGGCCTAAAATTGTCGCGCTATCGTGTAACGTTAGCGCGACAGTTGAGGAACAAACAAACAAGGGTTTTAGTATATAGATGTGTGATTTCATTTAGCTCTACTAAATGACTATTTTCTCTTTGATTCTTGACTCCAGCATCTTCCCAGAGACAGACATTAAGCTAACTAGCCTGTAGTTTCCCACATTTTGTCTCCATCCTTTCTTGATCAAGCATTGGCACATTCACAGTTTTCCAATCAACTGATATCTTTCCAGAACTCTCTGAGAGCTCCCACAGTCCTTGAAAGTGATAGGCAATGGTCAATGGTACTTTATTGCCACATGTACCGAGGTACTGTGAAACTATTTATAATTAGTTCAGTAAAAGTATTACTATATATAAACACAATCTTAGATTCAATAGCAATAGTACTTTGAGACAGTATACAAGAGTTGTCAGTTTTTTGTACCATTTTTAAGTCCAAGCTGTTATGGTGTAGAGTTCTTAACCTGGCCATAAAGGCAGTATTGCAGAGTTGGCCAGGCCAAGTGAAGCAGTTGGTGTCCTCCACTGCTGCTCCACTGCTCTGTGCCGCTGCAGGTCGCATCTGGTCCATGCGTTCAGTCTCTTGGAGCAGCTCCCAATACAGTCAAGTCCCAGGCTGCTGCAGGGCCTACAGTGGCCCACTCCACCATCACCTCGACCCAGATCCACACATCGACCCACGAACCGTTGTCTCTTGCCTCACCTGGCCAGCGTTCGATCTTTGTGCCCCAGGGGTGCCTCCTGCAGCTGTCCTTGTAGTATCCGAGAGCTTTGATGGTACAGGAGGTAAGCCCCCATTTACATTTCTGACCCTTTGTTTTCTTGCCGCTGCCATCATGAATCTCTTTACCCTCCTCTCCGGCCCTCAGGGAGGAGCAGACCAGGGCTCGTGGCTTGCCTCTTGCGGATGGGTTTCTCAGATATGCAATGGGTGAGCCAGGCCTGCTACCAGGAGAAAGGTGTGGCAATAGACAATGGAAGGATATGGATGTAGGAATGAACTGCAGATGCTGGTTTAAACTGAAGATAGACACAAAATGCTAGAGTAACTCAGCGGGACAGGCAGCATCTCTGGATAGAAGGAATGGGTGACGTTTCGGGTCAAAACACCTTTCTTAGTACAGGCAGAGGAGATTAGTTTAACTTGGCATCATGTTCAGCACAGACATTGTGATACATAGAAACATAGAAAATAGGTGCAGGAGGAGGCCATTTGGCCCTTCGAGCCAGCACCGCCATTCATTGCGATCATGGCTGATCATCTAAATTTATAATCAGTAACCTGTGCCTGCCTTCTCCCCATATCCCTTGACTCCACTAGCCACTAGAGCTCTATCTAACTCTCTCTTAAATTCATCCAGTGAATTGGCCTCCACTGCCTTCTGTGGCAGAGAATTCCACAAATTCACAACTCTCTGGGTGAAAAAGTTTCTTCTCACTCTTAAATGCCCCCCCCTTTATTCTTAGACTGTGTCCCCTGGTTCTGGACGCCCCCAATATTGGGAACATTCTTGCTGCATCGAGCTTGTCTAGTCCTTTTATAATTTTATACATCTCTATAAGATCCCTTCTCATCCTTCTAAACTCAGTGAATCCAAGCCTAGTATCTCCAATCTTTCCTCATATGACAGTCCCTCCATTCCAGGGATTAACCCCGTGAACCTATGCTGCACTGCTTCAATAGCAAGGACATCCTTCCTCAAATTAGGAGACCAGAATTGCACACAATATGTCTCACCAGGGCCCTATACAACTGCAGAAGGACTTATTTGGCCCTGTACTCAAATCCTCTCGTTATGAAGGCCAACATGCCATTAATTTTCTTCACTCTCTGCTGTACCTGCACGCTTACTTTCAGTGACTGGTGTACAAGGACACCAAGGTCTCGTTGCACTTCTCCTTTACTTAATTTGACATGTTCATGTGTTGTACTGTTCTGTTCTATAACTCAATGAGTTTTAAGCAACTTCAACTGGTGTTTCTATTGCCACTGCAGCAACTTTCTTCAAGGATTTCAGGTTTCGGTGACTTGTCTGCCTTTAGCTTCATTACATTTTTCCAAGATACTATCTCCCACGGTAGGGATTGCTGTAGATTGTCCCTCCTTTTTGAAACTAAGGACATGTGTTATTTTTGGGACATGTGGAGCCATGCAAAATATAAGCTTAAACAATCTGCCCTTTCCTTGTTTCCTTTTGTTAATTCCGCAGTCTGACCTTGTAGAAGCCCCACATTCACCTTAGCCACCCCTTTCCACCATTTGTTCATTGAAAGCTCTTGCCATTTTTTTCAGTATTACTTGCCAGTTTACTTTCATAATCAATTCTATCCTTCCTTATGTGTTTTGAGCCCACCATTATTAGTTACTGAAACATTCCCAGTCTTCTGGTCTACCACAAGCCTTTCTACATTTCTACATTTATTTTGTATTTCATATTTTCTTTGTCTTCCTTTACAAACTACAAATGATTCATCTTTCTCATGGAGTCCCTCTTTCTGATTGGGATAAGTTTCTACTGAGTATTGTGAGGTAACTGCAGAGTGGTGCAGCTGGTAAAGCTGCTGCCTCACATCGTCAGAGAGCCAGGTACGATTCTGACCTTGGGTGCTGTCTTGTGGAGTTTGCACATTCTCCTCGTGAACACGTGGCTGTCCTCCAGGTGCTCTGGTTTCCTCCCACATCCCAAAGATATTGGCGTTGTAGGCTAAATGCCTTTTGTAAAATTGTTCCTAATGTATAGGGAATGGATGAGAAAGTGGGATAACATAGAACTAGTCTGAGTGATAGACGCAAAGTGCCTGAGTAACTCAGCAGGTCAGGTAGCATCTCTGGAGAAAAAACATGGATGACGTTTCACCTATGTCTCCATCCTTTTTCTCCAGAGATGCTGTCTGACCCGTTGAGTGACTCCAGCACTTTGTGTCTATCTTCAGTACACACTAGCATCTGCATTTCCTTTCTACATACTAATCTTGAGTGGGTGATCGATAGTCGGCATGGACCTGGTGGTTTGAAGGGTCTATTTCCATGCTGTATCTCTCAACTAAACATACGGCTTATCTACTGACCTTTCCACTCACCTGCTTTCCCAGTCCAGGCTGTACTAATCTTCTTGCATTCCTTTGAAATTGCCTTTACTCAAGTTAAGAATACTGCTTTCAAACTGAGGCGATTGCACCCAAACTATGTCTACAATTCCACCATGTTATGTTCAATACTCTCCACCATTTCTTATTGGTCCTACCTCACTAAAGATGACCAAATCTAAAAAAAAACTGTTCCCAGGTAGATCCCATAATATATCACTCTAAGAAACCATTCCTGATGCATTCCACAAATTCCTTTTCCATGGTACTATTGCTACTTGATCTGTCTAATCAAAATGTAAATTAATTTCACTCATGCTAATTGCAATTCCTTCTTACCTGCTTTTGATATTTCCCATTTATGTTTGCCTGTCCATGAGTCAACATTTTGGGCGCCTTTACTTCACTCTCAATTGTTTTTTCCTTCTTGCTAAACCTAATTTCCACCCGAGTTATTCCACATGACAATCCATTCCATCCATGTCACTATTATCAGTGCACTGATGCCTTTCTTGATTTACAACATTAACCAATCTCCTTTTGCTTTTTTGTCTTTTCTTTAGGAAAATTGAAAATATTGGAATATAGATCTTAGTCAAATTTCTTTAATAACTAATAATCAAAATCATTTATTTCTATTAGTGCCATAAACTAATCTATCATGTTAGACGTGGTGGAAGAATATGGATTTGCTACTAAGCTTTGATTTTTATAATTTTTAGTTATACATGAGTTCAAATTTTTGTTGAAACTTTTGCTTATCTTTCCTGCCCTTTCCTATCATGATTTGATTTTCATTTGCCCTTTCACTACCATGTGCTCTGTACTATTTTTTATTTATTAAATTCCATCATAGGTATCTATAAATAGGAATATGGTTCAAAATGTTCACAAGCGAACAATTTATGAAACATGAGGCCAAATTGCAGATGGAAAAAATAAATTTAAACATACTGACAGATGCGTAATTTCAATGTGTCCTTTTATTTTAAATGTAACTAGAAAAATAAATAAAATACACTTCTGTGGAAAAAATTGTAATAACATCAACAACATTTGACCTAAATCTCCAAAGAATAGATCATTTAAAAGCTATTCTTGATTTCACAATCTCACACATCAGCCAAGGCTGGAGTGGGCCAGTGATGGTGACTGACATCAAACTGTGTAAATATTTGCACAAAATAAATAATTAAGAACATAAAAATGAAGTATTTAGTGAATCCAACAGCAACTTCACTACAATAGAGAAGTGTGTTTAATTGTGATATGCACTGGGACTGGAACAATGAAATGCTTACTGGCTGAAGTTTAACATGCACATTAAATGCAACAACACAACAAATGTACAATAAATTATCAGTTATACTAGGTAAACCATACGATTATTATGAAAGTCAAAGTACATAAAGCAGCCTTAGTAATACAGATTCCATAATAGTTTTTTGCAGAAAATGCTGTGGAGGACAGTGAAATAAACAAAATCCGTGCATGAAATCAATACCAGTCACTTATTGCAGTGTGGTCACCCAGTCTGGTTTAAAGGAATTATCCAAACATCCCCACTTGGCCTGGCTACAACTTTACCACCATATCCAACCAGCAAGAAATTGCATTCATCTTATTGTACTGATTATGGCACAATGGAAGAACTGGCATTAAAAATCCATCTAATGCGTGATGATCTTTCATGTTATTGCACATGGCTTTCCAAAATGACAGAAATATTGTGCATGTGCTATTTAAATTTAAATATTATATTACTTAGTTACTGGATATCACCAGGTCAATGCGGAGTTATATTTCAGTCATAAATGTAAATATGAGCTGCTAATCTTTCCACTGATCCTAAAATTTGCATCATCTGCATTTTTGAGACATGTGTAACATCATCCTCCAAGGAATATTTTTAGATTTTGAACTGTAGGCTTTTCATTTAGAAACATGTGTTAGCACTTGTATAAAGTTATAGACCAATGAACAAAATTGTTCTCAGTAGCTCGGTTTATAGTGTCTGTGTCTCTAATTCAAATAATTGGTTGATCAAGTTCCAATCACTATATTTTATCTTTTTTAATTAAAACTTAGAGCTGTTGTCAGTAGTCATTTTAACAGAGTTGAGCATTAATGAGAGATCAATTATTCGATATTTACTCAGGGAACAATCCTTACTGCAAGCAAGGTCCCAGAGGATTAGAGAGTAGGCAATGTTTCTTTGCTTAAGAAGGAAAATAGGGATAATCCTGGAAATTATAGGCCATTGTGAGATAAGGAAGGTATTTGAGAGGATTCTTAGGGATAGGGTATATTTGTATTTGGAAGAGAATGGGATAATTAATGACAGTCAGTATGGCTTTATGCAGCCAGGTTTTTTTTGAGGAGGTGACATAGACGATTGATGAGGCTGGGGCAGTGAATGTTGTCCACATCCTTAATTGCAGGCTGATCTAGAAGGCTAAGGTGGATGGGATCCATGGTAATTTGGTAGTTTGTATTCAGAACTGGCTTACCCATAGAAGACAGTGTTGTGGTGGAAAGGTATCCATCTGGCTGGAGGAATCTGACCAGTGGTGTTTCACAGGGACTTATGCTGGGACCTCTGCTGTTTGTGATATATAGGAATGAATTGGACATGAATGTAGATGAAAAAATATGATGAAAGAATGGGTCGACTGGGCTTGTATTCACTGGAATTTAGAAGGATGAGAGTGGATCTTATAGAAACATATAAAATTATTAAGGGATTTGACACGCCAGATGCAGGAAAAATGTTCCCGATGTTGGGGGAGTCCAGAACCAGGGGTCATAGTGTAAGAATAAAGGGTAGGCCATTTAGTACTGAGATGAGGAAAAACTTTTTCACACAGAGAGTTGTGAATTTGTGGAATTCTCTGCCTCAGAAGGCAGTGGAGGCCGATTCACTGGAAGCATTCAAAAGAGTTAGATAGAGTTCTTAGGGCTAGCAGAATCAAGGGATCTGGGGAGAAGGCAGGAACAGGGATACTGATTGAGGATGATCAGCCATGATTACATTGAATGGCAGTGCTGGCTCGAAGGGCTGAATGGCCTACTCCTGTACCTATTGTCTATGTGTCTATCTCTATGTATCTATGTAGATAGGTTTGCATATGACACAAAAATGGTAAAGTTCCTTACAATTAAGAAATCTGACAAAGGATAAAGAAGGATATAGATCAGTCACAGATATGGATGGAGAAATGGCAGATGGCAGATCGAATGCAGACAGGGAGGTATTGCACTTTGAGTGCTCAAATGTAAAGGGAAAGTATACATGTAATGGCATGACCCATAATAACAGTAATGTATAGAGGGATCTTGGCATTCTAGCCCATAGCTCCTAGTAAGTAGAAACACTAGTAGATAGAGTAGATAGATATATAAAGAAGATTGGTGCATTGCGCATGTTGTGCTTTTGTTTAAAAAAGGTTCTAAAAGTAAACCTAGCAATTATAGACCTGTTAGTTTGACGTCTGTGGTGGGAAAATTAATGGAAAAGTTACTTAGGGACAATATATATGATCATATGGATAAACAAGGCCTAATTAGAAACAGTCAACATGGATTTGTGCCTGGAAGGTCATGTTTGACTAATCTTCTTGAATTTTTTGAAGAGGTTACCAGGGAAATTGATAAGGGCAAGGCTGTGGATGTTGTCTATATGGACTTCAGTAAGGCATTTGACAAGGTTCCACATGGAAGGTTGATTAAGAAGGTTAAATCGTTGGGTATTAATAGTGAGGTTGCAAGATGGATTCAACAATGGCTGAATGGGAGATACCAGAGGGTAATGGTTGACAACTGTATGTCAGGTTGGAGGCCAGTGTCTAGTGGAGTACCCCAAGGATCTGTGTTGGGTCCACTGTTGTTTGTCATTTACATTAATGATCTGGATGATTGTGTGGCAAATTGGATTAGTAAATATGCAGATGATACTAAGATAGGTGGTGTAGTTAATAATGAAGTAGATTTTCAAAGTCTACAGAGAGACTTGGGCCTTTTGGAAGGGTGGGCTGAAAGATGGCAGATGGAGTTTAATGCTGATAAGTGTGAGGTGCTGCAATCAAAATAGGACGTACAGGGTAAATGGTAGGGAATTGAGGAATGCAGTGGAACAGAGGGATCTGGGAATAACTGTGCATTGTTCCCTGAAGGTGGAATCTCATGTGGATAGGGTGGTGAAGAAGGCGTTTGGTATGCTTGCCTTTATAAATCAGAGCATCGAATATAGAAGTTGGGATGTAATGTTAAAATTGTACAGGGCATTGGTGAGGCCGAATCTGGAGTATGGTGTGCAGTTCTGGTCGCCAAATTATAGGAAGGATGTCGACGAAATGGAGAGGGTACAGAGGAGATTTACTAGAATGTTGCCAGGGTTTCAGCACTTAAGCTACAGAGAGAGGTTGAACAGGTTGGGTCTTTATTCTTTGGAGCGTAGAAGGTTGAGGGGGGACTTGATAGAGGTTTTTAAAATTTTAAGAGGGACGGACAGAGTTGACGTGGGTAGGCTTTTCCCCTTGAGAGTGGGGAAGATTCCAACAAGGGGACATAACTTCAGAATTGAGGGACAAAAGTTTAGGGGTAACATGAGGGGTAACTTCTTTACTCAGAGGGTGGTGGCTGTATGGAATGAGCTTCCGGTGGAAGTGGTGGAGGCAGGCTCGATTTTATTATTTAAGAGTAAATTGGATAGGTATATGGATGGGAGGGGATTGGAGGGTTATGGTCTGAGAGCAGGTAGATGAGACTAGGTCAGAGAAAGTGGTCGGCGTGGACTGGTAGGGCCGAACGGGCCTGTTTCCGTGCTGTAATTGTTATATGGTTATATAGTTATAAATATCAGTGGATATTTTTAAGGCAGAGATAGATAGATTCTTGATTAGTACAGGTGTCAGAAGTTATGGGAAGAAGGCAGGAGAATGGGGTTAGGAAGGAGAGATAGATCAGCCATGATTCAATGACGGAGTAGACTTGATGGGCCGAATGGCCTAATTCTACTCCTATTCCTTATAACCTTATGAGTTGTAAACAAGGTGTATGGCATTGAATATGAGTCATGAAGTCATATTGCAGCTTTATAAAACTTTGGTTAGGCCGCATTTGGAGTAATGTGTATACTGCAGTTCTAGTTGCAGTATAGGAAGGAGGTGGAGCCTTTAGAGAGATTGTAGAAGAGATTTACCAGGATGGTGTCTGGATTGGAGGGTACTAGCTTTACGAAGTGAGTGGATGAACTTTGAGTGTTTTCCCTGGAGTGCCAGAGGCTGGTGGGAGTCCTGATAGAAGTTTATATAATTATGAGACACCTAGATAGGTTAGGCAGTCAGAATCTTTCTCCCAAGATAGAAATATCGAACACTAGATGTGTTCGATATAGTTCCAAGGTGAGGGAAAGAAAGTTTAAAGGAGATGTGAGCTGTATTTTTTTACACAGAGAGTTGTGGATGCCTGGAACATGTTGCCAGAGGTGGCGAAGGAGGCAAATATGATGCTTTTAGATAAGCATATGTGCAGGTGACACAATGACACAACTCAACAGACAATAGACAATAGACAATAGGTGCGGGAGTAGGCCATTCGGCCCTTCGAGCCAGCATCACCATTCAATGTGATCATGGCTGATCATTCTCAATCAGTACCCCGTTCCTGCCTTCTCCCCATACCCCCTGACTCTGCTATCCTTAAGAGCTCTATCTAGCTCTCTCTTGAATGCATTCAGAGAACTGGCCTCCACTGCATTCTGAGGCAGAGAATCCCACAGATTTACAACTCTCTGACTGAAAAGGTTTTTCCTCATCTCCGTTCTAAATGGCCTACCCCTTATTGTTAAACTGTGGCTGCTGGTTCTGGACTCCCCCAACATTGGGAATATGTTTCCTGCCTCTAATGTGTCCAACCCCTTAATAATCATATGTTTCGATAAGATCCCCTCTCATCCTTCTAAATTCCAGTGTATACAAGCCTAGTCGCTCCAGTCTTTCAACATATGACAGTCCCGCCATTCCGGGAATTAACCTAGTAAACCTACGCTGCACGCCCTCAATAGCAAGAATATCTTTCCTCAAATTTGGAGACCAAAACTGCACACAGCACTCCAGGTGCGGTCTCACTAGGGCCCTGTACAACTGCAGAAGGACCTCTTTGCTCCTATAGTCAACTCCTCTTGTTATGAAGGCCAAAATTCCATTGGTTTTCTTTACTGCCTGCTGTACCTGCATGCTTCCTTTCAGTGACTGATGCACTAGGACACCCAGATCTCGTTGTACGTCCCCTTTTCCTAACTTGACACCATTCAGATAATAATCTGCCTTCCTATTCTTACCACCAAAGTGGATAACCTCACACGTATCCACATTAAACTGCATCTGCCATGCTCACACAACCTGTCCAAGTCACCCTGCAACCTTGTAGCATCTTCCTCACAGTTCACACTACCACCCAGCTTTGTATCATCTGCAAATTTGCTAATGGTACTTTTAATCCCTTCATCCAAGCTCATCTCCATAGACCTGGGTTTGATCCTGACCTAGGGTTCTATCAGTGTGGAGTTTGCACATTCTCCCTATGAGTTTCCTCCCTAGTGTAAATTGCTCTATGTAGTAGTGGATGCAAAAGTGTGATAACATAGTATGACTGTGAATATGTGATCGATGGTCAAAGTGGACTTGGTGGGCCGAAGGGCCTGTTTCCACAATATATCTAAAAATAAAAATATGCAGGGAATGGATGGAGGTTGCTCATGTGCAGGTAGAAGGGATTTATTTAATTTGGCATCTTGCTCTGCACAGACATCATAGGCCGAGGGTCCTGTTCCTGTTTTGCACTGCTCTATTGAGTATGCATGGAGTGTAAATACCTAAGGATCTGGCCAGGACTGAACTGGATGGTGTGAAAATAGAATGGGAAGCCAGATAGGACTAGATGGCAGGAAAGGTAAGTACTGACGAAGAACATGTGGTTGTGGTTATGAGTCTCGGCGTGAACAAGATGGAAGAACAGGAGAACTCTGCATACTAAGCCAAGACATTGCAGTTGACCAGTAACATCAAGACCCAAGAGATTGCAGTTGTTGGAATCTGAAGCAAAAAAAATCAAACTTCTGGAAGAACTCGCTTGATGGGAAATGGCCATTTGATGTCCATTTCACTCTCAGATTCTACCTGGATTACTGTATTTGTCCAGCATTGTGTTTTATGCACTGCATTTGTGCTTGGGTGTTCGAAAGGGTGACTGTGCATCAATCAGGAGACATTGCTTTATTGACAATTAATTATCCATGAATCTATTCAATTGATTAAATACGATCCTTAATATTTACCTATTGTGTAGTCATTATCTTGTAGAGGTGCAGCATGGAAACAGGTTCTTCAGCCCACACACACACCATAATTATCCATTTTCACCCTAATCCTAATTTAACCCTTTTCGTTCTCTTCATATTCCCATATTCATATTTTCATTCTCTTCATATTCCCATCACCAAAATGGTCTGCTTATGTTGTGATGGAGGGTTTAAATTAACTTGACAAAGGAATGGGACAGTAGGCAGATGCACAGTTGATGGGGTGGTGCACCCAAATACTGAAGGAAAATTAAGTCAGTTCAGTCGGCAGGACCCGTAACCATGGCCATTAAAGATAGAGGAGGAATGCAAGGCTAAATATATTTGTTTCAATGGAAGGAATCTGATTAGTAAAGTGGATGAATTGAGAGCATTGATCAGCAGATGGGAATAGAATATTGCTATTATAGGGACCTGGTTTAAGGAAAGGTAGGATTGGCACCTGAAGATTCCAAAGTATAGAATCCTCTACAGTAATGACGAGCATATTATAGGAGGCTCTTCAAAAGAGGTGATATCGGTTGAATTTAGGAAAAACAAGGGATGGACTACTTTGCTGGGAATATATTATAAAATTAACAAAAAGAGACAGAAGAGCAGATATGTAGACAAATCACAGAGATGTAGAAGATTTGAGTTTTAGCAACAGGAAATTTCTACTTCCCAGATATTTATGGGAATTATTGTTAAAGTGTCAACGAGGCTAGAATTTTTAAAGAACATCCAGGAGGACTTTTTGGTCCTCATTGATTGATCCATTAGAGAAGGGGCAGTACTGGACCAAATCTCAGGGAATGTAGCCAGGCAAATGGTTGAAGTGTCAGAGAGACAGCATTTCAAATTGACCATAATTTTATGCTTCAAGGAAGTCTGGAAAGGAATAAGATAGGAAAGGAATGATCCGTAACATAGGATCTTAAATTAGGGGAAATGTGACTTGAGTCTCATGACTAGAGCTGGCAAAAATAAACTGGCAGCAGTTACTTGCAGGTAGGTCTATAAGTGTGAACCACATAACTGTGAACTAGCATGAGATCAGGCCAATGTGTACACCTAAAGGTGAAAGAAAATGACAGCAATTCTAGGCAACCCTGGACGTCAAGAGCTTGATCAAAAAGCAAGTAAGCAACTGAAAACAAGGCAGACACTTCAGGTATAGAAAGGGGATACTTAAAAAAAGAGATCGGAAGGGCACAGAGAGGGCATGAAATATCACGAGCAGGCAAGATTAAGGATAATCCTAAAGCTATTTATAAGTATATGAAGGTCAAAGGAGTAACCAGGGAAAGAGTCAGGCTCATAGAGAAACAAGGTGGCAATCTATGTATGGACCCAGAGTACCTAGCTGAGATAATAAAAAGGAAGTCGTTTATAACAACGGTAGACATAAAATGCTGGAGTAACTCAGCGGGTCACGCAGCATTGCTGGAGAAAGTGGATAGGAGACTGAAGTTTGAAGAAGGGCCCTGACCCGAAATGTCACCTATCCATTTTCTCCAGAGATAATGCCTGACGTGCTGAGTTACTCCAGCATTTTGTGTCTACCTAGCCTAGGTACCAATTGAATGCAAACTGGATCCAGATGTGGCTGGGTGCTGGCAGGCAGGGGGTGATGTTACTGGGTTATTTTTGTGATCAGAAGTCTGTGACAAGTCATGTGCTACTAGGACGGTGTTGGGATGCTTATGGGTTATCATATACATGAAAAATTGTGATATGAATGTAGGAGAATGTAAAATAAATGATAAAAACGTTGGTGTTGTTAATAATGGAGAGATAGCCTTAGGCTATTGATCAGTTGATAAAATGAGCAGAACAATGGCAAAAGGAGTTTAACCCTGATAAGTACAGGTGATGAAAGAGCTATAATCACATATGCATCTTTACATGTGCTGTCACATTCAGGGATTCTTGTACCTGTATGCCAAGGTCCCTGTTCCCCAATCTTCCCTTACACCCTACCATTCATTATGGTATTCCTGGCCTATTAGTCCTTCAAAAGCACCTTAGCCAGGGAATAGAATTAAAAGCAGTGAGGTTATGATACAGCTTAAACTGTATGCCGTTCTGTCACCATGAATATTGCTTGGGTTAGGTTTTTTACTTATGAAGAGAAACAAAATTATTAGAGGAGGTTAAGGTGAGAAATTATTGAGGTATGCAGAAGTATGAGAGGTTTACTCAGGAGATTCATGAATAGAGGGAATGTACTCACCAATGCTCAGTTCACATTTTGTCAGGAAGTAGACAGACCTCAATCCAGCTTTAATCGAGGCCAGAATTCTTGATGGAAGTGTTTCAGGCTCAATAATTTTCAGATGCTTTCTCCTGTCATTGGTTTGAAGTGGATGTCTTCAACAATGGCTGCATAATGTTCAATTCCATTTGCACATTATATGCAAGTTGAGCAACCCTTGCCAGCATGCAGTGAGACCTGGAAAAATATAGGTGTGAGCTGATGAGTGAGGTGTAGCAATTGTGCTGCCCAAATTCCAGCTAATGGGTCCTCCAAAAAGACATCTTCCAACCACCTATCCTTGACATTGAGCAGCATTACGATTGATGAGATCCCAAGATGACACCCTGACAGGCATCACTCATTATTGATTGGCAAGATTTATAAATACTACTAGACGACCCGTGGACCCGTTGGGTTCCCGTTGGGACAGCGGTTGATGAAAAAAAAGACACACAATTTTAATATTATTGAGTGGTCAAACTTTAACGGAGAAAATTTGAGCATTTACCTCAGGAGTCATCATTCAACAAAGCAAGCATTCAATGACAACATGGAACACGGAAGTATTAGATCAAAATGGCGATGTTTATTTTATGGGGTATGTGTCCGAAGTACAGCCAAAACGGTACACGATAGTGCAACAATTTGAACAAAACTTGATACTGCACACCGCAGGCGAATGGTGGGTAAGATGCCCCTAAAATTGTTGCACCGTCGTGCACTGTTTTGGCTGTATTTGGGGAACATACATACACATATATATATATTATATATGTATATATATATACATACAAGATGAGATTTTTAGTAATATATACTAGACCAAGTGGACCCATTGGGCCAGATAATTCAAGTTATTTACCTTCAGTCCAAATAACACACGTAATACTGGACGAGCACATCAGATTTATTCCACAGTGGGGTTCTTCCCGTGAGGATCTCCAGACACAATACTAGTGTCTGAAAAGATCTCACCTGAGGAGAGGGGAAGAACAACTTTTCCACGATTGTTTACTTTTTCATACAGAAAAGAAAGAGGTGTGACAAAAAGAAATCAATGACCAATTACAATTCTAATACAATTCCCATGTTTACAGAGAAAACAAAATCATTAATACAGGTCACATGCTCAGAAACCAAACCATTAATATAAGTCACATGTTTTCGGGGAAACGCATCAATCTACCTAGAGTCGATTCAAAACTTTTCCTACTTTCACATGCACCCATATAAGGAGTTATTATTGAGAAATAAACTTTCTTTATCTCTTATACACGAGCAATCTCGCAGTTGCACGACCTTGCTTCTTAATTGTTTTAATGCACAGGGCTCACACTGTCAGACAAGGGAGTAATTTAAGAACAAGGAACCCCTATACTCCTCTGTCTACTTATCATTCATAAAGGGACAAACACATCCCAATCCCAATGATAACATTTCTGCCACAAGCATCCATCTTACTGCTTTCTACTGAAAATAAGCATCCATTTTATATTAGCTAAAACAACAACAAAAGAAACCATCTTCGACCATCTACAACAAAATATCAATATCTCTAATTAACTATATCAGCTAATAGCATAGATTCTCAGGCCCAAACCTCTCCTGCATTGGTGCAGCACCCTCCCCTCCCCCTCTCCCCTCTCCACCCCCTCCCTCCCTCCCTCCCTCCCTCCCTCCCTCCCTCCCTCCCTCCCTCCCTCCCTCCCTCCCTCCCTCCCTCCCTCCCTCCCTCCCTCCCTCCCTCCCTCCCTCCCTCCCTCCCTCCCTCCCTCCCTCCCTCCCTCCCTCCCTCCCTCCCCCTCCCTCCACTCCACATCCCTCCCCCCTCCCCCCGCCTCCCTTCCCCTCTCCCTCCACCCCACCGCCCTTCTCCTCCTTGCCCTCCCTCCCCTCCATCCCTCCCTCTCTCCCGAGGAGATAGATTTAAACTTTAAAATGTGAATAACTTTAAAAATATAACACCAATTTCAATGAAACTTCTTCCATTAGCACCAAACAAACAAACAAATGAGAGTTTTAGTATTAGATAGATAACAACAAGAGTAGGTCAGAAACAGTGGGGAGAGCTGCATCACTAACTCTCCAAAATCTCACCACACAAGATATAGCTACTTATTTACAGGGCTAAGTACAACACATCCTTCAAGCTTAATATCATGTACAACAGATTAGCTCATTGCATAGGTGCCAAATCCTCCTCTGCTCTTTAACATTCACTCCCTCAATCATCTTTGGACCTCAGCAAAAATGCATGAGAGTTATCACCCAACAATCAACAATGGCATCCTCAAATCAAAACCCCCCTCTAAAATAGAATGGCAAGGAACAAAGGCTCATGGAAATGCAACCTTCTACAAGATCCTCCACATCATTCATGAGCAGACTTAGGAAAGGCATTGCACATGCACCTCTTCAAATTTTCATCTACTGCATTTGGTGTTCTGATATGGCCTCCTTTAATGACCATTCTGACCATGTGTATATTCGGTAACAGTTTCGGCAAACACGTGTTCTTTCTGTTAAGGCTTGCTGGATCTCTCAGTTGCTAACCATTTCTGCTCCCCTTTACATTTCCGCGCTGTCCTTTCTTCCTTGGCCTTCTCCATTGCCAGACAGGCCGGATTAAGCTAGTGCCCGTGGCACATGTTATAAAGGGGCATTAAATACGGGACAACGTGACGTCACCGCCCATGCCCCACGTGACCTCACCTAGCCAGCGGCCACTTACTCCCACTCCACCAATGGTGGCCGCCCGGGCCGGGAGTCAGGTTGCCACGCAACCTATACTTGGGGCTCCCAGAAATCGCAACAAAATGCAGCAACAATCAACAAGGTCCCAAAATGCACGGTTCAAATGCACAGGCTTGGGCCAACTCAGTGCAAAATTCAACAGAAATGCCGCGAGGATTTCTGCAGAGTATGGGTGGTGACCGCAGTGCGAGCGAGTGCGGCCAGCGCCCGCTCCATACATACAATGGCGCTGGAGACACCAAGGGAAGCTCTCCCAGTGTCAACACCGCCGGCTGCACACCATGTTCCCATCGGGGCAGCCCACACCCCCCCCCCCGTTCCTCCCGATGGCCGGTGCCTCCCTCTCCCGTGAGCCAGGCTCGACCGCCCCAACCACAAACTCCACCGGCATTGTGTGCAGGTTTACCAAGGACGCTGCCCCAGTCTGCAAGCTCTGGGGAGGGGAAAGGAATCAGAAAACCCGGCGTCTTCCCGCCCACCCAACCAACCAGCCAACCAACCAACCAAACATGGCCTCCAAGATAGCAGAGTCCGGCTCGGTCCACCGGCTGCCACAAGGAACCAAACTGGACTGTCAATGGGGAACCCGCGACCAGCGCCAAAGAATGGCCCAGTCCCTGACCACTCCCCGTGGATTGGACGAATTCCCGCAGGTTCAAGCAATCCAAGTTGCAACTGCAACCCGCTGCGTGACCTGGAAGCACCGATTCAATGCCGCTCCCTCTGAGGGAGCAACATTAAATCCATGCCTCCGAGTCACACAGCGGGCCACAATCCACTCAAACTGCCCAAACCCACGGCAATTCATCCAATCCACGAAAATCAGTCAGAAACCGAGTCATTCCCCGACACCAATCGCAGGTTCAGCTCAATTCCCCATGGCAGCCGGCAAACCGAGCCAGACTCTGCTGTCCTGGAGAGAATGTTTGGTTGGTTGGTTGGTTGGGCAGGAAGCCGCTGGGCTCCCCGATTCCTTTCCCCTCCCCAGAACCCAAAGACTAAAGGGCCTGTCCCACTTCAGTGATTTTAAAGGCGACTGCCGGCAACTGTCAGAGTCATAGCAGATCGCCGAAAAACCGGCGACTTTTTCCCCCTACGACAATGTCTACGACAATGCCTACGACAAGCTACGACAACCTACCACCTAGTCGACTGCAAGCTACTGACAACCGGCGACCCAGTCATCGCGACCTAGGACGTCCACCTACGACAGCGACTACGACAAGCTACGACAACCGAAGTCAACCGACCTCCACCCTCGACAAGCTACGACCCTGTCAGGTCACAACTGATGACAACAGGGGTAGCCATTTCACGTAATTTTGGCGCCAAAGAGGTGTGGGTAGGGTCTCCGATCATTCAGCATCATGACTGCTAGGAGTCAACATATGATGGCATTGCTCTTACATCAAATGCAGGCCCTGCTGCTTGCAGCGGCAATCACGCTTAAAATTCTGCAAGACAGAAGGACAAGAGGAATGGGGAAGAAGAAGCCCAAGAAGAAGTCTGTGTGGTTGAAGCCCTTGTCCCTGAAGAGCCCCAATGCAGTGCAATGTCAAAATAAAGGAAAATAGTTCGCTTTTCAGTGCAGTGCAATGCTTGTGTTTGTGTTTGTTTTATTGATCAAAATAAATGAAATTAAAATATTTGAAAGGGCCGAATGGCCTCCTCCTGCTCCTATTTTCTATGTTTCGATGATTCTAAAGAGATGCCATGAGAAACTACTCTGAAATGCAATAACTTCAAACATCAATCTTTTGTCAAAATGTCCAAAGTTTACTTTATTCAAACAAACAAAATTTTTAGAAAGGTGGATAACCGTCGTCAGCACCGGTGACAACGTAAGTCACCTGGCAACAACCTGGCGACAACCTACGACAGCGTCCATGACAGGATACGACAAGCTACGATCATTGGCGTTAAGCCGGCAGTCGCCGAAAATTTTCGAGCAGGGAGAAAATTCCGCGGCGACCAGAAAAAAGCTACGGCTCTTTGGAGACTACTCCAGACCATGCCCGCGACACCCCGTGGCACACCGGCGACCGTGTGGTGACAACCTAGTCGCCTGTAGTCGCCTTAAAAATCGCCAAAGTGGGACAGGTCCTTAAGGCAGCCTCCACGGCAAACCTGCACACGATGCCGGTGGAGCCCGGGGTCGAAGCGGGCAAACCTGGCGAGCAAGAGAGGAAGGCGCCGGTCACCAGGGAGCCGAGCCACTCCAATGGGAACATGGTGTGCAGTCGGTGCCACCAACACCGAGAGAGCTACACAACACAGTGTCCCTGCCGATTTCAAGCATTTAAGGATGCCGATTTCAAGCATTTAGTGCCGGGCCCTCAAAAGCGTGGGGCTCGTAGCAAATCCGGCCCTGTTGCCAGAGTGAGGCCACTCCTGTTCTGCCTGAATAGCTTACAACACAACAGTTTGAAAATAAAATTCTCTAATATATATTCATACTCCTCTACCCTCTCTCTTTCATGTGCCCCCCATTTCTCCCACATCACACGTCACTCCTTTCCCCTCCTTCGTATGTTCATCTCACTTCCCTGACTTACCAATTTCCCTTTTATTCTTCCTCTTTCAACCCCCCTCCTCTTCTACTCACAACCCTTCCTCCGGAGTTTTACATTTCATTTCTCATCCTTATCCCTAATCAGCCCCTGACTATCCAGATGCATAAATATCTTATGCCTCAGAATTCTCTCTAGGAACCTGCCTGTCACAGATGTTAGACTCACTAGTGTACAATTCCCAGGCTTTTCCTTGCATCTCTTCAGAGGTCCAATATTAGCCACACTCCAGTCATCCGTCACCTCACCCATGCCTAATGATTATACACATATCTCAGCCAGAGCTCCTGCAATTTCTTCTCTAGCCTCCCAGTGTCCTCAGAGATATTTGATCAGGACTAGGAGATTTATCCACCTTCATATGCCTTAGGATGTCCAGTACCTCCTCAGCTGTAATACGGACTGTCCTCTGAACATCTCCATTAACTGCCCTAAGTTCCCCAGACTTCATGTCCTTCTCCACGGTAAAAGCAGAGGAGAAATATTCAATTAGGACCTTGCGCATCTCCTGGGACTCCATATAGAGGTGACTACTTTGGTTTCTGAGGGCCCCTATTTTCTCTCAAGTTATCCTGTCTAAATACCATCAAAGATGCCTGGTCCCTATTCCATATTTTAACCTGTGGGCCCATCCTCTCTTTATCCAAAGCTATTTTAAAAGTAACAGCACGGTGGTTGCAAGTCCCAACAGGCTTGCCTGCGGACACGTCAGTCACGTGCTCTTTCCTAAGAGTTTAACACTCCCTTGTTGGTCCCTCTACATATTGCCTGAGAAAACTTTCCTTCACACATTTGACAAATTCCACCCCATCTATCCCTTTGGCACCATGACAGTCCCTGTATATATTGCACCATTTAAAATTATCTGCTATGACAACCATATTTACCTTGCAGTTGCATGTAATTTACAGGCATATTCATACCTCTAATTCCCATTGACCTTTAGGGGTGTATGGTACACTCCCAACGTAATCATCCCCCTTTTATTTCTCAGCTCCATCCATATGAACCATCAGTAATGTAATCTTCGACTACTACTCTGACATTCTCCTTAATCAATAAAGCAAAATGCTCTTCTCTTTAGCCTTCCGTATATTGCCAAAAGCACCTGTACCCTGGAACATTTATCTGCCAGTCCAGTCCCTCTCAGCCAGGTTGCCATAATGACTACAACATCCCAATCGCACATACTTATCCCTGCCCTGAGTGCACCCCCGTGCCTCTTGTATTAAATTGAATGCAATTCAATTCAACAGTCGAAGAGTCATAGAGTGATACAGTGTGGAAACAGGCCCTTTGGCCCAACTCACCCCCACCGGCCAACAAACTCCCAGCTACCCTAGTCCCACTTGCCTGAGCTTAGTCCATAACCCTCCAAACCTGTCCTATCCATGTATTTCTTAAACTATTTCTTAAACGATGGGACAGTCGCAGTCTCAACTACCTCCTCTGGCAGCTTGTTTCATACACCCACCACCCTCTGTGTGCAAAAATTACCCCTTGGGTAAAGTCCTTCCTTGCTCTCTGCCTTGCTCCTCTCTATCCTGTCTACTGAACATTCTTTCATCGCCTTCCATACCAACTTCTAGCCTCTCACCTGCCTCAGTCCTGCATTGGATGCCATTGCCCTGCCAATCTAGTTTAAACCCAGTCAATTGTTAAAAGTTCTCCTCACAATCACATAGAGAGATGCCGAAATTGGGAGAACCAATTTGGGGGCAGAGGTAAGGACCTGCTTACACTTACAGAAATGGCCTATGTTTCAGCCAATCTTCAACAATTTCAAACTAATCCTGCTGATATCCTGTCACACTGGCAAGGCAGACCCTCCAGAGTCAGTGGCCCTGTCATATACACATAGAAGGAAATGCTCCAGGGAGTATTCAACATACTCAGCAATTTTTTCCGTATTGTATCTCCGCACTGCGGCCTAACATTGAGGAGTTGGCAGCCTTTGCTGTTGGAGACTGACTTTTGAGAGCTCCAACGTGGGTGCCTACGGGACTTTAAGAACGCAGAGCCCACGATCCCTTTTCCAGGGATCGACTTCGGAGCTCCAGCCGTGGGTTCCTGCAGACTTAACATCACAGAGCTCGCAGTCTCTGGTGAGACCGACTTCAGGAACTCCAAGCCACAGGAGCTTCAATCGCCCCGGTGTGGGAACTTCAATCGCCCCGACGCGGGGGCTTCAATCGCCCCGACGCGGGGGCTTCAATCGCCCCGACGTGGGGGCTTCAATCACCCCGACGTGGGGGCTTCAATCGCCCCGACGCGGGGGCTTCAATCTCCCCGACGTGGGAGCTTCAATCACCCCGACGTGGGGGCTTCAATCACCCCGACGCGGGGGCTTCAATCACCCCGACACGGGGGCTTCAATCACCCCGACGTGGGAGCTTCAATCACCCCGACGTGGGAGCTTCAATCACCCCGGTGTGGGAGCTTCAATCACCCCGACACGGGGGCTTCAATCGCCCCGACACGGGGGCTTCAATCGCCCCAACACGGGGGCTTCAATCACCCCGATGTGGGAGCTTCAATCACCCCGACACGGGGGCTTCAATCGCCCTGACACGGGGGCTTCGACCACCGGCTGCGAGGGCTTCGATCGCCCCAATGGATGGTTCAACTGCCCCGATCATGGGAAAATAAAGAGGAAGTAGATTGGACTGTTTTACCTTCCATCACAGTGAGGAATGTGGGGAATCCGCTGTTGTGGATGTTTATGTTAACATTTGTGTAGTTGTGTGTCTTGTTGCTTTTTCTTTCGTATTGGCTGTATGGTAATTTGCATATCACTGTATCGTAATTGGTACATGTGACAATAAAAGACCTTTGAAACCATTGTGGGTCCCAGGACATCAGACCATACATGACCAAGAAAACCTCCAGTTAATTCCCATCTCTACCTCACTACCTCACTCACAATTGGTATTTGTCTGCATTGAGCATCACTTGGAGAACATGGTGAAGAGAGCAGTGTTACACAACACACTTTGGATGAAAAACAGACTAGAAAAGTGATATATTTAAGGACCACTGTGGGGCTGGACCTGACACAAGTGATGAGGGAACAAGAACCAAGAAGGCTAACTTCATCTAGTCTTCTCTAAATGCCCACGATAGATGCATCCAGTTATGATTGAATTGGAAGTCATGCCCATTTCAATCTTCACAATGTTTCACCTTAAATTCTTAAACTTCCAGGGTCTGGTGGCCTCCCGCTTCTATTTTCTTGTGTTGCAAAGCTGTAAGATAGGACTGCATACTCAAAAGACAAAAAAAAAAGCAGCAGGCCACGAGACTCATTAAGCCTGCACTGCAGTTCAATATGATTATGGCTAATCTCTGCTGGCCTCAACTCATTTTCTGTGCCAGTTCCCCATTACTTGTAAAACAGAGGAAGCAACATTAGAACCCTACAAATGCACAGATAATAACACTGCTGCTCCACATCCAATTATGAAAATTGGTGAAATAAAATCCTCATCGAAGGAGAACAAACCATGATTGTTCTCAATGAAGATGGGGACCATCAATGAGGACTGAAGCATTTGGGAACATCTCCTGTGAATGATGATGACTGGATGATGCACCTTGACCTCCTTCTGGAATTCTTGCCATCATAGACACCAGTCTTCAGTAATCTTAATTCACTCCAAGTGATATAATGAAACACCTGAGTGCAATGAATGTAACCAATGCTCTAGCCACAACAATATCTCAACAGTAGTGCTAAATGTGTAAACTTCATAAATATCCGCACCTTCAGCTAAGTCATTCCAGTGCAGCTACAACACTGAGACCTCTTCAGCCATGTCCACAAGTACAAGTGATCCAATTTGCAGTTGCTCAATACTGCTTCACTAGTCCATGTGCAGAAGGATCTTGGGGTACAAGCCGAGAGTTCTCTGAATCTGGCAATACAAGTAGACAGAGTCGTAAAGAAGGTGAATGGTATGCTTGCCTTCACTGATTGGGTCATTAAGTATGAGTTAGGAAGTCACGTTGCAGCTGTATAGGATGTTGGTTAAGCTGCATTTGATGTTTTGGGTGCAGTTGTGGTCGCTCCATTACACTATGGATGTGGAGGCACTGGAGAGGGTACAGATGAGGTTTACTGGAATGCTGCCTGAATTGAAGGGCATTAGGTATAAGGAGAGGTCAGACAAACTTGGATTGTCTTCTCTGTAACATTGGAGCTTAAGGGGAGACGTGACAGAGGTATGGAAAATAATGAAAAACAAAAATAGGTAGACAGTCAGAACCTTTATCTTAGAGTGGAAATGTTGAGGTCTAGAGGGCATTGCTTTAAGGAGAAAGGGATAATATTTAAAGGAGATGTGCAGGGCACAGTTTTTTACACAGAGTGGTGGTTTTCTGGAATGGTCTGCCAGCGGTGACGGTAGAAACACTTAAGAGGCTTTTGCATAGGCACATGTATGTGCATGGAGTAGAAATGCACCGATCACATGCAGGCAGGGCAGGTTAGTTGGCACAGTTTTGCACAGACATTGTGGACCAAGGGGCCTGTTTCGAGCTGTAATATCCTCTGTTCTATATTCTTATCAATCATAAGCAAAATAATGAAGGATGTCATGATCTGTGCTTCCATTTACAAAGCTGTCTTATTAAATCTCACTGGATCCACTTTTACGGTATGATATTTTCAAAAATAATATGCATCTGACAAATGTAAAATTTATATTATAAATAAACTATGAAACATTATGTATTGATCTTTTATTCCCATACTTTTGTGATCTTTATTACCAGCAAGAAAATAAGCAGAATTGGGGAATGGGTATGTAAATTCTAAACACATCTGTCCCGGCCAAGATAGCAGACACTTATTTTAAAAGTTCTCTGATGGAAGCGTTAAAACATTGGACATATCATGTGTCAGTTTTACTTTTTTAACTTGTATGGACAAACGCGAATGATGAATAAATGAATGGTAAAGAATTCCAAAGCAAATTACTGACTGTGCGTCTCTAATTATAGCCTGATATTGGACGACCAGCTGATGCAGGTATACTATATATGGGAAATGAGCCCGCTGTGCTGACAAATAACAACAGTATATATAAGTTGCCAGAGAACACACACAGCTGCTGGTATCCAACCATCGGGGTAAGTTTCCAGCTAACTTCATCTATTTTTTCAGTAACACGTATCACATCAAGTTATGTAAAACGTTACTAAATAACAGGAAGAATAATCGAGAAAACTACCTCAATGAGTATAACCCAAATGATGTAAATGCATATTTAAATCACATGCAAAGAAGAAAATTAATGTACCTATTGTGTTTTGATTTTGTTAGAATTGGCGTAGAGGATATTATTTTACGAAGGATTGATAAAGGTAAGCAGACACGAGAGACTGCCGATATTGTAATCAGGAGCAACAAGCATTCTGAAGGGCTAACTCGGGGGGTCGGGCAGCTTTACTGTGGGAAGGGGTTGTGGGTGTTTCTGAACGTCGACAGTTCCTTTATTGCTCGACCCACTGATAAAGGTAATACGACAAACACAAGCAAGTGCTTCCTTCAGTTAAGCAGAAAGTCAATTAAAAAAAATTAATTTGCCTGTGAATGGTGTTTTGTAGAATGTGTTATTTTGCGTTCAAATCCATGAGGTTAAATTCAGTTATATGCTGAGCACTTCAATCATTCCGCTTGTTATTCGAAGCCGCTGCTCAGCTCCCCAATGAAGTGTATTGCACATCTACTTAATGATATATAAATACCACACACATTCCATGCAACACCACAATCCGGACTTCCCTTAATTCCAAATAAATTTCAACACATTTAATGTTTAATGTGATTGAAACATAATATACCTAAGGTCAGTTACTTATCATTCTGAACATGCCGAACAAATAAATATTGGATGAGAAAGATATGGTGATTCCGAAACGTTGATCTCATATTCTTCCTCTTAAAATAAAACTATAACCCGTCAATTTTGCAACGGTATGGAAGCCACAGGGAAAAAAATATGCGTGTCATATTTGAGAAAACGCCACTAATTGGGTTCCCATATGTCAAAAAGACCCCGAGCTGAATGTATAACTAACATGTAGTTCGTCGAGGCTCATTGAAGTCAAGGTAGAAACTCCATTTTCTAATCTGCCATCAAACATATCAGTAAAACGTGATTATTTCAAGGATCTAAATGCATTAAATTGTAAAGGATACGAATTATACTGTAGCACATTAAGGTAAAATATTGTTACATTATGCATCCTACAAGAGCAGTGAAAAGCTATTAAAATGCTTCTCTCAAAAAGTTAATTCAGTGCGATGCTGCAGTTTAAAAAAAGATAAATGATGTATTCCTGTCGACATGTAAAACATGAAGTATGCTGATACTATTTAAGATCAAATGATTGAGATGGTCCTTGTGTGATCCAGTAATAGACCGAAGCCATGGGGGATGCGGAGATGGCAGTGTTTGGAAAGGCGGCGTCGTTTTTACGGAAGACCGACAAGGAAAGGCTTGAAGCGCAGAACCGACCTTTCGATGCCAAATCCTCCTGCTTTGTCCACGATGTCAACGAACTGTACGTGAAGGGAACCATCAAGAGCAAGGATGGTGGCAAAGTTACCGTGGAGACCTTATTAGACAAGAAGGTCAGTTACATTGTTCTGAAAAATAAATGTTGGCCTAACAAACCAACGCATGGTTTAATATAACATGTGATGTCGGTTGATCATCTTTCAGACCGTAACTGTCAAGGACGACCAAGTCTACCCAATGAACCCTCCAAAATACGATAAAATAGAGGACATGGCCATGTTGACCCACCTGAACGAGGCATCCGTGTTGTACAACCTCAAAGAGCGTTATGCAGCCTGGATGATCTACGTAAGTGCAATAAATTGAGGTGACGATGATAAAATGTGGAATAAGCCTATTCTTTGAGACAGACATCCAATTAGTACCATACGATTATTCATGCCTTTTCCTATTTTCTTGCAAAATCGTCTCATATACTGAATCCCTTTTTTTTTTAAAGTACAACTGAATGTAACTTCCCCAACTTTCCAAAAATACACCCCTAATGCTGATCCGTGAGGACTAAAACGTCCTCACACTCAGCCCTTGCCAATTCCGTTAAACCCGAGTTGCAATTTAGCCTCCTGTGAATTATTCGTTCATTATGTACGATCTTTTGAATTCTGAAGTCATACCCTTCCCCAGGTTTGCCATAAAGTGAAATAATTGGTTACATGTTCTTTGAAGTAAACTTTATTTTCATACTCTGTCTTTCTTAAAGATTGCTGAACAGAAGTTCATATTATGTAAAACAAACAACTGGAGCAATTCAGTCAAGTAGCAACTGCGGAGGTGAAGGGATTGTCCACGTTTATACCTCCGGGTCGGTGCTGGGACCGCAGCTATTTACAATATACATTAATAACTTAGATAAAGGGATTAAAAGTAACATTAACAAATTTGCGGATGGCACAAAGTTGGGTGGCAGTGTGAACTAACTGTAAGGAGGATGCTATGAGGATGAAGGGTGACTTGGACAGGTTGTGTGAGTGGGCAGATGCATGGCAGATACAGTTTAGTGTGGATAAATGTGAGGTTATCCACTTTGGTGGAAAGAACAGGAAGGCAGATTATTATCTGAATGGTGTCAAGTTAGGAAATGGGGAAGTCCAGAGATCTGGGTGCCTTGTTCATCAGTCACTTAAAGTTAGCATGCAGACACAGCAGGCAGTGAAGAAAACTAATGGCATGTTGGCCTTTATGACAAGAGGAGTTGAATTTAGGAGCAAAGAGGTCCTTCTGCAGTTGTACAGGGCACTAGTGAGACCGCACCTGGAGTACTGTGTGCAATTCTGGTCTTCAAATTTGAGGAAGGATGTTCTTGCTATTGAGGGCATACAGCGTAGGTTCACTAGGTTAATTCCCGGAATGGTGGGACTATCGTATGTTGAAAGACTGGAGCGACTAGGCTTGTATACACTGGAATTTAGAAGGATGAGAGAGGATCTTATTGAAACATATAAGATTATTAAGGGATTGGACACATTAGAGGCAGGAAACATGTTCCCAATGCTGGGGGAGTCCAGAACCAGGGGCCACAGTTTAAGATTAAGGGGTCGGCCATTTAGAACGGAGATTGGTCCATTAGAGAGTCAGAGTGGACAGCTATGTGCTGAGCCGGAAGAAATGGGGGAGATATTAAACAATTTCTTTTCTTCGGTATTTACCGAGGAGAAGGATATTGAATTATGTGAGGTAAGCGAAACAAGTAGAGTAGTGATGGAAATTAGGAGGATTAAAGAAGAGGAGGTACGGACACTTTTGAAGAATATAAAAGTGGATAAGTCTCCAGGTCCTGATAGGATATTCCCTAGGACATTGAGGGAAGTTAGTGCAGAAATAGCAGGGGTTATGACGGAAATATTTCAAACGTCATTAGAAACAGGGATGGTGCCGGAAGATTGGCGCATTGCGCATGTTGTGCCTTTGTTTAAAAAAGGTTCTAAAAGTAAACCTAGCAATTATAGACCTATTAGTTTGACGTCTGTGGTGGGAAAATTAATGGAAAAGATACTTAGGGACAATATATATAATTATTTGGATAATCAAGGCCTGATTAGAAACAGTCAACATGGATTTGTGCCTGGAAGGTCATGTTTGACTAATCTTCTTGAATTTTTTGAAGAGGTTACCAGGGAAATTGATAAGGGCAAGGCTGTGGATGTTGTCTATATGGACTTCAGTAAGGCATTTGACAAGGTTCCACATGGAAGGTTGATTAAGAAGGTTAAATCGTTGGGTATTAATAGTGAGGTTGCAAGATGGATTCAACAATGGCTGAATGGGAGATACCAGAGGGTAACGGTTGACAATTGTATGTCAGGTTGGAGGCCAGTGTCTAGTGGAGTGCCCCAAGGATCTGTGTTGGGTCCACTGTTGTTTGTCATTTACATTAATGATCTGGATGATGGTGTGGCAAATTGGATTAGTAAATATGCAGATGATACTAAGATAGGTGGAGTAGTTGATAGTGAGGTAGATTTTCAAAGTCTACAGAGAGACTTGGGCCTTTTGGAAGGGTGGGCTGAAAGATGGCAGATGGAGTTTAATGCTGATAAGTGTGAGGTGCTGCATTTTGGTAGGACAAATCAAAATAGGACGTACAGGGTAAATGGTAGGGAATTGAGGAATGCAGTGGAACAGAGGGATCTGGGAATAACTGTGCATTGTTCCCTGAAGGTGGAATCTCATGTGGATAGGGTGGTGAAGAAGGCGTTTGGTATGCTTGCCTTTATAAATCAGAGCATCGAATATAGAAGTTGGGATGTAATGTTGAAATTGTACAGGGCATTGGTGAGGCCAAATCTGGAGTATGGTGTGCAGTTCTGGTCGCCAAATTATAGGAAGGATGTCGACAAAATGGAGAGGGTACAGAGGAGATTTACTAGAATGTTGCCTGGGTTTCAGCACTTAGGCTACAGAGAGAGGTTGAACAGGTTGGGTCTTTATTCTTTGGAGCGTAGAAGGTTGAGGGGGGACTTGATAGAGGTTTTTAAAATTTTGAGAGGGACGGACAGAGTTGACGTAGGTAGGCTTTTCCCTTTGAGAGTGGGGAAGATTCCAACAAGGGGACATAGCTTCAGAATTGAGGGACAAAGGTTTAGGGGTAACATGAGGGGGAACTTCTTTACTCAGAGGGTTGTGGCTGTATGGAATGGGCTTCCGGTGGAAGTGGTGGAGGCTGGCTCGATTTTATTATTTAAGAGTAAATTGGATAGGTATATGGATAGGAGGGGATTGGAGGGTTATGGTCTGAGTGCAGGTAGATGAGACTAGGTCAGGGAGAATGGTCGGCGTGGACTGGTAGGGCCGGACAGGCCTGTTTCCATGCTGTAGTTGTTATATATGTTATTTATATATGAGGAAAAACCTTTTCACTCAGAGAGTTGTAAATCTGTGGAATTCTCTGCCTCAGAAGGCAGTGGAGGCCAATTCTCTGAATGCTTTCAAGAGAGAGCTAGATAGAGCTCTTAAATATAGTAGAGTCAGGGGGTATGGGGAGAAGGTAGGAACGGGCTACTGATTGTGAATGATCAGCCATGATCACATTGAATGACGATGATGGCTCAAAGTGCTGAATTGCCTACTCCTGCACCTATGGTCTATTGTCTATTTTCTATTGTCTATTGGGTCTCAACCTGAAATATCCACCATCCCTTTGCCTCCACAGGTGCTACTCGACTCAGAGTTTCTCCAAAGCTTTCTTTTTCCCCTCCAGATTCTTATGTCTCCAGTTTGACAACGTTTCTGCAAATGCTCTCATGCTCCAGTATTGTAGGCTCTATTTACAAAGCTAAGGGGTGCACATATTTTGATTTCACAGAGTTCGACAGCATGGAAACAGGTCTGTTGGCCCGACACATGCTGACCAATATGTTGATCTAAGTACATCTCATTTGCCTGATTCTGGCCCATATCCCTCTAAACCTTTTCTATCAATGTACCTGCCCAAACAACTTTTAAACATTGCAATTGCCTTTAACTCCACAGCTTCCTCTGGCAACTTGTTCTCTAGACACCATCTGTGTGAAAAGCCTGTCCCCTACAGAGCCTTTTAAACTCCTCCCCCCCCCCCCCCCCCCCCACCTTAAATTTATGTCCTCTGGTTTTAGACTTTGCTTCTCTTGGAAATAGATTGCAACCATCCATATTCTCTTTGCCCCCCCCCCCCCCCCCCCCGGTTGTATATAATTCTATAACATCACTCTTCAACTTCCCACACCCCAAGGAAAAATGTTCCAGCCTACCTAGTTTTTCATTATAACGCAAGCCCTTCAGTCTGCTAACAACGTCCTGGATCATTTCTGGACCCTGTTTCTTTCTAATGACATCCAACCTACAGTTTAATGACCAGAATGGTGCAGAATACTCCAGGAGAGGTTTAACCAATAACTTGTAGTGTTGCAACATAATATCACATCTCATGTACTCCATGCCCTGACCAATGAAGATAAGTGTGTCAAGTACTTCTTTGCCAACTTGTCCACCTGTGTCATCACTCTCAGTGAACTATGCACCTGTACTAGATCCCCTAGACATCTAGATCCTCTTGTAATCTTAAATAATTTTCTTCACTGTCCATTGCACCAACAGATTTGGTGTCATCCACAAATTTACTAACGGTGTTACCAATATTGTTATCTATACTGTATTAATGAGTTGGATGACAAACAAGCGTGGGACGGCACCTGTACCTGTGGCACTCCAATGGTCTGACCTGATAAACAAGCGTCCCCTACCAATCTATGATTCCTTCCATCAAACCGATTTTGCATTCACTTGGGTATCTCAACCTGGATTGCATGTGATCTAACCATCCAAACTAACATACTATGGGGTCCTTGTCAAAGGTCCATGCAGCCAACATCCACTGCTCTGCCCTTATCAATCTCCTTTGTTATCTCTTCAAAAAACATAATTAAATTTGTGACATACTATTTCCCACACGCAAAACCCTACTGACTACCTACCCCCAATCAGACTTTGCCTTTCCAAATGCTGGTAGATCCCGGCCCTCAGACTCCTCTCCAGTAGCTTTCCATTAATGATGTTAAGCTCACCGGCACATAGTTGTCTGGCTTGTTCACATAGGCCGCCTTAAATAAAGGCACATTAATCATGCTCCATTCTTCCAGTACCTCACCCGATGAAACATCTCTGCCAGAGCTCCTGTAATTTATTTCCTAGCTTCCCACAATGTGCAAGGGCACACTTGATCAGACCAGGGATCCATCCCTGAATATGCCTCAAGCCAGCCTGCACCTCCACTATGGTAATGTGGATATGTCCCAATATATCACTCTTCATTTCCCTTAATTCCTTAGCTTTCACGAGCTTCTCCATGTAAAATTGCAGATGAGAAATATTCAGTTGTGGCTCTATACATTAAAGATAAATACCTTTTAAAACATACTTTAACACAGAGGTGAGCCATACAGTCCACCAAATTCATGCTGTTCCAAGGTCAACCCATTCTCATCATTATTTTCATGTTACTTATTCTATTCATGTGCACATCAATTTCCACAAATTCTCCTGACACCCAACTACACTAGGGGGTAATTTACAGTGCCAACTAAAATGTCCAATACATCCTTGGAATGCAGGAGGAAACAGGAGCACTTGGGGAACCCCACTTAGTCATACGGAGAATATTTGAACACAAATACAAGATCAGGATTGAACACAGAACCAGGCAGCTGTGCGGCAACAATGATAACTGCTGCGCCACCCTCTGCCAACTTCAATGAAACTAAGAATGTCTTTGTTCCTGCAACCCTTTTCAATTGCAAAATAACAAAGAAAAGCGCTAACTCTTGACTGTGAACATCTTCTCTGCCTTTAGACCTACTCTGGGTTGTTCTGTGTCACTGTGAATCCCTACAAGTGGTTGCCAGTGTACGACACAGAAGTTGTAATGGGATACAGGGGGAAGAAGCGTCAGGAAACTCCTCCCCACATCTTCTCCATCTCTGACAGCGCTTATCAGGCCATGTTAACCGGTAAAGAAAATTCCACTTTCCCCTGCATAGTACTGTGATTTTGATTTCTTTAAATTAGAATAATGGAACCAGTCCATACCTAATTTTTCATTTGAATTACAGACCGGGAAAACCAGTCTATCTTGATCACGTAAGTTCTGTAGTTACTGATTACCCTTTTAAAGCATTTTATTGCTTGAGGGATTATTGCTGCTTTCTTCACGATACACTCTCACCTCCTCCAGCGGAGAATCCGGGGCGGGGAAGACGGTGAACACGAAACGTGTCATCCAGTACTTCGCATTGGTTGCAGCCACCAGTGACGTGGGCAAGAAGAAGGAGGCACAATCAGCATCCGGCAAGGTAGACTCAGAAGCGACTTCAGAACATCAGAAACTTCTCACAGCTTAGGTGAAATTCACTTCCTCACTTAGTCAATTCTGCAACTCTGGGTGACCAAATGTATTTTTACAGGGGACCCTGGAAGATCAAATCATCCAGGCTAACCCGCTGCTGGAAGCCTTCGGAAACGCCAAAACTATGAGAAATGACAATTCGTCTCGCTTCGTAAGTCCCTTGAAACTTTCCAACTGTTACATACGTTACACGTCGTATTGCTAAGTCTGGCGACTAACTATCCAGTTTAGCATTGGAACGGGTTCAATAGCATATAATGCATGATCTCTGATAATGTTTCATCTCTGACTTGAATAACCTTTCACATTAAGGGTAAATTCATCAGGATTCACTTCGGTACCACTGGGAAGCTGTCTTCTGCTGACATTGAAACCTGTAAGTACAGCAGATCTGCAAATGTAATCGTTGGTTATAAATCAAATAGTTGGTTACGTTGATTTGTTCTTTTAATTAACTGTACTTTTCCTTGTGTGTCCCCAGATCTGCTGGAAAAATCCAGAGTGACATTCCAGCTGAAAGCTGAAAGGAGTTACCACATTTTCTACCAGATGATGAGTAATCACAAACCAGAAATTGTTGGTAAGATTCAAAGATTTGGAAAGTTGACGCCTTCACTTTCCCATGTTTTATTAATGCTAGAACTAGAGATCATAGCCTCAGAATTAAAGGACGTTCCTTTAGGAAGGAGATGAAGAGGAATTTGTTTAGTCTGATGATGGTGAATCTGCGGAATTCTTTGCCACAGGAGGCTGTTGAGGCTACGTCAATGGATATTTTTAAGGCAGACCTAGATTGAAGAAGGGTCTTGCCCCCACTGGTCACCCATTCCTTCTATCCAGAGATGCTGCCTGTCAAGCATTTTTTGTCTATTTTAGATAGATTCTTGATTAGTACGGTGCCAGGGGTTATGGGGAGAAGGCAGGAGAATGGGGTTGGGAGCGAGAGATTGATTAGCCATGATTGAATGGCGGTGTAGACTTGATGGGCCAAATGGCCTAATTCCTCCTATCACTTATGACCTTATGTGAAAAAGGTTTGTTCCAACAGTTTTCAATATATTATTCTTTGCAGCATTATTTTCCATCTCAGCCTCTAAGTGGACGAATATAAATGAAAATGCAGTTATTGCCTAAATGTTACTTTATTTCTTTCTTTTTTATTCAATATCATTTTATTTGCATTTTCTATTGTCTCATGTACGGTATCTACATAGTGTTTTACTATAGCTTAAACACAGTTTGACAAGTTGCTTGAATGGAAGAGAGAAAATTGAATTATGTTGTGGGATTACATGCTGCCGTTCATTTGATGAATCACAAATCCACCAACATAACATTTTGCGTTCAACAGAGTCTTGCCTCATTACCACCAACCCCTATGATTTCTCATTCGTCAGCATGGGAGAGATCAGTGTTGCCAGTATTGATGATAAAGAGGAACTGATGGCAACTGATGTGAGTATCTACTACACACCATCATTTGTAGCTTCTTATCCTGAACTGTGCATGTACATATTTCCACGTTCACCATGTGTAAATAATTAACTAAACAAACAAAGGTTTGAATCAGGATGTTATAGAATAACAAATGGAAGATAGTGAGAAAACTTACAAGAACAAGTTTGTCTGCATTCTCAACTATTGTCACTATCTGTGGAAAGACTGGTGTGGTGAAGATGTCTACCTAGCTTTTATTATGAAGCTGAGAAAACATGATCTTTTTGGTCTTTTTGTTGGATGCTACATCTGTTGTTTGAATGTACAGACTGCCATCGATGTCCTTGGCTTCACCATTGATGAAAAATGGGGCATCTACAAACTCACTGGAGCAGTAATGCACTTTGGAAACATGAGATTCAAGCAAAAGCAGCGTGAGGAGCAGGCGGAGCCCGACGGCACAGAAGGTATCCCGTGGAATGTCATTATTTACTTATGTTAGCATACATAATTAATCTTCAATCTAGTGCACAGTTCAGTTTTAAACCAAAGTCTAAACAATAATGAAGTGTTTTGCAACTTTATATCAAGCAAATCCCCTGGAGATGATTGTCTGTGGTTCTTCCTGTGTTGTGCTTAGCTGTATGTTTTGGGTTGGGGTATGAAAATTCTTCATCCAGTTAGATACCAGAAAAAAAGAGAAACATAATTTTAAATTCTTTTCACTCAGAGTACGGTTGGAAAATCAATGGGCATGCACACCAGCAAATTTGATATATCCCTTTAGTACCTCTAACATGCAAGATTTTCCTTTTCTGTGTGTTAGATGCTGACAAAGTTGCCTACCTGACTGGCCTTAACTCAGCAGATTTGCTAAAGGCATTGTGCTATCCACGAGTAAAGGTTGGCAATGAATTTGTGACCAAAGGTCAGACTGTTCAGCAGGTACAGTTACCAGAAATTAAAGTGTGCCTGTAAATATTTAGAACAGTTGGTACGCGCAAATGCTTTCAGTTAATGACTAAATTGTATCATTTAGGTCACCAACTCAGTGGGTGCTCTTGCCAAGTCCATTTTTGAGAAAATGTTCTTATGGATGGTCGTCCGTATCAATCAACAACTGGACACAAAGCAGGCCAGACAGTATTTCATTGGTGTGCTGGATATCGCAGGTTTTGAAATTTTTGATGTAAGGATCAGAAAAATAATATTGATTTAAGTTTTTTTTTATAAAGCGGCAATTAAATTAAACTATGATTTCCAATGTATACGTGCAGTACAACAGCTTGGAGCAGTTATGTATCAACTTCACAAATGAGAAACTGCAGCAGTTCTTCAACCACCACATGTTTGTTTTGGAGCAAGAGGAGTACAAGAAGGAAGGAATTCAATGGGAATTCATTGACTTTGGGATGGATCTGGCTGCTTGCATTGAACTCATTGAGAAGGTAGGCATCATCAAACAATACAATAACAAAGTTTCACATTTGTGTAAGATGGGGTTATCAATGCTGCTAACTCACAAGTAAATATGTTGTGATCCACACAGCCCATGGGTATCTTCTCAATCCTTGAGGAGGAGTGCATGTTCCCCAAGTCCTCAGACACTACTTTCAAGAATAAGCTGTATGATCAGCACCTTGGAAAGTCAAACAATTTCCTGAAGCCCAAGCCTGTCAAAGGAAAGCCTGAAGCTCACTTCTCACTGGTCCATTATGCTGGCACTGTGGACTACAACATTACTGGCTGGCTGGAAAAGAATAAGGATCCACTGAATGAAACTGTAACTGGGCTGTTCCAGAAGTCATCAGTGAAACTCTTGGGTACTCTCTACGTTGTAGCCCCTGAAGGTAAAGCTCTGCAATAAATGGCTGTTCGCAACTTTCTCGCCTTTAATAATTTGATAAGAACAATCAAATTTGTTGCTTCTTTATCAACAGATAGTACCAAGAAAGCAGGCAAAAAGAAGGGTGGTTCATTCCAGACAGTGTCTGCTCTGTTTAGGGTAAGATTTTTTCTTGCACATTCATTTATCACTATGTATTGAACAAGTTTTATGAATTGTGAATTAATTTGTAAATTATTGACTGAATGCATCAGATTCCTGTACAATTGCGTCTCTATTTTTAACCTCACAGGAAAACTTGGGCAAGCTGATGGCTAACCTGAGAACCACACATCCACATTTTGTGCGATGTCTCATCCCCAATGAGACAAAGACACCAGGCAAGTAGTAGTTCCATCTATCCAGTCAATGTGTTATAGAAAATAATTTTGTGTTCTACTTTATTCTTTTAAATATTTATGTTGTAAACACCAGGTTCTATGGAAAATCGCCTTGTCATACATCAGTTGAGGTGCAATGGTGTGCTGGAAGGTATCAGAATTTGCAGAAAGGGATTCCCAAGCAGAATCATGTACAGTGACTTCAAACAAAGGTGAAATATCTCAAAATCTACATTTCCTTTTTCTATACAAACAATTGTTCAATATTTTTAGTTCAACAATAACTTGTCTACAACTCCCATGCAACAGGTACAGAATTCTAAATGCAAGTGCCATTCCCGAAGGCCAGTTCATTGACAGCAAGAAGGCGTCTGAGAAATTACTGGGATCCATTGATGTAGATCATACCCAGTACAAGTTTGGACACACTAAGGTAATATTGTTGAATGTGTAAGTTTCTTCATGAATAATAATATGATGATGCATT
The DNA here is from genome assembly GCF_053455715.1 of Rhinoraja longicauda. Taxonomy (NCBI): domain Eukaryota; kingdom Metazoa; phylum Chordata; class Chondrichthyes; order Rajiformes; family Arhynchobatidae; genus Rhinoraja; species Rhinoraja longicauda. Next base: position 46,640,085 of record NC_135958.1, read on the forward strand.
GTGAACAGAGTTTCAAATGTAATTTTAGAAACAAATGAATTCATATACATCGATGATAATCTGTAACTTAATGTACGGAGCAACTTTAACCTGACTCAAACCTATTCCATTAGGACAGCATAGCAAACTGCATGTGTTATTCTAATTTTCTGATGTACTTATGAGCAGGATAACAGTTTAAATTGTGCTTCCAAAATGCATTATGTTTCGACAATCAAACATCAAAACCAATCCCTTACTTTGTTCAAGGTGTTTTTCAAAGCTGGTCTCTTAGGTACACTTGAAGAGATGAGAGATGACAAGTTGGCACAGCTTATTACCCGCACTCAAGCTATGTGCCGTGGCTATTTAATGAGGGTTGAATTTACGAAAATGATGGAAAGGAGGTAAATATTGCTTTTCAAATGTCCAACAATATATTTGCACATAAACAGATTTTGTATATGAATTTAAATGTATGAAGAGAATATTGCTTTAATCTTTGTTCATTTTACCATGGCCTTTAGGGAAGCGCTGTATACTCTGCAGTACAACATCCGTTCATTCACCAATGTCAAACACTGGCCATGGATGCAACTGTACTTTAAGATCAAACCTCTCCTGAAGAGTGCTGAAACTGAAAAGGAAATGGCAAATATGAAAGATGAGTTTGAGAAAACCAAGGAGGCACTTGCCAAATCTGAAGCACGGAGGAAGGAATTGGAAGAAAAAATGGTGGCTCTTGCCCAGGAAAAGAATGATCTCCTACTTCAAGTCCAATCGGTATCTACATTGGCTATCTTTGCATGATTATGCATGTATACAAAACACATGGCCTGGTATAATTCATTATATCTTTACTGCAGGAAGGTGAAACTCTGGCAGATGCAGAAGAAAGATGTGAGGGGTTGATTAAAAATAAGATTCAACTAGAGGCTAAAATGAAAGATGCTAATGAAAGATTGGAAGATGAAGAAGAGATGAATGCTGAGCTGACAGCTAAGAAAAGGAAACTGGAGGATGAGTGCTCAGAACTGAAGAAAGATATTGATGACTTGGAGCTCACATTAGCCAAAGTTGAAAAAGAAAAACATGCCACTGAGAATAAGGTATTAAACAGTGATTTTAATGTTTAATTTTGATGTCTAAATAATCTCCAAGGAGACATTGATTTCTGATGATTACATGTCATCGAATTATTCCTTTTTGTTGCTGAACTTAGGTTAAAAACCTCTCTGAAGAGATGGCTTGTCTTGATGAAAGCATTGTTAAGTTAACCAAGGAAAAGAAAGCTCTCCAGGAGGCCCACCAGCAGACCTTGGATGATCTCCAGGCTGAGGAAGACAAAGTCAACACTCTGACCAAAACAAAGACTAAGTTGGAACAACAAGTTGATGATGTGAGTATTTTAAACCATAACTAAATCAAATATTTTTTTAACAATTATCATTGTTTGAAGACAGTTCTAATAAAACATACTGTTTCTTAAAAAGCTTGAAGGTTCTCTGGAGCAGGAGAAGAAACTCCGCATGGATCTCGAGCGTGCTAAGAGAAAGCTTGAAGGTGACTTGAAGCTGTCTCAAGAAGTAACAATGGACTTGGAGAATGACAGGCAGCAACTGGATGAGAAACTAAAGAAGTCAGTATTTAAAATTATAAACAAATACTTATTTTTTTCATAATCCATTGTTTAAAATTGTTTTCCATTTGTCACGGTGATGTCTTGCAAAATATATTTTGTGGATGTTGACACTTAGATCTGTTGAAGAACTTTCATTAACTTGCACCTCTCTGACTCAGACAACCTTTCATTAATTAAATGAAAAAACTCTTCCAATGAAATGATAAAATTAAAGTTCATTTTTAGTATCTGCGAATTATCCCATAACTATCTCTTCAGAATGTCAGTGAGAATAAGTCCCAAGTTAATTTAATATTATAACTGAATTCTTCATTTTTACTATCAAAGGAAGGAGTTTGAAACCAGCCAGCTTCAAAGCAAAGTTGAAGATGAGCAGGCTATGGCTTCCCAACTGCAGAAAAAGATTAAAGAATTACAGGTGATGTACATGTCCAGTAAAGTTATCAATGTCTTTCAGTGGAAGTCATATGCATGAATTGATATTACTGGTTCCTTGATTATAACCAATGCATATTTATCTTAAGGCTCGTATTGAAGAGCTCGAGGAAGAAATTGAAGCTGAACGTGCCGCTCGCGCTAAGACTGAGAAACAGAGAGCCGATCTTTCTCGGGAACTTGAAGAGATCAGTGAGCGACTGGAAGAAGCTGGTGGGGCAACTTCAGCTCAGATTGAAATGAACAAGAAACGAGAGGCAGAATTTCAGAAAATGCGCCGTGACCTGGAAGAATCCACCCTCCAGCACGAGGCCACATCTGCTGCTCTTCGCAAGAAGCAGGCTGACAGCGTGGCAGAACTTGGGGAACAAATCGATAATCTGCAGCGTGTCAAGCAGAAGCTCGAGAAGGAAAAGAGTGAACTGAAGATGGAAATTGATGACCTTGCCAGCAACATGGAATCAGTGTCCAAAGCTAAGGTACAGTGATAGAGGACATTATATACCACACTTATATAGTTAACTTTGAATTGTTGGTGTTGTTCTGTAGATTTTGCAGTTTTTGAAAACTGGTTGCTTTGGTTTCAGGTAAACCTTGAGAAACTGTCACGGACACTAGAGGACCAGGTCAGTGAAATGAAGACCAAACACGATGAACATCAACGGTTGATCAATGACTTATCAACTCATAAAGCACGTCTTACAACAGAAAATGGTATTGATCAGTTCTGTATTTGTTTTTTATCATGTAGAAAATCCTATCACACTTTCACTCACGACCTCCTTTATTTGCAGTTGAGTTGAACCGCCAGGTGGAGGAGAAAGAGGCCTTAGTATCGCAGCTGACAAGAGGGAAACAAGGATATACCCAACAGCTTGAGGAACTCAAGAGGCAACTAGAGGAAGAAACAAAGGTACCAAAATGAAACATTATAAAATATTACAATGCAAACCATGAATACAATAATTTCCTTTCATTGTGACACAGAATCAGAAAGACAAGGTTAAGTACTTTCTAATAATCACAACAATATTAAATACTCATGCCATGCTGTGATCATTTCAGGCTAAGGGAGCCCTGGCCCATGCTCTGCAAAGTGCCCGCCATGACTGTGACATGCTCCGTGAACAATATGAAGAGGAGATGGAGGCAAAGGCTGAGCTTCAGCGTGGAATGTCCAAGGCCAACAGTGAAGTGGCTCAGTGGAGAACAAAATATGAAACTGATGCAATCCAGCGCACAGAGGAACTGGAAGAGGCCAAGTATGTAACAAAAATGCTGTCAATGAGAATGTATGTTCTTCCCACATTTCCTGTGAGATGGACATGATGGTTTTGTGTTTTTCAGGAAAAAACTTGCTCAGCGTCTGCAGGATGCAGAGGAGCACATTGAGGCCGTGAACTCCAAATGTGCTTCACTGGAAAAGACTAAACAGAGATTGCAGAATGAAGTGGAGGATCTGATGATAGATGTCGAGAGGGCAAATTCAGCAGCAGCAGCTCTGGACAAGAAACAAAGAAACTTTGACAAGGTAGGAACTGGTAGTCGTATTGTTTCTCTTTGCATGCCGTTCTGAAGGAAGTAACCAACATCATGCATATCAATTTTAGCAAGGGACTGGGAAGCAGCTGGCAGATTAATTTTACGTGAAGATTTGACCTCATTAATGGCAAAAATACCTCCATGGAACTGAATTAATAACATTGATGTTTCTCAATGGGTGGTTTATATTATTCTCTGCCTGAAGACTGAAGATTTGGCATCAATCAATCTTTAAGTAAAATTAGCAGGACATTACGTGTAAACATGTTGTTAACTGCAGATCAGCCACAATCTAATGGAATGCCTCAACAATTGAAATACTTCAGACTTTAGAGATACTGCGTGGAAACAGGCCTTTCAGCGCACTGAGTCCGTGCCGACCAGTCATCACCGCATACAATCGCAGTATCCAACACACTACGGACAATTTAGAATTGACAGAAACCAATTAACCAACAAACTTGTACGTCCTTGGAGCGTGGGAGGACATCAGTGCACACGGAGAAATCCCACATGGACAAAGACAGAATGTACAAACATCACCCATCGTCAGGATCAAACCCAGGTCTCTGGTAAATTTACCACTGCACCACTGTGCAGCCCAAACGGTCCAGAGATTTTGGCATTTCCTATGTGTGGAAATGGACCAATGTCACATTAGATCTATTGAATATATTTCATTATGGGTGGCACAGTGGTAGAGTTGCTGCTCTATAGCGCTTGCAATGCCAGAGACCCGAGCTCAATCCGGGAGCTGTCTGTACGGAGTTTGTACGTTTTCTGAGATCTTCGGTTTCCTCCCACACTCCAAAGATGTACATGTTAATTGGCTGGTCGGTGCAGACTCAGTGGGCCAAAGGGCCTGTTTCTGCACTGTTTCTCTAAACTAAAATTAATTACTGAACCCTTTTAATATCGTGTAATTATAAACATTGTCCATGTATTGCCCTAGGAAGCAGTTCTTTCTCATCTGTTTACAAGTTTGTGCATGATATTATGTTGTACAAGCCACCCTGGATGCTGGCAAAATATTAGTCCAATTTTCACGCTGAAATCTAACTTTTATTCTCTCTGGCTATAATGCCTAATTGCTACTTAGATAGAAATTGAATTTGAGAATACATTTATAACATTTACAATTGCACAATTAAGGTCCTAGCAGACTGGAAACAGAAATATGAGGAGAGCCAGGCAGAACTGGAAGCAGCTCTGAAGGAATCTCGTACTTTGAGTACAGAAATCTTCAAAATGAAGAATGCATATGAGGAGTCTATGGATCACCTTGAAACTCTTAAACGGGAGAACAAGAATCTACAACGTACGTTTAAAATCATTCTCTTATTTAAGCATTTTAAATTGTTGATACTATGAAAAAGATACTTTTTTACCTTGGATTTAAATACCTATTTCAATTCCGTTCTTGCTCAATGGCATTCATTCCCTATGAATATTTCAGTGTAATATATGCTTGTACTTCTCTTGTAATGTAAGTTTTATCAACTCAAGATAGGTTGAACTAACACTACCTTTAAAAAACAGAGGAGATTTCTGATCTGACTGAGCAACTGGGTGAAACTGGCAAGGCCCTCCATGAGATGGAAAAGGCAAAGAAGACAGCTGAGCAGGAAAAGAGTGAAATTCAGTCAGCATTGGAGGAGGCAGAGGTAAAGTTAACAATTATTCTAACATCTATATACTAAAACTCTCGTTTGTTCCTGAACTACAACCAAAACGGTACACAACAGCGCGATAATTTTAGGCCCACCTTACTCACCGTCGTCCCTTTGGAGCTAATGGAAGAAGTTTCATTGAAATCGGTGTTATATTTTTCAACTTATTCACATTTTAAAGTTTAAATCTATCTCCTGGGGAGGGAGGGAGAAGGGGAGATAAAGGGGGTAGAGGGGGATGGAGTGGGGGAGGGGAAGTGGAGGGGGAAGGGGTGGAGGGAGGGGGAGAGGAGGGAGGGGGAGGAGAAGGTGCTGCACCAATGTAGGAGGTTTGGGCCCAACGGGTCCACTTGGTCTAGTTACATTTTAGAAATAGACATCTTAAAGTATCATAGTTGTCAAATGGAGTAAAAAAATGTTGCAGTAACTTCGGAGCAGTGACCACCTTAAAAAGATATATTGTAATTATAAAGGAATCAACTTCTATGTCAACAATGGGCAAAATACTGAAAAATGACGGTAATCTCTCTTGTAGGCCTCGCTGGAACATGAGGAGAGCAAGATTCTCCGCATTCAGCTGGAACTGAACCAAGTGAAATCTGAAGTTGACAGAAAGATTGCAGAGAAAGACGAGGAGATCGATCAGGTGAAGAGGAATCACCAGAGAGTTGTGGACACAATGCAGAGCGCTTTGGAGGCTGAAGTCAGGAGCAGGAATGACGCCTTGAGAATCAAGAAGAAAATGGAGGGAGATCTAAATGAAATGGAGATTCAGCTGGGACATGCCAATCGCCAGGCCTCAGAAGCTCAAAAACATCTCAGAAACGTACAGGGTCAATTGAAGGTTTGTATGATGGGATAATAACTTCCAGTTAACTGTTATTTTTAATGTTGTGTGATCATCAATTATGTAAATATTGATTTTCTTCTTTAAGAACCTAATATAAAATGCAAGATTTGTTATTTGCCAGTTGATTTTGATTTCAAGCTACTTATTGATGAAAAACAGCTTCTTGCTACAACTGATTCAAATACAAGATAAGCATTACTGTACCTAGTTACAAAGCAATCTTGCATTTATAAACAGGACACCCTGATACAGCTGGATGATGCCTGCAGAAGCCAGGAAGACTTGAAGGAGCAACTGGCCATGCTGGAGCGCAGAAGCGGCCTGCAACAGGCTGAGATTGAAGAAATGAGAGCCGCTCTGGAACAGACAGATCGAGCTCGCAAAATTGCTGAACAAGAGCTGCTTGATGTCAACGAAAGAGTTCAGTTGCTGCACTCTCAGGTCTGTTCAGGTTTATTAACCTGTACTAGCACCAGGTCTTGTTAACATTGCTGTGTCTTGATGGTACCAAGACAAATAATGCCTCTGCTGATCTTAAAATGGGCACCTCATAATTGCTTTTGGTTCAGTTTCTAAGAAGTTGGTTCTTAGGAAGAGATTTTCAGTGATAGGTGTCAACTGTGTGTTGCTCACCTTTCCTGCTGTTCCAACCTCAGGAATCCAGAACAGCAACTGATAATGATGCAATGCCAATTTAAACATATTATTGGATTTCCCCATCTCTCCACATGACTTCTGGCATCCAATATCCACTGGCATAAGGACAGTAACAGACTGATATCCATCTCCTTCTTTTGTTTGTGACTTCCTGCCTCAATATTTTTCCTCCATACACAACTGTGCCTTACTGTGGACTGAAACTGAGATTGCAGACATCTTTACTCCTGTAAAAATTAACTCGAAATTGACTCTTCCTGCAGAATACAAGCCTCATCAATACTAAGAAGAAGCTAGATGCTGACCTGAATCATATCCAGTCTGAAATGGAAGAAACTATCCAAGAGGCAAGAAATGCTGATGAGAAAGCAAAGAAGGCTATTACTGATGTACGTTATAAGTCACCTTAATAACAGTTTATTTGTTTATAAAAGTTACCTCACTTAAATTACATTGATATCATTTGAGTGTGAATAACGATTTGCCCAATTGCCTCAAATTGCAAGGCTGCCATGATGGCTGAAGAGCTGAAGAAGGAACAGGACACCAGTGCTCACCTTGAACGAATGAAGAAGAACCTCGAGCAGACAGTGAAGGACCTGCAGCATCGGCTGGATGAGGCTGAACAGCTGGCAATGAAAGGAGGAAAGAAACAGCTCCAGAAACTGGAGGCCAGGGTAAATATTGAGACTGTGTTTTGACATGCTACACAAATTAAACCTTTGTTATGATATTAATATGAAGTAATTAATAATTAATCTAGGTGCGTGAGCTGGAAAATGAGCTGGAAGCCGAGCAGAAACGAGGTGCTGATGCCATTAAAGGTGTTCGCAAATTTGAAAGAAGAGTCAAGGAACTGACCTATCAGGTATTGTACAGGCACTAATTAAGTGATGCACTTACTGTATGCAATGCACTGGAAGGACAGCCCCAAACACAAACCATATCTCCACACAACGTACAGGCTGTCCTAACACTTTGCAAGATGGCCTACTTTATGTGACACCTTGATTGAGTTGTTAACTTTTCAATCTTGGTTGATTAAATAATGCTTTTTGAATACACTGCATTTGGTTGGCACAATATAAGGCTAGTGTCAAAAACGTTCTGTATAGATTACTAACTTTTGACTGAGCCATTCAAATTAAAAATACTTTCTCATCAAGTATTGGAGGAAGGCTCCAGCATTTAATTAAGGCAGGAAACTTCACGGTCATTCTCATGATGAAAAAGAGCATAAAAGGTGATGAGTAGAACTATAAGGAGGCAGTGATGAAGATAGTGGAGCACTGAGAAGGCAACAATGTAACATCGCAGAGGGACCAATGGGTCAGAAAGAACCAGGGTATCTACTGTATCTTTAAACGTGACATAATCATGCGAGAACGTTTAAATATCATGACAAATGTTGCTACGTTTGCAATATTCACAGTCAGAGGAAGATAGAAAGAATGTCCTGAGACTACAGGACCTGGTTGACAAGCTACAGATGAAGGTTAAGGCCTACAAGAGACAATCGGAGGAGTCTGTAAGTAACCAATTATAATCTAAACTTTTCAAGAAAATTACAACTCATTACATTTTGACATTTTTTGTAATATTAGGAACAAATGGTCATAACGTCATAAGTGATAGGAGTAGAATTAAGCCATTTGGCCCATCATGTCTACTCCGCCATTCAATCATGGCTGATCCATCTCTTCCTCCTAACCCCCTTTTCCTGCACTCTCCCCATAACCTCTGGCACCTGTACTAATAAAGAATCTATCTATTGTATCTCTGCCTTAAAAGTATCCACTGCAGGAACGGGGTACTGATTGAGAATGATCAGCCATGATCACATTGAATGGCGGTGCTGGCTCGAAGGGCCGAATGGCCTCCTCCTGCACCTATTGTCTATTGTCTAACTCTACCTACATTAACTGGAAGTTAGAAATGGAAATCTACGTACACAAAGCAATGAAGTTAATCTGATATATCAGGCCATCTCCATTAAATGTTCCAGAAGTTCTATCCTGTTTAATGAAAACACATTCGATGTGCATCAGCCAAAACATTATGACCACTGACAGGCGAAGTGAATAACATTGATTATCTTGTTACAATGGCATCTGTCAAGGGGTGAGATATATTAGGCAGCAAGTGAACAGTCAGATCTTGAAGTTGATGTGTTGGATTTAGGAGAAATGGGCAGGAATAAAGACTTGAGCGACTTTGACAATTGTTATGGCCAGACGACTGGGTCAGAGCATCTCTGAAATGGCAAGGCTTGTGGGGTGCTCCAGGTCAGCAGTGGTGAGTACCTACCGACAGTGGTCCGAGGAGGGACGAACCACAAATCGGCGACGGGGTGTTGGGTGCCCAAGGGCGTGAGGGCAACAAAAGCTATCCCGTCTGATCCGAACCAACAGAAGGTCTACTGCGGCACAAGTCACAGAAAATTTTAATGGTGGTCATGGAAGGAATGTATCACAATACACAGTGCATCACATCCTGCAGCATATGGGGCTGCACACAGAGGACCAACAGCATTTTAGGCAGGTGGCCATAATGTTTTGGCTGATCGGTGTATGTTTCCAGTGATACCTTTGGATCATAACCCAAGAGGTTACAGAATCTTTGTTTTTGTTCCAACTAAACTCTCATTTGCACAAACATTTTTGCTTTAAATAAGATGAATAGAAATTTCACAGCATTATAGTTGTATATTTATCATCCACACAAGTTTGAATGACTTCTTTGTATATTAAAGATATATAGTTTTTTATCAGCTAATTACCACACTAAATTGTGCTAAAAGTGTCATAAATAATCACATATGCTTTATTTCTTTTATACCCTATTTATATCACAAACTGTCATTCTTTGCAACTAATTTCCATCAAGCCCAGGCCTGAATGTGCTCTCTGACCAACAACCAATAACCATAAGTGTTCTGCTTTAGAAAATTCTAAAACAAATATTCCTCCTCATCTTAGTTTATTCAAATCCTCTGCTCAATAATTCTCATCTCTTCAGGAATCGAGAGTAGCCTCTCAACATCTACTTTACCAAATATCTCAAGAATATTAAATGCTTCAAAGATACCATCTCCTGTTCTTCTAAATTCCACAGAATGTAGGCAAGTTGTATGCAATATCTGCTCGTATGACAACTCTCACAAGGAAATAATGAAAAGGGCAGGTGGAACGCTAGTTAGATAGAGGAATGGAGGACTCTTCATGTTACAGTTACACAAAACATTGAATAATGCACAGCTGAGATCATGTGAATGGCTCTGGATGCTGCACATTAGGAAGAAAATATTTCCTTTGGATGAGGTTTACCAGAATGACACCTGGACACTGAGGGTTCAATTATGGGGGATTTTCCAAACTAGAATTCTGTACCATGAAATTTAGATTAAGGACCATTCACAGTGGTGTAGTGGTAGAGTTACTGCCTTGCAGCATGAGAGATCTGGGTTCTATCCTGACTACGGATGCTTGTCTATACTGAGTGTGTACGTTCTCCCTGTGACTTGCGTGGGTTTTCTCTGAGAACTTCAGTTTCCTCCCACACTCCATAGACATGCAGGTTCGTAGGTTAATTGGTTTGATATAAAATGTAAAATTGTCCCTAGTGCACGTAGGATAATATTAATGTGTGGGGATAGCTGGACAGTGTGGACTCGGTGGCCCAAAGGACCTGTTTCCCCGCTATATCTCTAAACCAAATTAGACTGATCGTATGAGGAAACTGAGGGGATTGCCCTGTGGGACCATGTGCTAATGGGCATGGCACGATCACATCCAACATTGGAAGAAGGATGGAAAAGCTGATTGTTTCTTACAATGCAATTGATCCATCTCAATGATATAATCACACAGCACGGAAATAGAACCAACTTGCCCACGCTGACCAACATGTCCCATCTACACAAGTCCCACCTGCTTACATTTGGCCTAAATCCCTCTGATCCTATCCTATGTCTAAATGTTTCTGAAATGTTGTGATAATACCTCGGTCAACTACCTCCTCTGGCAGCTTGTTCCATATACCTACCATCCTTTGTGTAAGAAAGTTGCAGCAAAGACCTTCATGCAATACAGACTACATTGGATTCAAGTATTTAGTGTGAATGATTAAAGTGTCAAGTTAGTTCATTATCGTTTCAAAGGTGAACCAGCTCTTCAAAGATAAAGCTGGCACACCTTAGGATAAAATAAATCTCAAACACTTAAACCTTTTTATTACCTAATAATCCCCTCTTCCCACACAAACAAATATTGGGTTTTGACAAATAATTTACACAAATAATTTAGTGATAGGTTATATTCCCCAATGTTCCTGCTCACAAACTAATGATTTTTCACACTGTTTTCCTACAGGAGGAGCAGGCCAATGCTCATCTGACCAAGTTCAGGAAGGTTCAGCATGAACTGGAGGAAGCCGAGGAACGTGCCGACATTGCCGAGTCTCAAGTCAACAAACTTAGAACTAAAACACGAGAAATTACTATCAAGGTATTGCACCCTAAGAAACTTTAATCATAACAAATTATGGTAGCAATTAATTTAAATGCACTTATATTTTTGTCAGTTGTTATCATACAAATAATATTTTACAAGCAAGAAATGAAATTTATTAAATTATAAATTAAATTATATTGCATTAAATTAACAATTTGTTTTTCCTTTTTACCTATCAGAGCGCTGAAGAGTAGATGACAACTAAAAAAGGTCCAAAGAAGAAATTCACAAAATGTGTAATTCTTTGTAACATAGTTTTATAAATGTAGCAATATCAACAGAAATAAACTTGCAACACTAAAATGCCTCTTTGTCAACTTGCGTTATTTAGATGATTCAATAATCATAGCAGGTTCAATGCGATGCACTGAAAACCTTCAAGAAAATAATGTTGGAAGCAAAATATTGTTGTGAATGTAACACTGAGAATTAATTAGAATGATGCATATGAAATCTTTTTCAATCATGAATCAACAATATCTATATCAGCATTGAAATTATGGAGTGAAAATTAAACTGTTGCTCACATAGAAACATAGAAAATAGGTGCAGGAGTAGGCCATTCGACCCTTCGAGTCTGCACCACCATTCAATATGATCATGGCTGATCATCCAACTCAGTATCCCGTACCTGCCTTCTCTCCATACCCCCTGATCCCTTTAGCCACAAGGGCCACATCTAACTCCCTCTTAAATATAGCCAATGAACTGGCCTCAACTACCTTCTGTGGCAGAGAATTCCACAGATTCACCACTCTCTGTGTGAAAAAAAACGTTCTCATCTCAATCCTAAAAGACTTCCCCCTTATCCTTAAACTGCAACAGGAATCCTTTTGCGTCCTGTCTGTCCTTTGTTCTGGACTTCCCCAACATCGGGAACAATCTTCCTGCATCTAGCCTGTCCAACCCCTTAAGAATTTTGTACGTTTCTATAAGATCCCCCCCTCAATCTTCTAAATTCCAGCGAGTACAAGCCGAGTCTATCCAGTCTTTCTTCATATGAAAGTCCTGCCATCCCAGGAATCAATCTGGTGAACCTGCTCTGTACTCCCTCTATGGCAAGATTGTCTTTCCTCAGGTTAGGAGACCAAAACTGTACGCAATACTCCAGGTGTGGTCTCATCAATGCCCTGTACAACTGCAGCAGAACCTCCCTGCTCCTATACTAGGGGGCATGGCTGTGTTCTGCAGCTGCGGCTCACCGGCAGTCTCTCTGTTTTTTTTTTGTTTTTTTTGTCATTGTCGTTGTTAAATGTACGTTTTGTTTTATTTTTAATTCTGTGTATGTAGGGGGGTGGTGGGGGGGTTGGGGGAAACCTTTTTTTTCAAATCTCCTCCTCAACGGAGATGCGACCTTTACCGTGTCGTATCTCCGTTCGCGCAACGGCCTAACATCGTGAAGTCGGCGGCCTCCAGCTGGGATCGACCTCAAAGACTCCGGTCGCAGGGCCTGGACTTACCATCTCGGAGGCTTCGGCCGTGGGCCCTGCAGACCGCAACATCGGGAGTTCGCAGGTCCCTGGCTGGCGACCGGCTTTTGGGAGCCCCAGCCGTAGCAGCTTCGACCGCCCCGAAGCGCGAGGTTTGATCAACCCGCCCACAGGCCCTTCATCGCCCTGCGTGGCTCGGCCGCAGCACTTTCCATCGCCCGGTGGGGGCTCAGGACTTTCATCGGCCTGCTCGGCTCGGCTCGGCCCTGGGACTTTCCATCGCCCGGTGGGGGCTCAGGACTTTCATCGGCCTGCTCGGCTCGGCCCTGGGACTTTCCATCGCCCAGTGGGGGCTTCAAAAAGTTGGGAGCCTCGATCACCTCGTGGCACCACGGGAGAAGAATGAGGAGGAGATAAGACTTTGCCTTCCATCACAGTGAGGGTATGCCTAGAGCAATCACTGTGATGGCTGTTTGTGTAAAAAATTATATCTGTGTCTTGTGCTTTTTATACTGCCGGACCCTGACGTGAGAGGACGCTGGCGTTGAGTATTCGCCGCTTTTCCGTCAGGATAGTTTGTCTGTTTGTTTCTATGTTAATTGTTTTTGTAAAGCGCTTTGAGCATGTGATAAGGCGCTATATAAAATAAATGGATTATTATTATTATTATTATACTCAAATCCCCTTGCTATGAATGCCAACATACCATTCGCTTTCTTCACTGCCTGCTGCACCTGCATGCCTACTTTCAATGACTGGTGTACCACGACACCCAGGTCTCGTTGCATCTCCCCTTCTCCTAATCGGCCACCATTCAGATAAGTCTGCTTTCCTGTTCTTGCCACCAAAGTGGATAACCTCACATTTATCCACATTATACGGCATCTGCCATACATTTGCCCACTCACCTAACCTATCCAAGTCACGTTGCAGCCTCCTAGCATCCTCCTCACAGCTAACACTGCCCCCCGGCTTCATGTCATCCGCAAACTTGGAGATGTTGCATTCAATTCCCTCGTCCAAATTATTAATATATATTGTAAATAGCTGGGGTCCCAGCACTGAGCCTTGCGGTACCCCACTAGTCACTGCCTGCCATTCTGAAAAGGACCCGTTTATTCCTACTCTTTGCTTCCTGTCTGCCAGCCAGTTCTCTATCCACATCAATACTGAACCCACAATACCGTGTGCTTTAAGTTTGCATACTAATCTCTTATGTGGGACCTTGTCAAAAGCCTTCTGGAAGTCCAGATATAACAAATCCACTGGTTCTCCCTTATCCACTCTACTAGTTACATCCTCGAAAAATTCTATAAGATTCGTCAGACATGATTTACCTTTCATAAATCCTTGCTGACTTTGTCCAATGATTTCACCACTTTCCAAATGTGCTGCTATCCCATCTTTAATAACTGACTCTAGCATTTTCCCCACTACCGATGTTAGACTAACTGATCTGTAATTCCCCGTTATCTCTCTCCCTCCCTTTTTGAAAAGTGGGGTTACATTAGCTACCCTCCAATCCTCAGGAACTACTCCAGAATCTAAAGAGTTTTGAAAAATTATCACTAATGCATCCACTATTTCTGGGGCTACCTCCTTAAGCACTCTGGGATGCAGCCTATCTGGCCCTGGGGATTTATCAGCCTTTAATCCATTCAATTTACCTAACACCACTTCCCGACTAACCTTGATTTCACTCAGTTCCTCCATCTCATTTGACCCCCGGTCCCCTGCTATTTCTGGCAGATTATTTATGTCTTCCTTAGTGAAGACAGAACCAAAGTAGTTATTCAATTGGTCTGCCATGTCCTTGTTCCCCATGATCAATTCACCTGTTTCTGACTGTAAGGGACCTACATTTGTTTTAACTAATCTTTTTCTCTTCACATATCTATAAAAGCTTTTGCAGTCAGTTTTTATGTTCCCTGCCAGTTTTCTTTCATAATCTATTTTCCCTTTCCTAATTAAACCCTTTGTCCTCCTCTGCTGGACTCTGAATTTCTCCCAGTCCTCTGGCAGGCTGCTTTTTCTTGCTAATTTGTTCGCTTCATCTTTTGTTTTGATACTATCCCTAATCTCCCTTGTTAGCCACGGATGCACTACCTTCCCTGATTTATTCTTTTGCCAAACTGGGATGAACAATTGTTGTAGTTCATCCATGCGGTCACTTTGTCAAGACTTGTGTGCCGAGTGTCAGGCACACAATCCTCATGAACATTCTGGCTGTAGTGCCTATGCTACCTCCACTGGACGTTTGTACTCATTGTGCAGATTTCTAAGTGATTAATCTTGCCAGCTGCAGCCTTAAATTCATTTTCTAGAGTTGCATTGAAGTGGCATTACGTACAACTGAAGGGATCCTTTATTATTTCTTAAGGCTTCTTAGAAAATATTTTATCTGGTGAAAAATAAAACCTACCTTCTGTGGTTTGTCACCATTTTAGACTGCAGACAATTCGAGTAGAATGACCAGGATAGATCCAATACACTCCACAGTCCCTGCTACTTACAATTTCTGCAAGCATACTTAAATAATGAATTGCTTCTTCATTGATATGTGCACTTACTTTAATTTGCTGAATTCAGGATTGAGAAATAGAGCAAAGTCAGAAGATTCAACAAGTATCCAATGAGCACTTGAATTACCAAGATATAGAAGACGATGAGACAAATTCTGGTAAAGGGATTAGTGTGGATAGGTAATCAATGTGCTAGTATGGACATGATGGGCTGAAGGTCTAGTTGGAGGCTCCTCAGAGAACTGTTGGCTACCTACTGTCAAGAGACAGCTTGTTCCCAACTGTGCATTATAACTCAAAAATGAACTGGGGCACAGATCCCAGCACATTTTACTTCCCCGTCCCAATCAGTCAGAAGCTGTACATAGGGTTTAGGGGTGGAATAGATGTGTGATAAGCTATGGGGCAGATCACAGAAACAACTGTCAAAAATTACTCTTTGCTTCCAGCCACTGAGCCAGTTGTGGATCCAAATTACCTCTCTCCTTTAAACACCTTGCACTTTTATTTTTTTGAGCAGACTGTTATGTGGGACCTCATCAAAAGCCTTGAGAAAAGTCACCTCCTGGCTCTATATCAAATGTACTGCAGTCATAATAAACCAGCAGCACACCTTCCCCACACCCTCTTCCACCTGTCCTTTGCTAACTTCTCACCTTTCTATGTTGCCTGTCCATCATTAATCTGTAATTTGCTAAATTAAGGTATGAAAAGCTTCCTCACAACTGAGTCCAATAATTTGGACACTACTGAATTCAGGCTAATTGACCATAATAGCCAGGTTTATTCCTTCCTTCATTTTAAAGCAACAGTACATTAGCAGTTCATTGGCTGTTGTAAATTGTTCTGAGTGTGTAACTGTGTGGTAGAATCTGGTAAATATTTATAGTCAACTACAAACAACTTCAAGAGAAAGGAGGGATTCAAAATTTATGGTTTGTGCTTCCAAAATTATATTCCTTGTTTTATGAAACAGCCTGGGATATATTTAATCTTGGCTGCTATTGAGTCGTTTTTAAGATGTTGAACTCTAAATATAGTACTTCTGCTTCTGCATTGCTTATTGCATCCAATAGTTTAGACATGATTTCTTTAACTACTACATCATAACTACTACATGTCATTAGTTTTCAGTCTGAAAACTGACAGCACACTGACAATTAGATGCGAAGAATAAGTCCCTAACACTGTTTTTCTCCCAATCCACTGGTCACTCATAGACATAGTCATGCAGCATGGAAACAGGCTCTTCAGCCCAACTTTCCCATACCGACCATGATGTCCCATCTACATTAGTCCTACCTGCCTGTTTGGCCATGTCCCACTAAACCTTTCCTACCTATGTAACTATCCAAACTATCCAGTCCAAAAAAATAATCTTCTACCATCACCCTGTGCTTCCTTTCTTGTATCCAATTCTCTATCCAGTCGATTAACTCTCCCTGGATCCCATGCCATCTAACCTTCCAGAGACACATTAGCCACCCATCAGTCTTCCAGCACCTCATCCATGTCTAATTATGATTCATACATTTCAGCCAAGGGCATCTGCTATTCCTTCTCTTGCATCCCAGTGAGCTCAGATATATGCCTTTGGGCATTCAGCATCTCCTCATCCGTAGTGTGGACTAACCTCAAGACGTTTCCGTTAACTGTCCCAAGTTCCCCAAGTCTTCATGCCTTTCCGCACAGTTAAAACAGAGGAGAAATACACATTGAGGATCTTGCCCATCTCCTGCGGCTCCACACAGAAATGCTGCTTTGCTTTCTGAGGGGCCTTATTCGCTCCCTAGTCACCTCTTTCCCCTGAGGTATGTAAAATCGCTTTGGATTCTCCTTAATATTGTCTGCCAGAGCTATCTCCTGCCCTTTTTATGGCCTCCTGGTTTCCTTCTTAACTATGCTCCTCAGTTCCCAGAAACACCTCCAAGGATACACATGATCTCAGCGACCTACACCTGTCCCATGCCTTTTTTTTTCCTGACCAGAGCCTCAGTTTTTCTCATCATTCAAGCTTCCTTAACTCCCTCCTGCCTTGCCCATCAATCTACTAGGAACATGTATATCCTGAACTCTTGCCATCACACTTTTGAAAGCATCTCACTTTACGATGCCCCTTTGACCACAAACAACATTTCTGTCTCACACCATCCAAGTTGGTCTTTCCCCAATTCAGAATTGTATCTCAAGGACTTGCCGTGTAGCATTGAGGGAATCATTATTGTGAAAAAATGTTAAGGTTGGTGCATTCAGTTCTAAATGAAAATTTTAACAGCAGGATAATCCGAAGATCTCGGAGAAAACCCACGCAGGTCACGGGGAGAACGTACAAACTCCGTACAGACGGCGCCCGTAGTCAGGATCGAACCTGAGTCTCCGGCGCTGCATTCGCTGTAAGGCAGCAACTCTACCGCTGCGCGACGGCATTGAAATCTGTGTGATTGTGGACAGGAATCTTTAAACGTGACATCTGAATGTCCTTGCAGTGATTCATGGTTATTTGTGGTCCGCGAATTAGATGGGACGGTCATAAAATCTGCCCCCAAATTATTAATATCAACAGTAAGACAAACAATGCGAAAATAACACATCTGATAAAAATCTAAACTGCATAACATTTACTTTAGTGATGTTGAACAGAAACAACTATCTGAATACAGATGTATAAACTAACGACTCATCCAATGAGTGTTATTAAAAATATCATGTTAATACTAACACATTTCCAGATGGCAGGCAGCTCTGGCGATCATCCTCAACATTGCCATCGCGGCATTAGAGTACATTTGGGAAATCGCTGAGTTTTCTGTGCGTAATAAGCAGCCGTGATCAGATGTCTCTGCATTTGACATATGAGATTTTGTGTACTTCATTTCAGATTGAACTTGATGCAATATGCTCTCGTTTGGCAAAGAGCCACAGATTTTATTTGACATGCATTTGGGTCTTATGTTTCATTTTATTTTCTCGTCAGGAAATGTGATTTCGGCTGCGTAAGCATTCCTTACCTTCATCATCACCTTAATCGACTCGGCTGAATAAAAAAATTGTACTGCATCTGTAATAAAAAAATAACTAGTTTATACCCACGTTGTTAGTTTTTAAAAAGTACTATTTCGGCGTTAATTACGAATCTACTTTAATCTACAAATTATATACAAAATCTTTTCCATTCCATGCTGCATTCCTACATTACGTTAAACGCAGAGCGATGTCTAAATTAATAATTTGCAATATAAACAAAGAAAAGCAGAAGATAAGACATTACAGTAAGATAAACGTGCATACGTCAATGAGTGATGATTCCACAACAGAAGCCCTTGGTGTTCTGTTGGATAACCTGCATAGAGAGAGAGAGCGCCTTGCTTTTTCAGCAATCCAGTTCCTATTTCGTAATTGAAAAGTCTGACGAACAGATTTGGTTATTGGAGTAAGTGGCGCTTTCACATGTCAGGATAAAATTAGAGAAGCAGTATCAGTAGTTTTGTGGGCGGCTCTTCAGCCTTCAAAGTACTAGTCAGCACATCTCCAGAACAAACCTCGCGAATGAATCGGGTGCTAATTTATATCGTGCAAGGACTCCTAGTTCAGGCTTAATGCGCGCAATTGATATCTCGTACATGGAACAGTATAACACAAGAACCTGCAATGGCCTGCAATGCCTGTGCCGGACATAATGCCAAGACCATCTCTTATCGACCTGTACATAATCCATATCCCTCCATTCCTTGCATATCCGCATGCCTATAGAATAACCTCAACCACCACTATCCTATCTGCCTCAACCACCACCCTTGGCAGTGCCTTTCAGGCACTCACACCCTCTGTATTAAAAAAAGCTCCGAATATCTCTTTAAAACCATGCCCCTTAAACATATGCCATTGTCTATTTGATTTCTCCATCCTGGGAAAAAGATTCTGACTGAAGATAGACACAAAAAGCTGGAGTACCTCAACGGGACAGGCAGCATCTCTTGAGAGATGGAATGGGTGACGTTTCGGGTTGAGACCCTTCTTCAGGTTGTCTACCCTATCTTTGTCCCTCATAATTTTATATAGTACATTTATTTCCCCGCTTTACAAAAGAAAGTTCAGTGATTTTTTTTGATTACTTCATATGCCTGCATCAATTCCGTGAGTCTACTTGTGGATTACTTCTCAATGAAATTAGCAGAATTTCCCCCTCTCTATTTCCTATTGACCACATAGCCTCAATCAGTGCAGGAATGCACCTCACGTTTCCCTTTCTCCTGCTTCTCAGTCTGAAGAAGGGTCTCGACCAGGAATGTCACCTATTCCTTTTCTCCAGAGATGCTGTCTGACCTGCTGATGTCCTCCAGCTTTTTGCGTCTTTCTGCAGATAGATAACAATATCTCCTCCTCCCTGACCTTCAACACAGGTGTGCCTCAAGGCCACATATTTGGCCACATGACATCACTTTCCTTGACGGAATCATAGGTAGTGATGTGTCAGCATTCAGGACAGAGACAGAACACCTGGGTGAATGATGCCACAACACCAGCCTCACTCAATGTCAACGATATTAAGGAACTAATCACTGAAAGGGGAAGCCAGGAGACCACATGCAGTTTTTATTGGTGCGTCAGTGGTAGGGGGTGTTAGCAACTTAAAAATTCCTGGTTGTTAATATTTTGGATGATCGGGGGCCAGCACATAAACATAATCATGAAGAAAGTGCGCCAATGCCTCTACTTTCTCAGAGGGTTAAAAAGATTTGGAACATCACCAAATACTCTAACAAACCTCTACACGGCTGCATTGTAGAAAATATCCTGACTGGTTGCTTCATGACTGGAATTACTTCTACAGCAATTCCAATGCCCAGGAAGGCAAAAGAGACTTCGTAGAGTAGTGGACTCAGCCCAGTCCATCATGGGCACAGCCCTCCCCACCATCAAAAGTATGCACCTTGGGTGCTACCTGAAGAAGGTGTCATCTATCATTAAGGATACCCATCCATCTTAGCCATGCCCTCTTCTCACTGCTGCCATTGGGCTGCAGATACAGAAGCCTAAAGTCTCACATCACCCAGTTCAGAAACACCTACTATATAATGGGCATAGATCCTTGAACTGACCTGCACGACCTTAATCCTGCTTCAGTAATGGAACACTATGGTACAACTCTTGCACGATCATGGACATGATTTCTAACTGTGCTTTGTACTGATGTCTTGTTTTTTGTATATTCTTTATCTTTTCATTATTTACACTATCCTACGCACACTTGGGACAATTTGCAATTATACCAATCCAAATAACCTATAAATCTGTACGTTATTGAGGTGTGGGAAGAAACCGGAGATCTCAGAGAAAATCCACGCAGGTCACGGGGAGAACATACAAACTCCGTGCAGACAAGCACCTGTGGTCAGGATCAAACCCGGGTCTTTGGTACTGTAAGGCAGCAACTCTACCGCTGCGCCACCATGCCACCCATTTGTTGTCTGAGTTTATGTGCCTAATTTAAATTGAAAAAGTGTGTACTGAAATATATTGTATGGATATTGTCCAAAAAAAGGAAAAATTTATTATCTTCCTTCCAATGGCCACCATTATGAAAGTCATTAAAATAATTTACCTTAATTCCCATCTGCACCTTTATTTTTTGTACTGCAGCTCGAGAGAACTGAAGAGACAGCTGTTTTATTTGCAACCCATTTCCTACCTAAATCCATAATCCAAGATTTTATATCCAAATAAGGTTGATATCTCCAAAATCATCAATTGCCTATCCACAATTTAAACGGCATTCTGAAAGAGCAGTCTTAACTTTATTACTATTTGAAGATTAAAGAAAGGCTTCCCTTTTAGCATTAAAGAAATAAACACAATAATACTAAATTGTTAGATGCAGATACAAGCAATTCTTGAAAATCTGGAATTAAAAGAGACAACTGGAAATACCCAGTACTCTGAAAATAATCCTAAATAGTCTCTCTATGTTCCGGTACCCTCTTAAAAAGACTGGAAACTGGTGGGTGCTGTTCCAAGTTTCCATGTGATTTAACCTTAGGATAGATTAGCATCTTTAAGTGAGGATGTCTGAGAAAAATCTGAAATAAAATTGAAGACATTAAATTTTACACAAGTTAACAGATTTTATCTATCCAGCATAACCATACTTTGCATCGGATTAAGTGCCAAAACAAAATAGCATCCATTCTGTGAACTGACTGCAACAAATC
Source organism: Rhinoraja longicauda (assembly GCF_053455715.1). Lineage (NCBI taxonomy): Eukaryota > Metazoa > Chordata > Chondrichthyes > Rajiformes > Arhynchobatidae > Rhinoraja > Rhinoraja longicauda. The sequence continues at coordinate 46,661,532 of NC_135958.1, forward strand.
TTGAAGTTAGACCACTGCCTTTCAATACTATTCTGGATCCCGCTACAATAATCCAATAAATCTGTTCATTGATTGTGAATGATAGAAAAACTGGAATTATGTTTATCTAGTGGGCAACTACGTGCTTAAATTTAGTCATTACTTTATTTCACAATAAATTGTGAGACATAAATATTTTGTATGTGCTATTTACTGCAGATGAAACTATAATGTTGCATAGGTACTAGGTACGTTTAACACAGAACCTTGTTATATTTCAGTCTGGAATGTATATATGAGCTGCCAATGTTAATACCAGCCGTTACATAAGCATCAAACATATTTTGAGGCTCATATAGTGTAACTTTAAGGAATTTTAAAATGTTGGTTATTTGCAAAACAACATTACTGCTTATGTATAACTGTAGGTCCCATTTGTTGTCATACTGTTTCTGTGGATTCCTGCTTTTTCAGGAGCATTCCTGCTTCTGAAGTAGAAAGTTCAGTGTTCAATGCCACACCAAATAACTGAACAGAAAAAAAGGTTTACAAAGTTGCTTCAAAGGAATAGTACACAATCAAAAATGCTTGTTATCAGACCAGACCTTAATCTGAGGCTCCATATGATGGCCCAGGTGGTACCCCATGACTGTATTGTGATGAAGTTGAAACAAGTATGCTCAGTTTTCTGACTCAAATAATTATCTGTCGTTGATCTTATTTTTGGAAGTTACTGTGTACAAATTGGAAGCTGTATTTCTTAATTACAACATTGACTTCACTTCTAATAGTATTTTGTTGGCAGATAGCTCACTGAAATGTCCAGAGATTGGAAAAGTATTGTATAGCTGCAATATTTCACTATAGATATTTGAAGATGCCATTTAAAATCCAGACATAAATGTGTTTCTACATCAATATAGAGCAGCATTGATGGGAGTTCACTTCCCTGATAATATGTTCCTGCACACTAGTGAATTAAATTGCTTTATTAATTCTCCCATGCAACATATCCAAAGTGGAAACAGTTCGTTGGACTAGTCTTGCTTGAAATTACCACAGTTTCGTTTAGAGATACAGCACGGAAACAGGCCCTTCGACCCACCAAGTCCGCACCGACCAGTGATCCTCGCATATTGACACTATCCTACACACTAGGGTCAATTTACATTCATACCAAGCCAATTAACCTACAAACCTGTACGTCTTTGGAGTATGGGAGGAAACCGATGATCTCTGAGAAAACTCACGTACAAACGTACAAACTCCTTACAGACAGCACCCATAGTTGGGATCAAACCCAGTCTGGCACTGTAAGGCTGCAACTCTACCGCTGTGCCGCCCCTCTGTGTGGATGTGCATTGAGCATCAAATGAAGAAGGTCTACAATATTGATCATGAATAATCCATTAACCCATTTAATCAACACAGAGGTGTCACACATAACATTCAGAGATTAATTTTAAAAAGGACACAAAGTTCTGGAGTAACGCAGCAGCACAAGCAGCACCTCTGGAGAATATGGATAAGTGACGCTTTGGGTTAGGACCCTTCTTCAGACTGATTATGGCGGGGGGGGGGGGGGGGTGGAGGTGAACGATAACTGGGAGAGAGTAGGGAAGTCAAAACATGGCAGGTAATAGGATAACAAAGGCAAGGGGGGCGTTGTAGAAACAAATAACTGCAGATGATGGTTTATACAAAAGATAGACACAAAAAACTGGAGAAAGTCAGCTGGTCAGGACCTTCTTCAGACTGTTACTTTTTTGGGGGGAGGGGGTTGATAGGTAGATGGTTTGGCATAAAAATAAAGGGATAATAACAGAAGGTGTGAAACAAAAGGATTGAAGAGTTACAAAGTGTGAAGCTAGAAGTTGGAGGTAAGGGAAATGTCGAAGGACAGATGCAGGCCCCTGCCTGTGTTGAATTATTACCTTCCAAACTTTATTCTACCCCTCCTCTCTCCCAGCATTTCACACTCCCCCTCCAATCGATCTGATGCTCCTGTACAGAGATGCTTGCCTGACTCACTTACTTCAGCACTATGTGTAAACCAACATCTGCAGTCCTTTGTTTCTACAGAGATTAAATGAGGTGTGGAATCCAATGTATCAAATGAAGAGGTCAATGCCAACTTAATAGGACAATGGTACCGATTTTCGAAACTCTCAGTTTTCAGGTGTGTACAGTACTCTTAGGCAACAGCATAATCTTCTACTGAAATAATATTATCCTTAGTTTAGAGTCAGAGAGCCAGGCTGCACAGAAACGGGCACCTCGGCCCAACTTGTTGGTGATGACTAAGATGCCCCATTGCCCTGCAATTGGACCATATCCATCTAATCCTTTCCTATCCATATACCTGTCCAAATGTCTTTTAAATGCCGTTATACTACCTGCCTCAACTACCTCCTTTGACAGTTTGTTTCAAATACCCACCACTTTCTCACTGAAAAAGGTGCCACCCAGGTTCTGAATAATTCTTTCCCCTCTCACCTAAGGTCTACATATTCAGAGGAATAATTTATTTAATGCAAGATCATGACATGAGATCTTTCTTAATAACAGAGAAGGAAATAGGATGAGATAATACAATTTTATTTGGAGAGGGAAATAAAGATAAAGTAAGAAGCGAAGTAAAAGTAATGGAGATTATACAGAAAGAAGTCAGACAGAAAGATAAATGAAACTTCAGGGATTGTAACAGCCAGTCCTACTAATCAATCTAGAAGAAAAGCAGTAGTGGAGGACTGCTTAATTTAGAAGAGGTTAAGAGTCTTTATGGAATGGAATGGAATGGAATACTTTATTGTCACATGTGACTAGGCACAGTGAAATTCTTTGTTTGCATAGCCAATGTATACAATTTTAATACTTGAAGGGTTAATAAATGAATAATAGTTTAAATAATGTTTTGGAAGTTTTATGGAATTGGCTGGTCAAAAAAATCATGATCGGAAACAATGGTATGTATTATTGGAAGTCATTACAGCTGAGCATGCTATAAAGTCATGTTCCAATACCAACAAATACTCCAATAACAAGACCTACATTGGATTAAAAAAATTAGCTTTCAACCATTATTTACTTCCTACAATTACAATATTTTGTGTCATGTCAAACTTGTTCCTCGTACTATTAAAGCACTGTTATAACAAGACTAACCAATTGTAATGGTATAGATGAGATTAATTTGCATTATTTATTGGTATAAATTCGACAATGTATAAGAATCAGGTTGTCTTGTCGTAGCTTTATAAGACTTTAGTTAGGCCGCATTTGGAATACAGTATTGTGTGCAATTCTGGTCGCCTCATTACAATAAGGATGTGAACACTTTGGAGAGGGTGCAAAAGAAGTTTACCAGAACGCTGCTTGGATTAGAGGGTATTAGCAATAAGGAGAGGTTGGACTAACCTGGATGTATTTTCACACTTCTGGGCCTGGCTTTCACTGAAACATTGGAGGTTATGGAGAGAACTTATAGAAGTATATAAAATTATGATAGGCATAATAGGGTAGACAGACAAAATGTTTTCCTCAGGGTAGAATTGTAAAAGCCATGGGGACATAGTTTGGTTAAATTATCGTCATGTGTACCGAGGTGCAGTGAAAAGCTTATTTGTTGCATGCTATCCAGTCAGCAAAAAGACTATACATGGTTAAGCCGTCCACAGTGTACAAATACAGGATAAAGGGAATTAACATTTAGTGCAAGATAAAGTCAAGAAAAGTCAGATGAATGATAGTCTGAGGATCTTCAATGACGGAAATGGTAGAAACATAGAGACATTGAAAATCTGTGCAGGAGGAGATCATTCGGCCCTTCGAGCCAGCACCGCCATTCATTGTGATCATGGCTGATCATCCACATCAGTAACCCTTGCCAGCCTTCTCCCCATATCCCTTGATTCCACCAGCCCCGAGAGTATCTAACTCTCTCTTAAATCCATCCAATGATTTGGCCTCCACTGCCCTCTGTGGCAGAGAATTCCACAAATTCACAACTCTCTGCGTGAAAAAGTTCCTTCTCACTTCAGTTTTAAATGGCCTCCCCTTTATTCTAAGACTGTGCCCCCTGGTTCTGGACTCCCCCAACATTGGGAACATTTTTCCTGCATCTAGCTTGTCCAGTCCTTTTATAATTTTATATGTCTCTATAAGTTCCCCTCTCATCCTTCTAAACTCCAGTGAATACAAGCCTAGTCTTTTCAATCTTTCCTCATATGACAGTCCCGCAATCCCAGGGATTAACCTCGTGAACCTACGCTGCACTTCCTCAATTACAAGGATGCCCTTCCTCAAATTAGGAGACCAAAACAGTACACAATACTCCAGATGTGGTCTTACCAAGGCCTTATACAACTGCAAAAGAACCTATTTATTCCTATACTGAAATCCTCTCGTTATGAAGGCCAACATGCCATTAGCTTTCTTCATTGCCTGCTGTACCTGCACGCCAACTTTCAATGATTGGAGTACAAGGACACCCAGGTCTCACTGCACTTCCCCCTTACTTAACCTGATACCATTGAGATAATAATCTGCCTCCTTGGCTTTGCCGCCAAAATGGATAACCTCACATTTATCTATATTATACTGCATCTGCCATGCATCTGCCCACTCACTCAATCTGTCCAGGTCACCCTGCAACCTCCTAATATCCTCTTCGCAGTTCACACTGCCACCCAGCTTTGTGTCATCTGCAAACCTGCTGGTGTTACTTCTAATTCCTTCCTCCAAATCATTAATATATATGGTGAATAGTTGCGGCCCCAACACCGAGCCTTGCGACACTCCACTCGCTACTGCCTGCCATTCTGAAAAGGACCCATTTAATCCTACTCTTTGCTTCCTGTCTGCCAACCAATTCTCTATCCATATCAACATTCTACCCCAATACCATGTGCTCTAATTTTGCTCCCCAATCTCCCGTGTGGGACCTTATCAAAGGATTTCTAAAAGTCTACATACACTACATCCACAGGCTCCCCTTCATCCATTTCACTTGTCACGTCCTCAAAAAATTCCAGAAGATCAGTCAAGCATGACTTCTTCATAAATCCATGCTGACTTGGACTTATCCTTTTACTGCTATCCAAATGCACCATTATTACCTCTTTAATAATTGACTCCAGCATCTTCCCCACCACTGATGTCAGGCTAACTGGTCTGTAATTCCTCGTTTTCTCTCTCGCTCCTTTCTTGAAAAGTGAGATAACATTAGCTATCCTCCAATCCACAGGAACTGATCCTGAATCTATTGAACATTGGAAAATGATCATCAATGCGACAACTATTTCTAGAGTCACCTCCCTGAGGACCCTGGGATACAGACCATCAGGCGCTGGGGATTTATCAACCTTCAGTCCCATCAATCTACCCAATACTATTTCTCGCCTAATGCAAATTTCCTTCAGTTGCTCTACCCCCCTAGATCCTCTGTCCTCCTGTACATCTGGGAGATTGTTTGTGTCTTCCTTAGTGAAGGGTAGGTCAGCACTATTCTCTAGTTGGTAATAGGATGGTTCAGTTGCCTGATAGCAGCTGGAAAGTAACTGGAACACGCTGCTACGGGTTGTGGTGGAGGCAGATGCGATTGCGGTAGTCAAGAGATTTTTAGATAGGCATATTGATTCGCAGGGAATGAAGAGAAAGAATCTGGAGGTGTGTTATTTCATACCTCTGCTCCTCTTGCTTGATGGGAGAGGGGAGAAGAGGGAGTGGCTGGGGTGAGACTAATCCTTGATTGTGATGGTGGCCTTGTTGAAGCAGCGTGAAGTGTAGTCAATGGAAGGGAGGTTGATTCACATAATGGTCTGGGCTATGTCCACCACTCTGCAATATCTTGCGGTATTGGATAGAGCTGTTCCTAAACCATTATGTGATACATCCCGATAAAATGCTTTGTATGGTGCATTAGTATAAGTTGGTGAGAGTTGTTGGGGGCATGTTGAACCTCCTAAGCCTTCTAATGATGTAGAGGCGTTGGTGTGCTTTCTTGTCCAATGCTTTGTTATGGCTGGTTCACGACATGATGCTAGTGATATTTACTCCTAAGCAAAGTTTGAAGGAGATGGGCAGGACAGGGTTTTGTTAAACTGTATAGAGTGGTGGGTGCCTGGAACATGCTGCCATGGGGTGTGCTGGGTGCCTGGAACACGCTGCTATGGGGTGTGGTGGAGGAGATGCGATTGCGGTAGTTAAGAGATTTTTAGATAGGCATATTGATACGAAGGGAATGAAGAGATATAATTCACATTCTGGAGGTTCACTGATTGAAAATTATTAACATTTGACAGTTCACATATTAGCTTTACAAATTCAACATAAATGGACACAATTCAAGAAAACTGAATTAATTGTAAAGTGCTCCATATCAAATTACTGCCTGTGCTTCTCTAATGATGTTAAAATAATGCAATGATTTAGCAAGTATATTTGGTTAGCAACTGCTTAACAATATAGGAACTGGACCTGCTTTTTTGACAACAAATACTTTGATATAAGTTTGAGACACAAAGAACTGCAAATGATGGTTTAAAAAATAAAACACAAAGCCTGGAGTAACTCAGCTCAGTGGAAAGAGATGGAAATGTAAATTTTCAGGTCGGGATCCCCCTTCGGGCTTTGCAGTCCTTGGGATCAGTCTGAAGACGAGATCAAACCCAAAACATTGCCGATCCATGTCCTCCGGAGATGTTGCCTGGCCCACTGAGTTACTCCAGCATTTTGTGAATAAATACCTTCAAATTATTAGGTTAATCTTTTCATTAACGCTAGTCTACTTAATTGGGAAGTTGATTGTGATCCCTCTTAAGAAGGAGAAGATGACAAGATCTTCAGAACTTATGTAAAATATTGCATTCCACAAATGAAGAAATCAACGCAGGACTTTTAAAAATAAGAACCAAAAGATATGGATACATTGGGTCCATTTAATTTGGACAAAAAGTAGAGGAAATTATCGATTATGCCTTTTAGTGTGGTGGAATGGCTCGAGGGATTTTGTTTTGGTAACTGTGATGGATGTTTCTTTTTTTTTTTTGTGTTGGTTTGTGATTGTGTGTGAAATTGCTTATTTATATTGCTCTTATTGTTGGACTGTGGGTGACGAAATCTCGTCCAAAAGACTTGTTTTTTTTGGATGATAATAAAGGTTATTCTGATTCTATTCTGATTCTGGACATTGAAATGAAGGCAAGCAAACTACGTTTTTGAAATCAGAAACTAACCTCCAAAGTTTGGTACAATTTTTCAGAATGGATTTTATAGGTTTTCTGATATCAAGTTCAGTTACATCCTTAACTCAAGATTATTAATTCCCCACAAGTTGTTATCCAGTAGTTGGATCAGAATACACAAGCACTGTATCAAGTGCCCGTGTAATGAAATATACAATTACCACACACTATTCAGGCAGCTGCGACATGGCAATCAACATTCTCTACAATCTTGAAATTATAACACTGAAATATTATTTCATGTAATTGAACTCTGGGGTGATTATATCAACCACCAAATGATATTAAAATCACATGCTGAATGTGCTGGGCATGAACAATAAATTTGTTAACATGGGACTCACAAAATAATTATCTCGTTTTCAGACCCAATGGATTAGGCACTCTACAGTGTTACGTCTAACCCATTGCAGTCATTGGAGTGGTAGATCAAAGATATATTTGTGGATTATTCTTTAAGTACATTTGACCATCTGAGTAACTGTTAGATTTTAATTAAAGAAAAACAGCAAAGCTGACACTGTTGCTCATGAAGAACATGCAGATTTTTTTTGCAATCTTATCAAATGAAACATAAAATCATCAATCACTTCAAGGAGTTAAAACAAATAATAGAGAACATAATATTTAATATACACCAAATATAAATGGATAAATATAATAAGTTGCTACAAAATAAATCCCACTTCATCAATTACTACAAGATTAAAGCAAAGAAAATAATGCCTTTACGGCAACTCAAATAAAGCAATGAACTATATTACACCAACAACAAAAAAATTACATCAAGTACAGTAATGCACTATATCACTTTATGATTAAAACAGCAGCATTAATTATGCCTGCCAACAAAGAATTTTACTGATTTTATGTGGGATTATATACATCAATTTTCTTTGTATATTCCAGTAATAGACCAAAGCCATGTGGGATTCAGAAACGGCAGTCTTTGGAAAAGTGGTGCTGTATTTGAGCAGGTTAGATAGGTGAAGACTTGAAGCACAGAAGTAAATGTTCGATACTAAAACCACTTGCTAAGTCTACAACAACGATCTGTACGTGAAATGGATGATCAAGAACAAGGAGAGAGGAGACACCCGGCAAGAGGGTCTGCTAAACAGTTACACATGAATAAATTATTCTGGTTAAAAAAATGTCCTTTATTATGAAAGGCAGACCTTTCAAGCAGCCATTTAATCAAATTAAAGTAGATGATGATGTGCTGCAGAAAAAGGTTAAAGAATTACAGATGGTTTACATGTCCAGTGAAATTATCAATTATCAATTTAACCTATCAATCAAATTATCAATTTCACTCTAAAAAGATTACATGCATGAACTGATATTACTGGTTCAACGATTCATCAATGTATTTTCACCTAGAGGTTTGTACTAAGTAGCCTGAGGAAAAAAAATGTAGCTTAATGTGTTGCTCATAATAAGATAAAATTTAGATAAATTAGGGAATCAAATTTACATGTCTATGTTTCATTAAGATGTGGAACACAGTGCTACATTTGGAGAGTTTCTACAATAATCTGTTGTATGCTACTAATAAAAGCTTTGGGCAGGATAAAGGGATCATGTGAACAACAGTTATATAACCTAACCTTAACCTACCTTTCTCGATTTAAGATTTAAAAAAATATTCATTTAAATATAATACTGGACATTTATTCCAGAATCCATTTCATTCTAATTTCTGCATTAATGTGAATGCAGTCAAATGGTAGATGTTCTATGCAGAAGGATACATGACAAGGTGCAGTCTGGTGACACTAAAAGTGATAGGGGACGCATGGCATCCCTGTGTGGTACCTCAGCTGCACGGAGGCAGAAAGGAAAGCTCTACAGCGGGTAGTCCATAGAGCTCAGAGGGCCATCGGAACACAGCTACCAGACTTGGAGGGCATCTACAACACACGATGCCTCAGAAAAGCCACCAGCATCCACAAAGACTCTTCACACCCCTGCAACAGTCTGTTCGAACTCCTTCCATTGGGCAGACGATACAAGGCCTTCTACGCCCGCACCTCCAGACTCAGGAACAGCTTCATCCCCAGGGCCATAGCTGCTATGAACCGGTCCTGCTGAGCCGGATGGCCACAACGCATAGATCAACTTGCACTTTATCATATCATATATATACAGCCGGAAACAGGCCTTTTCGGCCCTCCAAGTCCGTGCCGCCCAGCGATCCCCGCACATTAACACTATCCTACACCCACTAGGGACAATTTTTACATTTACCCAGCCAATTAACCTACATACCTGTACGTCTTTGGAGTGTGGGAGGAAACCGAAGATCTCGGAGAAAACCCACGCAGGTCACGGGGAGAACGTACAAACTCCTTACAGTGCAGCACCCGTAGTCAGGATCGAACCTGAGTCTCCGGCGCTGCATTCGCTGTAAAGCAGCAACTCTACCGCTGCGCCACCGTGCCGACCTGTCTAAAAACTGTTACAATTGTTTCGTTTCGTTGGGTTGCTGTTAATTACTTAAATTATTGCATCGTATGGGAGGCGCATTCCCAATCTCGTTGTACCCCTGGGTACAATGACAATAAAGATATATTGTATTGTATTGTATTGTATTGTAAAGATCATTTTGCAACCAGCTGTTTCAAGGCTAGTTGACATGCATAAAGTGCTGGGGTAACTCAGACGGTCAGGCAGCATCTCTGGTGAACATGGACAGGTAACGTTTTGAGTCGGAATTCTTCTTCAGAATCTGAGTTTCTCCAGCACTTCATGGGTTTTTTTGTACACCAGCATCGACAGTTCCTTGCATCTTATTTTTAACATGCAACTGATTTTCAGGTCTTATGTTTGACAAATAAATAAAATGTCATATTCAATTTTCAACTAAAACTTATTTTACCTTTCACGCAATGTAGCTTAGATGCACATGCCCACAATCGGCTTCTGACAACTTCCCTGATCCCACCTCATCCAAAGATGCCAATAGCACCTGCAATAACAGAGAAAGAGGATTCGCCCGTGATTATTAAAATTGAGAGGCGCTTTTCAGAAAAGACACCCAAAGATTTGTAAAATATTATAATTTTATCAAAGCCATTTTACAAATTCGGCTCCAGAATATAATCGCAAAGAGATAACAAAACGGTTCCATCATGTTAGGCATGACGGGATATCTAAACATTTAATTTACAACACGGCGAATCTTATCATGTATAATTTATACCATAAATACCCCGATTAGTGTGAAGAAAGTCAAGGAGGAAGAGACCTGTTGGTTGCACCCCAGAAGCCGCTAATGTTCTGTCAGACAACTTATATACCACAGTTGTTCTCTTTGCAGCAGGTCCAGTCCCTATTTGGTGTTTGGGAAGTACGGCGGGTGGAATTTGGTTATCGGATTAACGATCGTTTCTTCGTATCAGGATAAATTTAGAGAAGCTAAGTCAGTAGTTTTGGAGGAATTCTTCAGCGATTAATCCAATCATTATCATGTGTCCAGAAACTTTGCACGGTAAACACGTGCCATGTTTTTTTTGTCGTTAGATACTTCCACCAGATGGAACATTTGGGCGAGGAACTCTGCATCAGCAGAAAGTACAAACACGCGTCACCGTTCCCACTAAAATACGTTATAGTTTCCTAACCGTCGCTGGTTTTAAAGACAAAACCAGAAAGTTAATTTTGACGTTAACATAATATATGGCGTTTATCCAGAATTTAATTCCATGAAAAAAAATACAGAGCATGTTTGCCCGCCGAAATGTTGCATAAACCCCTTACAGAAATGATCAATTATGAAAGGATTCCAGCGATTCGAAATCTTGTTAGATCCTCTAGTTCAAAGCCTCTAGTTACAAATGGCAAGATTAATTTTATTGAGAAATTACATCAGTTTACGTCGATCAGTTTCTATTCACGGTGTAAGAAAATACTTGAGATCAGTTAATGAGTGGGGTGATCTTTCACGCACCTTGGTTATCAGATGTCCTTTCAAGCAGAGTGAATAACACTTGGAGTTCTGCGTGAGCTGAGTTTGGGGAGGGGGGACTGCGGTCTGGTCAAGAGTATCTTTGAAGTTGTGAAATCTTTTAAACCAGCAACTTCGTCTCAAAACACGAAAGTTATTGATTTAAGAGTATGGGCCCAACCCATATCTGAACCTTAGTTATTAGTATTATTGGTCGTTGTTGAAATTACATGATATAGGGACCTGATATGGGGATCAGTAACTTTCCTACCATCAGTTTCCTATCCCACAAAAATTGGGAAATCCTCTTATACTTTAGACTGGCTGGACTTGGAGTCAGCACTCATGTCTGCAACCGCATCCTTGACTTCCTCACCAACAGATCCCAATCAGTGAGGATAGGTGACAATAATCCTCAGCACTAGTGCTCCGCAAGGGTACGTTCTCAGCCCTCGTCTTTACTCCTGATACACCCACGACTGTGCAGCCATGTCCAAATTTAATTCAAATTACAAATTCGCAGACAATGCCACCGTTGTGGGCTGGATAACAAATAATGATGAGTCAGAGTACAGGAAGGAGATTGAGAACCTCCTGTCTTGGTGTCGAGGCAACAACCTTTCTCTCAATGTCAGCAAGCCAAAAGAGACAATAATGGGCTTCAGGGAGTGAAGCGGTGGGTATACATACCCCAGTTTGCATTAGAGACAATGATGGGCTTCAGGGAGTGAAGCGGTCGGTACACATAACCCAGTTTGCATTGATTGCATCAAGGTAGAGATGGTTGAAAACTTCAAATTCCTAGGAGTCAATATCACCAACAACTTCTCCTGGACCACCCACATTGAAGCAACCAAGAAAGCAAAGCAATGCCTCTACTTCCTAGGAAAGCTTGGATGTTCAGTTTAGTTTATATTCACGTGTACCGAGATACAGTGAAAAGCATTTTGTTGCGTACCAACCAGTCAGCAGAAAGACAATACATGATTACAATCAATCCATTTACAGTGTATAGATACATGATGTTTAGTGCAAAATAAAGCCAGCAGAGGATAGTCCGAGGGACATCAAAAAGGTAGATAGTAATTCAGCATTGCTCTCTGGTTGTGGTCGGGTGAATTAGTGCCGGTTAACAGCTGGGAAGAAACTGTCCCTGAATCTAAAGGTGTGCGTTTTCACACTTCTATGCCTTTTGCCTAATGGGAGAGAGGAGAAGAGGGAGTGGCCAGGGTCTGACTTGCCCTTGATTATGCTGCTGGCCTTGCCGAAGCAGCGTGAGGTATAAATGGAATCAATAGAAGGGAGGTTGGTTTGTGTGATGGTCTGGGCTGTGTCCATAATTTGCTGCAGTTTCTTGCAGCCTTGGATGGAGCTGTTCCCGAACCAAGCTGTGAGGCATCCAGATAAAATGCTTTCTCTGGTGCATCTGTAGAAGTTGCTGAGAGTTGTAGTGGACATGCCAAATGTCCTAACTCTTCTGGGTGCTGTGCTTTCTTGGTCATTTCTTCAATTTGGGTGGTCCAGGAGAAGTTGTTGGTGATATTGACTCTTTGGAATTTGAATTTTTCAACCATCTCTACTTCAGCACTGTCAATGCAAATCCCGCTAGTTTGGTATAACAGCATGGAAACAGGCCTGTCCGGCCCTACCAGTCCACGCCGACCATTTTCCCTGACCTAGTCTCATCTACCTGCACTCAGACCATAACCCTCCAATCCCCTCCTATCCATATACCTATCCAATTTACTCTTAAATAATAAAATCGAGCCAGCCTCCACCACTTCCACCGGAAGCCCATTCCATACAGCCACAGCCCTCTGAGTAAAGAAGTTCCCCCTCATGTTACCCCTAAACCTTTGTCCTTCAATTCTGAAGCTATGTCCCCTTGTTGGAATCTTCCCCACTCTCAAAGGGAAAAGCCTACCCACGTCAACTCTGTCCGTCCCTCTCAAAATTTTAAAAACCTCTATCAAGTCCCCCCTCAACCTTCTACGCTCCAAAGAATAAAGACCCAACCTGTTCAACCTCTCTCTGTAGCCTAAGTGCTGAAACCCAGGCAACATTCTAGTAAATCTCCTCTGTACCCTCTCCATTTTGTCGACATCCTTCCTATAACTTGGCGACCAGAACTGCACACCATACTCCAGATTCGGCCTCACCAATGCCCTGTACAATTTCAACATTACATCCCAACTTCTATACTCGATGCTCTGATTTATAAAGGCAAGCATACCAAACGCCTTCTTCACCACCCTATCCACATGAGATTCCACCTTCAGGGAACAATGCACAGTTATTCCCAGATCCCTCTGTTCCACTGCATTCCTCAATTCCCTACCATTTACCCTGTACGTCCTATTTTGATTTGTCCTACCAAAATGCAGCACCTCACACTTATCAGCATTAAACTCCATCTGCCATCTTTCAGCCCACCCTTCCAAAAGGCCCAAGTCTCTCTGTAGACTTTGAAAATCTACCTCACTATCAACTACTCCACCTATCTTAGTATCATCTGCATATTTACTAATCCAATTTGCCACACCATCATCCAGATCATTAATGTAAATGACAAACAACAGTGGACCCAACACAGATCCTTGGGGCACTCCACTAGACACTGGCCTCCAACCTGACATACAATTGTCAACCGTTACCCTCTGGTATCTCCCATTCAGCCATTGTTGAATCCATCTTGCAACCTCACTATTAATACCCAACGATTTAACCTTCTTAATCAACCTTCCATGTGGAACCTTGTCAAATGCCTTACTGAAGTCCATATAGACAACATCCACAGCCTTGCCCTTATCAATTTCCCTGGTAACCTCTTCAAAAAATTCAAGAAGATTAGTCAAACATGACCTTCCAGGCGATGAGCTTGGATGGTATAATGGTATTAAAGGCAGAGCTGTAGTCTATATATCTATAGTCTATGTAGTCTAATGTAGGTGTCTCTCTTATCATGCCCCCTGTGTTCAACACCAGCCACGCTTAAGCACATCCTCACTGGGTGTAAAGTAAGCCTCTCCCAAGGACGGTACACCTGGAGACATAATCAAGTGCTCAAATGCCTGGCAGCGACTCTGGAAAGCAGGAGAACAACCAACAATGCCCTGCCGCCCAGAACAACCAACCCAGTTATGCCAATTGCCTTTGTTCAGGAGGGGGAACAAAAGCAACGGAAAATTCCACCAAGGACAAGGTTTGGACAGCTGGAGGCAGCCCGGGACTGGCAGATGCGGGTGGATGTGGACCAATGGCTTACAGTTCCACCAGAGATAGCCATCACCAACTTGAGGCCTGATCTTGTCCTCTGGTCCAACTCTCAGCGTATGGTGTATTTTGTGGAGCTCACAGTCCCTTGGGAGGATGCTGTGCAGGAAGCCTTTGAAAGAAAGAAACTGCGCTACACAGACCTTGCAGTGGAGGCAGAACAGCGGGGCTGGAGAGCAAAGATCTGCCCGGTAGAAGTTGGATGTCGAGGATTTGTGGCAACATCTACCGTAAGACTGATGAAGGACCTGGGGATCAGCGGACAAGCCCTACGCCAGGCTATCAAGGAAACATCACAGGTGGCAGAGCGGAGTAGCCAGTGGCTCTGGCTGAAGAGGAAAGACCCCATCTGGTCTCCCAAATAAGCCGGCTAGGCAGATGCAGAGGAGGGTGGTTCTGGGACGCCAGAATGCACTGCTGAGCCAACTGGAGACGTCGTTGGTCCAATCAGCGAAACATCGATGAAAGTAGGTGCCCACTTGATAACCCCAATGACGTGTCTGCCTAGCCTTTCTCAACATCGGAGGAGCATAGGTGAGTGCATAAGCCTCCCATCACCACCGGGAACAAGTTGACATTTGGCACTTTGGATTTCTAACATCTTGTCCTGTGTATTTGGAAACATGGTGTTCTAGGGATGACTGTAGGGCGAGGGCAATGGCATCGTCCTTGAAATTGTGGTGGTCGGCGAACAGCAGTGGGTCAAGGCCACTGGGTAGACTGGATTTAATGCGTTCCATAATTAGCCTCTCAAAACATTTCATGATGTCAAGGCCACTAGGCAGTAGTCGTTTAGGCATGAGGTCTTGCTTTTCTTTGGCACTGGGATGATGGTGGTCATCCTGCAGAAGGTGGGTACCTCAGAATGGAGTAGGGAGAGAGTAAGGATGTCCGCGAATACTTGCACTAGCTGGTCCGCGCAGCTACTGACACGGCCAGGAACTCCGTCTGGGCCGGATGCTTTCCGTAGGTTTACGCTCAGGAAGGCCTATCTAATCTCTGCTACAGTCACCCTGGGGAGAGGCACACTGGAGTGTGAAGCGCCAGGTGTATCCTCCCTGTTGGCCTTCTGCTCAAAGTGAGCATAGAAAGCATTCAGTTCATCGGGTAGGGTCGCACTGTCACCATAATGTTGCCTACCCTTGCTTTGCATCCAGTTACCTTATTCAGTCCGTACCACATTCTCCGTGTTTCCGAGTGATTATACCGGGACTCAAGTTTGTCTCGGTATTGTGTCTTGGCATCCTTGATGGTTTTGCGAAGATCATAGCGGGCCTTCTTGTATCACTCGGGGTCGTTTGACTTGTATGCAACAGACCTGGCCTGAACCTGTGAATGTACCTCGTGGTTCATCCATGGTTTCTGGTTGGGGAACACTCGGATTGACTTCGTCGGCACACAGTGCTCCACGCTCTTGCTGCTGAAGTTAGTCACGGCAGTGGCGCACTCATTCAGGTTAGCTGCAGAATCCCTGAATATGGACCAGTCCACTGACTGATACCAGTCACGTAAGAAGTCATCCATGTCTGTTGACCATCATTTCACAACTCTCTGTACTGAATCCTCCTGCCTCAATTTTTATTTGTAGGCAGGGAACAGAAGTACAGCTAGGTGATCAAATTTCCTGAAATGTGGTCAAGGGACAGAGCGGTAGGCATTTTGTATTGATGTATTGCAGTGATCGAGGGTGTTCTGGTCCCTGTTGGGACAAGAGACATGCTGGTAGTACTTTGGAAGTACGCCCCTGAGGTTGGCTTGGGTGAAGTCTCCGGCTACAACAACCAGGGCTTCAAGGTGTTTTTCCTGATAAAGTTAATAACAGAGTACAGTTTGTTCAGAGCAAGCTTGGTGTCTGCATGGAGGGGAGGAGGTGTTGACTGCTGTCAGGATAGTGAGGTGAATTCCCTAGGCAGGTATTAGGGTCGGCACTTCATAGTCAGGTATTCCAGGTCTGGGCAACATGAACTCGCCAGGATTGCTACGTCTGAACATCAGGAGGTATTGATTAGAAAGCAGACATTGCCGCCTCTAACCTTGCCCAAAGATGCTGTACGGTCCATCCGGAGAAAGGAGAAGCCCTCGGGCTGAAAGGCAGTTCAGCATGTCCCCAACAACCCTCACCAATGTCTACAGATGCGCCGTAGAAAGCATTTTATCAGGATACATTACAGCTTGGTTTGGGACCAGCTCCATCCAAGACCGCAAGAAATTGCAGCGAATTGTGGACGCGGCCCAGACCATCAGACAAACCACCCTCCCTTCCATTGACCCCATTTCTACCTCACGCTGCCTCGGCAAGGCCCGCAGCATAATCAAGGATGAGTCGCACGCTGGCCACTCCCCTCTCCCATCCCGCAAAAGGTAGAGAAGTGTGAAAACGCATAACTCCAGATTCAGGGACATTTTATTTCCAGCTGTTTTCAGGCAATTGAACCATCCTACCACAACCAGAGAGCAATCCTGAACTACTATCTACCTCATCGGGGATCTTCGGACTATCTTTGATTGGACTTTACTGGCTTTATCTTGCACTAAACATTATTCTCTTATCATGTATGTGTACACTGTGAATGGCTCGGTTGTAATCATGTACTGTCTTTCCTCTGTCCGCTTAGCATGCAACAAAAGCTTTTCACTGTACCTTGGTGCGAGTGACAATAAACTAAAACTGAAACTGAAACTGAACTGAAACTGAAATTATTTCCCTTACCTTACATTTATTTCCAACTGCGGTATTTAAAAGTGTTTTTGTTTTGGCTAGAGAACTGCATGGCTGGTAAAACTACAGAAAGTTGTATAGATTACTTCCTGCTTTTGGCATGTTAATTCTTGGAAAGAGCACATTAAAGCCAGGTGCGCGTTATTCACTGATAACCTAGCACCTCTTGGATTTTATTTTTGTGAGATCCAGAAGTTTCATCTACTTCTGAGGTAGGCAATAAATTCAAAATAAGTATGCACCTGAGATAATATTGAAAAATGTGACAATAATTCAGTGGCAGTGAGTGCCAGTGAATGACCAGTGTACGATGCAAAGAATTAATGTCAATAGAACTTCCGAGATGGATCACCATCTTCAGGAGCAGACAGTGTGGAAGAATCAGATGTGAAATACTGGGGAAAAAAAATATTTTATGCAAACTAATAAACTCCAAACAATAAGTCCTTCCTAAAGGACCTGTCCCAGTTAGATGTTTTTAATGTGACTGCTGATGACTGTCATAGTCGTAGTAGGTCGCCAGAAAAACGTGACTGGACCCACCCCTACGACAATGTCTACGGTAAGCTCCAACAACCTATCACCGAGTCGACGTCCAGCTACGGCAAGCTACCAAAAACGCGACCCAATCACCACACCTATGACCACACCTACGCCAACCTACCACCACAGAGGCGACAACCTACGACAACCAAAGTCAACCTACGTCCACCTGCGACAAGCTACGACAAGCTAAGACCCTGAAGACTGAAAACGATTGGACAATTCACGTTTCACCCACTTTCCCTATAAAAGGGGGTGTATGGTAGGGTTTCCAATCATTCTGCATCATGACTATTTGAAAGTGATGCCATGAGAAACTACTCTGAAATGCAATAACTTCATACACCATTTTTCCGTCAAAATGTCAAGAATATCCTTTATTGATATACAAACAAAAAACAAACAGCGCATACAAAAATATTGTAATAAACTTTAATAAATTTCAATAAACATCAAACTCCAAACTTTAAAATTCAAACTTTAAACAGAATACAAGTGCAAAAACATACAAAACCTAACATCATTTATGGACACATTACACTGATGGATGATCAGATCAAGTCCACACTTGGAATTCGCGGACGTCAGCACCGGCAATTACCTTAATCATCTGGTGACAACCTACTTCACCAGGTGACAACCTGGAGACAATCTACGACAGCGCCCACGTCAGGAGACATCAACCTATTGGTGTCAAACCAACAGTTGCCGAAAAATGTCATGCGACGACCAGAAAAACGCTACGACTCTTTGGAAACTACTCACGACCGTGCCCGCGACAGCCCGGTGACCATGCGGCGACAGCCTAGTCGCCTGTAGTCGCCTAAAAAAATCGCCGAACTGGGACGGGGCCCTAAGTTACACAAACACAGAAAAGATCTGCAAAAGATTTATAGAGACACAAAGCTGTATGAAGATACATGAAGGCATAACTTATTCTTAGAACACAAAGACACAAGGATTGGGACTAGGAATGCGCCCCTTGGTCCCACAAGTCTACCTTTCAATGTGAACATGGCTGACATCTTAATTCCTCTTCTCAGTTGGTTCCACACGGCTATCAATTAACTGATGTTTTAAAACATTATTTACTTTCTCTTTAAATGCCTCCAATGATCCAGCCTTCACAATCCTCTAGGGTAGAGTTTGAAGTATTCACCAATCTCTTCAAGAAGTAAGTCCTAACAGTTTTAAATGACTTTGTTTTATATAACTGATTCTCCCATACGTGGAAACATCTTATCACCTACCTTGCCAACCCTCTTTGGATTTTAAATAAGATCACCTCTAATTCTTTTAAATGCCAAAGACTACATTGCAGAAGTTATGTAGTAATCAAAGTAACAGACATATACTGGCATATTTTGAGTTACCTAATGTGTACTTGTGAATGTACTGTCTATCAACAATTGTGGATAAGAACAGGGCGGACGCACAAGTTAAATTTCTGAATTGAGGCAAGCCCAATTTTGATGGTATCAATTTGCTAAGATTGATTGGAATAGGATGTTCGCAGGCTAAGAGACATCTGGAAAGTGTGATGTTTTTGAAAGTGATAGTGAGAGTTCAAAGTATGCAAGGCAAATTGGAGTAAGGAAACAATCGAAATTGAGGCTCTGGTCTAAAAAAGAAGGCATGCGCCAGGGAAAGGCAGCTGGGATGAAGTGTATGCCTGGAGGACTGAGGAGGATAGAGAACAGAAGAGGAAATCAGGAGAGTAAAAGACAGGCAGGAGATAGATCAGACAGTTAAAATTGTGGAGAATTGTGGAGAATTGTGGAGAATTGTGGAGAATTGTGGAGTACATTAAGGAAAACAGGGACACATGAGAGAAAATAGGGCACCCAGGAATCTCAAGCGATCATCATGTGTGGAGTCGCAGGAGATGGCCAAGGTTCTCAATGGGTCCTCTGTTTTTACCATGAAGGCTAGAGAAATTGGGACCATTAATGGAGATGAGGACAGTCCAAATTATGGTAGAGGAAGTGCTGGATGTTCTAAGGCATGTGAAGAGAGATAAATCTCATGGGTCTGAATGGATATATCCGAGGACACTGTGGGAAGCTGGAGTAAAGATTCCAGGAGGCTTAGCTGAGATATGTGCTACAGAATGACTGGACAGCGGCTACTGATATGCCTCTGTTTGGAAAGGACGGCAAGGAAAAGCCTGGGAACTATAGACTAGTGAGCTTAGGTATTTGAGGTAGGTAAGTAACTGGAGAGGAGTCTGAGGAATAGGATATATATGCATTTGGTTCGACAGGATAGTTGGCATGGTTTTGTATATGAGATGGCACAAAATGGTGGAGCAATTCAGTAGGTCAGGCAGCATCTCAGGAGAATATGAATAGGTGACATTTCAGACTACATATGGGAAATCATGTTTTACCAATTTAATTGAGCTTTTTAAAGAAGTAAACAAAAAGGTTGAGAGGGCAAGGTCGTAGATGTTGACTATATATCAAAGGCAAGGCCATTGATCCAGTGATTAGGCCTCCACTGCCTTCAGTGGCAGGGAATCCCACAGATTTACAACTCTTTGGGTGAAAAAGTTTTTCCTCATCTCAGCACTAAATGGCCTACCCCTTATTCCTAAACTGAGACCCCTGGTTCTGGACTCCCCCCAAATCAGGAACATTTTTCCTGCATCTAGCCTGTCCAATCCCATAAGAATTTGAGATGTTTCTTTAAGATCCCCACTCATCCTTCTAAATTCCAGTGAACACAAACCCAGTCGACCCATTCTTTCATCATATGTCAGTCCCGCCATCCTAGGTGAACTAGGTGAACCTACGCTGCACTCCCTCAATAACAAGAATGTCCTTCCTCAAATTAGGAGACCAAAACTGCACACAATACTCCAGGTGTGGTTTCACCCGGGACTGTACAACTGCAGTTGGACCTCCTTTTTTCTAAAGTCAATTCCTCTTGCGATGAAGGCCAACATGCCATTAGCTTTCTTCACTGCCTGCTGTACCTGCATCCTTACATTCGGTGACTGATGTACAAGCACACCCAGGTCTTGTTGGACCTCCCCTTTTCCTACTCTGACACCATTCATATAACATATAACATATATAACATATAACAACTACAGCATGGAAACAGGCCTGTCCGGCCCTACCAGTCCACGCCGACCATTCTCCCTGACCTAGTCTCATCTACCTGCACTCAGACCATAACCCTCCAATCCCCTCCTATCCATATACCTATCCAATTTACTCTTAAATAATAAAATCGAGCCAGCCTCCACCACTTCCACCGGAAGTCCATTCCATACAGCCACAACCCTCTGAGTAAAGAAATTCCCCCTCATGTTACCCCTAAACCTTTGTCCCTCAATTCTGAAGCTATGTCCCCTTGTTGGAATCTTCCCCACTCTCAAAGGGAAAAGCCTACCCACGTCAACTCTGTCCGTCCCTCTCAAAATTTTAAAAACCTCTATCAAGTCCCCCCTCAACCTTCTACGCTCCAAAGAATAAAGACCCAACCTGTTCAACCTCTCTCTGTAGCCTAAGTGCTGAAACCCAGGCAACATTCTAGTAAATCTCCTCTCTACCCTCTCCATTTTGTCGACATCCTTCCTATAATTTGGCGACCAGAACTGCACACCATACTCCAGATTCGGCCTCACCAATGCCCTGTACAATTTCAACATTACATCCCAACTTCTATACTCGATGCTCTGATTTATAAAGGCAAGCATACCAAACGCCTTCTTCACCACCCTATCCACATGAGATTCCACCTTCAGGGAACAATGCACAGTTATTCCCAGATCCCTCTGTTCCACTGCATTCCTCAATTCCCTACCATTTACCCTGTACGTCCTATTTTGATTTGTCCTACCAAAATGCAGCACCTCACACTTATCAGCATTAAACTCCATCTGCCATCTTTCAGCCCACCCTTCCAAAAGGCCCAAGTCTCTCTGTAGACTTTGAAAATCTACCTCACTATCAACTACTCCACCTATCTTAGTATCATCTGCATATTTACTAATCCAATTTGCCACACCATCATCCAGATCATTAATGTAAATGACAAACAACAGTGGACCCAACACAGATCCTTGGGGCACTCCACTAGACACTGGCCTCCAACCTGACATACAATTGTCAACCGTTACCCTCTGGTATCTCCCATTCAGCCATTGTTGAATCCATCTTGCAACCTCACTATTAATACCCAACGATTTAACCTTCTTAATCAACCTTCCATGTGGAACCTTGTCAAATGCCTTACTGAAGTCCATATAGACAACATCCACAGCCTTGCCCTTATCAATTTCCCTGGTAACCTCTTCAAAAAATTCAAGAAGATTAGTCAAACATGACCTTCCAGGCACAAATCCATGTTGACTGTTTCTAATCAGGCCTTGATTATCCAAATAATTATATATATTGTCCCTAAGTATCTTTTCCATTAATTTTCCCACCACAGACGTCAAACTAATAGGTCTATAATTGCTAGGTTTACTTTTAGAACCTTTTTTAAACAACGGCACAACATGCGCAATGCGCCAATCTTCCGGCACCATCCCTGTTTCTAATGACGTTTGAAATATTTCCGTCATAGCCCCTGCTATTTCTGCACTAACTTCCCTCAATGTCCTAGGGAATCTGCTTTCTTGTTCTTGCCATCAAAGTAGATAACCTCTCACCCAACCTATCCAAGTCACCCTGCAGCCTCATAAATTCCTCCTCACAGCTCACAGTGCCGCTCAGCTTTGTGTCATCCACAAACTTGGAGATGTTACATTAATTCCCTCGTTTAAATCGTTAATATATTATAAATAACTGGGGTCCCAGCACTGAGCCTTGCGGCACCACACTAGTCACTGCCTGCCATTCTGAAAAGGACCCGTTAATTCATATTCTTTGCTTTACCTGCCAACCAGTTCACTATCCATGTCAATACCCAACCCCCAATACCATGTGCTCTAATTTTGCACACTAATCTCTTGTGTGGGACCTTGTTAAAAGCTTTTTGAAAGTCCACATACACCACATCCACTGGCTCTCCCTGGTCCATTCTACTGGTTACATTCTACTGGTTACATCCTACACCTATTGTCTATTGTCTACCATCACAGAATTCCAGAAGATTAGTCAAGCATGATTTCCCCTTCATATATCCTTTGACCGATCCTGTCACTGCTATTACATCGTTAATAATCAACTCAAGCATCTTCCCCACTACCGATGTAAGGCTAAATGGTTTATAATTCCCTGTTTTCTCTCTCCCTCCTTTCTTAAAAAGTGGGGTTACATTAGCTACCCTCCTGTCCACAGGAACTGATCCAGATCAGCACCAAATGTTAACCCAATCATTCCTGGGATAATTTTCATAAACCTCCTCTGGATCCTCTCTAACACCAGCACATCCTTCCTCAGATATGGGGCTCCAAATGCACCAGTGCCTCATAAAGCCTCAGCATTACATCCCTGTTTTTACATTCTACTGGTTACATCCTCCGGTGCTCGAGGGGCCGAATGGCCCACACCAGCTCTCCCAAGTCCCTGTGTATCTCTGTTTTCTGAATTTTCTCCCTATTTAAAAAATAGTCTATGCGTTTATTCCTATTACCAAAATGCATGACTCCACAATTTGCTACCTCCGCCACTTCTCACCCCACTCTCTCAACCTGTCCGAGTTTTAGTTTCAGTTTTGGAGATACAACGCGGAAACAAGCCCTTCGGCCTACTGAGTCCGCACCAACCTGCGATCCCCACACATTAACACTATCCTACACACAGTAGGGACAATTTTACATTTACACCAAGCCAATTAACCTACAAACCTGTATGTTTTTGGAATAGGGGAGGAAACAAAAGTTCTCGGAGAAAACCCTCGCAGGTCAGGGGAGAACGTACAAACTCCAGACGGACAAGCACCCATAGTCCATATCGAACCCTGGTCTCTGGCGCTGTAAGGCAGTAGCTCTACCACTATGCCACTGTGCTGCCTGTCCGTCCACGTCCTTCTACAGAGTCCCTGCTTTCTCTACACTACTTTGGGGGCAATATGGGCTGAAAAGATGAAGTACGAGGGGAAGCTGGCTAAGACTATAAAGAAGGACAGTAAAATCTTCTTTAGATATGTTAAGAAATAAAAGAGTAGCAAAGTCAAATGTGGATCCCTTGAAGGCAGACACGGGTGAAATTATTATGGGTAACAAGGAAATGGCAGAAGAGTTGAACAGGTACTTGGATCTGTCTTCACTAAGGAAGACACAAACAATCTCCCAGAGGTGCTAGAGGACAGACGATCTAGGGGGGTAGAGGAACTGAAAGAAATTTGCATTAGGCAAAAAATAGTATTGGGTAGACTAATGGGGCTGAAGGTTGATAAATCTCCTGGGCCTGATGGTCTGCATCCCAGGGTACTCAGGAAGGTGGCTCCAGAAATAGTGGACGCATTGGTGATTATTTTCCAATGTTCAATAGATTCAGGATCAGTTCCTGTGGATTGGAGGATAGCTAATGTTATCCCACTTTTCAAGAAAGGAGCGAGAGAGAAAACGGGGATTTACAGACCAGTTAGCCTGACATCAGTAGTGGGGAAGCTGCTGGAGTCAATTATTAAAGAGGTAATAACGGTGCATTTGGATAGCAGTAAAAGGATAAGTCCACGTCAGCATGGATTTATGAAAGGGAAATCATGCTTGACTAATCTTCTGTGGTTTTTGGGGATGTGACAAGAAAAATGTATGAAGGGGAGCCAGTGGATGTAGTGTATCTAGACTGTCAGAAAGCCTTTGATAAGTCCACACAGGAGCTTGGTGAGGAAAATTAGAGCACATGGTATTAGGGGTAGGGTGTTGACATGGATAGAAAATTGGTTAGCAGACAGGAAGCAAAGAATAGGAGTAAATGGGTCCTTTTCAGAATGGCAGGCAGTGGCGAGTGGAGTGCTGCAAGGTTCGGTGTTGGGGCCGCAACTGTTTACCATATATATTAATGATTTGGACGAGGGAATTAGAAGCAACACTAGCAAGTTTGTGGATGACACAAAGTTGGGTGGCAGTGTGAACTGTGAAGAGGATGTTAGGAGGTTGCAGGGTGACCTGGACAGGTTGTGAGTGGGCAGATGCGTGGCAGATGCAGTATAATATAGATAAATGTGAGGTTATCCACTTTGGCGGCAAAAACAAGGAGGCAGATTATTATCTCAATGGTGTTAGGTTAGGTAAGGGGGAAGTGCAGCGAAACGTGGGGTCCTTGTACACCAGTCTGAAAGTTGGCCTGCAGGTAAAGCAGGCAGTGAAGAAAGCTAATGGCGTGTTGACCTTCATAACGAGAGGATTTCAGTACAGAAGAGGTTCTTTTGCAGTTGTAAAGGGCCCTGGTACGACCGCATCAGGAGTAGTGTACAGTTGTGGTCTCCTAATTTGAGGAAGGGCATCCTTGTAATTGAGGCAGTGCAGCGTAGGTTCACGAGATTGATTCCTGGGATGGCGGGACTGTCATATGAGGAAAGATTGAAAAGACAATCTAGCTTGTATTCACTGGAGATTAGAAGGATGAGAGGGGATCTTATAGAAACATATAAAATTATAAAAGGACTGGACAAGCTAGATGCAGGAAAAATGTTCCCAATGTTGGGCGAGTCCAGAACGAGGGACCACATTCTTAGAATAAAGGGGAGGCCATTTAAAACTGAGGTGAGAAGGAACTTTTTCACCCAGAGAGTCGTGAATTTGTGGAATTCTCTGCCACAGAGGGCAGTGGAGGCCAAATCACTGGATGGATTTAAGAGAGAGTTAGATAGAGCTCTAGGGGCTAGTGGAATCAAGGGATATGGGGAGAAGGCAGGCACGGGTTATTGATTGTGGACGATCAGCCATCATAACAATGAACGGCGGTGCTGGCTCGAAGGGCCAAATGGCCTCCTCCTAGACC
Organism: Rhinoraja longicauda; assembly: GCF_053455715.1. NCBI lineage: Eukaryota > Metazoa > Chordata > Chondrichthyes > Rajiformes > Arhynchobatidae > Rhinoraja > Rhinoraja longicauda. The sequence continues at coordinate 46,687,143 of NC_135958.1, forward strand.
TATTTTCTATATTTCTATACTACCTGCCCCTCTACCTAAAGCCTTCAATTCCCTCATCCAACTCAACGATATAATTTACATCATAGTAGCCCCAGCACCGATCCCTGCGGAACACCAGGGCCCAATCTCCTCTGCCTACACACGAACAACGTCCTCCCATTCCCTGCATATCCATGTGCATATCTAAAAGTTTCTTAAATACCACTATCCTATCTACACCCAGCACCAGCCCTGGCAGCCTATTCCAGGCATCAATCGCACTCTGAATAAAAAAACATGCCCTGCACATTTTCTTTAAATAATGCCCTTTCAACATATATACAAGCTATGATCAGTATTCTGGTAAACCTCTTCTGCACAGACCTCAAGGCCTCCGCATTCTTCCTATAATGGGCAGACCAGCACTACTTGCAATATTCCAAATGGCATCTAAATAAAGTGTTATAGGGTTGCATCAAAATCCTGAACAACAATAGCAAGCATGCCGTTAGTAATAATAATAATAATAAACATTTATTTTATATAGCGCTTTTCAAAATGCTCAGACGCTTTACAAAACAGTCAAGACATAAAAACAAACAAACGAACAAAAGATTTGTCCTGACGGAGAAACGGCGAACAAACAGCGCCAGTGTCCTCTCACGTCAGGGTCCGGCAGTAAACAATAAAGGACACAAGACACACAATTACAATTTTAACACAAACAGCCATCACAGTGATTGCTCCAGGCACACCCTCACTGTGATGGAAGGCAAAGAAAAGTCTTATCTCCTCCTCATTCTTCTCCCGTGGTCAGGCAGTCAAACTGCTGCCACGAGGCGATCGAGGCTTCTTTACCATTCTATCAACTTGTGTTGCCACTTTCAGGGAAGCTATGGACCTGGACCTCAAGTTCCTTCTGCACATCAATGCTGTTTAGGGTATTGCCATCAACCATATATCTTCCCCTTACATTCAACCTCCCAAAGTGCAACATCTCACACTTGCTCAGATAATATTCCATCTGCCATTTCTTCGCCCATTTCGGTAGCTGATCTATAAACTGCTGTGTACTTTCTCCACTGTCCATTACCCCAACGATCTTGGTGTTGGCTCCAAACGTACTAACCCACTCATCAACATTTCGGTCGAGGGCATTTATATATATAACAAACAACAGAGCTCCCAACACAGATCCCTGTGGTATACCACTGGACACAGACCTCCAGCCACAATAATGGCCTTCCACCACAATTCTCTGTATTTGATGATCAAGACAGTTCTGAAGTGATACGACCAAGTAATCTTGAATCCTGGGGGTCTTAATCTTTAATTTGTTAAATAATGAGGGGTAACTTTTTCACACAAAGAGCAATGGATGTATGGAACAAACTGCCAGAGGAGGTAGTTGAGGCAGGGACTATCCCATCATTTAAGAAGCAGTTAGACAGGTATATGGATAGGAAAGGTTTGGAGCGATATGGACCAAATGCAGATAGGTGGGACTAGTGTAGCTGGGATATGTTGGCCGGTGTGGGCAAGTTGGGTCGAAGAGCCTGTTTCTGCACTCTAATACAATGAATACTCTGAAATAAAAAGTTGTTCCAGAATGCTCTATGTATTAATGAATTATAGACAATCTGGCTACAGCAGATTATCCACATCTTGTAGACGAATAATCTGCCATAATTTGCTTTATTGTGGCAGGATGAAATAGCTTGAATCATAACTGATGAATAATGACATGATTGGTGTGTCTGTGGAGCTTGCATATTCTCCCTGTAAGTTTCCGCAAGGGTGTTTCAGTCTCCTCCCCGACCCAAAAACATGTGGGTTGGCAGGTCACTGTAAATTGCTCCTAGTGTTTAGGTGAGTGGGAGAATATGGTAGGGGTGGGGGTGGAAGTGAATATGAAAGAATAAAATATGGGATTCATTTTTTGATTAGTGGAATGGTATGGTTGATTGGCAAGTACATTGATCGGCCAGTTTCAGCTCTGTGTGTTACAAGCTATCATTACATTGTGCAATGTCCTCCGAAAGAGGTATAAATACTTTTGCAGGTGGTATTCACATTTAAGTTTTATGTTACTGGATACTCAGCTCAAAGGAGTGTTACATTTCGGTCTGAAATGTAAACATGACCTGCTAATGCTATCCACAGCCCAAACATTTGCACCATCCACATTTTGGAAGCCAACGTAACCTAATCATCAAGAAATATTTATAGGTTTTGAGGAGTCAGATATTTACAAAGAAAAGATATGTTAGTCCTTCCAAAAAACTATAATTAACTTATCATTTAATTTAAATCACTGTTCAATGTTTTTTTAATTGGCATCCTTTTACCTTCATAAGGTTTCCCCTCAGCCTTCTCTCCTCCAGGGAATAAAGTCCTAGCCGGCCCAATCTTTCCCTATAGCTCAGACACTTGAGTCCTGGCAACAACCTCATAAATCTTCTCCGGACTCTTTTTAGCTTTTTGATGTCCTTCTGTTTAATGGGGCGACCAAAACTGAGGAAAATAATACTGCAAATGTGGCCTCATAAATGACTCATGCAGCTGTAACATAACGTCCCAATGTCTATACTCAATACCTAAACCGATGAAAGCCAATGTACCAAAAGCCTTCTTTACCATTCTATCTACAAGAGATGCCACTTTCAGGGAACAACGCACCTGTACTCCTAGATCTCTCTGCTCCACAATACCCCCAGAGCTCTACCATTCATTGTGAAGGTCCAGTCCTGGTTTAACATCCAAAAATGAACCACCTCACACTTATCTGCATTAAACTCTACCAGCCATTCCTCAGCCCATTTGCCCAGATAAGCAAGATCCTGATGTAATTTTTGATAACCACTCTCTGCAATACTACCTACTTTAGGGTCATCTAAAGAAGGTAATGTCATTGAGCAATGTCATCTGCAAACAAACTAATCATGGTAAATTTTCATCCAAATCGTTGATATGAACAACAAACGAAAATGGGCCTCACACCAATCCCTGAGGAAGACCATGTCATTGGCTTACAGTCTGAAAGAGTACCTTCCACCACCACCCTCCGCTTCCTCCCTCGAAGCCAATTCTGCATAAGGAGCAAGGTCTGCCTGGATCGCGTGCAATCTAATCTTCCAGTGGGAGAGGGGAGGGGAGATACCTGGAAGAGAGGAGGGACACGACAAAGCCTGGCAGGTAATTGGTCTATACAGATGAAGTTTTTTGATAATCACAAAGACCAGAGACGAAAAGACAGAAGGTGTGAGTCAAAAGGATTGAAGAATCATATAGTCATGGAGCACTGAAACAGACCCTTCAGTCTAACTTGCCTATGCTGACCAAGATGCCCCATCTACTCTAGTCTAACCTACCCGTGTTTGGCCCATATTCCTCTAAACCTTTCCTATCCATGTATCCCTTCCAAATGTCTTTTAAATGTTGTTATAGTACTTGCCGCAACTGCCTCCTTTGGCAGCTGCATCTATACGCCCACCATTACTTTATCTATTCCCCTCATGATCTTATACACCTCTGTAAGATCACCCCTCAGCCCCCTGCACTCCAAGGAATAAAGTCCTAGCCTACCAAACCTCTCCACATAGCCCAGGCCATCAAGTCCTGCCAACATCCTCATTAATATTCTCACCACTCAATCCAGCTTCACACCCTCCTTCCACTAGCAGGCTAAAAAAACTGAACACAATACTCTAAGTGGAGCCTCACCAATGTCTTGTACAATTGTAATATAACATCCCATCTTCATAATACCCTGACTGATGAAGCCCAATGTACCAAAAGCCTTCTTGACACCTTATTCAGGGAGCTATGTTCCTGCACTCCTCAATCGTTCTGCTCAATAACACTCTACAGGGCCCTACCATTTAATGTGAATGTCCTGCCCTGGTTTGACCTTCCAAAATGCAATGAGTCGCACTTATCTGTATTAAACTCCATCAAACATTCCTCCACCAATTTGCCTGGCTGATCAAGATCCTGCTTTACTTTGTTAATAATTATCTTCACTATCTACAACAGCACCCACTTCAATGCCACCTGCAAACTAACTCATCATACCTTCTCATCCAAATCATTGATGTAAACCACAAACAGCAATGGGCCGAGCACCGATCCCTGAGGCACACCACTGCTCACAGGGCAACAGTTCAAACAACAATCTTACACCTTCATCCTCTGCTTCTTTCCATGAAGCCAATTCCCTATTCAATCGGATAGCTCTCCCTGTACTCTAACCATTCGAAGCAGCATACCATACGGTACCTTATCAAATGCCTTGCTAAAGTCCATATAGACAACTTCTACAGCTTTGCCGTCTTCATCCTTTTTGGTTACTTCTTCAAAAAACAATTAAATCAGGGGAAACCTACCTTGTTCCTTCTGGGGAGAAGAGGAGCAAGAGTAGATCTATGGGACACAGAGATGATCAGGGTGAAAAATCTATCTATGACAGCAAGGAGAATATCACACTTTTAGTACACATCCTTGGTAAGGCTGAGAATATATGGAAATCAGGAGTTCTAGGAAAATGAATTCAACACCAATGATCAGATTAAACACAATCTTATTGAAAAGTTGAGCAGATTTAAAGCCTTGTGGTCTTCTCCTGTCCCTAATTTTTATGTTCTTATATTCCATCACATCAATATTGGGACTGCAATGTAACTGTTAAGAATACCTTATTCATATTTAGTGAATTAAGTGGATTATCAACCAAATTAATCAAATTAGTTGGCCAAATTACACCAGTGTGCACTCCAACATTCTATAATATTATGAGCATTCTTGTGTCATTTTCATTTTCCCTATCTTACAGTGCTCTAAAGGTTCAAATATTTATCAATCTCTACTCCGAATATCCTCAATATCCAAATATCCACTGGATTTTGAGGTGGTAAATTACAAAATCATGCAACCCACTTTAAAAAATATTTCTCCTTGTTTAAATGCCCAACCCCATTCAGTCTGAAACTCGGCCCTTAATTTCTGTTATTAGGATGTGAGTTTTATTGGCAAGGCCCACATTTATTGCTTATCTCTAATTATCTCTAACTATTGGAAACCTGCTGGTTAAAGTATTCCAACAATGCAGGGAGTTCCAGGATTGAAACTGAGGAACAGTGAAGATATCCTGTATGTACCTGTATATCAGGATGGTGCACAAGGCATTTGTTTCAGCTCCCCCGTTCCTGCTGCCCCAGTTCTTTCTGGAAGCAAAGTTTATGGACCTGAGAGATGCTGCTGGTTAGTCAAGTAACTTTAGCTTGGAGTGATGAATGGGGTGTCAGTCAAGTAGGCTGCTTTGTCATGGATTGTGTTGAGCTTTGTTAAGTGTTGTTGAAATTGCACTCAGACAGGCAAGTTAGTGTATTCCTATACACCCTGCACATGTGCCTTGTGAATGCTGGAAAGGCTTTGGGATTTCAGGAGTTGAGCCACGAGCCACAAGATAGCCAGCCTCTGATTGCCATTTTATATTCCTCAGCTCAAGGAATCAGTTCCTCAACAATGTGTAGGAAGGAACTGGAGAAGCTGGTTTAAACCAAAGACAGATACAAAAGGTTGGAGTAACTCAGCTGGTCAGGTTCCACCTCTGGAGAAAAACAATAGGTTACGTTTCAGATCGAGATCTTTCTCAAGGGTCTCGACCCGAAACATCACCTATTCCTTTTTTCCAAAGATGCTGTCTGACTCACTGAGTTTCTCAACAATATTTTTTAACAATTCCTCTCAGAATATTTTATGTCTCAATGATATTACTTCTCCATCTTTCATACATTAACCATTCTCTCTCTTTATGGAATAACACCTTCATTGTGAATTATTGTAAAACATAGATGGTGCGCTAACGTCTAAATGTTTCCATTTTAAGTATGAAGATCAAAACATTCAAAATGCTTTTTTGCATAAGTATTTTACAAACGTAGCCAATTTTCCTTGTTTCTCAATATAATAAACCCTTGATAATTATAAGATAACATACTCTTTAAATTCTTAATTCCATGCACTAACCACATTTTTACTTGCTGTGACTCTGGACACAAATTGCACACAAATATTCCTCTGTATTTCAAAATTCACTCTACATGATGAGAAAAGTATTGGTCAATTTGTTCTTCCTGCTAAAGATAACATTATACTCTACCTAACACTATTTTCCCCTTTTGCTCAATCTCACCACATCTCCATTCAGACACTGCATCATCTAAAATGTTGCATCATCAGCAAATATGAATACCTTCTCTGTTGAATTACATGGCACCCAGCATTTATCCCTGTGGCATCTTACTCATGAATGTCAACCTGAAAATTACTAATTCATTCATATTCTGTTTCATGCCCTTTGAAGAACTGCCCGAAATGTCACCTGTTATCAAAACTATGGTCTAACCTTTCTAAATATCAATTAGCCTGCAATTTTTAATTCAGATATGTAGGAAGGAACTGCAGATGTAGGTTTAAACCAAAGATAGCCAAAAAAATCTGGAGTAACTCAGCAAGTCATGTCATAACGTCATAAGGGATAGGAGCAGAATTAGGCCATTCGGCCCATCAAGTCTACTCCGCCTGCCTTCTCCCCAAAACCTCTGACCTGTACTAATCAAGAATCTCTTTGTGCCTTAAAAATATCCACTGACTTGGCCTCCAAAGCCTTCTGTGGCAAAAACAATCCACAGATTCTCTGACTAAAGAAAATTCTCCTCATTTCCTTCCTAAAAGAACGTCCTTTAATTCTGAGGTTGTGACCTCCAGTCCTAGACTCTCCCACTAATGGAAACATCACATCCACTCCATTCAAGCCTTTCACTATTCTGTGTGTTTCAGTGAGGTTCCCCTTCATTCTTTTAAACTCAGGTCGAGACCCTTCCTCAGGTAGTCTGAAGAAAGGTCTTGACCAAAAATGTCACCTATTCCTTTTCTCGAGAGATGCTGTGTGACCCGCTGAGATACACCAGTTTTTTTGTGTTTATCTTTAATTCAGAGATCTGTTATTAATTTATTTTTACATCAAAAACATTTGTCTCTATTTCCCATTAGTTCATCTATTTTGTTCCAGATCATACGGTCAGATGGAACATTTTTAATTTTATGATTTTTCATTAAAATTCTGTTACCTCCTGCCACATTCTGACTCTCAGTGACATCCTTCTGTCGAAATCTGGCTGACCAAAGAGTATATATGTTCCTGGATCAAATGGTTTGGTAACTCCACACTTCCTGTATGCCTGCGGCTAGGATTCGTGTTCCTCATGTCCTGGGGAAACACAGCGGATGAGGCTATTGGGAATTTCACTGATCTCCAACCAATTGGTGCAAATCCTTCCTGTCATCCCTACAGAATATTGTCATGTTTTTTATGCTCAACAAGTAGGTTGCTACTCATGATAATTAGTTTATTTTTGACCCATTCAATTATCTGCTAGAAGTTAATCAGTCTATATTATTGATAGCAACCATTTTATTTGTTGAATGCTATCTTTTAAATACAGTCACTTAAATTAAGCACTAATTCTGTAACTGTATATCCTTACCATGCTTATCAGGGCACCACAGGTATTCGTGATAAGTACCATATTGCTTTGTATCAAACTCTCACAATTACCTCCAGTAATTGCCCCGTTAGGACACTGAGTTGCATTCCATTGATTTCCATTCTCAATGACCACTTGCAAAACTCCAATTGTTTCAAATGATTGCAACCATTAACCATTTTATTTTAAGTGTCATCGCAGATGTAAAGAAGAGAATTCACACCAATCAGCACATTTTGGACAAGTATGGTCTTCTCCTTGGAACTCTCATTACTGGAATCAACGTCTATCTTGACCATATCACCAGGAGCCTGGCTCTTAATGATAGCGGAGTCAGGGGTATGGGGAGAAGGCAGGAACAGGGTACTGAGTGTGAATGATCAGCCATGATCATATTGAATGGCGGTGCTGGCTCAAAGGGCCGAATGGCCTACTTCTGCACCTATTGTCTATTGTTTATTGTCTAGTACACACTGTGCCTCTCCCGATAAACTCAAATGTAGTCATTTATAAGATTTCAATTTGTTTGTCTTGGAGTTGAGTTGCTGGGCAAAACCTCCAAATGTTTCAAATGCTTACAGACAATTATGTTTCTTACCAGAAGTGTAATGTAGGATATAAAAGAAGTCAGCAGCATTCAACATATTTTGATGGCAAGATTGAGAGCAGATTGTTATTTTCAAAAAGCATTTAAGGGAGAAAAGTTACTGTTTTGGTGTAAATACCTAATTACCCACCACTATTTGTTGTTGCACTATTTGTACACTCTCAACACTATCATGACTACACAAATCTGGTAAATCTTGTTAGGTGTAAATTATTAGTTTTGCATGAACTACAGAGTTTACCAAAAGACATAAGAAATGGGAGCAAGAATTGTCCATTGGTCTACTCGACTTGCACTGATTTTCATTATGACATGGCTGATCTTTTACTTCAGTGATATAGTCTGGCATTGTCCCCATATCATGTTCTCTTAATATTCTGACCAAAATGACTGAGGCTTTTCAATGTTCTATGATAGTAAATTCTTAATCTTCACCATTGTGTGAATGAAGAAAATTTTGCTCTTCTCAGTCCTAAGTGTCCTATCCTCTCTTCTGAAACTGTGCCCTCTACTGCTAGACTCATCAGTCCGAGAAACATTTTCCCTGCAACCTGCCCATAAAGCCGTTGAAAACTTTGTATGTATCATTGAGATCTTAGCTTATCCTAAAAAAATGCATTCACAGTCTACTCAGTCTCTCCTCAAATAGTAAACATGACACCCTGTTACTCCTCTAGTGAATTTTTGTAGCACTCCTATGGTAAATATAGCCTGCTTTTTGCCCAAAGATTTTAATACTACACTCAGGATTCCCAGTGCAATCTCATCATACCCTTATGCAATGATTTGTGGAATATGTCATATTTTTCACCATATATTTTATGGAAATTATGGAAATGTACAATTTTGCATTTTAATTAAACCTATACTGTCCTGGCCTTTTTAATTAAACCCAAGTTGTCCTGACCATAGTTTCAACGTGGATATTAGAGGCTATGCAGGAATTTATAAAAACAATTTATTTTTGTAAACGGATTTGTAAATTATAAATGTGGCTTGTGCTTATAAAGAAAAGCACCACCTGTTCAGTAGAAGCCTATTTTAAAGATTCAGTGGAATGGAGATACTAAAACCCGGGTTTGTTACTTGTCAGCTTTACATCTTCAACTTATATGGCTTCGTGGGGTGTCAATAGGATTACTGCTGATGAATTCCAAACCAAATTGCTTATGTTGCTTGTCTAATTATATCCCAATATTAGAATGCCAGTCAATGCAACAAGAAAATCTGCTCATGGCTTTTTACACTAAATATAGGAACCTGACATGCTGTGCACACAAAAAAAGTATATATAGTTGACCAGCGCACAGAGAAAGTTGCTGGTGCCCAACCATCGGGGTAAGTTTCTCCCTTTCTTCATAAACATTCACTGGCGAAGCCGGGGAGGGGAGGGGAGGGGGGGGGGGGGGCATCATGTCTGTCGGGTATTAAATGATGAGGAAGAAAAAATCAATCCAGAAAGTAACCACAATTAGAAAAGACCAATGAACATAAACATTTTGGCTCATGTAGATCAGACCCCGGATGATGTAAAATTAATTAATTTATTATCTTCTTTTGCTAGAATTGCGTGGAATCTCCTTTTTTTCTTCACTGAGACTGAAAAAGGTAAAGGACGATTGAGCAAGCAAATGTTCTAACAGAAACGCGTGATTGATGAAACTACGTTTGATTTTGAAGAGTTGATTATCGTTCGGTGATAGCGCATAAAATTCAAATACATATGAATGCACTTTAACGATTCTGCAGGAGTTGTTATTTAACACGCATTAAAAGTAGTTGCTTCAACATCCACCCGCGCAGCGTGATGTATCATGTATCACGAATAGCATAAATGCTGCACATATTCTGTGCACCAGTGGCGAGGTGATCAGCATTTTCTACAGTTACCAAGCAAACGTATCACAAATATCTAGTACCAATGAAAGGTAACCAGTGCATATAATGTAATTTGTAATTATATGTTTAAATGATATTGGCATTCAAGAAACGTATTTGACGCTGCATTGGAAAGATTTGTTACATGAGATTTTCGCACCATTTTCCCGTTAAATTAAACGATGTAGAATTGCTCTGGTCTTGAAGAGTGAAACTCCACGTTAGGATTTTTTATAACACTATGGCCAGGCAACACGAGCACGTTTGCACATTAAGTAGTCGGACCCTACAGAATCAATAAATTCAGTATCCGATGAGAAACGTGCTGAAAAGAACGTGTCTCGTCAAAGGGCTTTGCCCTTCAAAGTACAACGACGTTCAAAGTATGCTGTCAATCCAGAACAATGATAGTGGGCATTTGAAACTTATACCAAAACAAAAACTGTGATGTTCAGCAAACAATGTTAATATAGAACTGGTAACGTATGCGAATTAATTATGTGTTATGAATAAGCGATACAGGCCAAGAGCAACGTGATGACAATATAGAAATGAAAGGATGTAATTATTTTCACAACAACTAATAACAAGTGAAGTTGTCCGAATGAACTCTGTTACTTTCTGATAAATAAATCAACGAATCATTTGTTACTACTAAAGAGAAATGCATAGATTTTGCTGATGCAATTCAGGATCATACTTACACCTTCCCCGTCAATTCCAGCAATAGACCGAAGCCATGGGGGACGCGGAGATGGCAGTGTTTGGAAAGGCGGCGCCTTTTTTACGGAAGACTGATAAAGAAAGGGTTGAAGCTCAGAGCCGACCTTTCGATGCCAAAACTTGCTGTTATGCCCCCGATCCTAAAGAACTGTTCGCGAAGGCAATCATCAAGAGTAGGGAGGGCGGCAAAGCCACCGTGGAGTTCTTGGAAGACAAGAGGGTTCGTTGAACAGTTAAACATAATACTGTATTCTGTAACCTCTGCAGCGTACGCCGTTGACACATTTCATTACATTTGCCTGGTGATTATTTTCAGACCGCTACTGTTAAAGACGATGAGGTCCTGCAGATGAATCCTCCAAAATACGATAAAGTAGAGGACATGGTCATGATGACCCATCTGAACGAAGCAACCGTGTTGTTTAACCTCAAAGAGCGTTATGCAGCCTGGATGATCTACGTAAGTGCAGTTGTTTGTTCTTGCAAAATGACCATACTGCAATACCTGATAAATGCTAATTATATTCTCCCACCTTAGACCTACTCTGGGTTGTTCTGTGTCACTGTGAACCCCTACAAGTGGTTGCCAGTGTATGACCCGCACGTTGTGTCGGGGTACAGGGGCAAGAAGCGTCAAGAGGCTCCTCCTCACATCTTCTCCATCTCTGACAACGCGTATCAAGCCATGCAAACTGGTAGGTGGCCAGATTTGATCATAATAGATTTTATTTTCTGCTTAGAGCCGAATTACTACCGAGTTGTAGCAAAGAACATGGAACAAACGTATGCAGATAACAAACAATAATTCCGACATCTGTACTCTTGCCTTCATCGGTCGGGGCTTGAGTGGAGAGTCACGATGTCATTGTTGCAACTTTATAGGACTTTGGTTACGCTGCGTTTGGGGTACTGTGCGCAAGTCTGATCGCCCCATTACAGGAAGGGTGTGGGTATAGAAGAGGTACAGCAGAATGCTGCATGGATTAGAGGGTATAAAACGTAAGGACAAGTTAGGCAAACTTGGATAGTTTTCTCTGGAGCGTTGTCGGTCGAGGAAAGACTTAATATAAATATATTAATCTAGAAGGGCACAGATAGGGTCGACAGTCAGAGCCTGTGCCCCACGGTGGACAGAGAAAGGGCATCGTTTGAAGGAGATGAGCGGCCAAGTATCCCCTGATGATGGTGGTGGAGGCAAAGACAACATGGCATTGAGAGGTTTTCAGACAGACACATTGTTATGCAGGGATGGGAATGATGTCGATCCCTTGCAGGCAAAGGAGATTAGTTTATCATCATATCATCATCATATATATACAGCCGGAAACAGGCCTTTTCGGCCCACCAAGTCCGTGCCGCCCAGTGATCCCCGTACATTAACACTATCCTACACCCACTAGGGACAATTTTTACATTTACCCAGCCAATTAATGCCTGAAAGACCTGTTCCTCTGTAGTACTGTTCAAAGTTCTACTTGTGGTCTTTGTGTCTCCCAACAAACCCGCGCCTTTCTGTGATTTTAACTCTGGATACTGATGTTGTTTTCTTTTTCCAGATCGTGAAAACCAGTCCATCCTGATTACGTGAGTGTTACTGAGTTCAGAGCTTGCGATAGTGTGACTATTTTCTGATAGAGGTGTAATTATTTATTTTTTGCATATCCATCACAATCGCTAATATCACCAGGTACATATTTTCTGTTGAAACGCTCTTCTTCAATCCAAAAACCTCTCTATTCATATCGAGTCATTTTTTAGTTTTGTGCTCACAACCTTCCCTCAAGCGACACCTCAATAAGGTTTATAATTCTTCCCTGGCGTTGGCTCTTCGGCGATATCTTCTGTCCATGTAATCAGGAGACCTCTGCAATCATTCAACTATAGTCTCTTGTGCGGCGCTGATTTCACTTGACGTTGTTCTTATATAAAAACAGACGATAATTATGTGAAATAATTCCAAAAATTTGCTTCTTACGCGTGATCAGAGCTGAGTAGAGTTTCTATAACATTAGGTTACATGATCTCTCTTTTCACAGTCTCGTCGACCTCCCCCTCCAAACCCCTCAGTATTTCTTCTTTATGGCGATCTGAGCCAAGCTTTTTTAGAATTGCAGATCACTCGAATCTTTATTCCTCCAATCTGCCGCGCTGTTAGTTTGGTAATTATTCTTCACGTTCTTCACCCAGCGGAGAATCCGGTGCCGGGAAGACTGTGAACACGAAACGTGTCATCCAGTACTTCGCTTCGGTTGCAGCGGTAGTCGACCCCAAGAAGAAGGAAGCTCAAACTTCTGGGAAGATAAAGGTGAGACAGAGCTGGTATCATTCACAATCTGATACCGTCCTGCAATTTACTTCTAAATTAATTTTGTCAATGAGTCAATTCTAGATTTTAATATCAAAAGTATTTTTGCAGGGGTCACTGGAGGATCAAATCATCCAGGCTAACCCACTGTTGGAAGCTTTCGGTAATGCCAAGACTATGAGAAATGACAATTCATCTCGTTTCGTAAGTTTCCTGAGCAGTTTCATTCCCCTCTTGTGTGTGAGCATTGATTAACAGAGTAGAGTCGATTAAAACATTTCACGCAACTAAATTGGTTTCTGAAATGCTTGTTCTTTATGTTACAAGGGTAAATTCATCAGGATTCACTTCGGTACCACTGGTAAACTGGCTTCTGCTGACATTGAAACCTGTAAGTGCAGTGGAACTTGATTTGTAAATATTGTTTGTAAATCAAATTGTTGACTGGTTTGACATGTTCTTTGTCAAATCTATATTTGCTCATCTCCCCAGATCTACTGGAAAAATCCAGAGTGACATTCCAGCTGAAAGCTGAAAGGAGTTACCACATTTTCTACCAGATGATGACCAATCACAAACCAGAAATCGTTGGTAAGATTCAAAGTGGTGAACTGAAAATTAAAATGAATTGGGTTACACGTTGCCTTTCTTTAGTTGCTCACATGTCTTTCCACAAAACATTTATTTTCCAGAGTCGTGTCTAATTACCACCAATCCTTATGATTATCCTTTCATCAGCCAGGGTGAGATTACAGTCAAGAGTATTGATGACACAGAAGAATTGATTGCAACTGATGTGAGTAGTTGCTCTACAAATTTGTTTGGAACTTCTTATTTTGACTAATACATCATAATACATACAAATATATTCAAGCCATCACAAACATTAATCTATATTGACACAAAAGATATTCATAACTGAATGAAGATGATTTGGCCTAATGAAAAATAGTGAAAATAATTACACTGGTTGACCCAGGCAGTGTTAATGTACACGCAAATAAGAAAGATAAACTACTGCCATTGCTGATCTTAAGGTAACACATGTTAGGCCAGATGCATTCCAGCTTTTTGGTTTGGGAACAGCACTGCCCGTATCACAAGAAACTGCGAACAGGTGTGGATGTAGCCCAATCCATCACAAAGACCAGACACCCCACCATTGACTATATCTAAATTCATGGTGCTTTGGAAAAGAACCTACATAATCAAAGACTTGTCCCACCTCATTCATTTGTTCCTCTTCACACTCCCATTGGGCAGTAGATAAAGAAGCTTGAAAGCACATGTCACCAGACTCAAGAACAGCTCCAGCTTCTTCCCCTCTGTTATTAGGCGTCTGAATTGTCCTTCCATAAGTTAGGCTACTGTCTGATTCACCTTTACACCATTGTGGACATTGGACTTTGTCTCTGGAACTGATGCACACCAATGCTGAGAACTATATTCTGCAATCTGCACCTTTCCTTTGCTCTACCTACTGTACTTGAGTTTGACTTGATTGGAAAGATGTACATTATCTGATTTCATTGCAAGACAAAGATTTTCACTGTACCTTGGTTCGCATGACAATATTAAACCTACACCTACAAAAAAAGACTCCTCAAAGGAGTTTTTGAAAGTGTCTACTAGATAACTAATGTGTTCAATGCATTCATATTCTTTTTTATTCTAACAATTTTGTTGCCCAGACTGCCATCGATATCCTTGGCTTCGTCACTGAAGAGAAGTGGGGAATCTACAAACTCACTGGCGCAGTGATGCACATGGGCAATATGAAATTCAAGCAAAAGCAGCGTGAAGAGCAAGCAGAACCTGACGGCACAGAAGGTAACAGTTCATTTCGCTTCTGCATTTATCATTATTTACAAATTCAAAATAATAAGGCCCTTCAGTATAATGTAATCAGTGCAAGAATATTTTGTAATGATTCCCCACCTCCCTGACAAATATCTAGAGTTAATGTTCGCCACCAGAATGTTGCACTGTTCTGTGTTCTTTTGCCACCCTTGGCCCATCACAAACCATCATATTATTCATTGGTAATTTAATGTCAGCTATTTGGTACAAAATTGATATAGAAACATAGACATAGAAAATAGGTGTAGGAGTAGGCCACTCGGCCCTTCGCGCCTGCACCGCCATTCAATATGATCATGGCTGATCATCCAGCTCAGTAACCTGTACCAGCCTTCTCTCCATACCCCCTGACCCCTTTAGCAAAAAGGGCCACATCTAACTCCCTCTTAAATATAGCCAATGAACTGGCCTCAACTACCTTCTGTGGCAGAGAATTCCACAGACTCACCACTCTGTGTGAAGAAATGTTTTCTCAGTATATTGCGAAGAAGATGTTAAACTGAGGTTGGATGAATCAGGCAAATGTCGTGCTGTGCACGGATAATGCCAGAAGTTCCACAAATAGGGAAAATTAAACTTCCTGGCAGTTACTGTGTGAAATTTCATGAGTGAATGCCTCAGAGAACAGATTGCTGGAATGCAGAAAACAGCCTGTGAAGGAATGGGCATAATGGCATTGCTTCCAGGGGAGCCAACAGGATTCAAAAGGTATTTTGGCTGCCCGTGTGTCTTAATGAGAGAAGATAACATACAAAAGGTTTTTTCTCCAAAGAAAACAATTCACTGCCCTTTTCAAATGTAATCAATTGCTTTTATCTTTTGTTAGATGCCGACAAAGTTGCCTACCTGACCGGCCTTAACTCAGCAGATTTGCTAAAGGCATTGTGCTATCCACGAGTAAAGGTTGGCAATGAATTTGTGACCAAAGGTCAGACTGTTCAGCAGGTACAGTTACCAAGACATTTCACAGACGTTTAAAATACTTTATTTAGAGTGTTAACTTCAACTAAAACACATATTGTGTTATTTTAGGTCAACAACTCAGTTGGTGCTCTTTCCAAATCTGTTTTTGAGAAAATGTTCTTGTGGATGGTCGTCCGTATCAATCAACAACTGGACACAAAGCAGGCCAGACAGTATTTCATTGGTGTGCTGGATATCGCTGGTTTTGAAATTTTTGATGTAAGGTTCAGAATAATAAACATTAACAAAATCAAATATTTTAAATTGCCAACACTAAAGACGATACAGTAATAAGTGAATTAATGATAACACAAGAAATATCTTTATTTGTTCAGTACAACAGCTTGGAGCAGTTATGTATCAACTTCACCAATGAGAAACTGCAGCAGTTCTTCAACCATCACATGTTTGTTCTGGAACAAGAGGAATACAAGAAGGAAGGAATTGAATGGGAATTTATTGACTTTGGTATGGACTTGGCTGCTTGCATTGAGCTCATTGAGAAGGTAGGTAATATCATGGAGGACATGAATGAAAATAGAATATAAATATAGTTTTAAATTAATGGAAAAGACTAAAAAAAATAAACATTGGCATTCCCACAGCCCATGGGTATCTTCTCAATCCTCGAGGAGGAGTGCATGTTCCCCAAGGCCTCAGACACTTCATTCAAGAACAAGCTGTATGATCAGCACCTTGGAAAGTCAAACAACTTCCAGAAGCCCAAGCCTGTCAAAGGAAAGCCTGAAGCTCACTTCTCACTGCTCCATTATGCTGGCACTGTGGACTACAACATTACTGGCTGGCTGGATAAGAATAAGGATCCACTGAATGAAACTGTAATTGGGCTGTTCCAGAAGTCATCAGTGAAACTCTTGGGTACTCTCTACGTTGCAGCCCCTGAAGGTAAAGCTCTGCAATAAATGGCTGTTCGCAACTTTCTCGCCTTTAATAATATGATAAGAACAATCAAATTTGTTGCTTCTTTATCAACAGATAGTACCAAGAAAGCAGGCAAAAAGAAGGGCGGTTCATTCCAGACAGTGTCTGCTCTGTTTAGGGTAAGATTTTTTCTTGCACATTCATTTATCACATGTATTGAACAAGTTTTATGAATTGTGAATTAATTTGTAAATTGTTGACTGAATGCATCAAATTACTGTACAATTGCGTCTCTATTTTTAACCTCACAGGAAAACTTGGGCAAGCTGATGGCTAACCTGAGAACCACACATCCACATTTTGTGCGATGTCTCATCCCCAATGAGACAAAGACACCAGGCAAGTAGTAGTTCCATCTATCCAGTCAATGTGTTATAGAAAATAATTTTGTGTTCTAATTTATTCTTTTAAATATTTATCTTGTAAACACCAGGTGTTATGGAAAATCACCTTGTCATACATCAGTTGAGGTGCAATGGTGTGCTGGAAGGTATCAGAATTTGCAGAAAGGGATTCCCAAGCAGAATCATCTACGGTGACTTCAAGCAAAGGTGAAATATCTCAAAATCTACATTTTTATTTTCCATTCCAATATGCTGTTCAAAATATTTAGTTCCAATAAAAATCACTTATAATATGTATAAAACTCCCATGCAACAGGTACAGAATTCTAAATGCAAGTGCCATTCCCGAAGGCCAGTTCATTGACAGCAAGAAGGCGTCTGAGAAATTACTGGGATCCATTGATGTAGATCATGCCCAGTACAAGTTTGGACACACTAAGGTAATCATGTTGAATGTGTAAGTTTTGTAATGTGAAATAACAAGATGAATCAACAATATAGTTTTGAATGTAATCTTAGGCACAGGTGATTTGAAAAGCATCTTTGTTAATATGTAAGTGGATAAATGAGGCAAGTACAATTCCACTAAATCTGCTCCATTCAGTACTGTAAAATACTTATTCTATGTTGACATTCTGATACATATTTTTATGAACAAAAAAACAGTTTAAACTGTGCTCCTAAAATGTTTATGTTTTCAGAATTAAATACTGAAACAGATCCCTTACTTTGTTTAAGGTGTTCTTCAAGGCTGGTCTCTTAGGTGCACTTGAAGAGATGAGAGATGAAAAGTTGGCAGCCCTCATTACCCGCACTCAAGCTATGTGCAGAGGCTTTTTAATGAGGGTTGAATTTAAGAGAATGATGGAAAGGAGGTAAATACCTAAAAATATATTTGCACATGAACAAATTTTATACAGGAATATAGCATTTTAATGCATGAACAGAATATTGCTCTAATCTTTGTTCATTTTACCATGGCCTTTAGGGAAGCACTGTTCACTCTGCAGTACAACATCCGTTCATTCACCAATGTCAAACACTGGCCATGGATGCAACTGTACTTTAAGATCAAACCTCTCCTGAAGAGTGCTGAAACTGAAAAGGAAATGGCAAATATGAAAGATGACTTTGAGAAAACCAAGGAGGCACTTGCCAAATCTGAAGCACGGAAGAAGGAATTAGAAGAGAAAATGGTGGCTCTTGTGCAAGAAAAGAATGATCTCCAACTTCAAGTCCAATCGGTATCTACATTGGCTATCTTTGCATGGTTATGCATGTATACAAAACACATGGCCTGGTATAATTCATTATATCTTTACTGCAGGAAGGTGAAACGCTGGCAGATGCAGAAGAAAGATGTGAGGGGTTGATTAAAAATAAGATTCAACTAGAGGCTAAAGCGAAGGAAGCTAATGAAAGATTGGAAGATGAAGAGGAGATGAATGCTGAGCTGACAGCTAAGAAAAGGAAACTGGAGGATGAGTGCTCAGAACTGAAGAAAGATATTGATGACTTGGAGCTCACATTAGCCAAAGTTGAAAAAGAAAAACATGCCACTGAGAACAAGGTATTTAAGGGTGATCTTGATGTCAAGTTGATACACTACTCATGAATGATTTCTGATGATTACATGTCATTATTCTGTTTATTTTGTTTTGCTGAACTTAGGTTAAAAACCTCACTGAAGAGATGGCTTGTCTTGATGAAAGCATTGCTAAAATAACCAAGGAAAAGAAAGCTCTCCAGGAGGCCCACCAGCAGACCTTGGATGATCTCCAGGCTGAGGAAGACAAAGTCAACACTCTGACCAAAACAAAGACTAAGTTGGAACAACAAGTTGATGATGTGAGTATTTTAAACCATAACTAAATCAAATATTTTTTTTACAATTATCATTGTTTGAAGACAGTTCTAATAAAACATACTGTTTCTTAAAAAGCTTGAAGGTTCTCTGGAGCAGGAGAAGAAACTCCGCATGGATCTCGAGCGTGCTAAGAGAAAGCTTGAAGGTGACTTGAAGCTGTCTCAAGAAGTAACAATGGACTTGGAGAATGACAGGCAGCAACTGGATGAGAAACTAAAGAAGTCAGTACTTAAAGTTATGAACAAATATGTGTTTTTTTCATAATCCACTGTTTAAAATTGTTTTCTATTTGTCACGTTGATGCCTTGCAAACTATCCAGCAACTGGATGAGAAATTAAAGAAGTCAGTATTAGGTCGTTTTAGTAATTCACTGTTTAAAATTGGATCCCACTTGCCTTGTTCATGTCATGCAAAGTTTATTTTCATGACTTTGACACTTATGTTGGAAAACATGAAGTTTTACTGATTTGAGCTTCTGTGATTGTATTACTTAAATGAACATACTCTTCAAAGATGATATGGTGATATATTTAAAGTTTATTTTTGGTATCTGCTGTTTACCAAGTAACTATTTCTTCAGAATGCTATAAGAATAAACCACTTTTTGTGCGTTCATTCAAAATACGTTAAAATGTTCTTTTATTTAACTGAATTCTTCATTTTTATTATTAAAGGAAAGAGTTTGAAATCAGCCAGCTTCAAAGCAAAGTTGAAGATGAGCAGGCTATGGCTTCCCAACTGCAGAAAAAGATTAAAGAATTACAGGTGATGTACATGTCCAGTAACGTTATCAATGTCTTTCAGTGGAAGTCATATGCATGAATTGATTTTACTGGTTCCTTGATTATAACCAATGCATATTTATCTTAAGGCTCGTATTGAGGAGCTCGAGGAAGAAATTGAAGCTGAACGTGCCGCTCGTGCTAAGACTGAGAAACAGAGAGCCGATCTTTCTCGGGAACTTGAAGAGATCAGTGAGCGACTGGAAGAAGCTGGTGGGGCAACTTCAGCTCAGATTGAAATGAACAAGAAACGAGAGGCAGAATTTCAGAAAATGCGCCGTGACCTGGAAGAATCCACCCTCCAGCACGAGGCCACATCTGCTGCTCTTCGCAAGAAGCAGGCTGACAGCGTGGCAGAACTTGGGGAACAAATCGATAATCTGCAGCGTGTCAAGCAGAAGCTCGAGAAGGAAAAGAGTGAACTGAAGATGGAAATTGATGACCTTGCCAGCAACATGGAATCAGTGTCCAAAGCTAAGGTACGGTGAAAGAGGACATTATATACCACACTTGTATAGTTAACTTTGAATTGGTGGTGTTGTTTAGTTGGTGTTGCATCTCTTGAAAACTGGTTGCTTTGGTTTCAGGTAAACCTTGAGAAAGTATCTCGGACACTAGAGGACCAGGTCAGTGAAATGAAGACCAAACACGATGAACATCAACGGTTGATCAATGACTTATCAACTCATAAAGCACGTCTTGCAACAGAAAATGGTATTGATCTTGATTTCAAAATAATATTGATCTATATTTGTTGTTCACCATATAGAAAACATTAACATGTAATATTTGTAATATTTCACTCACAATATCTTTAATTTACAGGCGAGTTGAACCGCCAGGTGGAGGAGAAAGAGGCCTTAGTATCGCAGCTGACAAGAGGAAAGCAAGGATATACCCAACAGCTTGAGGAACTCAAGAGGCAACTGGAGGAAGAAACAAAGGTACCAAAGTGAAACATTATAAAATATTACAATGCATACCATGAAAATCCAACAATACTTTCTTTTTATTGTGACCTGAATGAGAAAGACAAGGTTAAGTACTTTCTAATAATCACAACAATATTAAATATAATTTAACTCATGCCATCCTGTAATCATTTCAGGCTAAGGGAGCCCTGGCCCATGCTCTTCAAAGTGCCCGCCATGACTGTGACATGCTCCGTGAACAATATGAAGAGGAGATGGAGGCAAAGGCTGAGCTTCAGCGTGGAATGTCCAAGGCCAACAGTGAAGTGGCTCAGTGGAGATCAAAATATGAAACTGATGCAATCCAGCGCACAGAGGAACTGGAAGACGCCAAGTATGTAACAAAAATGCTGTCAATGAGAATGTATGTTCTTCCCACATTTCATGTGAGATGGACATGATGGTTTTGTGTTTTTCAGGAAAAAACTTGCTCAGCGTCTGCAGGATGCAGAGGAGCACATTGAGGCCGTGAACTCCAAATGTGCTTCACTGGAAAAGACTAAACAGAGATTGCAGAATGAAGTGGAGGATCTGATGATAGATGTAGAGAGGGCAAATTCAGCAGCAGCAGCTCTGGACAAGAAACAAAGAAATTTTGACAAGGTAGGAACTGGTAGTCGTATTGTTTCTCTTTGCATGCCGTTCTGAAGAAAGTAACCAACATCATGCATATCAATTTTAGCAAGGGACTGGCAAGCAGCTGGCAGATTAATTTTATGTGAAAATTTGACCTCATTAATGGCTTGACAAAAATATTTCCATGGAACTAAATTAATAACATTGATGTTTCTCAATGGGTAGTTTATATTATTCTCTCCTGAAAGACTGGGGATATGGTATCAATAGATCTTTGTTAAGTAAAATTAGCAAGTCATCATGTCCAAACAGGTTGTTAACTGCAGATCTGCCACAATCTAACAGAATGGTAAACAATTGAAAGGGCTCAGTGATTTTGACATTTCCTGAGTGTGAAAATGTCACATTAGAAATATCAGACATATTAAATTGCTGAAGCCTTTTAATATTGTACCCTTCTAAGAAGTACTCCTTGTCTGTTTACCCAGTCAAGCATAATATTGTGCTTGCAAAGTCATTTTCATGGAGTCATTAAGTCATAGAGTAAGAGGTAAGAAACAGGCCCTTCATCCCAACTTGCCCACACCGGCCAACACGTCCCAGCTACACTAGGCGCGCCTGCCTGCGTTTGGTCCATATCCCTCCGAACCTGTCCCATTCATGTACCTGTCTAACCGTTTCTTAAACGTCGGGATAGTCCCAGTCTCCACTACATCCTCTTGCAGCTTGTTCCGACAACCAATACCCTTTGTGTGAAAAAGTTACCCCTCAGATTCCTATTAAATCTTTTCCCCTTCACCTTGAACCTATGTTCTCTGGTCCTTGATTCCCCTACTCTGGGCAAGAGGCCTTGTGCATCTACCAGATCTATTCCTCTCATGATTTTATACATATGGATGCTGGGAAAATATTAGTTCCGTTTTCAATTTGAAATCTAACTTTCTTTCTTAATGGCTATCACACCTCATTGCTACTGAGATAGAAGTTAAATTTGAGAATACATTTCAAACATTTACATTTGTACAATTAAGGTTCTGGCAGATTGGAAACAGAAATATGAGGAGAGTCAGGCAGAACTGGAAGCAGCTCTGAAGGAATCTCGTGCTTTGAGTACAGAAATCTTTAAGATGAAGAATGCATATGAGGAGTCTCTGGATCACCTTGAAACTCTTAAACGGGAGAACAAGAATCTACAACGTACGTTTAAAATCTTTCTCTTATTTAAGCATTTTAAATTGTTGGTACTATGAAAAAGATACTTGTTTACCTTGGATTTAAATACCTGCAGCATACCTATTTATCTTGGAATTTAATACCTTTACAGATTCTATTCTGACTCAATGACCAATCCTTCTGAATTTTCACTGACAATGTAAAATATGCTTGCATTTCTATTTTAATCCAAGTTTTATCAACTAACACTACCTTTAAACACAGAGGAGATTTCTGATCTGAGTGAGCAACTGGGTGAAAGTAGCAAGGCCCTCCATGAGATGGAAAAGGCAAAGAAGACAGCTGAGCAGGAAAAGAGTGAAATTCAGTCAGCATTGGAGGAGGCAGAGGTAAAGTTAACAGTTATTCTGACATTATATTTTAGAAATAGATATTTTGAACTATCATAGTTGTCAAATAGAGTAAATAAGTTGCCATAATATCAGAGTAACGACAGCTTAACATATATTTTTAAGATATAAAGAAATCAACTTTTATGACAACAATGTGCAAAATACTGAAAAATATAGTTAATCTCTCTTGTAGGCCTCTCTGGAACATGAGGAGAGCAAGATCCTCCGCATTCAGCTGGAACTGAACCAAGTGAAATCTGAAGTTGACAGAAAGATTGCAGAGAAAGATGAGGAGATCGATCAGGTGAAGAGGAATCACCAGAGAGTTGTGGACACAATGCAGAGCGCTTTGGAGTCTGAAGTCAGGAGCAGAAATGATGCCTTGAGAATCAAGAAGAAAATGGAGGGAGATCTAAATGAAATGGAAATTCAGCTGGGACATGCCAATCGCCAGGCCTCAGAAGCTCAAAAACATCTCCGAAACATACAGGGTCAATTGAAGGTTTGTATGATGGAATAATGACTTCCAGTTTCACTGTTATTTTAAATGTATGATTATCAGTCAATTATGTAAGTATTGATTTTCTTCTCACAGCATGTAATATAAAATGCAAGATTTGTTATTTGCCAGTTGATTTCGATTTTTCATTATTGATGAAAAACAGCTTCTTGCTACAACTGATTCAAATACAAGGTAAGCATTACAGTGTACTGTGATATCTGGTAACAAAGCAATCTTGCATTTATAAACAGGACACCCAGTTACATCTAGATGATGCCTGCAGAAGCCAGGAAGACTTGAAGGAGCAACTGGCCATGGTGGAGCGCAGAAGCGGCCTGCAACAGGCTGAGATTGAAGAAATGAGAGCCGCTCTGGAACAGACAGACCGAGCTCGCAAAATTGCTGAACAAGAGCTGATTGATGTCACTGAAAGAGTTCAGCTGCTGCACTCTCAGGTCTGTTCCCACATTGATGTTACCCGAACAATAGGGTAATCCTAAAAGGGGAATTTTATAATTGCTTTGTTCAATTTCCTGTTTGGGTACCAGCTGGTTTACAGGAAAGATCTCCAGTGATAGAAACATTGAAACACAGAAACATAGAAAATAGGTGCAGAAGTAGGCCATTTGGCCCTTTGAGCCAGCACCGCCATTCAATATGATCATGGCTGATCATCCAAAATCAGTACCCCGTTACTGCTTTCACCCCATATCCCTTGATTCCATTAGCCCTAAGAGCTAAATTTAATTCTTTCTTGAAAACATCCAACGAATTGGCCTCCACTGCCTTCTGTGGCAGAGAATTCCAGATTCACAACTCTCTGGGTGAAGACGTTTATCCTTATTTCAGTCCTAAATGGCCTACCCCTTATTCTTAAACTGTAATCCCTGGTTCTGGACTCCTCAACATAGGGAACACTTTTCCTGCATCTAGCCTGTCTATTCCCTTAAGAATTTTGTATGTTTCTATAAGATCCCCTATCATCCATTGAAATTCCAGTGAATACAAGCCCAGTCGACCCATTCTTTCATCATATATCAGTCTCGTCATCCTGGGAATTAACCTGGTGAACCTCGGCTGCACTCCCTCAATGGCGAGAATGTTCTTCCTCAAATTAGGAGATCAAAACTGCACACAATACTCCAGGTGTGGTCTCACCAGGGCCCTCTACAACTGCAGTAGGACCTCCTTGCTCCTAAACTCAAATCCTCTCACAATGAAGGCCAACATGCCATTAGCTTTCTTCATTGCCTACAGTACCTGCATGCTTACTTTCAGTGACTGATACACAAGCACACCCAGGTCTTGTTGCCCCCCCCCCCCACCCCCCTTTTCCTAATCTGACACCATTCAGATAATAATCTGTCTTCCTGTTCTTGCTACCGAAGTGGATAACCTCACATTCAACCTCATATACTGCATCTGCCATGCATCTACCCACTCACACAACCTATCCAATTCACCCTGGAGCATCATATCATCCTCCTCACAGCTCAGCTTTGTCATCCGCAAACTCGGAGATGTTACATTTAATTCCCTCCTCCAAATCGTTAATATATATTGTAAATAACTGGAGTCCCAGCACTGAGCTTTGCGGCACCCCACAAGTCACTGCCTGCCATTCCGAAAAGGACTAATTGATTTCTACTCTTTGCTTCCTGTCTGCCAACCAGTTCTCTATCCATGTCAATAACCTTCCCCCAATACCATGTGCTCTAATTTTGCACAATAATCTCTTGTGTTGGACCTTGATAGGCAGCTACAGATTGTTGCTCATTTTTCCTGCTGAGTTCCAACCTCAGGAATCCAGCTCAGCAACCAATAATGGTGTGAGGGCCAAGTAAAATGTTACTTGATTGCCTCATCTCTTCATAGCATGACTTCAGACATCCAATATCCACTGGCATATGGACAACAGTAGATTGATATCCATCTCCCTATGTCTTGTTTGTTATTGGTTCCGTCAAAATTCTTCCTCCACCTCCCACTATATGCTAGTGCACATTGAAACTGAGATTAAATTCATCTTTACTCCTGCAAAACTAACATTGGGGCACAGATAATGTGAATGTAGTCTTTTTTTCTAGGGAAGGGAAATGAAAAGCTGGAGAACATCAATTTAAAGTGAGAGAAGAAAGATTTAAAAGGGATCTGAGGGAAAATTTCTTCACACACAGAAGTGGTAGATATATGGAACAAGCTGCCAAAGAAAATGAATGTGGTTGGTACAATAATAACATTTAGAAGACATTTGGCCAGGTACATGGATAGGAATGATTTAGATGCATGTAGGCCAAATACATAAAATGGGATGAGCCCAGATAGCCATTTTTGTCAGCATTCATAGGTTGGGATGAAGGGCCTGTTTCAGTGTTGTACTTCTCTATGACTCTTATTCAAAATTGTCTTTTCCTGCAGAACACCAGCCTCATTAATACTAAGAAGAAGCTGGATGCTGACCTGAATCACATCCAGACTGAAATGGAGGAAACTATCCAGGAGTCAAGAAATGCTGAAGAGAAAGCAAAGAAGGCTATCACTGATGTCAGTCATAAATTATTTTAACAATTTGATTTTTGTTTACAAATATTATCTCAATTAATTATGTTGATAAAATTAGTATCTTGAACATAAGTAATGATTTGCCCAATTGCCTCAAATTGCAAGGCTGCCATGATGGCTGAAGAGCTGAAGAAGGAACAGGACACCAGTGCTCACCTTGAACGAATGAAGAAGAACCTTGAGCAGACAGTGAAGGACCTGCAGCATCGGCTGGATGAGGCTGAACAGCTGGCAATGAAAGGAGGAAAGAAACAGCTCCAGAAACTGGAGTCCAGGGTAAATCCTGAGACTGTTTTACAATGCACACCGAAACTTTGGGTATAATATGGATATTATGGAATAAATCCCATTTTGTGGTTGTTTAGGTGCGCGAGCTGGAAAATGAGCTGGAAGCCGAGCAGAAGCGAGGTGCTGATGCCATTAAAGGTGTTCGCAAGTATGAAAGAAGGGTCAAGGAACTATCTTATCAGGTACAGTTAATAATCAAATGGTGCACTTACTTCAGCCAAAGCTTTGGAAGGATAGCTGTGTCCCTGTAGGCAGACCCCTACAGTCAGCATAATTGGTGTCCTGACCACCCCACAAGATTTGCTTTGTCCTTTGAGGTTGGCCCATTCTCCGTAAAGTCCTGATTGAATTGTTACTTTTCCAGTCTTGGTTGATTGAAGAAAGTGTAATTTGTATGCACCAAGTAACAGAAGCTTTCAATAAAATGAATCTGGTGGGCACAACACAAGTCTTGCAGTAAAGGCATTTTGGGGTCCTAGGGACAATTAGCCTTTGACTGGGTCACTGAAAAGAAACCCTTTCCCAACACTAATTAGAGGGAGGGTCATGCTGTGAGATGATGATGTGAGGCCATTAGTAATGGAGCACTGAGAAGGCAGCCATGTAGCTATCACAGAGGGATGAGTGGGTCAGCAAGAACTAGGATATGTATTTTTTAATGTGGCACAAGAATACAATAAAATGAAAAGATCATTACTAATGTTGCTTCTTTTATGACATTCAGTCAGAGGAAGACAGAAAGAATGTCCTGAGACTACAGGACCTGGTCGACAAGCTGCAGATGAAGGTTAAGGCCTACAAGAGACAATCTGAGGAGTCCGTAAGTTATTATGACTGTAACTAGAATTTTTCAAGAAAATTATTTTGTATGACTCATTAAATTTTAAGATATTTCTATAATATAAAGAACTGTTAACACAATCTACATTAATAGTGAGGTAGGAATATCATGTCTATGGGCAGAGGATTGAAAACGCCATCTCCATTCAAAGCTCTAGAAATAGTTCAATTAGATTACTTCCCATTGCTTCAATCTCCAAGGAATATAGACACATTCTATTTAATCGTGAATATCTGAGCTATGAAATATTTGTCATAATATAAGGCTCATTATCATAATTCATGAATAGCCTGTTTTAAAGGGTCAGTTAAAGAATAAGAGCATTATAAGCAGGACCAGGTGTAGCATAGTAGGATTGTCAGCCTTCACCATTCAATAAGATTAAATCCGTTCTTTAATTTTTCTATCTAATTTCTCCTATCGAGAAATCCACCAGGTCCAAGCTTGAATGGACTTGACAAAGTTATCCAAACCCTATGGTCCATAGTTCTAGTCTCTTCAGGCAGTTTTTCATCATCTACATTACCAAATATCTCAAGAATTTTAAATGTTTCAAGAATACCATTTCCTGTTGTTCACAATTCCAAAGAATGTGGACATGTTTTATTATGTATCTGCTCATATGACAGGTCCCACCTCAAGAAAATAATGAAAAGGGCAAGTGGAATGCTAGCTTGATGCAGAGGACTGGAGGATTATTTATATTACAGTTGCACAAAACATTGATTAGTCCACAGCTACAAACAGTTGTGAATGCCTTACCTGAGAAAGACATTATTTTCCTTTGGATGAGATTTATCAGAATGACACCTAGACTCCAAAGGTTAAATTTTGAGGGGTTTACCAAACTAGGATTCTATACCATGAAATTTAGATGATCGATAAATACATCTCTTGATCCTCTTGAACACATCATCTGTGATGTAACCTGGGGTCATTGGGCATTTCAGGTGTTTCAACATCAGACACACTCGCCCGGGCAAGCCAGCCGTGGTTGATCACACCACGACTTGTGGTCAGGTGGCATTCGCTCCTCACCATGGACCTCCTCTCCTGATCCAGAGCCATCTCAAGACTTTCACCACTGCCTCTGTGGTGTTCTTGATGGCTCTTCTCCTCTCCATTCCCATGATGCCCAGTGCACTCAAGGCCATGTAGAGTGATTGCCCTGCAAAACCTCTACAGCCAACCTCGATGGGCATACACCTTGCCTCCCAGTCCTGCTTACGGCAGTCTATGCCCAGCTCTTTGTACTTGGTCTTCCTCTCATGGGCCTCCTCCAGACCGTCCTCCCACAGCACTGTCAGTTCAAACAAGACGACGTTCTTGATCGCCTCTGAGACCAGGAGGATGTCAAGCCTCAAGATTAAGGGCTGCCAAGATTGTGTGGAAATCAGGATTGATGTAGGAAAACTGTTACTGCTATTTGATGCCAAGTGCTAGTGGGCATAGCGTGATAGTTTTCCACATTAGAAGTAAATAGGAAAAGCTAATCATTTCTTTAAATGCATGTGATTCACAAATTAAAGTATCTCAACCCCAAGTATAAGAGATCAACACAAAGCACAGAATATTTCAGAAGAGACCTTCATTCAAACTAAACTATTTAAAATCATGCAAAAGATTGATTCATGCACGTTTCTGCATTATCCAATCTTGATATTCAAAAAATAAAGCTGGCAAACCTTCATACAATAAAGCTCAAAAACTGCAAATTTCTTTATTAGTTGCTCACCAAAATTATAATGGTGTTTAGCAATCACTTTGTAAATAATTTATTCTTAAAATCTGAGCTTTCACACTGTTTTCCTACAGGAGGAGCAGGCCAATGTTCACCTGTCCAAGTTCAGGAAGGTTCAGCATGAACTGGAGGAAGCCGAGGAACGTGCCGACATTGCCGAGTCTCAAGTCAACAAACTTAGAACTAAAACCCGCGAAATTACTATCAAGGTACAGGAAAAAGTATTCAAAATGCTGATTTATATCAACATGGAGGAATAGAAATAATACGATCCTTATTTCTGTCATTAATCAATGTGTAAGTAAATTTTAAAGATGCATTTATAATACTGATTTAATAATTTGCATTTCCTTTTTACCTATCAGAGCGCTGAAGAGTAGATGCCAACTTGAAATGGTCCAAAGAAGAAATCTACAAAATGTGTATTTCTTTGTAACATAGTTTTATAAATGTAGCAATATCAACAGAAATAAACGTGCAACACGAAACTGTTTCCTTGTCAGCTTGTGTTATTTAGATAATGCAATAATTATGGTCTATCTCAATCTGAAGAAGGGTCTCTTAAATGCCACCATGGAATCTACCTCCACTGCCACCCCTGGCAGCACATTGTAAGCACCAACCACTCTACACAGAAAAAAACTTGCCCTGCATATCTCCTTTAATGTTTCCCCTCTAACCTTTTAGATGTACCCTATGGTCTTTGACAGTTCCACCATTGCAAAAAAGTTTTTACTGTATATAATTGTATATACATGTTTACCTCTCATAATTGTATATACCTTTATCAGGTTTCCCATCAACCTCCAATGTTCAAAAGAAAACAATCTAGGTTTGTCCAACCTTCCTTGTAAGGTAATACCTATACCGTAGGGCTCTGGCAAAACATTTTATATGGTTAAACAAAAACTTCTGTCTTTAGTCATTATGTTCGATTGCAGAAACAATACCAGAAATACCATTTCCAAAGCACCAAAATATGTGGAAGCATACCTAAATAGTCCATTTTTTTCTTTATATTCCCCAGTTTTAGGTAACATTACATTTTCCAATTTAGGTAACTAACCAACAATAACCCTTTTTCCTTCCCTATCTCCTTCCACCTATATCTCTTCCTCTGGTTTTCACATTTTGTGCTTCTTCTCCCCTGATCTCCTTTATCCCATAGCTGTTTATCTATCCTTGCAACAAGTCCAGTCTCCACCTCTCTTCCAGTTTTCTTCCCCCCCCCCCCCCCCATTACAATAATCTGAAGGGTCCTGACCCAAAACATCATTCAGCCATGTTTTCCAGATATGTTGCTTGACCAGCTTAGTTACTCCAGTACTTTGTGTCGTTTTTGGTACACCTGCAGTTCCTTGTGTCGACACTCGCATTAGCTTATTGAACTAAGGCGTGAAAGGTAGAGAAATTTCAAATAGGTGTCTTTGAAGCCTGAGAGTTTTGCCTCCTAAATGGGCCTTGTGATTGTAAATTTACTGAATCAAGTCCAAATAATGACAATTTGGATGACGCAAGATTAATTTCCATTTGTGGTCATAAAATATCTTCTGTTTTAATCATAATAGCATCTATTTTTCCTGGTACTCTATATTTGGGCAAAATTTGCAAGCCAACAGTTTCATCAGAGGCCCACACAGTCATTCAGAAGAGAAATTTCACTAAAATGTTTCCTGATCTTAATGTTATGGAAACATTCAAGGAAACATCAAAGCTCAAAATCCTCAAATGGAAGAGTGATAATTGTGATAACTACAGTCCAAAGCGATTGGAAACAAAAACTGTCAATGAAAAGATTAAACAGGTTATCAAGAATACATAGTTTTCAAACTGGATTAGCCACAATGAGGTAGAGTGTTACATGGAGAGACATGTCAATCCAAATTTGGAACCCTTTGATAACAATGGGATTGTTACTAAAATAAATAGAAATGGCATATGCTAAATTTCAACTAATGAAAAAAGCAAGAAAATAGACAGTGCAGATGGTGAAGCGCAGCACCGAGTGAAGATAGCAAGCATGGTCAATAAATGGGTTGATATAAGCACCTTTAAGACATTTTAAGCCAATGACCATTTCATGTGTGATGGTGGCCTTTATTAAATTTTCCTTCCTACACATTTATTAAAAGATAATTTGATTACAAGACTGATGTTCCTGATATTCCAATTGTATTGACCATTGTGATAATGCATCTAGAAAATTGTGCACATGTTCTATTCCCAAACTGAGAAAAGATACACATATAAATTGAGTACAGCTGCGGTTCACCAAATTAATTTACAATATATTTTAAAGATTTAGACGAGGGAATTAAATGTGACATCTCCAAGTTTGCTACTCAGGCTGCACATTGTAAATATATCTACAAGAGGTTGTAGGTTAAGATCCTATGATGGTAAATACAGGTCAAGTACTGAAACAGTGGATATAATGGCCAGGTATAATGGGAGTTTTTGAAAGTAGCAAAACATGTATTTTATAAAGGTTCTGACAAAATAAAGTTTGAAAAATATCAAGGAGCACTAGACTGATTTAGATCTAGGTCAGAAGAAATCATTCACTGGAAGAACATTAAGCCTCAATGAGTGCCCTAATTCTTCTAAACTCAAGAAATTAAGGGCCTGTCCCAGTTACGCGATTTTTAAGGCGACTGCCAATGTCGTAGCAGATCGCCAAAATGTTCTTTTACCCTATGACAATGAACATGACTATGCCGAGTCAGGTCGACACAAGTTACTTCTTTTAATGAAATTAGCACCTGGCTAAGAGGTTACACCGTTAGTGTCACTCATTATAATCAGAGTAGCCGATTCTACAAAGACAAATCGATGAATAGTATATATTTGTAAGAATGGATAATACCCCCTTAAGTATCAAAGCTTCTCCGGCGATTCCTAATTTTCGTTGAAATCACTGACAAGTCTGAAACTACTTGAGAGTTTTGAAATATAACATCTTGCCCGGGTTACTTGAAAACCAAGCTTCACGGTAGCAAGGCATAAACTTTTTACTAATAGCAGTATTAAGAAATTTAATTTTAAACGTGGTTAAATGGATTTTTGAGCGGAGTGTATGTGTGCATTCTTTGAAAATGGACGGCAGATGCATATCTGGTTTCATCACTGGAGGCGTACAATAATGAAACACACGAAGGCTTGTTTCGGCACCAGCTGGAAAGGTAAATGACAACAATTTAGAAAACAGGGCTGGTTCTGTAAATGAATGTGTTGCTATGATACTTGGCACCACAATTATTTACCGAATCAAACGGAACGCTTTCAATGTTGAAATAGCGTTGAAGCAGCTTATTCTATCCGTCATTGTTCACGCAGTGGGAAATGCGTGCAGATTTTTTTATAGTGGCTGAAGCAATCCCTTTACAGTAATGGAATAGACTGTTTGGATCATATCAACGTTACTTCAAAATACAAAAAGCCGGAGTTACTCAGCGGATCAGGCAGCATCTCTGGAGAAAAGGATTAGGTGATGTTTCGGGTCGAGGCCCTTCTTTAGACCCAATGTCACGACCCGAAACAATACCTATTCCTTTTCCCCGGAGATGCTGTCTGACCGGCTGAGTTACTCCCGCTTTTTGTGTCTAACTGGTGTAAACCAGCATCTGCAGTTCCTTCCTACATATTTCTTCAAAACTTTAGTGGTCAACATTGTCACCTGCTATTAAGTACTCAAGGGGACCTTTCGATAAAGAGGGCCCCTTTCATTCCATTCTTTTCAAAGTGTTTGTTATACATTGAAAAATATTTTTTTCTGCCAGAGATCGCTTTAGTTTTGTTGTTTCTTGCATAAAATCTTTCACTTAAAAGAGCTGTGTGATTATGAAATTTATGCAGGGGTGATTCTGTGCTGGCTTTGCTGGGAAGTGCTGGTTCATAACTGCGGCCGAATAGGAAGATGTTATTAAGTTACTAAAACTCGAAGGCCATGCTGAATTTTCTCTACGGTCGGACAAGCGGTAGGTTGATTTCACCCTTTTCATGGAGGGAGTGCGAACATAGGGAGAGGTGAACGGTTAGCGATGTGATTTAAACATTACAACAACAAAAAACCCACATGGGGATGGACTCAGCACAGCGCCGAATAGTTAACATTTGGTGAGGAAGGCACTTCATTCCACCAGGCTACAGGGTTGGGAGCCTACTTTAAAAGTAATCGCTGATGGCCATAAACATCGTGAAATTCCCACGTTTACCTAACAGTCAAACTGTAGCCTCCAATCTACCTGTCAAATGTACTGACGGTAAATAAATTGGTTAAACAAAACTACCCTCTGGTGTCTTCAAATGGCTTTTCTTAATTTAATACTACATGCTTCTAAATACATCTGCGACAACCTAGCAAACCTGAGGATAGCATGCAACAGCGCCCGCAATAAGCTACGATACCTGGCGATAAGCCATCTGTCGCCGAGAAATGTCTATCTGGAAGGTTTTTCCGCAACACGCCCAAAACCGCTACAATTCATTGAAGACTCCTCACGATCATGCCCACGACACCCCAGCGAATGTTCGGTGACAGCCTAGTCACCAGCAGTCGCCTTAAAATCGCCTAAGTGGCTCAGGCCTTTTATAAAAGGATAACATGTCCTGACCCAAAATACCATCTGTCCATGTTCTTTCACAAATGCCATCTGACCCATTGAGTTTGCCAGCAGTTTGTATAGTAACAGTTAAAGGTCAAATGGCCATTGTAAATTGCTTCTAATGTGTAGCTCAGTGGTAGAATCTGAGTGAGGAATTCACAGTCAACTACACCCAAATCCAGGAGATAGGAGATAGTGTTGATTAAAAAATAATGTTTGAGATTCTGAAATTATACCCATTGTTTTATTTAATAGTCTGGGCAAAGTAACTTTGGTTAAAGATTTTATCCGAATATATTTAGCTGCTTTCAAAAATGCCAAATCCCTTAATATCTCCTCTTCTACACTGCTTATTCCGTCCAATATTTTATATGTTTCCTGTTCAGCTAATGCATCACCACTTTTCCTCTCCTTTGTAAAGAAAGCAGCAAGGTATCTTTTCAAATGTTACTTATACTCTATGCATCCACACATGGGTTATTATTTTGGTCCCTTTGTTATCCTCTTGCCCTTTATATAGATCAAATGTTTTTGGTTCTTCCTTGATATTACTTTCCTGGGTATTACCTCATCACACACTTCCTCTATTCTTGCAGTCTTCTGCAGTATTATGTTCTCAGTATCTGACATAAGCTTCCCTTGCTTGCTAAATCTTCTCCGTTGTGCACCTTGTCACCCAGATGCCCATCGATTCCACAGTCATGCCTTTCCACTTTATGGGAACATGTGCCTTGAGAAGTATTCAAAAAGGAAATTCAGGTGGATTAAAGTTCCTTCTCATATTCCTCTCATGGCCCCAAGACCCCATTTTGTATACCTCTATAAGAATTACCATTAAACAATTGCCCTTTCCAAGTCACTGATCAACACAGTAAAATTGTCCTTACCTGCAAACCTATCAAATCTTTCAATGGGACATTGTACCTCCATCTTTACCTGTCCAATGCAAAGGTATTTCAATGATCATAACTGAATCCTTACACACCACTATCGACTAACACTCTCCTCTGCCTAGCAGACCTGGTTAATGTAGGGTTGTAGTTAGGGTTGTGTAGTGTAGTTAATGTAGGGTTGTAGTTAGGGTTGTGCAGTGTGGTTAATGTAGGGTTGTAGTTAGGGTTGTGCAGGGTTAATGTGGTTAATGTAGGGTTGTAGTTAGGGTTGTGCAGTGTGGTTAATGTAGGGTTGTAGTTAGGGCTGTGCAGTGTGGTTAAAGACCCTGATGGTTGATGGGACCTGGAGATTCTTGGGTTCTTACACTATTTTCCCAATGGTTAGAGTCACGGAGTCATAGAGTGATACAGTGTGGAAACAGGCCCTTCGGCCCAACACACCCACACCAGCCAACAATGTCCCAGCTACACTAGTCCCACTTGCCTGCGCTTGGTCCATATCCCTCCAAACCTGTCCTATCCATGTACCTGTCTGTTTTTTAAACGATGGGATAATCCCACCCTCAACTACCTCCTCTGGCAGCTTTTAGTTCAGTTTAGAGATACAGCGCGGAAACAGGCCCTTTCGGCCCACCGGGTCCGTGCCGACCAGCGATCCCCACACACTAACACTATCCTATACCCACTACCAGGCATGTGAGTGAGGTAAAAAAAAAGAGAGGAAAAGAGCCGAGCGCTTGAGCGACGCCTACAACGGGGGTCAAAAAATTGGAAATATTTTGAAAATTTACACACAAAATTACCAATATCACACCTCTTTTAATGCAAATCAAAGCAAAAAGAGACATTACAAAATAATGTGACGATGTCACTGTATACTAATAACATTTTGAAGTAAATTTGCACATTAATTGATAATCAGCCCAAAAAGGTGGCAATTGGCTTTTCTGCTATGTTTTATATTTTAACCCTGTCTTAATTAATATAGTTATATAATCTTGCACTTAAATGTAATATTTACTCATTCCAGTTCCACCACTGATTTTCTGGCACTCTTGGTTCCAGAGCTTTGCTGGCGTATCCAGCCGGCCAAGGAAGTCGGCTATGGTGATAGATTTGCTGGCTCCAGCTGGGCTGGAGTTCCAGAGCCCTGGCTGCAGGCTGCAAATTCAACCCACCCAGGGTTCATACACTTGGAACAGCAAAAAACTCAAGGACTTTTCAAGGACCTTCAAAGTCCAAAAATCCCATTTTCAAGGTCCAAAATCCAGCAAAATTGTTTATTTTTCCAGTTTTTCTCCACATAGGTAAGAAAATACTGTTTTCAAAACTGTTAACAGGACGTTAAAGAGTCGGAGAGAGTTGAGGGGAACTCGCCACATAAAGCAAAAAAACTACGAAATCATTGTAATTTTTACTAATTAACCATATACACACCAAATTAGCTCCATCCCCATCCCCCCTCCCCCACCATTCCCCCCTCCCCCCACTCACCCACTCTATCCCCCCACTCACCCACTCCATACCCTCCACCCTCACCCACTCCATCTCCCCTCCCCCCACCCACTTCATCCCCCCTCCCCCACTCCATACCCCCACTCACCCACTCTATACCCTCCTCCCTTACCCATTCCACCCCCTCCTCCCACCTACTTTATCCCCCTCCCGCACTCCACACCCCCGCTGCCCCACTCCATACCCTCCTCCCTCATCCACTCCAGCCCCCACCCCCCAACTACTCCATCACCCCCCGCACTCCATCCACCTGCTGCACCATTCCATCCCTCCTCCCCATTGCAAACCCCCTTCCCCCACTCACCCATTCCATCCCCCCACTCACCCACTCCATCCCCCACTCCATCCCCCTACTCACCCACTCCATACCCTCCTCCCTCCCCCACTCCATCCCCCCTCTTCCCCACTCACCCACTCCACCCTCCCTCACCCACTCCATGCCCACACATCCGCTGACCCACACCATCCCCTCCCTCCCCCTCACCCACTCCATCTCCCCCCCACTCCACGCCCCCCTCCCTCCCCCTCTCGCCCACTCCAACCACCTCCTCCTCCCCCATCCCCCCCTCACCCAATCTATCCCCATCCCCCTGACACTATCGTCACTCCCCCCCCCTACCCCTCAAGAGATGCAACACCCGTCCCTTTACATCCCCCCTCAACGCCATCCAAGGACCCAAACAATCTTTCCAGGTGAGACAGAGGTTCACCTGCACCTCCTCCAACATCTATTGCATCCACTGCTCTAGATGTCAACTTCTTTAGATCGGCGAAACCAATCGCAGGCTCGGCGATCGCTTCGCTCAACACCTTCGCTTAGTCCGCCTTAACCAACCTGATTTCCCGGTGGCTAAGCACTTCAACTGCCCCTCCCAGTCTGACCTTTCTGTCATGGGCCTCCTCCAGTGCCATAGTGAGGCCCACCGGAAATTGGAGGAACAGCACCTCATATTTCGCCTGGGCAGCTTGCAGCCCAGTGCTATGAACATTGACTTCTCCAACTTTAGATAGTTCCTCTGTCCCTCTCTTCCCCCTCCCCCTCCCCAGATCTCCCACTGTCTTCCTGTCTCCACCTATATCCTTCCTTTGTCCCGCCCCCCTGACATCAGTCTGAAGAAGGGTCTCGACCCGAAACGTCACCCATTCCTTCTCTCCTGAGATGCTGCCTGACCTGCTGAGTTACTCCAGCATTTTGTGAATAAGTGCAGATCATGAGCGTACCAAGAGAAAGCTTGAAGGTGACTTGGAGCTATCGCTAGAAGTAACAATGTATTTGGAGAATAACAAGCAGCAAATGGATGAAGAGGTAGTCAGTATGGAGCCAAAGCATGTTAAATACTTTCACACTTCAGTCCTCATTCCATCTGTGCTGTTCATAAGCCAATGAAACTTGATATCTTAGTTTTCTCCTTAGTTTTGTGAATGTGTTTAAAAAACAACTGGATTAGACTAACAGAAATGTAATTGTGTAAGCAAGTGGACTCATTTTGTTACCACAATTTTATTTATATCTCCTCAAGCTATCAACTTACTGCCACACTAAGTACGAAGAAGGGTCCTGACCCAAAACATCACCTACTCCAGCACTTTGCTTAACATAAAACTCCCCCCACCCCTTACTTTGCATCTGAAGGGTCCCAACTAAAAACATCACCCATCTTTTATCTCCAGAGATGATGCCTGACCTGCTGATTTACTCCAGCACTTTGTGTCTATTTTTAGTATAAACCAGCATCTGCAATTCTTCATTTCTATAATTGTTGTGTAGTTCAGAAATAATCCAAAATAAATTCTTGATGAGCAGTCAATAGCTTTTCAGATGCAAAAAAAAAAAAAGAATTACATGTATATGTGGAATAAAATGATCAAAGCCACTTGTACATGAACTGATACTACTGGTTCTGTGATTATAATCAATGTGTAATCATCTGGAGGACCGTATTGAGCATCCTGAGGAAGAATTGAAAGAAAACACACTGCTCATGTCAAGATTGAAAAATAAAAAGGCAACCTTTCTTGGGGAAGTGGAGAGATCAGTGAGTGAGTAGAACAAACTAGCAGTGCACAGATGGAAAGGACCAAGAAAGGAGAGGCAGAAATGCAGAAAATGCTTGGGGACCTGTTAGAATCTATCTGCCACCACTCTTCACGGGAAGTTGAAATTCACAATGTATGGATTTCTTTGTAACATAGTTTTTGTTAATTTAACAATATCAGAAATAAATGCACAATGCTAAAAGAGCTTGTCAGTTCATGTTTGCCAGTTGATTTAATGAACATCGTACAATGCACAGAAAAAATCCAGACAAATTATATTGCTAAAGGAAATTCCCATAACTATAAAACAGTGACAATGGGTAATTTGGATTGTATGCAAAATATCTTTCTCAATCAAGAAGGTATATGTTCATGTCATAGGAGCAGCATTAGGCCATTTGGCCCATCAAGTCTACTTCACCATTCGGACATGACTGGTCTATCTTTCACTCTCAACTTTATTCTCCTACCTTCTCCCCATGATCTTTGACAACCTTACAAATTAAGAACCTATCAATCTCTGCTTTAAAAATACGCGATGACTTGATCTCATCCTTCTAAACTCCGGATAGTACAGGTCATGAGCCATGAAACGCTCATCATATGTTCACCCAATTATCCTGGGCTCATTCTCGTAAACCTCCTCCGGACAGTCTCCAACTTCACCCCATTCCTCCTCTGATATGGGGCCCAAAACTGCTCATAACACTCTAAATGCAGCCTTATAAAGCCTCTGCATCACATCCCTGTTTTTATATTCTAGTCTTCTCAAAATAAATGTAACATTGCATTTGCCTTCCATTCTACCAAGTTAACTTGCAAATTAAACTTTTGGCCATTGTGCACCAGCACTTGCACCTCCGATTTCTGAATCCTCTCCCCAAAAGATTACACATGATTACAATCAAGCCATTCACACCACAGTGCACCCATAATGCACCCACAGTGCACCCACAGTGCACCCATGGGCGGCACGGTAGCGCAGCGGTAGAGTTGCTGCTTTACAGCGAATGCAGCGCCGGAGACTCAGGTTCGATCCTGACTACGGATGCTGCACTGTAAGGAGTTTATACGTTCTCCCCGTGACCTGCGTGGGTTTTCTCCGAGATCTTCGGTTTCCTCCCACACTCCAAAGACGTACAGGTTTGTAGGTTAATTGGCTGGGTAAATGTAAAAATTGTCCCTAGTGGGTGTAGGATAGTGTTAATGTATGGGGATCGCTGGGCGGCGCGGACTTGGTGGGGCGAAAAGGCCTGTTTCCGCGCTGTATATATATGATGATGATATGATAAGGGATAAAGGGTACAACATTTAATACACGATAAAGTTCGATGAAGTCCAATTAAATATAGTTCAGAGGTCTCCAATGAGGTAGATGGAAGGTCTGGACCACACTCTAGCTAATGAGAGGACCATTCAGTTGCATGAGAAGAAACTGTCCCTGAATCTGCTACTACGCATCTGTACCTCTTGCCTTATGGGAGAGAGGAGAAGAGGGATTGGCCAGAGTGAGTCTAATCCTTGATTCTGCTGGTGGTCTTGCCAGAGCAATGCGAGTCAATGGAAGGGAAGTTGGTTTTCATGATGGTCTGACTACATCCACAGCCCTCTGCAATTTCTTGCAGTCTTGGAACTGTTCCCAAACCATGCTGTGGTGCATCTTGAGAAAATACGTTTTAATGGCACATCTCTGGGAGATGGTGAGAGTTGTTAGTGAACATACCAAACGCCCTAAGCCTTCTAAGGAAGGACAGGCGTTGGTTTGTTTTCCTGGCCTTAGCTTTGATGTGCCTGGTCCAGGACAAAATGTTGGTGATATTTATTATTATGAACTTGAAGCTTTCAACCAATTTTACTTTGGCACCATTAATGTAAGCAAGGGTGTGTGGACTCATTCGCTTCCTGAAGTCAATCACAATCTCCATTTTCTCCCTCAGAGTTTGGTACCGAGGCACCAATTTCCAAGGTTCCCAATGTTGCAGTTGTTGCAGTTATACAAGATGTTGGGGAGGCCACATTTAGTGTATTGTGTACCATTCTGGGCATCATATTAATAGAAAGATGTTGTCAAGTTGGAAAGGATACAGAGAAGATTTAATGATGATGTTGCCAGGACTTGAGGCTCTGACCTATAGGGGGAGGTTGAGCAGGCTGGGACTTTATTCCTTGGAGCGCAGGAGGGTGCGGGGTGTTCTTATAGTGGTGTGTAAAATCATGAGAGGAAAAGGGTGAACGGCCAATAATTTAATAGGAATCTGAGGAGTAACGTTTTCTCATAAAGGCCATCACAATCAAAAAGGCCCAACAGCTGAGAAAGCACAATCTGCCACAGGCAATGATGGTCCAGTTTTATACTGCCATCATAGAGTCTGTCCTCACCTTCTCCATCATGGTCTGGTTTGGCTCAGCCACCAAGCACGACATCCAGAGCCAGCAGCACATCGTTTGATCAGCAGAGAAGGTTGTTGGCTGCAGCCTTCCCCCCCATCAACGAACTGTACACTGCAAGGGCCAGGAAGCGAGTGGGTAAGATCATCTCTGACCTCTCGCACCCTGGCCACAAACTCTTTGAAGCACTTCCCTCTGGAAGGCGACTCTGGACTGTCAAAGCCGCCACAGCCAGACATTAACAGTTTTTTTTCCATGAGCAGTAGCTCAACTCAACAAACAAAAGTATGTAGCCTCCTTGTGCTCTGGTATTTTATTTCATTCGTCACATGTTTAAATTATAATGTTGTATTTTTAATTGTCTGCTGTATATCTTGTGGTTACTTGTGAGCAAAGCACAAAGGCAAATTCCTTGTATGTATACATACTTGGCCAATAAAATTTATTCAATTCAACTCAATTTTCTTCATTTAAACTCCAGTCAGTATAAACGAGATTTCTCCAGTCTCTCCTCATAGGACAGTCCCTTCTTTGCAACAACCAATCAAGTGTGAACAGGTGTGTAGAATTGTCTAATTTCAAGTAACCCTTGCATTCCCACCGTCTCCCCTCCTCTTCCCCCGCATTGACCAACTTCTTCCACCATTTACATTCTTATATTCCTTCATTTTCACCTCTTCCCTGGCCATTCTGAGCTCAACCCTTCCTTGGTCACCTGTTCCTGGCCTTGTGTTGTTCTGCCTTTTCTTACCTCCAGTTCGTTCCCTATACTTTCAGTCTGAAGAAGGGTCCCGACCCACAACATCATCCATCCTTTTTCTCCAGAGATGCAGCCTGACCCATTGAGTTACTCCATTCCTTTGTATCTATCTTAAGATTGAACAGATACTGTGCTGATTCCAAAACGAAGTGTAACGAGTCCCTCAACTACACAGTCTGTCTGGCTCCCCACAAGAGCAATCCAGTTAGTTTCCCATCCA
Source organism: Rhinoraja longicauda (assembly GCF_053455715.1). Lineage (NCBI taxonomy): Eukaryota > Metazoa > Chordata > Chondrichthyes > Rajiformes > Arhynchobatidae > Rhinoraja > Rhinoraja longicauda. Next base: position 46,728,404 of record NC_135958.1, read on the forward strand.
ATCCCCTCCATCCTCAGTCCAGTCCTACAATATAGCCATACAGTATGGAAACAGGCCCTTCAGTCCACCTAGTATATGTTGACTAAGGTGTTCAACTAAGCTACTTCAAATTACCTCCATCCCTCTAAACATTCCCTGTTAAAGTACCCTGTCCAAATGTATTTTAAATGCTGTTACTGTACCCACCTCAAACATTTCCACTGGTATCTCAGTCCACATACAAACCACAAAAAGTTACCCCTCAGGTTCCTTTGTAAATCTTTACACTCTCACCTTAAACCGAGTTCGTAACTCCCCACACTAGGAAGGCTGTGTGCATCCACCTTATCTATGACCCTCATGATTTATACACCTCTATAGCATCACCCCTCAGGCTCATATGCTCCAAGTAATAAAATGGTAGCCTCTTCAACCTCTCCCTCTAACTCAGCCATTGAGTCTGGACAACATCCTCAAACCGAGATGAGAAAACATTTCTTCACACAGAGAGTGGTGAGTCTGTGGAATTCTCTGCCACAGAAGGTAGTTGAGGCCAGTTCATTGGCTATATTTAAGAGGGAGTTAGATGTGGCCCTTTTTGCTAAAGGGATCAGGGGGTATGGAGAGAAGGCAGGTACAGGCTACTGAGCTGGATGATCAGCCATGATCATATTGAATGGCGGTGCAGGCTCGAAGGGCCGAATGGCCTACTCCTGCACCTATTTTCTATGTTTCTATGTTTCTAACCTTATCTGCACTCTTTCCAGTTTAAAGTTTTCCATTCAGATTTTTATACAACACCCTTTTGAACAATAAAAAATAATCTTTCCACCTTTATAGATAAACCCACCAATGAAAGTCATTTGAAAGTCATTAGTGGGGAAATATTTCAAAACACCAAAATTAGCATAAATTTGTTAAAGCCGTACATTACCAAACTAAGTTGATGGAATGTTGATAAGTGGACAATGAAATGTATTGCTGGGAAGCCTGTAAAGTTGTTTTGGCAGGATGTAGACAGACTAACAACAGTGGGCAGAATACTGTGCATCAGTTCAGGCTGTGTCTCACCTGGATGATGTTTATATACTTTTTATTCAGTGGAAATCACAGGACTGCGATTTCATCAACTTTTAGTTCATCCAGAGTTACATCTTAGTTTTTTTTAGATTTAGAGATACAGCGCGGAAACAGGCCCTTCGGCCCACCAAGTCCGCGCCGCCCAGCGATCCCCGCACATTAACACTATCCTACACACACTAGGGACAATTTTTACATTTTACCCAGTCAATTAATCTACATACCTGTACGTCTTTGGAGTGTGGGAAGAAACCGAAGATCTCGGAGAAAACCCACGCAGGTCACGGGGAGAACGTACAAACTCCGTACAGACGGTGCCCGTAGTGAGGATCGAACCTGAGGCTCCGGCGCTGCATTCGCTGTAAGGCAGCAACTCTACCGCTGCGCCAACGTGCCGCCTAACTTCCTTCATTAAGACACCAGCGCCATCTCCATCCTGAGTGAAGCTTGATGTGAAATATTCATTTAGCAGCTTCATTAATCCCTCTCCCTAATTTCCTTGAGTAAATGTCCTGTTTGTGCTCTGAATGGCTCTTTACATGTGCTGTCCACATGATGTTGGATCCCCTTTAATGCTTATTGACAGTCTTTCCCGAGCTCCCCCTTTGAGCAAGTTGATAAATCTGGGTAATTTTTTTAACAAGTTTATTACCAACCATTTCTTCTTTGATCTTCATCCGTTCCATCTCATGACATTAATAATGATCTGATACCATTGATAACAGAGGCTCTCGTTCTCACAGGCATCTTATTTAAACACGTCCCGAACTTGCACAGTTGTCAGCAAGCTATGTTCTTTAAGGGACCTCAAATTTGTGTTAAATGTACTTTTCTATATTTTATTAAGATGTGGAACACCGTGTAACATTTGGAAAGTTTCCTCAATTATCAGGGCACGTTAGTAGTAGTTACTTAAATTAACCATTCCCGCTTTGAGATTTTTTAAAATATTGACGTAATGACAAAGTTTACTCACCGTTGACTCACGTATCCATTCTAATTTCTGTGTTGATGTAAATTCAGGAGAACGCTAAGTGTCCTGCGCAGTAGGATATATAGTGTAAGATGGTGCAGCTGACTACACTAAAAGTGATACAGGACCCTGTGAAGGTCATTTCTTAACCAGCTGTTTGAGGGATAAACAATGTGCCAGTCAACAATATGTTGAACATTGCAATTGATCTTCATGGCATATATTTGAAAAATAAATAATCACATTTCCTATTTAATTCTCTACTAACGGTTATTTTACCTTTCATACAATGTAACTTGGTTGCACAGGTAACTTGCCTGATTCCGCCGATTCCGCCTCATCCAAAGATGCGATAACAACCTGCAAGAACAGAAAAAGAGGAATCGCCGTGATTATTAAAACTGAGAGGCACATTTTGGAAATGATAACCACAGGGTTTGTAAATTAATTTCATTTCATCGGAGCCATTAAACAAATACCGTTTCAGAATATAATCGTAAATGAAAAGCAATACGGTTCCATCATGTTATGCATTACGGAATATGTGAACATCTAATTTACAACACGGCAAATTTTATCGTGTATAATTTATACCATAAACACCCCGATCAGCGTGAAGAAAGTCAGGGAGGAAGAGACCTGTTGGTTGCACCCCAGAAGCCGCCAATGTTCTGTTAAACAATTTATATAACCCTTTATTTTGCTTATGCAGCAAGCCTGGTCCCCCCTATTTGGTCTTTGGGAAGTACGATGGGTGGATTTGGTTATCGGATTAACGATCGTTTTCTCGCGTCAGGATAAATTTAGAGAAGCTATGTCAGTAGTTTTGGAGGAATTCTTCAGCGATTAATCCAATCATCATCATGTGTCCGGAGGCTTTGCACGGTAAACACGTGCTATGTTTTTGTGGTCATAAGAAACTTCCACCAGATGGAACATTTGGGCGAGGAACCCTGCATCAGCAGAAAGTACAAACACGTGTAAAATTCGTTAGACTTTCTGAATCGTTTTAAAGACAAACCCAGAAACGTTGTCCTAATCTATGGCGTTTTCCAGAATTGTATCCTATAAAAGAAAATACAGAGCATGTTTCCCCAAACTTTGCACAACCGCTTACAGAAATATCAATTATGAAAGGATCCAGCGATTTTGGAATCGCGTTTCTTCCACTTGTTGAAGAACTTTATTAGGAAATCACAGGCAGTGGCATAGAGGCGCAGCTGGAATCGCCGCTCCGCCACTGCGCCAGGGACCCGGCTTCGATCCTGATCTCGGATGGTGTCTGTTTGGACTTCTCTGTGTCCGCGTGGGTTTTCTCCGAGTCCTCCGGTTTCCTCCCAAACCCCAAAGACGTGTGTGTGTGTGTGTGTGTGTGTGTGTGTGTGTGTGTAAGTTAACTGCCCTCTGTAAAATTGCTCCTAGTGTGCAGGGAGTCGATGAGAATGTGGGATAACATGTGAACGGTCGCTGTGGACTCGGTGAGCCGAAGGCAGTGTAGAAGATGGGCCTACAGTCTGAAAAAGGGTCTCGACCCGAAATGTCACCCATTTCCTCCTCAGATCCTGTTGTCCCCGCTGTCCAGCATTGTGTGTCTACGACCGATGGCTTGAAGATCCAGTTTCCTTGCTGTATCTTCAAACTAAACAAAATACAACAATGTATTTCGATCTTTGGTTTCTATCGATGGCATGACGAAAATACACGAAAGGACAATACTTGAGATCAGTTAGAAATGTGTGATTTTTTTCATGCCCCTTGGTTATCAGACCTCCCTGCAGAACGAGTCTATAACACTTCTGAGTTCTGCGTGTACGGGGGAAGCGAGGTCTGGTCAAGACAATCACTGAATTTGTATTATTTAACCAGCAACTACTTCGTAAAACCAGCATGTTATTGATATAAGAAGTGGAGAAATACATTGATTCCCCATCACAAAGATGGACCCAACCTCCTGTCTACATGTTTAGTTATCAGTAGTTATGGACAATGCAGATATCCAAATTGCCTGCTGACAACCTTGCACAAGTTGGACTTAGTTTTCTCAAGATTCAGAGTTTTGATCTCCTAAGTTTTCCTAAAACCAATTTTGAAACAATTCAGTGGCAGTGATTATTTATGACCACAAGAATGACCCGAGTATAAGATGCAGAGTTATTTGTGTCAATAGAACTTCCTAGATGGATCACTATCTTTAAGAGAGGGAAGGATAGAGGAGCAAGATCTGAAAGTCTGGAAGAGATAGTCCATGTTCATAAGTTTCTAGGATCAGAATTAGACCATTCAGCCCATCAAGTCTACTCCACTATTCAATCATGGCTGATCTATACTTCTTTCTGAACCCCATTCGCCCACTTTCTCCCCATAACCCCATAAGAATCTATCAATCTGCCTTAAAAATATCCATTGACTTGGCCTCCATTGCTTTCTGTGGCAATGAATTCCATAGATTCACCACCCTCAGACTAAAGACTCATCTCCTTTCTAAAGGTACCTCCTTTTATTCTGAGGCATTGTCTCTGGTCCTGGGCTCTCCCACTACTGGAAACACCCTTTCTGCATCCACGGTATCCAGCCCTTTCACTATTTGGTAAGTTTCAATGAAGTCCCCCCTCATCCTTCTAAACTTCAGTGAGTACAATAGACAATAGACAATAGACAATAGGTGCAGGAGTAGGCCATTCAGCCCTTCGAGCCAGCACCGCCAATCAATGCGATCATGGCTGATCACTCTCAATCAGTACCCCGTTCCTGCCTTCTCCCCATACCCCCTCACTCCGCTATCCTTAAGAGCTCTATCCAGCTCTCTCTTGAAAGCATCCAACGAACTGGCCTCCACTGCCTTCTGAGGCAGAGAATTCCACACCTTCACCACCCTCTGACTGAAAAAGTTCTTCCTCATCTCCATTCTAAATGGCCTACCCCTTATTCTTAAACTGTGGCCCCTTGTTCTGGACTCCCCCAACATTGGGAACATGTTATCTGCCTCTAATGTGTCCAATCCCCTAATTATCTTATATGTTTCAATAAGATCCCCCCTCATCCTTCTAAATTCCAGTGTATACAAGCCCAATCGCTCCAGCCTTTCAACATACGACAGTCCCGCCATTCCGGGAATTAACCTAGTGAACCTACGCTGCACGCCCTCCATAGCAAGAATATCCTTCCTCAAATTTGGAGACCAAAACTGCACACAGTACTCCAGGTGCGGTCTCACCAGGGCCCGGTCTCACCAGGGCCCGGTACAACTGTAGAAGGACCTCTTTGCTCCTATACTCAACTCCTCTTGTTACGAAGACCAACATTCCATTGGCTTTCTTCATTGCCTGCTGTACCAGCATGCTTCCTTTCATTGACTGATGCACTAGGACACCCAGATCTCGTTGAACTCCCCCTCCTCCTAACTTGACACCATTCAGATAATAATCTGCCTTTCTATTCTTACTTCCAAAGTGAATAACCTCACACTTATCTACATTAAACTGCATCTGCCATGTATCCGCCCACTCACACAACCTGTCCAAGTCACCCTGCAGCCTTATTGCATCTTCCTCACAATTCACACTACCCCCCAACTTAGTATCATCTGCAAATTTGCTAATGGTACTTTTAATCCCTTCGTCTAAGTCATTAATGTATATCGTAAATAGCTGGGGTCCCAGCACCGAACCTTGCGGTACCCCACTGGTCACTGCCTGCCATTCCGAAAGGGACCCATTTATCCCCACTCTTTGCTTTCTGTCTGTCAACCAATTTTCTATCCATGTCAGTACCCTACCCCCAATACCATGTGCCCTAATTTTGCCCACTAATCTCCTATGTGGGACCTTGTCGAAGGCTTTCTGAAAGTCGAGGTACACCACATCCACTGACTCTCCCTTGTCAATTTTCCTAGTTACATCCTCAAAAAATTCCAGTAGATTTGTCAAGCATGATTTCCCCTTCGTAAATCCATGCTGACTCAGAATGATCCCGTTACTGCTATCCAAATGCTCAGCAATTTCGTCTTTTATAATTGACTCCAGCATCTTCCCCACCACTGATGTCAGACTAACTGGTCTATAATTACCCGTTTTCTCTCTCCCTCCTTTCTTAAAAAGTGGGATAACATTTGCTATCCTCCAATCCACAGGAACTGATCCTGAATCTATAGAACATTGAAAAATGATCTCCAATGCTTCCACTATTTCTAGAGCCACCTCCTTAAGTATTCTGGGATGCAGACCATCAGGCCCTGGGGATTTATCAGCCTTCAGTCCCATCAGTCTAGGCCCAGCGGCGTCGAATGCTCATCATATGTTAACCCAATCATCCCCAGGATTATTCCTGTAAACATCCTCAAGACCCTCTCCAGTGTCAACACATCCTTCTTTAGATAAGGGACCCAAAATTGGTCACAAAACTCCAAATGTGGCCTGACCAGTGTGTTATAAAGCCACAGCATTACATCCCTGTTTTTATATTTTAGTCCTCTCAAAATAAATGCTAGCATTGCAATTGCCTGCCCTACTACTAATTCAAGTTGCAAGTGAACTATTTGGTAATCCTACACCAGCACACCCAAGCCCCTTTACACCTCTGATTTCTGAATTCTCTCCCAATTTAGAAAATAGTCTACGCCTTTATTTCTCCTACCAAAATGCATGACTCCACACTTTGCTACACTGTATTCCATCTGCAACTTCGAGGCCCACTCTCACAATGTATCCAAGTCATTCTGTAGAGTCCATACTTTGTTGAACTTCCTGCCCCTCCACCTATTTTTGTATCATCTGCAAACTTGGCCACAAAGCCTTCAATTCTCTCATCTAAATCATTGAAATACAGTGTGAAGATTAGCGGCCCCAGCACTGAGCCCTGCGGAACTCCACCAGTCACTGGCAGCCAACCAGAAAAAGCCCCATTTGTTCCTACTTTTTTCCTTCTGCTATCCAGCCAAACTATTCTTCATGCCAGTATCTTCCCCCTGTACCATGAGCTCTCATCTTCTTTGGCAGCCTCATGTGTACTGCAGCACCTTATCAAAGCCCTTCTGAAATTCCAGATGAACAACAGCCACTAACTTTTGTTTGTCTATTCTGCTATTTACTTCCTCAAAGAATTTCAACAGGTTCATCATGTAAGATGTCCCTTCAGCCTATTTTATCATGACCCTTTAAGTACTCAGAAACCTCATCCTTTATATATGGATTCTAAAATGTTACCAACCACTGAAGTCAGGCTAACCAGCCTGTACTTTCCACTCTTCTGCATTGCTCCATTCTTGAACAGTGGAGTGATATTTGCAATTTTCGAATCCTCTGGAACCCCTCCTGACTCTAGTAATTCTTGAAAGAACACTACTAATGCCTCCACAATCTCTAAAGCCACTTCTTTCAGACCTCTGCGATGCCTTATCCACCTTCAGAACTCCTAGCTTCTTAAAATGTTCCATTCAGATTTTTATACAACACCCTTTTGAACAATAAAAAATAATCTTTCCACCTTTATAGATAAACCCACCAATGAAAGTCATTTGAAAGTCATTTGTGGGAAAATATTTCAAAACACCAAAATTAGCATAAATCTGTTGTACATTACCAAACTAAGTTGATGGAATGTTGATAAGTGGACAATGAAATGTATTGCTGGGAAGCCTGTAAAGTTGTTTTGGCAGGATGTAGACACAATACACGACAGTGGGCAGAATACTGTGCATCAGTTCAGGCTGTGCCTCACCTGGATGATGTTTATATACTTTATATTCAGTGGAAATCACAGGACTGCGATTTCATCAACTTTTAGTTCATCCAGAGTTACATCTTAGTTCTAACTTCCTTCATTAAGACACCAGCGCCATCTCCATCCTGAGTGAAGCTTGATGTGAAATATTCATTTAGCAGCTTCATTAATCCCTCTCCCTAATTTCCTTGAGTAAATGTCCTGTTTGTGCTCTGAATGGCTCTTTACATGTGCTGTCCACATGATGTTGGATCCCCTTTAATGCTTATTGACAGTCTTTCCCGAGCTCCCCCTTTGAGCAAGTTGATCAATCTGGGTAATTTTTTTAACAAGTTTATCACCAACCATTTCTTCTTTGAACTTCATCCATTCCATCTCATGACATTAATAATGATCTGATACCATTGATAACAGAGGCGCTCGTTCGCGCAGGCATCTTATTTAAACACGTCCCGAACTTGCACAGTTGTCAGCAAGCTATGTTCTTTAAGGGACCTCAGATTTGTGTTAAATGTACTTGTCTATATTTTATTAAGATGTGGAACACCGTGTAACATTTGGAAAGTTTCCTCAATTATCAGGGCACGTTAACAGAAGTTACTTAAATCTAACCATTCCCGCTTTGAGATTTTTTTAAATATTGACTTAATGACAAAGTTTACTCACCGTTGACTGACGTATCCATTCCAATTTCTGTGTTGATGTAAATTCAGGAGAACGCTAAGTCCTGCGCAGTAGGATATATTTCTTAACCAGCTGTTTGAGGGATAAACAATGTGCCAGTCAACAATGTGTTGAACATTGCAATTGATCTTCATGGCATATATTTGAAAAATAAATAATCACATTTCCTATTTAATTCTCTACTAACGGTTATGTTACCTTTCATACAATGTAACTTGGCTGCACAGGTAACTTGCCTGATTCCGCCGATTCCGCACATCCAAAGATGCGATAACAACCTGCAAGAACAGAAAAAGAGGAATCGCCGTGATTATTAAAACTGAGAGGCACATTTTGGAAATGATAACCACAGGGTTTGTAAATTAATTTCATTTCATCGGAGCCATTAAACAAATACCGTTTCAGAATATAATCGTAAATGAAAAGCAATACGGTTCCATCATGTTATGCATTACGGAATATGTGAACATCTAATTTACAACACGGCAAATTTTATCGTGTATAATTTATACCATAAACACCCCGATCAGCGTGAAGAAAGTCAGGGAGGAAGAGACCTGTTGGTTGCACCCCAGAAGCCGCCAATGTTCTGTTAAACAATTTATATAACCCTTTATTTTGCTTATGCAGCAAGCCTGGTCCCTATTTGGTCTTTGGGAAGTACGATGGGTGGATTTGGTTATCGGATTAACGATCGTTTTCTCGCGTCAGGATAAATTTAGAGAAGCTATGTCAGTAGTTTTGGAGGAATCCTTCAGCGATTAATCCAATCATCATCATGTGTCCGGAGGCTTTGCACGGTAAACACGTGCTATGTTTTTGTGGTCATAAGAAACTTCCACCAGATGGAACATTTGGGCGAGGAACCCTGCATCAGCAGAAAGTACAAACACGTGTAAAATTCGTTAGACTTTCTGAATCGTTTTAAAGACAAACCCAGAAACTAAAATTGGACGTTGTCCTAATATATGGCGTTTTCCAGAATTGTATCCTATAAAAGAAAATACAGAGCATGTTTCCCCAAACTTTGCACAACTGCTTACAGAAATATCAATTATGAAAGGATCCAGCGATTTTGGAATCGCGTTTCTTCCACTTGTTGAAGAACTTTATTAGGAAATCATAGGCAGTGGCATAGAGGCGCAGCTGGAAGCGCCGCTCCGCCACTGCGCTAGGGACCCGGCTTCGATCCTGATCTCAGATGTTGTCTGTTTGGAGTTCTCTGTGTCCGCGTGGGTTTTCTCCGAGTCATCCGGTTTCCTCCCAAAACCCCAAAGACGTGTGTGTGTGTAAGTTAATTGCCCTCTGTAAAATTGCTCCTAGTGTGCAGGGAGTCGATGAGAAAGTGAGATAGCATGTGAACGGTCGCTGTTGGCTCGGTGGGCCGAAGGCAGTGTAGAAGAAGGGCCTACAGTCTGACATCCCTGCAGAACGAGTATATAACACTTCTGAGTTTTGAGTGTCCCTGCCTCAACTACCTCTTCTGGCGGCTTGTTCCATACACCCACCACCCTTAGATTCCTATTAAATCTTTTCCCCTTAAACCTATGTCCTCTGGTCCTCGACTCACCAACTCTGGTAAAAGACTCTATACATCTACCCGATCTATTCCTCTCATGATTTTGTACACCTCTATCAGATCACCTCTCATCCTCTTGCACTCCAAGGAATATAGCTCAGACCCTCTAGCTCTGGCAACATCCTCGTAAATCTTCTCTGTAAGTTTCCAGCTTGACAACATCTTTCCTGCAACATGGTGCCCAGAACTGAACACAATACTCTAAATGCGACCTCACCAATGTCACACACAACTGCAACATAACCTCCCAAATTCTATACTCAACACTAACTGATGAGGGCCAATGTACCAAGTGCCTTTTTGACAACACTATATACCTGCAATCACCTTCAAGGATCCATGCACCTGCTCTACAACACTCCCCAGAGTCCTACCATTCACTCTGTAGGTCCTACCCATGATAGACTTCCCTAAATGCAACACTCCACATTTCTCAGGTTTGTCTACCTTCATACACAATAGTACCTTCAGCACCTCTTGGACCGTACCACTGAATGTTCTTAAGCCACGTCCATTGACTAACCTAAGTTCCTCTCTCCTATCTTTCTCCTCGGTAAATACAGAGGAAAAATACAAATTGAGGACCTTGCCCATCTGCTGTGGCTCCACACAGGTTTGACCACTTTGATTCCTGAGAGGTTCCACTTTCTCTCTTGTTACCCTTTTCGCCCTTATCTATATACTTAAAACTCTTGTTTGTTTGTTTGTTTGTTCCTGAACTACAGCCAAAACGGTACACGATAGCGCCACAATTTTAGGCCCACCTTACTCACCGTCGTCCCTTTGGTGCTAATGCAAGAAGTTTCATTTAAATCAGTTATATTTTTTAAGTTATTCACATTTTAAAGTTTAAATCTATCTCCTAGGGAGGGAGGGGGAGGGAGGCAGGGGGTGGAGGGAGGGGGAGGAGGGAGGATAAGGTGGGTTGAGGGGGATGGTGGGGGGAGGGGTGGGGAGAGTGGAGGGGGGAGAGGGGAGGGTGAGAGGGGTGGGAGGGAGGGGGGGTGGAGAGGGGTGGGAGGGAGGGGGGGTGGAGAGGGGGGAGGGAGGGGGGGTGGAGAGGGGGGAGGAGTGGGCGCTACACCAGTGCAGGAGAGGTTTGGGCCCAACGGGTCCATGTCGACTAGTGTATAATAAAATCTCTTTGGGATTGCCCTTAATGCTATCTATCAGAACTATCTCCTGGCCTCCTATGTTAGTCTTAAATAAAGACTCAAAACTGTACACATTGAACCTAGACCTTCATTCAGCAGCCAAAGAGTAAATTGCAGAAATAATGTACCACAAATTATCAGAAAAACATTAGCATATTTTGAGCTAAATAATGTGTTCTTGTGAATGTGCTAACAACAGAAAAAGTACCCTACCCCCAATACCATGTGCTCTAATTTTGCACACTAATCTCTTGTGTGGGACCTTGTTAAAAGCTTTTTGAGAGTCCACATACACCACATCCACTGGCTCTCCCTGATCCATTCTACTGGTTACATCCTCCGGTGCTCGAGGGGCCCAATGGCCTAATCCTGTATCTAATGTCTATTGTCTATCCTCACAGAATTCCAGAAGATTAATCAAGCATGATTTCCCCTTCATAGATCCTTTGACTGACTTTGACCGATCCTGTCACTGCTTTCTAAATGCGCTGCTATTACATAATTAATAATCAACTCAAGCATCTTCCCCACTACCGATGTAAGGCTAACTGGTTTATAATTCCCTGTTTTCTCTCTCCCTCCTTTCTTAAAAAGTGGGGTTACATTAGCTACCCGCCTGTCCACAGGAACTGATCCAGATCAGCATCAAATGTTAACCCAATCATTCCTGGGATAATTCTCATAAACCTTCTCTGGATCCTCTCCAACACCAGCACATCCTTCCTCAGATATGGGGCTCCAAATGCACCAGTGCCTCATAAAGCCTCAGCATTACATCCCTGTTTTTACATTCTAGTCCTCATGAAATAAATGTTAGCATTGCATTTGCCTTCCTTATTACCAATTTGACTTGCAAATTAACTTTTTGGGAATCCTGCACCAGCACTCCCAAGTCCCTGTGGATCTCTGTTTTCTGAATTTTCTCTCTATTTCGAAAATAGTCTATGCGTTTATTCCTATTACCAAAATGCATGACTCCACAATTTGCTACATCCGCCACTTCTCATCCCACTCTCTCAACCTGTCCAAGTTTAAGTTTCAGTTTTGGAGACACAACACGGAAACAAGCCATTCGGCCTACTGAGTCCGCACCAACCTGCGATCCGCAAACATTAACACTATCCTACACATAGTAGGGACAATTTTACATTTACACCAAGCCAATTAAGTTACAAATCTGTACATTCTTGGAATGTGGGAAACCATAGATCTCGGAGAAAACCCTCGCAGGTCAGGGGAGAACGTACAAACTCCAGACAGACAAGCACCCGTAGTCCGTATCGAACCCTGGTCTCTGGCGCTGTAAGGCAGTAGCTCTACCACTATGCCACTGTGCTGCCTGTCCGTCCACATCCTTCGACAGAGTCCCTGCTTTCTCTACACTACCTTGGGGGCAATATGGACTGAAAAGATGAAATACGAGGGGAAACTGGCCAAGAATATAAAGGACAGTAAAATCTTCTTTAGATATGTTAAGAGCAAAAGAGTAGCAAAGTCAAATGTGGGTCCCTTGAAGGCAGACACGGGTGAAATTATTATGGGTAACATGGAAATGGCGGATGAGTTGAACAGGTACTTGGATCTGTCTTCACTAAGGAAGACACAAACAATCTCTCAGAGGTACTACAGGACAGATCTAGGGGGGGGTAGAGGAACTGAAAGAAATTTGCATTAGGCAAAAAATAGTATTGGGTAGACTAATGGGACTGAAGGTTGATAAATCTCCTGGGCCTGATGGTCTGCATCCCAGGGTACTCAGGAAGGTGGCTCCAGAAATAGTGATCATTTTCCAATGTTCAATAGATTCAGGATCAGTTCCTGTGGGTTGGAGGATAGCTAATGTTATCCCACTTTTCAAAGGAGCGAGAGAGAAAACGGGGATTTACAGACCAGTTAGCCTGACATCAGTAGTGGGGAAGCTGCTGGAGTCAATTATTAAAGAGGAAATAACGGTGCATTTGGATAGCAGTGAAAGGATAAGTCCAAGTCAGCATGGAATTATGAAAGGGAAATCCTGCGTGACTAAATTTCTGTGATTTTTTGAGGATGTGACAAGTAAAATGGAGGAAGGGGAGCCAGTGGATGTAGTGTATCTAGACTTTCAGAAAACCTTTGATAAGTCCACATGGGAGATTGGTGAGCAAAATTAGAGCACATGGTATTGGGGGTAGGGTGTTGACATGGATAGAAAATTGGTTAGCAGACAGGAAGCAAAGAATAGGAGTAAATGGGTCCTTTTCAGAATGGCAGGCAATAGAGAGTGGAGTGCCGCAAGGTTCGGTGTTGGGGCCGCAACAGTTTACCATATATATTAATGATTTGGACGAGGGAATTAGAAGCAACACATAGCAAGTTTGTGGATGACACAAAGCTGGGTGGCAGTGTGAACTGTGAAGAGGATGTTAGGAGGTTGCAGGGTGACCTGGACAGGTTGTGAGTGGGCAGATGCGTGGCAAATGCAGTATAATATAGATAAATGTGAGGTTATCCACTTTGGCGGCAAAAACAAGGAGGCAGATTATTATCTCAATGGTGTTAGGTTAGGTAAGGGGGAAGTGCAGCGAAACGTGGGGTCCTTGTACACCAGTCTGAAAGTTGGCCTGCAGGTAAAGCAGGCAGTGAAGAAAGCTAATGGCATGTTGACCTTCATAACGAGATGATTTCAGTACAGAAGAGGTTCTTTTGCAGTTGTATAGGGCCCTGGTAAGACCACATCAGGAGTAGTGTACAGTTGTGGTCTCCTAATTTGAGGAAGGGCATCCTTGTAATTGAGGCAGTGCAGCGTAGGTTCACGAGATTGATTCCTGGGATGGCGGACTGTCATATGAGGAAAGATTGAAAAGACAATCTAGCTTGTATTCACTGGAGATTAGAAGGATGAGAGGGGATCTTATAGAAACATATAAAATTATAAAAGGACTGGACAAGCTAGATGCAGGAAAAATGTTCCCAATGTTGGGCAAGTCCAGAACCAGGGACCACATTCTTAGAATAAAGGGGAGGCCATTTAAAACTGAGGTGAGAAGGAACTTTTTCACCCAGAGAGTCGTGAATTTGTGGAATTCTCTGCCACAGAGGGCAGTGGAGGCCAAATCACAGGATGGATTTAAGAGAGAGTTAGATAGAGCTCTAGGGGCTAGTGGAATCAAGGGATATGGGGAGAAGGCAGGCACGGGTTATTGATTGTGGACGATCAGCCATCATAACAATGAACGGCGGTGCTGGCTCGAAGGGCCAAATGGCCTCCTCCTAGACCTATTTTCTATATTTCTATACTACCTGCCCCTCTACCTAAAGCCTTCAATTCCCTCATCCAACTCAATGATATAATATACATCATAGTAGCCCCAGCACCGATCCCTGCGGAACACCAGGGCCCAATCTCCTCTGCCTACACACGAACAACGTCCTCCCATTCCCTGCATATCCATGTGCATATCTAAAAGTTTCTTAAATACCACTATCCTATCTACACCCAGCACCAGCCCTGGCAGCCTATTCCAGGCATCAATCGCACTCTGTATAAAAAAACATGCCCTGCACATTTTCTTTAAATAATGCCCTTTCAACATATATACAAGCTATGATCAGTATTCTGGTAAACCTCTTCTGCACAGACCTCAAGGCCTCCGCATTCTTCCTATAATGGGCAGACCAGCACTACTTGCAATATTCCAAATGGCATCTAAATAAAGTGTTATAGGGTTGCATCAAAATCCTGAACAACAATAGCAAGCATGCCATTAGTAGTAATAATAATAATAAACATTTATTTTATATAGCGCTTTTCAAAATGCTCAGACGCTTTACAAAACAGTCAAGACATAAAAACAAACAAACGAACAAAAGATTTGTCCTGACGGAGAAACGGCGAACAAACAGCGCCAGTGTCCTCTCACGTCAGGGTCCGGCAGTAAACAATAAAGGACACAAGACACACAATTACAATTTTAACACAAACAGCCATCACAGTGATTGCTCCAGGCACACCCTCACTGTGATGGAAGGCAAAGAAAAGTCTTATCTCCTCCTCATTCTTCTCCCGTGGTCAGGCAGTCAAACTGCTGCCACGAGGCGATCGAGGCTTCTTTACCATTCTATCATCTTGTGTTGCCACTTTCAGGGAAGCGATGGACCTGGACCTCAAGTTCCTTCTGCACATCAATGCTGTTTAGGGTGTTGCCATCAACCATATATCTTCCCCTTACATTCAACCTCCCAAAGTGCAACATCTCACACTTGCTCAGATAATATTCCATCTGCCATTTCTTCGCCCATTTCGGTAGCTGATCTATAAACTGCTGTGTACTTTCTCCACTGTCCATTACTCCAATGATCTTGGTGTTGGCTGCAAACTTACTAACCCACTCATCAACATTTCTGTCGAGGGCATTTATATATATAACAAACAACAGAGCTCCCAACACAAATCCCTGTGGTATACCACTGGACACAGACCTCCAGCCACAATAATGGCCTTCCACCACAATTCTCTGTATTTGATGATCAAGACAGTTCTGAAGTGATACGACCAAGTAATCTTGAATCCTGGGGGTCTTAATCTTTAATTTGTTAAATAATGAGGGGTAACTTTTTCACACAAAGAGCAATGGATGTATGGAACAAACTGCCAGAGGAGGTAGTTGAAGCAGGGACTATCCCATCATTTAAGAAGCAGTTAGACAGGTATATGGATAGGAAAGGTTTGGAGCGATATGGACCAAATGCAGATAGGTGGGACTAGTGTAGCTGGGATATGTTGGCCGGTGTGGGCAAGTTGGGTCGAAGAGCCTGTTTCTGCACTCTAATACAATGAATACTCTGAAATAAAAAGTTGTTCCAGAATGCTCTATGTATTAATGAATTATAGACAATCTGGCTACAGCAGATTATCCACATCTTGTAGACGAATAATCTGCCATAATTTGCTTTATTGTGGCAGGATGAAATAGCTTGAATCATAACTGATGAATAATGACATGATTGGTGTGTCTGTGGAGCTTGCATAATCTCCCTGTAAGTTTCCACAAGGGTGTTTCAGTCTCCTCCCCGACCCAAAAACATGTGGGTTGGCAGGTCACTGTAAATTGCTCCTAGTGTGTAGGTGAGTGGGAGAATATGGTAGGGGTGGGGGTGGAAGTGAATATGAAAGAATAAAATATGGGATTCATTTTTTGATTAGTGGAATGGTATGGTTGATTGGCAAGTACATTGATCGGCCAGTTTCAGCTCTGTGTGTTACAAGCTATCATTACATTGTGCAATGTCCTCCGAAAGAGGTATAAATACTTTTGCAGGTGGTATTCAAATTTAAGTATTATGTTACTGGATACTCAGCTCAAAGGAGTGTTACATTTCGGTCTGAAATGTAAACATGACCTGCTAATGCTATCCACAGCCCAAACATTTGCATCATCCACATTTTGGAAGCCAACGTAACCTAATCATCAAGAAATATTTATAGGTTTTGAGGAGTCAGATATTTACAAAGAAAAGATATGTTAGTCCTTCCAAAAAACAATAATTAACTTATCATTTAATTTAAATCACTGTTCAATGTTTTTTTAATTGGCATCCTTTTACCTTCATAAGGTCTCCCCTCAGCCTTCTCTCCTCCAGGGAATAAAGTCCTAGCCGGCCCAATCTTTCCCTATAGCTCAGACACTTGAGTCCTGGCAAGAACCTCATAAATCTTCTCCGGACTCTTTTTAGCTTTTTGATGTCCTTCTGTTTAATGGGGCGACCAAAACTGAGGAAAATAATACTGCAAATGTGGCCTCACAAATAACTCATGCAGCTGTAACATAACGTCCCAATGTCTATACTCAATACCTAAACCGATGAAAGCCAATGTACCAAAAGCCTTCTTTACCATTCTATCTACAAGTGATGCCAATTTCAGGGAACAACGCACCTGTACTCCTAGATCTCTCTGCTCCACAATACCCCCAGAGCTCTACCATTCATTGTGAAGGTCCAGTCCTGGTTTGACATCCAAAAATGAACCACCTCACACTTATCTGCATTAAACTCTACCAGCCATTCCTCAGCCCATTTGCCCAGATAAGCAAGATCCTGATGTAATTTTTGATAACCACTCTCTGCAATACTACCTACTTTAGGGTCATCTAAAGAAGGTAATGTCATTGAGCAATGTCATCTGCAAACATACTAATCATGGTAAATTATCATCCAAATCGTTGATATGAACAACAAACGACAATGGGCCTCACACCAATCCCTGAGGAAGACCATGTCATCGGCTTACAGTCTGAAAGAGTACCTTCCACCACCACCCTCCGCTTCCTCCCTCGAAGCCAATTCTGCATAAGGAGCAAGCTCTGCCTGGATCGCGTGCAATCTAATCTTCCAGTGGGAGAGGGGAGGGGAGATACCTGGAAGAGAGGAGGGACACGACAAAGCCTGGCAGGTAATTGGTCTATACAGATGAAGTTTTTTGATAGTCACAAAGACCAGAGACGAAAAGGCAGAAGGTGTGAGTCAAAAGGATTGAAGAATCATATAGTCATGGAGCACTGAAACAGGCCCTTCAGTCTAACTTGCCTATGCTGACCAAGATGCCCCATCTACTCTAGTCTAACCTACCCGTGTTTGGCCCATATTCCTCTAAACCTTTCCTATCCATGTATCCCTTCCAAATGTCTTTTAAATGTTGTTATAGTACTTGCCGCAACTGCCTCCTTTGGCAGCTGCATCCATACGCCCACCATTACTTTATCTATTCCCCTCATGATCTTATACACCTCTGTAAGATCACCCCTCAGCCCCCTGCACTCCAAAGAATAAAGTCCTAGCCTACCAAACCTCTCCACATAGCCCAGGCCATCAAGTCCTGTCAACATCCTCATTAATATTCTCAGCACTCAATCCAGCTTCACACCCTCCTTCCACTAGCAGGCTAAAAAAACTGAACACAATACTCTAAGTGGAGCCTCACCAATGTCTTGTACAACTGTAATATAACATCCCATCTTCATAATACCCTGACTGATGAAGCCCAATGTACCAAAAGCCTTCTTGACACCTTATCATATCATATCATATCATATCATATATCTACAGCCGGAAACAGGCCTTTTCGGCCCTCCAAGTCCGTGCCGCCCAGTGATCCCCGTAGATTAACACTATCCTACACCCACTAGGGCCAATTTTTACATTTACCCAGCCAATTAACCTACATACCTTATCTAAGCAAGACACCTTATTCAGGGAGCTATGTTCCTGCACTCATCAATCGTTCTGCTCAATAACACTCTACAGGGCCCTGCCATTTAATGTGAATGTCCTGCCCTGGTTTGACCTTCCAAAATGCAATGAGTCGCACTTATCTGTATTAAACTCCATCAAACATTCCTCCACCAATTTGCCCGGCTGATCAAGATCCTGCTTTACTTTGTTAATAATTATCTTCACTATCTACAACAGCACCCACTTCAATGCCACCTGCAAACTAACTCATCATACCTTCTCATCCAAATCATTGATGTAAACCACAAACAGCAATGGGCCGAGCACCGATCCCTGAGGCACACCACTGCTCACAGGGCAACAGTTCAAACAACAATCTTACACCTTCATCCTCTGCTTCTTTCCATGAAGCCAATTCCCTATTCAATCGGATAGCTCTCCCTGTACTCTAACCATTCGAAGCAGCATACCATACGATACCTTATCAAATGCCTTGCTAAAGTCCATATAGACAACTTCTACAGCTTTGCCGTCTTCATCCTTTTTGGTTACTTCTTCAAAAAACTCAATTAAATCAGGGGAAACCTACCTTGTTCCGTCTGGGGAGAAGAGGAGCAAGAGTAGATCTATGGGACACAGAGATGATCAGGGTGAAAAATCTATCTATGACAGCAAGGAGAATATCACACTTTTAGTACACATCCTTGGTAAGGCTGAGAATATATGGAAATCAGGAGTTCTAGGAAAATGAATTCAACACCAATGATCAGATTAAACACGATCTTATTGAAAAGTTGAGCAGATTTAAAGCCTTGTGGTCTTCTCCTGTCCCTAATTTTTATGTTCTTATATTCCATCACATCAATATTGGGACTGCAATGTAACTGTTAAGAATACCTTATTCATATTTAGTGAATGAAGTGGATTATCAACCAAATTAATCAAATTAGTTGGCCAAATTACACCAGTGTGCACTCCAACATTCTATGATATTATGAGCATTCTTGTGTCATTTTCATTTTCCATTTCTTACAGTGCTCTAAAGGTTCAAATATTTATCAATCTCTACTCCGAATATCCTCAATATCCAAATATCCACTGGATTTTGAGGTGGTAAATTACAAAATCATGCAACCCACTTTTAAAAATATTTCTCCTTGTTTAAATGCCCAACCCCATTCAGTCTGAAACTCGGCCCTTAATTTCTGTTATTAGGATGTGAGTTTTATTGGCAAGGCCCACATTTATTGCTTATCTCTAATTATCTCTAACTATTGGAAACCTGCTGGTTAAAGTATTCCAACAATGCAGGGAGTTCCAGGATTGAAACTGAGGAACAGTGAAGATATCCTGTATGTACCTGTATATCAGGATGGTGCACAAGGCATTTGTTTCAGCTCCCCCGTTTCTGCTGCCCCAGTTCTTTCTGGAAGCAAAGTTTATGGACCTGAGAGATGCTGCTGGTTAGTCAAGTAACTTTAGCTTGGAGTCAGTCAAGTAGGCTGCTTTGTCATGGATTGTGTTGAGCTTTGTTAAGTGTTGTTGAAATTGCACTCAGACAGGCAAGTTAATGTATTCCTATACACTCTGCACTTGGACCTTGTGAATGCTGGAAAGGCTTTGGGATTTCAGGAGTTGAGCCACGAGCCACAAGATAGCCAGCCTCTGATTGCCATTTTATATTCCTCAGCTCAAGGAATCAGTTCCTCAACAATGTGTAGGAAGGAACTGGAGATGCTGGTTTAAACCAAAGACAGATACAAAAGGCTGGAGTAAATCAGCGGGTCAGGTAGCACCTCTGGAGAAAAAGAATAGGTTACGTTTCAGATCGAGATCTTTCTCAAGGGTCTCGACCCGAAACGTCACCTATTCCTTTTTTCCAAAGATGCTGTCTGACTCACTGAGTTCCTCAACAATATTTTTTAACAATTCCTCTCAGAATATTTTATGTCTCAATGATATTACTTCTCCATCTTTCATACATTAACCGTTATCTCTCTTTATGGAATAACACCTTCATTGTGAATTATTGTAAAACATAGATGGTGCGCTAACGTCAAAATGTTTCCATTTTAAGTATGAATATCAAAACATTCAAAATGCTTTTTTGCATAAGTATTTTTTTTAAACTTAGCCAATTTTCCTTGTTTCTCAATATAATAAACCCTTGATAATTATAAGATAACATACTCTTTAAGTGCTTAATTCCATGCACTAACCACATTTTTACTTGCTGTGACTCCGGACATTGCACACAAATATACTGTATGTTGTTTCTTTTTTTTTTTTTTCCTAATCAGATGTGCAGCACTTTGGTCAACGTGGGTTGTTTTTAAATGTGCTATACAAATAAAATTGACTTGACTTGACTTGACTCTGTATTTCAAAATTCAATCTACATGATGAGAAAAGTATTGGTCAATTTGTAATTCCTGCTAAAGATAACATTATACTCTACCTAACACTATTTTCCCCTTTTGCTCAATCTCACCACATCTCCATGCAGACACTGCATCATCTAAAATGTTGCATCATCAGCAAATATGAATACCTTCTCTGTGGAATTACATGGCACCCAGCATTTATCCCTGTGGCATCTTACTCATGAATGTCAACCTGAAAATTACTAATTCATTCATATTCTGTTTCATGCCCTTTGAACAACTGCCTGAAATGTCAGCTGTTATCAAAA
Organism: Rhinoraja longicauda; assembly: GCF_053455715.1. Classification (NCBI taxonomy): domain Eukaryota; kingdom Metazoa; phylum Chordata; class Chondrichthyes; order Rajiformes; family Arhynchobatidae; genus Rhinoraja; species Rhinoraja longicauda. The sequence continues at coordinate 46,749,472 of NC_135958.1, forward strand.
CCATGGTCTAACCTTTCTAAATATCAATTAGCCTACAATTTTTAATTCAGATATGTAGGAAGGAACTGCAGATGTAGGTTTAAACCAAAGATAGCCAAAAAGTAACTCAGCGAGTCATAAGGTCATAACATCATAATGGATAGGAACAGAATTAGGCCATTCAGCCCATCAAGTCTACTCTGCCTGCCTTCTCCCCAAAACCTCTGACCTGTACTAATCAAGAATCTCTCTGTGCCTTAAAAATATCCACTGACTTGGCCTCCAAAGCCTTCTGTGGCAAAAAAATCCACAGATTCACCACCCTCTGACTAAAGAAAATTCTCCTAATTTCCTTCCTAAAAGAACGTCCTTTAATCTTGAGGTTGTGACCTCCAGTCCTAGACTCTCCCACTAGTGGAAACATCACATCCACTCCATTCAAGCCTTTCACTATTCTGTGTGTTTCAGTGAGGTTCCCCTTCATTCTTTTAAACTCAGACAAAATAACAATAGGTGGTGTTTCAGGTCGAGACCCTTCCTCAGGTAGTCTGAAGAAAGGTCTTGACCAAAAATGTCACCTATTCCTTTTCTCGAGAGATGCTGTCTGACCCGCTGAGGTGTAGCGGGTCATAGTACTCCAAATGCGGCCCGACCAGCACCTTATCGAGCCTCAGCATTACATCTGTGTTTTGGTATTCCAGTCCTCTTTATATAAGTGCATTGACAGCACCTTGATTGATTGATTGATTGATTGATTGAAAGATACAGCATGGAAACACACCCTTCAGTAAATCGAGTCCACGCCAACCATTGATCACCCATTCATACTAGTCATACATTATTCTTCTTTCGCATCTACTCCCTACACACTTGAGGCAATTTACAGAGGCCAATTAACCGACAAACCTGCGCGTCTTTGGGATGTGGAAGGAAACCAGAGCAGTTACAGGGAGAATTTGCAAACTCCGTTCAGGCAGCATGCGAGGTCAGAATCAACCCCGGGTCTCTGGTGATGTGAGGCAGTGGCTCTACAAGCTGGGTCACTCACTGTGCTGCCTTTGTTGTTATGTTATGTTATGTTTATGACTGACTTGTATTCTCATCTACCTCATCGCACACCTGTGTTCTATTGAAGTGTCCAGGTTAATTTAGGGCTTTAGAGTATTTGGGCGGCTCAGTGGATCAATGTTCAGAGTTGCTGCCATATAATGCCAGTTACCCGGGTTTGATCCTGATTATAGGTGCTGTCTGTACTGAGTTTGTACGTTCTATGTGTGAAAACCTAGGGGTTTTCTTCGGGTGCTCTGGTTTCTTTTTTTTTAGCAGAATTAGGCTACTCGGCCCATCAAGTCTATTCTGCCATTCAATCATGGTTGATCTATCATTCCCTCTCAACCCCAATCTGCTACCTTCTCCCCATAACCCTGAACACCCTTACTAACCAATCTCTGCTTTAAAAATACCCAACAACTCGGCTTCCACAGATGTCAGTGACAATTAATTCCACAGATTCACCACCTTCTGACTAAATGAATTCCTCCTCATCTTTCTGAAGGTATACCCTTTAATTCTGAAGCTGTGCCCTCTGGCCCAAGACTCTCCACATCCACTCTATCCAAGCCTTTCACTATTCGGTAAGCTTCAATGAAGTACCCACTCATCCTTCGAAACTCCAGCGAATACGGTCTAAACTCCAGCGAATACGGACCCAGTGCTGACAAACACTCATCACATATTAATCTAATCAGCCTTGGGATCATGCTCATAAATCTCCTCTGGACTGTCTCCAATGCCAACACATCTTTCCTCAGATATGGGGCTCAAAACTGCTTACAATACTCCAAATGTGGTCTGACCAGTGCCTTATAAAGCCTCAGCATTACATCTCTGTTTTTACATTCTATTCCTCTCGAATTATATGCTGGCATTGCATTTGCATTCCTTACTGCTGATTGAACTTGCAAATTAACCTTTTGGGAATCCTGCACCAGGACTCCAAGTCCTTTTCTACCTCTCATCTTTGAATACTCTCCCCATTTAGAAAATAGTCTTCACCTTTATTCTTACTCCCAAAATGCATGATTGCACACTTTGCAATGCTGTATTCCACCTGTCACATCTTTGCCCATTCTCCCAACCTGTTCTTCAATTCCCTTATCCAAATCATTGATATAGAATGTGAAGAGCAGTGGCCTCAGCACTCACCCGTGTGGAACATCACTAGTCACTCGCAGCCATGCAGAAAAACCCCCTGTATTTCCACTCTTTGCCTTCTGCCATTTAGCCAACCTTCTATTCCATGCTAGTGTCTTCTCTCTAATACCATGGACTCTTTTCTTCGTTAGCAGCCTCACATGTTGCACCTTATCAAAGGCCTTCTGAAAATCCAGGTAAGCAACATGCACTGACTCTCGTTTGTCTATCCTGCCATTTACTTGCTCAAAGAATGCCCAACAGATTTGTCAGGCAAGATCTCCCCTTCACAAAACCATACTGGCTTCAGCCTATCTTTTGTGCTTCTAAGTACTCGGAAACCTGATAATGGATTCCAAAATATTACCAACCACTGAAGTCAGGCTAACTGGCCCATAGTTTCTGCTCTTTTGCTTTGCTCCCCTCTTGAACAGCTGAGTAATGTATGCAATTTTCTAGTCCTGTAGGACCACTCCTGTAGTGATTCTTGAAAGATCGCTACTAATGTCTCTACAACCTCTAAAGCCACCTCATTCAAAACCCTACGGTGTAGTCCATCTGGTCCAAGTGACTTATCTTTCAGACCTTTTCAGCTTCCAAAGCACCTTCTCCTTAGTAATAGCAACTCCACTAACTTCTGCCACCTGACGTTTTTGAATTTCAGGCACCTTGCTGGTGTCTTCCGCTGTGAAGACTGACACAAAAAACGTATTCAATTTATCTGCCATTTCTTTATTCCCCATTATCATTTCTCTGCATCATTTACCATCGACCTAATGTCAACTCTCTTACTTTTCATATATCTGAAAAAACTTTTGCTATCCTCTTTTATATTATTTGCATGCTTACCTTCATATTTAATATTTTCTCCCCATATTGCCTTTTAAGGGCCTGTCCCACGTAGGCGATTTTAAGATGACTGCCGGCGACTAGGCTGACGCCGAGTATGATCGTGAGGAGTCTTTCAAGAATTGTAGTGGATCTCAGCACATCGCTGAGAAATCAACCGGAGTGAAATTTCTCGGCGACAGCTGGCTTGCCTCCAGGTATTGTTACTTATTGCGGGCGCTGTCGCATGCTGTCCCCAGGTTTGCTAGGTTCTCTTAGATGCATTTAGAAGCACATAATATTAAAATAAGTAAAGTCATTTGAAGATACCATAAAATACTTGTGTTCAACCAATTTATTTACCATCAGGACATTTGACAGGTAGATTGGAGGCGACAGTTTGACGGTCAGGTAAGCGTGGGAATTTTCACGATGTTTATCGCCATCAGCAATTACATTTAAAGTAGGCTCCCAACACCCAGATATGCAACCCAGAAACCAGATATGCATCTCCGGTACATTTTCAAAGAATGCCCACACTCCGCGCAAAAAACCACTTAACCACTTTTAAAATTAAATTTCTTAATACTGCTATTAGTAAACTGGAAGTAAATCCAGTTTATGCCTTTTACCGTGAAGCTTGGTTTTCAAGTAACCCGGGCAAGATGTTATATTTCAAAACTGTCAAGTACTTACCAACTTGTCAGTGATTTCAGCAAAAATTAGGACGGCGGAGAAGCATTGACAGCGTGGGAACTTTTGCAATGTTTCCGAAGGCGGTGGAATCTCGACCTGACTCGGCATTGTCGTGGTCATTGTCGTAGGGTAAAAGAAAATTTTGGCGATCTGCTGTGACTTTGACAGTCGCCGGCAATCGCCTAAAAAATTGCCTAAGTGGGCCCTTTAGTCATCCTCTGTTGATTTTCCTTCTCTGTGGATTGTCACCTTGTCGTGGTGGAGAAGCTTGTGTGGTCCTGAGATCCTGAGAGTGATGCCATCTGGAGCTACGCTCCTGGAAGGGTCACCCATGGTGGTAAGGTCGAGGGGGAGGTCCCTGACAAAGAGCAATCCAAACAAGACCTCAACGGTGGAACAGGCAGAGGATGACAGCTGACTTTAGTGGAGTGTCACAACGGCTGGGAAGGCGGATGAAGGCTGCAGTGAGCAGGTGCTATAGACGGGAAGGTAGATGCTCCCAGTTGATTTTTTAGTCAAGGATATTAATGGTGGAAGAGTCGGTGATGATCAGACTATTGAATAGTAGGAAGAAAAGTGCAGATGCTGGTTTAATTTGAAGGTAGACACAAAATGCTGGAGTAACTGAGCTGGTCAGGTAGCATCTTCGGAGAGAAGGAATGGGTAATGTTTCAGGTCGAGGCATCTGAAGAAGGGTCTCGACCCGAAACGTCACCATTCCTTCTCTCCCGAGATGATGCGTGACCCACTGAGTTACTCCAGCATTTTGTGTCTACACACTATTGAATAGAATGGATAGATGATTCGACTCTCGTTGGAGATGGACTTTGCCAGACACTTTTCTATCATGATTATTCCTTGCCAGTTGTTAGCCCATGGCAGAATCGTATCACTGATGAAACAGCTGAAGTGTGCTTGGCCTAGGACACTGCCCGAAGGAATTTCTGCAATGATGCCATGCTTTATAACCAACAACCACAAACCATCTTTCATTTTCATTGTTCTATATTTGATGCCAATTAACTTCAGTTTTACAAAGGCTCTTTGAGACCACATTTAGTCCAATGCTACTCTCTCTTATCACATTTGCAGTTCACCGATTTTCAAGATGTCAACAGTTTGCAGGGCCTCTGTCATATCTGTAGGAAGGAACTGCAGAAGCTGGTTTAAACTGAAGATAGACACAAAAAGCTGGAGTAACTCAGCACGTGAGACAGCATCTCCGGAGAAAAGGAATAGGTGACATTTCGGGTCAAGACCCTTCATCAGGGGAAAGGGAAACAAAAGATTTAGATGGTGATGTAGAGATATAGAACAAACTAGACCAAGTGGACCCGTCGGGCCCAAACCTCTCCTGCATTGGAGCAGCACCCTCTCCTCCCCCACTCCCCCCTCCCCTCTCCCCCCAACACCTCCGCTCCTCTCCCTCCCCCTCCCCCTCCCTCCACTCCCCTCTCCTTCCCCTCCCTCCCCCTCCATATCCCCCTCCCCCTCCCTTCTCCTCCCCTCTCCCATCTCCCCTCCCCCAACCCGAATTTCATTGAAACTTCTTCCATTAGCACCAAAGGGACGACAGTGGATAAGATGGGCCTAAAATTGTCGTGTTATCGTGTACCATTTTAGCTGTAGTTCAGGAACAAACAACCAAACAAACGAGTTGATAAGCATGGCAGAGAAGAAATATGTTCAGCAAAATACATACCGTTGTAGAATCACGATTTTCCAGAAAATGGGATCCATCTGTGTGTAAAATCAAAGAAGTTAGGAATAGTATTAGATTGAAAGAAAAAATATTTAACACTACATAGAAAGTAGAAGGCTGGGAGATCTTCCAAAACAATGAACATTGATGAAAAATAGATGCAGGAAAAAAATAAAGTACAAGAATAATCTGATCAGTAACTTGAAAACTGATTGTAGAAGTTTATGTTACACATGACCTGAATGCATCACATGGTCTTTATTTCCAGCATGCCAAGGCCACAAAGCCTACAGCAAGGCAGTAAAGACCAGATGAAGTGGTGACCCTGCTGTTCGGCTCTGATTTCTAACATCGATGCAAAACTTTTAACACACCAAATTAGCTCTGTGAAACATAATTGATATTTTATGTAATTTCATAATACTTTGAAACACAGATTTACAGCAGAACTTTAGAATAGTTTAGTTCATTATTATTGTTAAGTGTACCAAGGTACAATGAAAAGCTTCTTGTTGCCTGCTATCCAATCAAAGAAAAGACTATACAGGATTTACAATCAAGTTATCCACAGTGCACAGATAAAGGATGAAGGGTACAACATTTAGTGCTAGAGAATAGCTGGGAAGAAACTGTTCCTAAATCTGGAGGTATGCGTTTTTAAACTTCTGTACATCTTGCCTGAGGCATGGGTAAAATATCCATAATTCATTTGTAGATATGTAACAGTGGCCTTGTTCAAAAACTTTAAGGGTGGGCAGGATTTGGAAAATTGTAACTGATGAGAGTTAAATGGAGAGAGTTTAAATTGACAATCAATAGCCTCTACACTCTTCTCTCATATACAAACGTGGACTATTATATTTGGATCCTGTCTGGTTAAAGAGGACCCTGTTCAAAGGCATGGTCCTGATTAAAGTACTAAGAATGTCCATAAGTTTGGGAGTTGCCGTCTTACAGAGCCAGAGACCCGGGTTCAAACCTGACTACAGGTTCTGTCCACATGGAGTTTGTATGTTCGCCCTGTGACCACGTGGGTTTTCTCCTGGTGCTCCGGTTTCCACCCACATTCCAAAGGCACGCAGGTTTGTAGGTTAATTGGCTTCTGTAAATTGTCCCTAGTGTGTAGGATACAATGAGTGTATGGGTGATCGTTGGTCTGCACAGACTTGGTGGGCCAAAGGGCCTGTTTCCACCCAAGATCTCTAAACTAAACCAGGCTTCAAGCTGAGATAGACTTACATAGAACATTCAACAGTACAGCACAGAAACAGGTCGTTCAGCCTTCAATGTCCGTGCCGAACATGATGAAAAACTAATCTCCTCTGCCTGCATGTGATTCATATCCTTCTAAACCATACATACCCATGTGCCTATTTAAAAGACTTAAACACTGCTATTGTATGTTTCCACTTGTATCTGTTAAACTTGCACATCTCCTTTTATACCTTTCCCCTCTGACCTTATGGCGATGTTCTCATTTTTTTACTCGAACTATTCATCTCATAATTATATAAACTCAAGAGTCAAGAGTCGTCAAGTATGCTTTATTGTCAAATGTCCCAAAACGGAACAATTGAAATTCTTACCTGCAGCAGGACCATAGAAATGTAAATATAGTCATCTGTAAGCACCATGATAAACTACAAAAAAAGAGTTCAGTATATGGAAACACAACCAATAATAGTGCAAAAACAAAAACTATGCTGACAAATCTATGTAGTTCGAAGCTTAGTTTGAGGTTGTGGCTTAGTTTTAGTTTGTTATACTTTTGAGGTACTGTGCGAAAACAAGCCCTTCAAACCATCGAGTACACCAACTAGCGATCTCCACACAAACCTACTCACACTAGGGACAAGTTGCAATTAAATCAAGCCAATTAACCTACAGCCTGTACGTCAATGGAATGTGGAAGGAAACCAGAGCACCCGGAGAAAACCCATGGATTATGGGGAGAACGTATAAACTCTGTGCAGACAAGCACCCATTGTCAGGATCAAGCACAGGTCTCTGGTGCAATAAGGCAGCATCCCCTACTACTGCACTACCGTGCCACCCAGAAATAGCGCTTAATAGTCCGGTGGTTGTTGGGAAGATGTTCTTAAACCTAGGTTTTACAATTTTCAGGCTCCTATACTTCTTCCTGATGGCAGGAGTGAAATAAGAGTGTGGCCAGGATGGTGTGGGTCTCTGATGATGCTGGCTGTCTTTTAGCGGCAGTGACACCTGTAGGTTCCCTTCGATGGTCAGTACCCCTGATGGACTGGGCAGTGTTCACCACTTTTTGAATTCTACTTCATTGTGCTTCATTTATGGTTTTGTGTGTTTTCTAAGTTTATGTGTGCCTGATGCTGCTGCAAGCAAGATTTTCATTGTATGTGTAGCTCATCAATGCTTGTGTCAGTGACAATATAGTCAATCTGTCTTGACCTTGTCTTTCTAAACTCCGAAGACTATATTCATTGTTTTCACAGTCCCTCCTAAAACAGCAAACCTACCATCACTGAAACTAGACTTATATTCACTAGAGTTTAGAAGGATGAGAGGGGATCTTATGGAAACATATAAAATTATAAAAGGACTGGACAAGCTAGATGCAGGAAAAATGTTCCCAATGTTAGGCGAGTCCAGGACCAGGGGCCACAATCTTAGAATAAAGGGGAGGCCATTTAAAACTGAGGTGAGAAAAAACTTTTTCACCCAGAGTTGTGAATTTATGGAATTCTCTGCCACAGAGGGCAGTGGAAGCCAAATCACTGGATGGATTTAAGAGAGAGAGTCAGATAGAGCTCTAGGGGCTAGTGGAATCAAGGGATATGGGGAGAAGGAAGGCACGGGTTATTGATTGGGGACGATTAGCCATGATCACAATGAGTGGTGGTGCTGACTCGAAGGGCCGAATGGCCTCCTCCTGCACCTATTTTCTATGTTTCTATGTCTATGTCTAGTGAACACAGTCTCCCCGCAGCCCCATATAATGAGTTGGGCGCTATGTAACATTTTCTACCATATGGTTTACAAAATTATGGACATGTGTAATTTTGCTTTTTAATTAAACGCACACATATTATGTCCATGCAGATATCGTGGAACATAGCTTCAACATCGATATTAGGCACTGCAAAAGAATTTATAAACCTCAAGGTTTTTTATTGAATGGACGTTAAAATTATAAATGTAGCTTGCGCTTATCAAGAAAGCGCCAAATGTTCAGTAGAAGCCGATTTTAAAGGTTCCGCGGAATTAAGATATTAAAACCCGGGTTTGTTACTTGTCAGCTTTACATCCTCCGCTTATATGGCTGCGTGGGGTGTCAATAGGATTACTGCTGATGAATTCCAAGCAAATTGCTTGTCTAATTATATCCCAATATTAGAATGCCAGTCAATGCAACAAGAAAATCTGCTCATGGCTTTTTACACTAAATATAGGAACCTGACATGCTGTGCACACAAAAAAAGTATATATAGTTGACCAGCGCACAGAGAAAGCTGCTGGTGCCCAACCATCGGGGTAAGTTTCTCCCTTTCTTCATAAACATTCACTGGCGAAGCCGGGGAGGGGAGGGGAGGGGGGGGGGGGGCATCATGTCTGTCGGGTATTAAATGATGAGGAAGAAAAAATCAATCCAGAAAATAACCACAATTAGAAAAGACCAATGAACATAAACATTTTGGCTCATGTAGATCAGACCCCGGATGATGTAAAATTAATTTATTTATTATCTTCTTTTGCTAGAATTGCGTGGAATCTCCTTTTTTTTCTTCACTGAGACTGAAAAAGGTAAAGGACGATTGAGCAAGCAAATGTTCTAACAGAAACGCGTGATTGATGAAACTACGTTTGATTTTGAAGAGTTGATTATCGTTCGGTGATAGCGCATAAAATTCAAATACATATGAATGCACTTTAACGATTCTGCACGAGTTGTTATTTAACACGCATTAAAAGTAGTTGCTTCAACATCCACCCGCGCAGCGTGATGTATCATGTAACACGAATAGCATAAATGCTGCACATATTCTGTGCACCAGTGGCGAGGTGATCATAATTTTCTACAGTTACCAAGCAAACGAATCACAAATATCTAGTACCAATGAAAGGTAACCAGTGCATATAATGTATTTTGTAATTATATGTTTAAATGATATTGGCATTCAAGAAACGAATTTGACGCTGCATTGGAAAGATTTGTTACACGTTTGCACATTAAGTAGTCGGACCCTACAGAATCAATAAATTCAGTATCAGATGAGAAACGTGCTGAAAAGAACGTGTCTCGTCAAAGGGCTTTGCCCTTCAAAGTACAACGACGTTCAAAGTATGCTGTCAATCGAGAACAATGATAGTGGGCATTTGAAACTTATACCAAAACAAAAACTGTGATGTTCAGCAAACAATGTTAATATAGAACTGGTAACGTATGCGAATTAATTATGTGTTATGAATAAGCGATACAGGCCAAGAGCAACGTGATGACAATATAGAAATGAAAGGATGTAATTATTTTCACAACTAATAACAAGTGAAGTTGTCCGAATGAACTCTGTTACTTTCTGATAAATAAATCAACGAATCATTTGTTACTACTAAAGAGAAATGCATAGATTTTGCTGATGCAATTCAGGATCATACTTACACCTTCCCCGTCAATTCCAGCAATAGACCGAAGCCATGGGGGACGCAGAGATGGCAGTGTTTGGAAAGGCGGCGCCTTTTTTACGGAAGACTGATAAAGAAAGGGTTGAAGCTCAGAGCCGACCTTTCGATGCCAAAACTTGCTGTTATGCCCCCGATCCTAAAGAACTGTTCGCGAAGGCAATCGTCAAGAGTAGGGAGGGCGGCAAAGCCACCGTGGAGTTCTTGGAAGACAAGAGGGTTCGTTGAACAGTTAAACATAATACTGTATTCTGTAACCTCTGCAGCGTACGCCGTTGACACATTTCATTACATTTGCCTGGTGATTATTTTCAGACCGCTACTGTTAAAGACGATGAGGTCCTGCAGATGAATCCTCCAAAATACGATAAAGTAGAGGACATGGTCATGATGACCCATCTGAACGAAGCAACCGTGTTGTTTAACCTCAAAGAGCGTTATGCAGCCTGGATGATCTACGTAAGTGCAGTTGTTTGTTCTTGCAAAATGACCATACTGCAATACCTGATAAATGCTAATTATATTCTCCCACCTTAGACCTACTCTGGGTTGTTCTGTGTCACTGTGAACCCCTACAAGTGGTTGCCAGTGTATGACCCGCACGTTGTGTCGGGGTACAGGGGCAAGAAGCGTCAAGAGGCTCCTCCTCACATCTTCTCCATCTCTGACAACGCGTATCAAGCCATGCAAACTGGTAGGTGGCCAGATTTGATCATAATAGATTTTATTTTCTGCTTAGAGCCGAATTACTACCGAGTTGTAGCAAAGAACATGGAACAAACGTATGCAGATAACAAACAATAATTCCGACATCTGTACTCTTGCCTTCATCGGTCGGGGCTTGAGTGGAGAGTCACGATGTCATTGTTGCAACTTTATAGGACTTTGGTTACGCTGCGTTTGGGGTACTGTGCGCAAGTCTGATCGCCCCATTACAGGAAGGGTGTGGGTATAGAAGAGGTACAGCAGAATGCTGCATGGATTAGAGGGTATAAAACGTAAGGACAAGTTAGGCAAACTTGGATAGTTTTCTCTGGAGCGTTGTCGGTCGAGGAAAGACTTAATATAAATATATTAATCTAGAAGGGCACAGATAGGGTCGACAGTCAGAGCCTGTGCCCCACGGTGGACAGAGAAAGGGCATCGTTTGAAGGAGATGAGCGGCCAAATATCCCCTGATGATGGTGGTGGAGGCAAAGACAACATGGCATTGAGAGGTTTTCAGACAGACACATTGTTATGCAGGGATGGGAAGGATGTCGATCCCTTGCAGGCAAAGGAGATTAGTTTAATTTGGCATCAGGTTCGGCATCGATATTGTGGCCTGAAAGACCTGTTCCTCTGTAGTACTGTTCAAAGTTCTACATGTGGTCTTTGTGTCTCCCAACAAACCCACGCCTTTCTGTGATTTTAACTCTGGATACTGATGTTGTTTTCTTTTTCCAGATCGTGAAAACCAGTCCATCCTGATTACGTGAGTGTTACTGAGTTCAGAGCTTGCGATAGTGTTACTATTTTCTGATATAGGTGTAATTATTTATTTTTTGCATATCCATCACAATCGCTAATATCACCAGGTACATATTTTCTGTTGAAACGCTCTTCTTCAATCCAAAAACCTCTCTATTCATATCGAGTCATTTTTTCGTTTTGTGCTCACAACCTTCCCTGAAGCGACACCTCAATAAGGTTTATAATTCTTCCCTGGCGTTGGCTCTTCGGCGATATCTTCTGTCCATGTAATCAGGAGACCTCTGCAATCATTCAACTATAGTCTCTTGTGCGGCGCTGATTTTAATTCACTTGACATTTTTCTTATATAAAAACACACGATAATTATGTAAAATAATTCCAAAAATTTGCTTCTTACGCGTGATCAGAGCTGAGTAGTGTCCAAAACACCACAGGGTTTCCTCGGAGTTTCTATAACATTAGGTTACATGATCTCTCTTTTCACAGTCTCGTCGACCTCCCCCTCCAAACCCCTCAGTATTTCTTCTTTATGGCGATCTGAGCCAAGCTTTTTTAGAATTGCAGATCACTCGAATCTTTATTCCTCCAATCTGCCGCGCTGTTAGTTTGGTAATTATTCTTCACGTTCTTCACCCAGCGGAGAATCCGGTGCCGGGAAGACTGTGAACACGAAACGCGTCATCCAGTACTTCGCTTCGGTTGCAGCGGTAGTCGACACCAAGAAGAAGGAAGCTCAAACTTCTGGGAAGATAAAGGTGAGACAGAGCTGGTATCATTCACAATCTGATACCGTCCTGCAATTTACTTCTAAATTAATTTTGTCAATGAGTCAATTCTAGATTCTAATATCAAAAGTATTTTTGCAGGGGTCACTGGAGGATCAAATCATCCAGGCTAACCCACTGTTGGAAGCTTTCGGTAATGCCAAGACTATGAGAAATGACAATTCATCTCGTTTCGTAAGTTTCCTGAGCAGTTTCATTCCCCTCTTGTGTGTGAGCATTGATTAACAGAGTAGAGTCGATTAAAACATTTCACGCAACTAAATTGGTTTCTGAAATGCTTGTTCTTTATGTTACAAGGGTAAATTCATCAGGATTCACTTCGGTACCACTGGTAAACTGGCTTCTGCTGACATTGAAACCTGTAAGTGCAGTGGAACTTGATTTGTAAATATTGTTTGTAAATCAAATTGTTGACTGGTTTGACATGTTCTTTGTCAAATCTATATTTGCTCATCTCCCCAGATCTACTGGAAAAATCCAGAGTGACATTCCAGCTGAAAGCTGAAAGGAGTTACCACATTTTCTACCAGATGATGACCAATCACAAACCAGAAATCGTTGGTAAGATTCAAAGTGGTGAACTGAAAATTAAAATGAATTGGGTTACACGTTGCCTTTCTTTAGTTGCTCACATGTCTTTCCACAAAACATTTATTTTCCAGAGTCATGTCTAATTACCACCAATCCTTATGATTATCCTTTCATCAGCCAGGGTGAGATTACAGTCAAGAGTATTGATGACACAGAAGAATTGATTGCAACTGATGTGAGTAGTTGCTCTACAAATTTATTTGTAACATCTTATTTTGACTAATACATCATAATACATACAAATATATTCAAGCCATCACAAACATTAATCTATATTGACACAAAAGATATTCATAACTGAATGAAGATGATTTGGCCTAATTAAAAATAGTGAAAATAATTACACTGGTTGTCCCATGCAGTGTTAATGTACACGCAAATAAGAAAGATAAACTACTGCCATTGCTGATCTTAAGGTAACGCATGTTAGGCCAGATGCATCCCAGCTTTTGGTTTGGGAACAGCACTGCCCGTATCACAAGAAACTGCGAACAGGTGTGGATGTAGCCCAATCCATCACAAAGACCAGACACCCCACCATTGACTATATCTAAATTCACGGTGCTTTGGAAAAGAACCTACATAATCAAAGACTTGTCCCACCCCCTTCATTTGTTCCTCTTCCCACTCCCATTGGGCAGAAGATAAAGAAGCTTGAAAGCACATGTCACCAGACTCAAGAACAGCTCCAGCTTCTTCCCCTCTGTTATTAGGCTTCTGAATTGTCCTTCCATAAGTTAGGCTACTGTCTGATTCACCTTTACACCATTGTGGACATTGGACTTTGTCTCTGGAACTGATGCACACCAATGCTGAGAACTATATTCTGCAATCTGCATCTTTCCTTTGCTCTACCTACTGTACTTGAGTTTGACTTGATTGGAAAGATGTACATTATCTGATTTCATTGCAAGACAAAGATTTTCACTGTACCTTGGTTCGCATGACAATATTAAACCTACACCTACAAAAAAAGACTCCTCAAAGAGTTTTTGAAAGTGTCTACTAGATAACTAATGTGTTCAATGCATTCATATTCTTTTTTATTCTAACCATTTTGTTGCCCAGACTGCCATCGATATCCTTGGCTTCGTCACTGAAGAGAAGTGGGGAATCTACAAACTCACTGGCGCAGTGATGCACATGGGCAATATGAAATTCAAGCAAAAGCAGCGTGAAGAGCAAGCAGAACCTGACGGCACAGAAGGTAACAGTTCATTTCGCTTCTGCATTTATCATTATTTACAAATTCAAAATAATAAGGCCCTTCAGTATAATGTAATCAGTGCAAGAATATTTTGTAATGATTCCCCACCTCCCTGACAAATATCTAGAGTTAATGTTCGCCACCAGAATGTTGCACTGTTCTGTGTTCTTTTGCCACCCTTGGCCCATCACAAACCATCATATTATTCATTGGTAATTTAATGTCAGCTATTTGGTACACAATTGATATATTGTGAAGAAGATGTTAAACTAAGGTTGGATGAATCAGGCAAATGTCGTGCTGTGCACGGATAATGCCAGAAGGTCCACAAATAGGGAAAATTAAACTTCCTGGCAGTTACTATGTGAAATTTCATGAGTGAATGCCTCAGAGAACAGATTGCTGCAATGCAGAAAACAGCCTGTGAAGGAATGGGCATAATGGCATTGCTTCCAGGGGAGCCAACAGGATTCAAAGGGTATTTTGGCTGCCCGTGTGTCTTAATGAGAGAAGATAACATACAAAAGGTTTTTTCTCCAAAGAAAACAATTCACTGCCCTTTTCAAATGTATTCAATTGCTTTCATCTTTTGTTAGATGCCGACAAAGTTGCCTACCTGACCGGCCTTAACTCAGCAGATTTGCTAAAGGCATTGTGCTATCCACGAGTAAAGGTTGGCAATGAATTTGTGACTAAAGGTCAGACGGTTCGACAGGTACAGTTACCAAGACATTTCACAGACGTTTAAAATACTTTATTTAGAGTGTTAACTTCAACTAAAACACATATTGTGTTATTTTAGGTCAACAACTCAGTTGGTGCTCTTTCCAAATCTGTTTTTGAGAAAATGTTCTTGTGGATGGTCGTCCGTATCAATCAACAACTGGACACAAAGCAGGCCAGACAGTATTTCATTGGTGTGCTGGATATCGCTGGTTTCGAAATTTTTGATGTAAGGTTCAGAATTATAAACATTAACAAAATCAAATATTTAAAATTGCCAACACTAAAGACGATACAGTAATAAGTGAATTAATGATAACACAAGAAATATCTTTATTTGTTCAGTACAACAGCTTGGAGCAGTTATGTATCAACTTCACAAATGAGAAACTGCAGCAGTTCTTCAACCACCACATGTTTGTTCTGGAACAAGAGGAATACAAGAAGGAAGGAATTGAATGGGAATTTATTGACTTTGGTATGGACTTGGCTGCTTGCATTGAACTCATTGAGAAGGTAGGTAATATCATGGAGGACATTAATGAAAATAGAATATAAATCTAGTTTTAAATTAATGGAAAAGACTAAAAAAAATAAACATTGGCATTCCCACAGCCCATGGGTATCTTCTCAATCCTCGAGGAGGAGTGTATGTTCCCCAAGGCCTCAGACACTTCATTCAAGAACAAGCTGTATGATCAGCACCTTGGAAAGTCAAACAACTTCCAGAAGCCCAAGCCTGTCAAAGGAAAGCCTGAAGCTCACTTCTCACTGGTCCATTATGCTGGCACTGTGGACTACAACATTACTGGCTGGCTGGATAAGAATAAGGATCCACTGAATGAAACTGTAATTGGGCTGTTCCAGAAGTCATCAGTGAAACTCTTGGGTACTCTCTACGTTGCAGCCCCTGAAGGTAAAGCTCTGCAATAAATGGCTGTTCGCAACTTTCTCGCCTTTAATAATATGATAAGAACAATCAAATTTGTTGCTTCTTTATCAACAGATAGTACCAAGAAAGCAGGCAAAAAGAAGGGTGGTTCATTCCAGACAGTGTCTGCTCTGTTTAGGGTAAGATTTTTTTCTTGCACATTCATTTATCACTACGTATTGAACAAGTTTTAAGAATTGTGAATTAATTTGTAAATTATTGAGTGAATGCATCAGATTACTGTACAATTGCGTCTCTATTTTTAACCTCACAGGAAAACTTGGGCAAGCTGATGGCTAACCTGAGAACCACACATCCACATTTTGTGCGCTGTCTCATCCCCAATGAGACAAAGACACCAGGCAAGTAGTAGTTCCATCTATCCAGTCAATGTGTTATAGAAAATAATTTTGTGTTCTACTTTATTCTTTTAAATATTTATCTTGTAAACACCAGGTATTATGGAAAATCACCTTGTCATACATCAGTTGAGGTGCAATGGTGTGCTGGAAGGTATCAGAATTTGCAGAAAGGGATTCCCAAGCAGAATCATCTACGGTGATTTCAAGCAAAGGTGAAATATCTCAAAATCTACATTTTTATTTTCCATTCCAATAAGCTGTTCAAAATATTTAGTTCTAATAAAAATCACCTATAATATGTATAAAACTCCCGTGCAACAGGTACAGAATTCTAAATGCAAGTGCCATTCCCGAAGGCCAGTTCATTGACAGCAAGAAGGCGTCTGAGAAATTACTGGGATCCATTGATGTAGATCATACCCAGTACAAGTTTGGACATACTAAGGTAATCATGTTGAATGTGTAAGTTTTGTAATGTGAAAGAACAAGATGAATCAACAATATAGTTTTGAATGTAATCTTAGGAACAGTTGATTTGAAAAGCATCTTTGTTAATATTTAAGTGGATAAATGAGGCAAGTACAATTCCACTAAACCTGCTCCATTCAGTACTGTAAAATACTTATTCTATGTTGACATTCTGATACATATTTTTATGAACAAGAAAACAGTTTAAACTGTGCTCCTAAAATGTTTATGTTTTCAGAATTAAATACTGAAACAGATCCCTTACTTTGTTTAAGGTGTTCTTCAAGGCTGGTCTCTTAGGTGCACTTGAAGAGATGAGAGATGAAAAGTTGGCACAGCTCGTTACCCGCACTCAAGCTATGTGCCGTGGCTTTTTAATGAGGGTTGAATTTAAGAGAATGATGGAAAGGAGGTAAATACCTAAAAATATATTTGCACATGAACAAATTTTATGCATGAATATAGCATTTTAATGCATGAACAGAATATTGCTCTAATCTTTGTTCATTTTACCATGGCCTTTAGGGAAGCACTGTTCACTCTGCAGTACAACATCCGTTCATTCACCAATGTCAAACACTGGCCATGGATGCAACTGTACTTTAAGATCAAACCTCTCCTGAAGAGTGCTGAAACTGAAAAGGAAATGGCAAATATGAAAGATGACTTTGAGAAAACCAAGGAGGCACTTGCCAAATCTGAAGCACGGAAGAAGGAATTAGAAGAGAAAATGGTGGCTCTTGTGCAAGAAAAGAATGATCTCCAACTTCAAGTCCAATCGGTATCTACATTGGCTATCTTTGCATGGTTATGCATGTATACAAAACACATGGCCTGGTATAATTCATTATATCTTTACCGCAGGAAGGTGAAACGCTGGCAGATGCAGAAGAAAGATGTGAGGGGTTGATTAAAAATAAGATTCAACTAGAGGCTAAAGCGAAGGAAGCTAATGAAAGATTGGAAGATGAAGAGGAGATGAATGCTGAGCTGACAGCTAAGAAAAGGAAACTGGAGGATGAGTGCTCAGAACTGAAGAAAGATATTGATGACTTGGAGCTCACATTAGCCAAAGTTGAAAAAGAAAAACATGCCACTGAGAACAAGGTATTTAAGGGTGATCTTGATGTCAAGTTGATACACTACTCATGAATGATTTCTGATGATTACATGTCATTATTCTGTTTATTTTGTTTTGCTGAACTTAGGTTAAAAACCTCACTGAAGAGATGGCTTGTCTTGATGAAAGCATTGCTAAAATAACCAAGGAAAAGAAAGCTCTCCAGGAGGCCCACCAGCAGACCTTGGATGATCTCCAGGCTGAGGAAGACAAAGTCAACACTCTGACCAAAACAAAGACTAAGTTGGAACAACAAGTTGATGATGTGAGTATTTTAAACCATAACTAAATCAAATATTTTTTTTACAATTATCATTGTTTGAAGACAGTTCTAATAAAACATACTGTTTCTTAAAAAGCTTGAAGGTTCTCTGGAGCAGGAGAAGAAACTCCGCATGGATCTCGAGCGTGCTAAGAGAAAGCTTGAAGGTGACTTGAAGCTGTCTCAAGAAGTAACAATGGACTTGGAGAATGACAGGCAGCAACTGGATGAGAAACTAAAGAAGTCAGTACTTAAAGTTATGAACAAATATGTGTTTTTTTCATAATCCACTGTTTAAAATTGTTTTCTATTTGTCACGTTGATGCCTTGCAAACTATCCAGCAACTGGATGAGAAATTAAAGAAGTCAGTATTAGGTCGTTTTAGTAATTCACTGTTTAAAATTGGATCCCACTTGCCTTGTTCATGTCATGCAAAGTTTATTTTCATGACTTTGACACTTATGTTGGAAAACATGAAGTTTTACTGATTTGAGCTTCTGTGATTGTATTACTTAAATGAACATACTCTTCAAAGATGATATGGTGATATATTTAAAGTTTATTTTTGGTATCTGCTGTTTACCAAGTAACTATTTCTTCAGAATGCTATAAGAATAAACCACTTTTTGTGCGTTCATTCAAAATACGTTAAAATGTTCTTTTATTTAACTGAATTCTTCATTTTTATTATTAAAGGAAAGAGTTTGAAATCAGCCAGCTTCAAAGCAAAGTTGAAGATGAGCAGGCTATGGCTTCCCAACTGCAGAAAAAGATTAAAGAATTACAGGTGATGTACATGTCCAGTAACGTTATCAATGTCTTTCAGTGGAAGTCATATGCATGAATTGATTTTACTGGTTCCTTGATTATAACCAATGCATATTTATCTTAAGGCTCGTATTGAGGAGCTCGAGGAAGAAATTGAAGCTGAACGTGCCGCTCGTGCTAAGACTGAGAAACAGAGAGCCGATCTTTCTCGGGAACTTGAAGAGATCAGTGAGCGACTGGAAGAAGCTGGTGGGGCAACTTCAGCTCAGATTGAAATGAACAAGAAACGAGAGGCAGAATTTCAGAAAATGCGCCGTGACCTGGAAGAATCCACCCTCCAGCACGAGGCCACATCTGCTGCTCTTCGCAAGAAGCAGGCTGACAGCGTGGCAGAACTTGGGGAACAAATCGATAATCTGCAGCGTGTCAAGCAGAAGCTCGAGAAGGAAAAGAGTGAACTGAAGATGGAAATTGATGACCTTGCCAGCAACATGGAATCAGTGTCCAAAGCTAAGGTACGGTGAAAGAGGACATTATATACCACACTTGTATAGTTAACTTTGAATTGGTGGTGTTGTTTAGTTGGTGTTGCATCTCTTGAAAACTGGTTGCTTTGGTTTCAGGTAAACCTTGAGAAAGTATCTCGGACACTAGAGGACCAGGTCAGTGAAATGAAGACCAAACACGATGAACATCAACGGTTGATCAATGACTTATCAACTCATAAAGCACGTCTTGCAACAGAAAATGGTATTGATCTTGATTTCAAAATAATATTGATCTATATTTGTTGTTCACCATATAGAAAACATTAACATGTAATATTTGTAATATTTCACTCACAATATCTTTAATTTACAGGCGAGTTGAACCGCCAGGTGGAGGAGAAAGAGGCCTTAGTATCGCAGCTGACAAGAGGAAAGCAAGGATATACCCAACAGCTTGAGGAACTCAAGAGGCAACTGGAGGAAGAAACAAAGGTACCAAAGTGAAACATTATAAAATATTACAATGCATACCATGAAAATCCAACAATACTTTCTTTTTATTGTGACCTGAATGAGAAAGACAAGGTTAAGTACTTTCTAATAATCACAACAATATTAAATATAATTTAACTCATGCCATCCTGTAATCATTTCAGGCTAAGGGAGCCCTGGCCCATGCTCTTCAAAGTGCCCGCCATGACTGTGACATGCTCCGTGAACAATATGAAGAGGAGATGGAGGCAAAGGCTGAGCTTCAGCGTGGAATGTCCAAGGCCAACAGTGAAGTGGCTCAGTGGAGATCAAAATATGAAACTGATGCAATCCAGCGCACAGAGGAACTGGAAGACGCCAAGTATGTAACAAAAATGCTGTCAATGAGAATGTATGTTCTTCCCACATTTCATGTGAGATGGACATGATGGTTTTGTGTTTTTCAGGAAAAAACTTGCTCAGCGTCTGCAGGATGCAGAGGAGCACATTGAGGCCGTGAACTCCAAATGTGCTTCACTGGAAAAGACTAAACAGAGATTGCAGAATGAAGTGGAGGATCTGATGATAGATGTAGAGAGGGCAAATTCAGCAGCAGCAGCTCTGGACAAGAAACAAAGAAATTTTGACAAGGTAGGAACTGGTAGTCGTATTGTTTCTCTTTGCATGCCGTTCTGAAGAAAGTAACCAACATCATGCATATCAATTTTAGCAAGGGACTGGCAAGCAGCTGGCAGATTAATTTTATGTGAAAATTTGACCTCATTAATGGCTTGACAAAAATATTTCCATGGAACTAAATTAATAACATTGATGTTTCTCAATGGGTAGTTTATATTATTCTCTCCTGAAAGACTGGGGATATGGTATCAATAGATCTTTGTTAAGTAAAATTAGCAAGTCATCATGTCCAAACAGGTTGTTAACTGCAGATCTGCCACAATCTAACAGAATGGTAAACAATTGAAAGGGCTCAGTGATTTTGACATTTCCTGAGTGTGAAAATGTCACATTAGAAATATCAGACATATTAAATTGCTGAAGCCTTTTAATATTGTACCCTTCTAAGAAGTACTCCTTGTCTGTTTACCCAGTCAAGCATAATATTGTGCTTGCAAAGTCATTTTCATGGAGTCATTAAGTCATAGAGTAAGAGGTAAGAAACAGGCCCTTCATCCCAACTTGCCCACACCGGCCAACACGTCCCAGCTACACTAGGCGCGCCTGCCTGCGTTTGGTCCATATCCCTCCGAACCTGTCCCATTCATGTACCTGTCTAACCGTTTCTTAAACGTCGGGATAGTCCCAGTCTCCACTACATCCTCTTGCAGCTTGTTCCGACAACCAATACCCTTTGTGTGAAAAAGTTACCCCTCAGATTCCTATTAAATCTTTTCCCCTTCACCTTGAACCTATGTTCTCTGGTCCTTGATTCCCCTACTCTGGGCAAGAGGCCTTGTGCATCTACCAGATCTATTCCTCTCATGATTTTATACATATGGATGCTGGGAAAATATTAGTTCCGTTTTCAATTTGAAATCTAACTTTCTTTCTTAATGGCTATCACACCTCATTGCTACTGAGATAGAAGTTAAATTTGAGAATACATTTCAAACATTTACATTTGTACAATTAAGGTTCTGGCAGATTGGAAACAGAAATATGAGGAGAGTCAGGCAGAACTGGAAGCAGCTCTGAAGGAATCTCGTGCTTTGAGTACAGAAATCTTTAAGATGAAGAATGCATATGAGGAGTCTCTGGATCACCTTGAAACTCTTAAACGGGAGAACAAGAATCTACAACGTACGTTTAAAATCTTTCTCTTATTTAAGCATTTTAAATTGTTGGTACTATGAAAAAGATACTTGTTTACCTTGGATTTAAATACCTGCAGCATACCTATTTATCTTGGAATTTAATACCTTTACAGATTCTATTCTGACTCAATGACCAATCCTTCTGAATTTTCACTGACAATGTAAAATATGCTTGCATTTCTATTTTAATCCAAGTTTTATCAACTAACACTACCTTTAAACACAGAGGAGATTTCTGATCTGAGTGAGCAACTGGGTGAAAGTAGCAAGGCCCTCCATGAGATGGAAAAGGCAAAGAAGACAGCTGAGCAGGAAAAGAGTGAAATTCAGTCAGCATTGGAGGAGGCAGAGGTAAAGTTAACAGTTATTCTGACATTATATTTTAGAAATAGATATTTTGAACTATCATAGTTGTCAAATAGAGTAAATAAGTTGCCATAATATCAGAGTAACGACAGCTTAACATATATTTTTAAGATATAAAGAAATCAACTTTTATGACAACAATGTGCAAAATACTGAAAAATATAGTTAATCTCTCTTGTAGGCCTCTCTGGAACATGAGGAGAGCAAGATCCTCCGCATTCAGCTGGAACTGAACCAAGTGAAATCTGAAGTTGACAGAAAGATTGCAGAGAAAGATGAGGAGATCGATCAGGTGAAGAGGAATCACCAGAGAGTTGTGGACACAATGCAGAGCGCTTTGGAGTCTGAAGTCAGGAGCAGAAATGATGCCTTGAGAATCAAGAAGAAAATGGAGGGAGATCTAAATGAAATGGAAATTCAGCTGGGACATGCCAATCGCCAGGCCTCAGAAGCTCAAAAACATCTCCGAAACATACAGGGTCAATTGAAGGTTTGTATGATGGAATAATGACTTCCAGTTTCACTGTTATTTTAAATGTATGATTATCAGTCAATTATGTAAGTATTGATTTTCTTCTCACAGCATGTAATATAAAATGCAAGATTTGTTATTTGCCAGTTGATTTCGATTTTTCATTATTGATGAAAAACAGCTTCTTGCTACAACTGATTCAAATACAAGGTAAGCATTACAGTGTACTGTGATATCTGGTAACAAAGCAATCTTGCATTTATAAACAGGACACCCAGTTACATCTAGATGATGCCTGCAGAAGCCAGGAAGACTTGAAGGAGCAACTGGCCATGGTGGAGCGCAGAAGCGGCCTGCAACAGGCTGAGATTGAAGAAATGAGAGCCGCTCTGGAACAGACAGACCGAGCTCGCAAAATTGCTGAACAAGAGCTGATTGATGTCACTGAAAGAGTTCAGCTGCTGCACTCTCAGGTCTGTTCCCACATTGATGTTACCCGAACAATAGGGTAATCCTAAAAGGGGAATTTTATAATTGCTTTGTTCAATTTCCTGTTTGGGTACCAGCTGGTTTACAGGAAAGATCTCCAGTGATAGAAACATTGAAACACAGAAACATAGAAAATAGGTGCAGAAGTAGGCCATTTGGCCCTTTGAGCCAGCACCGCCATTCAATATGATCATGGCTGATCATCCAAAATCAGTACCCCGTTACTGCTTTCACCCCATATCCCTTGATTCCATTAGCCCTAAGAGCTAAATTTAATTCTTTCTTGAAAACATCCAACGAATTGGCCTCCACTGCCTTCTGTGGCAGAGAATTCCAGATTCACAACTCTCTGGGTGAAGACGTTTATCCTTATTTCAGTCCTAAATGGCCTACCCCTTATTCTTAAACTGTAATCCCTGGTTCTGGACTCCTCAACATAGGGAACACTTTTCCTGCATCTAGCCTGTCTATTCCCTTAAGAATTTTGTATGTTTCTATAAGATCCCCTATCATCCATTGAAATTCCAGTGAATACAAGCCCAGTCGACCCATTCTTTCATCATATATCAGTCTCGTCATCCTGGGAATTAACCTGGTGAACCTCGGCTGCACTCCCTCAATGGCGAGAATGTTCTTCCTCAAATTAGGAGATCAAAACTGCACACAATACTCCAGGTGTGGTCTCACCAGGGCCCTCTACAACTGCAGTAGGACCTCCTTGCTCCTAAACTCAAATCCTCTCACAATGAAGGCCAACATGCCATTAGCTTTCTTCATTGCCTACAGTACCTGCATGCTTACTTTCAGTGACTGATACACAAGCACACCCAGGTCTTGTTGCCCCCCCCCCCCCCCCCCCACCCCCCTTTTCCTAATCTGACACCATTCAGATAATAATCTGTCTTCCTGTTCTTGCTACCGAAGTGGATAACCTCACATTCATCCACATTATACTGCATCTGCCATGCGTCTACCCACTCACACAACCTATCCAATTCACCCTGGAGCATCATATCATCCTCCTCACAGCTCAGCTTTGTCATCCGCAAACTCGGAGATGTTACATTTAATTCCCTCCTCCAAATCGTTAATATATATTGTAAATAACTGGAGTCCCAGCACTGAGCTTTGCGGCACCCCACAAGTCACTGCCTGCCATTCCGAAAAGGACTAATTAATTTCTACTCTTTGCTTCCTGTCTGCCAACCAGTTCTCTATCCATGTCAATAACCTTCCCCCAATACCATGTGCTCTAATTTTGCACAATAATCTCTTGTGTTGGACCTTGATAGGCAGCTACAGTTTGTTGCTCATTTTTCCTGCTGAGTTCCAACCTCAGGAATCCAGCTCAGCAACCAATAATGGTGTGAGGGCCAAGTAAAATGTTACTTGATTGCCTCATCTCTTCATAGCATGACTTCAGACATCCAATATCCACTGGCATATGGACAACAGTAGATTGATATCCATCTCCCTATGTCTTGTTTGTTATTGGTTCCGTCAAAATTCTTCCTCCACCTCCCACTATATGCTAGTGCACATTGAAACTGAGATTAAATTCATCTTTACTCCTGCAAAACTAACATTGGGGCACAGATAATGTGAATGTACAGTCTTTTTTTCTAGGGAAGGGAAATGAAAAGCTGGAGAACATCAATTTAAAGTGAGAGAAGAAAGATTTAAAAGGGATCTGAGGGAAAATTTCTTCACACACAGAAGTGGTAGATATATGGAACAAGCTGCCAAAGAAAATGAATGTGGTTGGTACAATAATAACATTTAGAAGACATTTGGCCAGGTACATGGATAGGAATGATTTAGATGCATGTAGGCCAAATACATAAAATGGGACGAGCCCAGATAGCCATTTTTGTCAGCATTCATAGGTTGGGATGAAGGGCCTGTTTCAGTGTTGTACTTCTCTATGACTCTTATTCAAAATTGTCTTTTCCTGCAGAACACCAGCCTCATTAATACTAAGAAGAAGCTGGATGCTGACCTGAATCACATCCAGACTGAAATGGAGGAAACTATCCAGGAGTCAAGAAATGCTGAAGAGAAAGCAAAGAAGGCTATCACTGATGTCAGTCATAAATTATTTTAACAATTTGATTTTTGTTTACAAATATTATCTCAATTAATTATGTTGATAAAATTAGTATCTTGAACATAAGTAATGATTTGCCCAATTGCCTCAAATTGCAAGGCTGCCATGATGGCTGAAGAGCTGAAGAAGGAACAGGACACCAGTGCTCACCTTGAACGAATGAAGAAGAACCTTGAGCAGACAGTGAAGGACCTGCAGCATCGGCTGGATGAGGCTGAACAGCTGGCAATGAAAGGAGGAAAGAAACAGCTCCAGAAACTGGAGTCCAGGGTAAATCCTGAGACTGTTTTACAATGCACACCGAAACTTTGGGTATAATATGGATATTATGGAATAAATCCCATTTTGTGGTTGTTTAGGTGCGCGAGCTGGAAAATGAGCTGGAAGCCGAGCAGAAGCGAGGTGCTGATGCCATTAAAGGTGTTCGCAAGTATGAAAGAAGGGTCAAGGAACTATCTTATCAGGTACAGTTAATAATCAAATGGTGCACTTACTTCAGCCAAAGCTTTGGAAGGATAGCTGTGTCCCTGTAGGCAGACCCCTACAGTCAGCATAATTGGTGTCCTGACCACCCCACAAGATTTGCTTTGTCCTTTGAGGTTGGCCCATTCTCCGTAAAGTCCTGATTGAATTGTTACTTTTCCAGTCTTGGTTGATTGAAGAAAGTGTAATTTGTATGCACCAAGTAACAGAAGCTTTCAATAAAATGAATCTGGTGGGCACAACACAAGTCTTGCAGTAAAGGCATTTTGGGGTCCTAGGGACAATTAGCCTTTGACTGGGTCACTGAAAAGAAACCCTTTCCCAACACTAATTAGAGGGAGGGTCATGCTGTGAGATGATGATGTGAGGCCATTAGTAATGGAGCACTGAGAAGGCAGCCGTGTAGCTATCACAGAGGGATGAGTGGGTCAGCAAGAACTAGGATATGTATTTTTTAATGTGGCACAAGAATACAATAAAATGAAAAGATCATTACTAATGTTGCTTCTTTTATGACATTCAGTCAGAGGAAGACAGAAAGAATGTCCTGAGACTACAGGACCTGGTCGACAAGCTGCAGATGAAGGTTAAGGCCTACAAGAGACAATCTGAGGAGTCCGTAAGTTATTATGACTGTAACTAGAATTTTTCAAGAAAATTATTTTGTATGACTCATTAAATTTTAAGATATTTCTATAATATAAAGAACTGTTAACACAATCTACATTAATAGTGAGGTAGGAATATCATGTCTATGGGCAGAGCATTGAAAACGCCATCTCCATTCAAAGCTCTAGAAATAGTTCAATTAGATTACTTCCCATTGCTTCAATCTCCAAGGAATATAGACACATTCTATTTAATCGTGAATATCTGAGCTATGAAATATTTGTCATAATATAAGGCTCATTATCATAATTCATGAATAGCCTGTTTTAAAGGGTCAGTTAAAGAATAAGAGCATTATAAGCAGGACCAGGTGTAGCATAGTAGGCTTGTCAGCCTTCACCATTCAATAAGATTAAATCCGTTCTTTAATTTTTCTATCTAATTTCTCCTATCGAGAAATCCACCAGGTCCAAGCTTGAATGGACTTGACAAAGTTATCCAAACCCTATGGTCCATAGTTCTAGTCTCTTCAGGCAGTTTTTCATCATCTACATTACCAAATATCTCAAGAATTTTAAATGTTTCAAGAATACCATTTCCTGTTGTTCAAAATTCCAAAGAATGTGGACATGTTTTATTATGTATCTGCTCATATGACAGGTCCCACCTCAAGAAAATAATGAAAAGGGCAAGTGGAATGCTAGCTTGATGCAGAGGACTGGAGGATTATTTATATTACAGTTGCACAAAACATTGATTAGTCCACAGCTACAAACAGTTGTGAATGCCTTACCTGAGAAAGACATTATTTTCCTTTGGATGAGATTTATCAGAATGACACCTAGACTCCAAAGGTTAAATTTTGAGGGGTTTACCAAACTAGGATTCTATACCATGAAATTTAGATGATCGATAAATACATCTCTTGATCCTCTTGAACACATCATCTGTGATGTAACCTGGGGTCATTGGGCATTTCAGGTGTTTCAACATCAGACACACTCGCCCGGGCAAGCCAGCCGTGGTTGATCACACCACGACTTGTGGTCAGGTGGCATTCGCTCCTCACCATGGACCTCCTCTCCTGATCCAGAGCCATCTCAAGACTTTCACCACTGCCTCTGTGGTGTTCTTGATGGCTCTTCTCCTCTCCATTCCCATGATGCCCAGTGCACTCAAGGCCATGTAGAGTGATTGCCCTGCAAAACCTCTACAGCCAACCTCGATGGGCATACACCTTGCCTCCCAGTCCTGCTTACGGCAGTCTATGCCCAGCTCTTTGTACTTGGTCTTCCTCTCATGGGCCTCCTCCAGACCGTCCTCCCACAGCACTGTCAGTTCAAACAAGACGACGTTCTTGATCGCCTCTGAGACCAGGAGGATGTCAAGCCTCAAGATTAAGGGCTGCCAAGATTGTGTGGAAATCAGGATTGATGTAGGAAAACTGTTACTGCTATTTGATGCCAAGTGCTAGTGGGCATAGCGTGATAGTTTTCCACATTAGAAGTAAATAGGAAAAGCTAATCATTTCTTTAAATGCATGTGATTCACAAATTAAAGTATCTCAACCCCAAGTATAAGAGATCAACACAAAGCACAGAATATTTCAGAAGAGACCTTCATTCAAACTAAACTATTTAAAATCATGCAAAAGATTGATTCATGCACGTTTCTGCATTATCCAATCTTGATATTCAAAAAATAAAGCTGGCAAACCTTCATACAATAAAGCTCAAAAACTGCAAATTTCTTTATTAGTTGCTCACCAAAATTATAATGGTGTTTAGCAATCACTTTGTAAATAATTTATTCTTAAAATCTGAGCTTTCACACTGTTTTCCTACAGGAGGAGCAGGCCAATGTTCACCTGTCCAAGTTCAGGAAGGTTCAGCATGAACTGGAGGAAGCCGAGGAACGTGCCGACATTGCCGAGTCTCAAGTCAACAAACTTAGAACTAAAACCCGCGAAATTACTATCAAGGTACAGGAAAAAGTATTCAAAATGCTGATTTATATCAACATGGAGGAATAGAAATAATACGATCCTTATTTCTGTCATTAATCAATGTGTAAGTAAATTTTAAAGATGCATTTATAATACTGATTTAATAATTTGCATTTCCTTTTTACCTATCAGAGCGCTGAAGAGTAGATGCCAACTTGAAATGGTCCAAAGAAGAAATCTACAAAATGTGTATTTCTTTGTAACATAGTTTTATAAATGTAGCAATATCAACAGAAATAAACGTGCAACACGAAACTGTTTCCTTGTCAGCTTGTGTTATTTAGATAATGCAATAATTATGGTCTATCTCAATCTGAAGAAGGGTCTCTTAAATGCCACCATGGAATCTACCTCCACTGCCACCCCTGGCAGCACATTGTAAGCACCAACCACTCTACACAGAAAAAAACTTGCCCTGCATATCTCCTTTAATGTTTCCCCTCTAACCTTTTAGATGTACCCTATGGTCTTTGACAGTTCCACCATTGCAAAAAAGTTTTTACTGTATATAATTGTATATACATGTTTACCTCATAATTGTATATACCTTTATCAGGTTTCCCATCAACCTCCAATGTTCAAAAGAAAACAATCTAGGTTTGTCCAACCTTCCTTGTAAGGTAATACCTATACCGTAGGGCTCTGGCAAAACATTTTATATGGTTAAACAAAAACTTCTGTCTTTAGTCATTATGTTCGATTGCAGAAACAATACCAGAAATACCATTTCCAAAGCACCAAAATATGTGGAAGCATACCTAAATAGTTCATTTTTTTCTTTATATTCCCCAGTTTTAGGTAACATTACATTTTCCAATTTAGGTAACTAACCAACAATAACCCTTTTTCCTTCCCTATCTCCTTCCACCTATATCTCTTCCTCTGGTTTTCACATTTTGTGCTTCTTCTCCCCTGATCTCCTTTATCCCATAGCTGTTTATCTATCCTTGCAACAAGTCCAGTCTCCACCTCTCTTCCAGTTTTCTTCCCCACCCCCCCCCATTACAATAATCTGAAGGGTCCTGACCCAAAACATCATTCAGCCATGTTTTCCAGATATGTTGCTTGACCAGCTTAGTTACTCCAGTACTTTGTGTCGTTTTTGGTACACCTGCAGTTCCTTGTGTCGACACTCGCATTAGCTTATTGAACTAAGGCGTGAAAGGTAGAGAAATTTCAAATAGGTGTCTTTGAAGCCTGAGAGTTTTGCCTCCTAAATGGGCCTTGTGATTGTAAATTTACTGAATCAAGTCCAAATAATGACAATTTGGATGACGCAAGATTAATTTCCATTTGTGGTCATAAAATATCTTCTGTTTTAATCATAATAGCATCTATTTTTCCTGGTACTCTATATTTGGGCAAAATTTGCAAGCCAACAGTTTCATCAGAGGCCCACACAGTCATTCAGAAGAGAAATTTCACTAAAATGTTTCCTGATCTTAATGTTATGGAAACATTCAAGGAAACATCAAAGCTCAAAATCCTCAAATGGAAGAGTGATAATTGTGATAACTACAGTCCAAAGCGATTGGAAACAAAAACTGTCAATGAAAAGATTAAACAGGTTATCAAGAATACATAGTTTTCAAACTGGATTAGCCACAATGAGGTAGAGTGTTACATGGAGAGACATGTCAATCCAAATTTGGAACCCTTTGATAACAATGGGATTGTTACTAAAATAAATAGAAATGGCATATGCTAAATTTCAACTAATGAAAAAAGCAAGAAAATAGACAGTGCAGATGGTGAAGCGCAGCACCGAGTGAAGATAGCAAGCATGGTCAATAAATGGGTTGATATAAGCACCTTTAAGACATTTTAAGCCAATGACCATTTCATGTGTGATGGTGGCCTTTATTAAATTTTCCTTCCTACACATTTATTAAAAGATAATTTGATTACAAGACTGATGTTCCTGATATTCCAATTGTATTGACCATTGTGATAATGCATCTAGAAAATTGTGCACATGTTCTATTCCCAAACTGAGAAAAGATACACATATAAATTGAGTACAGCTGCGGTTCACCAAATTAATTTACAATATATTTTAAAGATTTAGACGAGGGAATTAAATGTGACATCTCCAAGTTTGCTACTCAGGCTGCACATTGTAAATATATCTACAAGAGGTTGTAGGTTAAGATCCTATGATGGTAAATACAGGTCAAGTACTGAAACAGTGGATATAATGGCCAGGTATAATGGGAGTTTTTGAAAGTAGCAAAACATGTATTTTATAAAGGTTCTGACAAAATAAAGTTTGAAAAATATCAAGGAGCACTAGACTGATTTAGATCTAGGTCAGAAGAAATCATTCACTGGAAGAACATTAAGCCTCAATGAGTGCCCTAATTCTTCTAAACTCAAGAAATTAAGGGCCTGTCCCAGTTACGCGATTTTTAAGGCGACTGCCAATGTCGTAGCAGATCGCCAAAATGTTCTTTTACCCTATGACAATGAACATGACTATGCCGAGTCAGGTCGACACAAGTTACTTCTTTTAATGAAATTAGCACCTGGCTAAGAGGTTACACCGTTAGTGTCACTCATTATAATCAGAGTAGCCGATTCTACAAAGACAAATCGATGAATAGTATATATTTGTAAGAATGGATAATACCCCCTTAAGTATCAAAGCTTCTCCGGCGATTCCTAATTTTCGTTGAAATCACTGACAAGTCTGAAACTACTTGAGAGTTTTGAAATATAACATCTTGCCCGGGTTACTTGAAAACCAAGCTTCACGGTAGCAAGGCATAAACTTTTTACTAATAGCAGTATTAAGAAATTTAATTTTAAACGTGGTTAAATGGATTTTTGAGCGGAGTGTATGTGTGCATTCTTTGAAAATGGACGGCAGATGCATATCTGGTTTCATCACTGGAGGCGTACAATAATGAAACACACGAAGGCTTGTTTCGGCACCAGCTGGAAAGGTAAATGACAACAATTTAGAAAACAGGGCTTGTTCTGTAAATGAATGTGTTGCTATGATACTTGGCACCACAATTATTTACCGAATCAAACGGAACGCTTTCAATGTTGAAATAGCGTTGAAGCAGCTTATTCTATCCGTCATTGTTCACGCAGTGGGAAATGCGTGCAGATTTTTTTATAGTGGCTGAAGCAATCCCTTTACAGTAATGGAATAGACTGTTTGGATCATATCAACGTTACTTCAAAA
This sequence comes from Rhinoraja longicauda, assembly GCF_053455715.1. NCBI lineage: Eukaryota > Metazoa > Chordata > Chondrichthyes > Rajiformes > Arhynchobatidae > Rhinoraja > Rhinoraja longicauda. The sequence goes on from NC_135958.1 coordinate 46,780,735, forward strand.
TACAAAAAGCCGGAGTTACTCAGCGGATCAGGCAGCATCTCTGGAGAAAAGGATTAGGTGATGTTTCGGGTCGAGGCCCTTCTTTAGACCCAATGTCACGACCCGAAACAATACCTATTCCTTTTCCCCGGAGATGCTGTCTGACCGGCTGAGTTACTCCCGCTTTTTGTGTCTAACTGGTGTAAACCAGCATCTGCAGTTCCTTCCTACATATTTCTTCAAAACTTTAGTGGTCAACATTGTCACCTGCTATTAAGTACTCAAGGGGACCTTTCGATAAAGAGGGCCCCTTTCATTCCATTCTTTTCAAAGTGTTTGTTATACATTGAAAAATATTTTTTTCTGCCAGAGATCGCTTTAGTTTTGTTGTTTCTTGCATAAAATCTTTCACTTAAAAGAGCTGTGTGATTATGAAATTTATGCAGGGGTGATTCTGTGCTGGCTTTGCTGGGAAGTGCTGGTTCATAACTGCGGCCGAATAGGAAGATGTTATTAAGTTACTAAAACTCGAAGGCCATGCTGAATTTTCTCTACGGTCGGACAAGCGGTAGGTTGATTTCACCCTTTTCATGGAGGGAGTGCGAACATAGGGAGAGGTGAACGGTTAGCGATGTGATTTAAACATTACAACAACAAAAAAACCACATGGGGATGGACTCAGCACAGCGCCGAATAGTTAACATTTGGTGAGGAAGGCACTTCATTCCACCAGGCTACAGGGTTGGGAGCCTACTTTAAAAGTAATCGCTGATGGCCATAAACATCGTGAAATTCCCACGTTTACCTAACAGTCAAACTGTAGCCTCCAATCTACCTGTCAAATGTACTGACGGTAAATAAATTGGTTAAACAAAACTACCCTCTGGTGTCTTCAAATGGCTTTTCTTAATTTAATACTACATGCTTCTAAATACATCTGCGACAACCTAGCAAACCTGAGGATAGCATGCAACAGCGCCCGCAATAAGCTACGATACCTGGCGATAAGCCATCTGTCGCCGAGAAATGTCTATCTGGAAGGTTTTTCCGCAACACGCCCAAAACCGCTACAATTCATTGAAGACTCCTCACGATCATGCCCACGACACCCCAGCGAATGTTCGGTGACAGCCTAGTCACCAGCAGTCGCCTTAAAATCGCCTAAGTGGCTCAGGCCTTTTATAAAAGGATAACATGTCCTGACCCAAAATACCATCTGTCCATGTTCTTTCACAAATGCCATCTGACCCATTGAGTTTGCCAGCAGTTTGTATAGTAACAGTTAAAGGTCAAATGGCCATTGTAAATTGCTTCTAATGTGTAGCTCAGTGGTAGAATCTGAGTGAGGAATTCACAGTCAACTACACCCAAATCCAGGAGATAGGAGATAGTGTTGATTAAAAAATAATGTTTGAGATTCTGAAATTATACCCATTGTTTTATTTAATAGTCTGGGCAAAGTAACTTTGGTTAAAGATTTTATCCGAATATATTTAGCTGCTTTCAAAAATGCCAAATCCCTTAATATCTCCTCTTCTACACTGCTTATTCCGTCCAATATTTTATATGTTTCCTGTTCAGCTAATGCATCACCACTTTTCCTCTCCTTTGTAAAGAAAGCAGCAAGGTATCTTTTCAAATGTTACTTATACTCTATGCATCCACACATGGGTTATTATTTTGGTCCCTTTGTTATCCTCTTGCCCTTTATATAGATCAAATGTTTTTGGTTCTTCCTTGATATTACCTTCCTGGGTATTACCTCATCACACACTTCCTCTATTCTTGCAGTCTTCTGCAGTATTATGTTCTCAGTATCTGACATAAGCTTCCCTTGCTTGCTAAATCTTCTCCGTTGTGCACCTTGTCACCCAGATGCCCATCGATTCCACAGTCATGCCTTTCCACTTTATGGGAACATGTGCCTTGAGAAGTATTCAAAAAGGAAATTCAGGTGGATTAAAGTTCCTTCTCATATTCCTCTCATGGCCCCAAGACCCCATTTTGTATACCTCTATAAGAATTACCATTAAACAATTGCCCTTTCCAAGTCACTGATCAACACAGTAAAATTGTCCTTACCTGCAAACCTATCAAATCTTTCAATGGGACATTGTACCTCCATCTTTACCTGTCCAATGCAAAGGTATTTCAATGATCATAACTGAATCCTTACACACCACTATCGACTAACACTCTCCTCTGCCTAGCAGAGCTGGTTAATGTAGGGTTGTAGTTAGGGTTGTGTAGTGTAGTTAATGTAGGGTTGTAGTTAGGGTTGTGCAGTGTGGTTAATGTAGGGTTGTAGTTAGGGTTGTGCAGGGTTAATGTGGTTAATGTAGGGTTGTAGTTAGGGTTGTGCAGTGTGGTTAATGTAGGGTTGTAGTTAGGGCTGTGCAGTGTGGTTAAAGACCCTGATGGTTGATGGGACCTGGAGATTCTTGGGTTCTTACACTATTTTCCCAATGGTTAGAGTCACGGAGTCATAGAGTGATACAGTGTGGAAACAGGCCCTTCGGCCCAACACACCCACACCAGCCAACAATGTCCCAGCTACACTAGTCCCACTTGCCTGCGCTTGGTCCATATCCCTCCAAACCTGTCCTATCCATGTACCTGTCTGTTTTTTAAACGATGGGATAATCCCACCCTCAACTACCTCCTCTGGCAGCTTTTAGTTCAGTTTAGAGATACAGCGCGGAAACAGGCCCTTTCGGCCCACCGGGTCCGTGCCGACCAGCGATCCCCACACACTAACACTATCCTATACCCACTACCAGGCATGTGAGTGAGGTAAAAAAAAAGAGAGGAAAAGAGCCGAGCGCTTGAGCGACGCCTACAACGGGGGTCAAAAAATTGGAAATATTTTGAAAATTTACACACAAAATTACCAATATCACACCTCTTTTAATGCAAATCAAAGCAAAAAGAGACATTACAAAATAATGTGACGATGTCACTGTATACTAATAACATTTTGAAGTAAATTTGTACATTAATTGATAATCAGCCCAAAAAGGTGGCAATTGGCTTTTCTGCTATGTTTTATATTTTAACCCTGTCTTAATTAATATAGTTATATAATCTTGCACTTAAATGTAATATTTACTCATTCCAGTTCCACCACTGATTTTCTGGCACTCTTGGTTCCAGAGCTTTGCTGGCGTATCCAGCCGGCCAAGGAAGTCGGCTATGGTGATAGATTTGCTGGCTCCAGCTGGGCTGGAGTTCCAGAGCCCTGGCTGCAGGCTGCAAATTCAACCCACCCAGGGTTCATACACTTGGAACAGCAAAAAACTCAAGGACTTTTCAAGGACCTTCAAAGTCCAAAAATCCCATTTTCAAGGTCCAAAATCCAGCAAAATTGTTTATTTTTCCAGTTTTTCTCCACATAGGTAAGAAAATACTGTTTTCAAAACTGTTAACAGGACGTTAAAGAGTCGGAGAGAGTTGAGGGGAACTCGCCACATAAAGCAAAAAAACTACGAAATCATTGTAATTTTCACTAATTAACCATATACACACCAAATTAGCTCCATCCCCATCCCCCCTCCCCCACCATTCCCCCCTCCCCCCACTCACCCACTCTATCCCCCCACTCACCCACTCCATACCCTCCACCCTCACCCACTCCATCTCCCCTCCCCCCAACCACTTCATCCCCCCTCCCCCACTCCATACCCCCACTCACCCACTCTATACCCTCCTCCCTTACCCATTCCACCCCCTCCTCCCACCTACTTTATCCCCCTCCCGCACTCCACACCCCCGCTGCCCCACTCCATACCCTCCTCCCTCATCCACTCCAGCCCCCACCCCCCAACTACTCCATCACCCCCCGCACTCCATCCACCTGCTGCACCATTCCATCCCTCCTCCCCCATTGCAAACCCCCCTCCCCCACTCACCCATTCCATCCCCCCACTCACCCACTCCATCCCCCACTCCATCCCCCTACTCACCCACTCCATACCCTCCTCCCTCCCCCACTCCATCCCCCCTCTTCCCCACTCACCCACTCCACCCTCCCTCACCCACTCCATGCCCACACATCCGCTGACCCACACCATCCCCTCCCTCCCCCTCACCCACTCCATCTCCCCCCCACTCCACGCCCCCCTCCCTCCCCCTCTCGCCCACTCCAACCCCCTCCTCCTCCCCCATCCCCCCCTCACCCAATCTATCCCCATCCCCCTGACACTATCGTCACTCCCCCCCCCTACCCCTCAAGAGATGCAACACCTGTCCCTTTACATCCCCCCTCAACGCCATCCAAGGACCCAAACAATCTTTCCAGGTGAGACAGAGGTTCACCTGCACCTCCTCCAACATCTATTGCATCCACTGCTCTAGATGTCAACTTCTTTAGATCGGCGAAACCAATCGCAGGCTCGGCGATCGCTTCGCTCAACACCTTCGCTTAGTCCGCCTTAACCAACCTGATTTCCCGGTGGCTAAGCACTTCAACTGCCCCTCCCAGTCTGACCTTTCTGTCATGGGCCTCCTCCAGTGCCATAGTGAGGCCCACAGGAAATTGGAGGAACAGCACCTCATATTTCGCCTGGGCAGCTTGCAGCCCAGTGCTATGAACATTGACTTCTCCAACTTTAGATAGTTCCTCTGTCCCTCTCTTCCCCCTCCCCCTCCCCAGATCTCCCACTGTCTTCCTGTCTCCACCTATATCCTTCCTTTGTCCCGCCCCCCTGACATCAGTCTGAAGAAGGGTCTCGACCCGAAACGTCACCCATTCCTTCTCTCCTGAGATGCTGCCTGACCTGCTGAGTTACTCCAGCATTTTGTGAATAAGTGCAGATCATGAGCGTACCAAGAGAAAGCTTGAAGGTGACTTGGAGCTATCGCTAGAAGTAACAATGTATTTGGAGAATAACAAGCAGCAAATGGATGAAGAGGTAGTCAGTATGGAGCCAAAGCATGTTAAATACTTTCACACTTCAGTCCTCATTCCATCTGTGCTGTTCATAAGCCAATGAAACTTGATATCTTAGTTTTCTCCTTAGTTTTGTGAATGTGTTTAAAAAACAACTGGATTAGACTAACAGAAATGTAATTGTGTAAGCAAGTGGACTCATTTTGTTACCACAATTTTATTTATATCTCCTCAAGCTATCAACTTACTGCCACACTAAGTACGAAGAAGGGTCCTGACCCAAAACATCACCTACTCCAGCACTTTGCTTAACATAAAACTCCCCCCACCCCTTACTTTGCATCTGAAGGGTCCCAACTAAAAACATCACCCATCTTTTATCTCCAGAGATGATGCCTGACCTGCTGATTTACTCCAGCACTTTGTGTCTATTTTTAGTATAAACCAGCATCTGCAATTCTTCATTTCTATAATTGTTGTGTAGTTCAGAAATAATCCAAAATAAATTCTTGATGAGCAGTCAATAGCTTTTCAGATGCAAAAAAAAAAAAAGAATTACATGTATATGTGGAATAAAATGATCAAAGCCACTTGTACATGAACTGATACTACTGGTTCTGTGATTATAATCAATGTGTAATCATCTGGAGGACCGTATTGAGCATCCTGAGGAAGAATTGAAAGAAAACACACTGCTCATGTCAAGATTGAAAAATAAAAAGGCAACCTTTCTTGGGGAAGTGGAGAGATCAGTGAGTGAGTAGAACAAACTAGCAGTGCACAGATGGAAAGGACCAAGAAAGGAGAGGCAGAAATGCAGAAAATGCTTGGGGACCTGTTAGAATCTATCTGCCACCACTCTTCACGGGAAGTTGAAATTCACAATGTATGGATTTCTTTGTAACATAGTTTTTGTTAATTTAACAATATCAGAAATAAATGCACAATGCTAAAAGAGCTTGTCAGTTCATGTTTGCCAGTTGATTTAATGAACATCGTACAATGCACAGAAAAAATCCAGACAAATTATATTGCTAAAGGAAATTCCCATAACTATAAAACAGTGACAATGGGTAATTTGGATTGTATGCAAAATATCTTTCTCAATCAAGAAGGTATATGTTCATGTCATAGGAGCAGCATTAGGCCATTTGGCCCATCAAGTCTACTTCACCATTCGGACATGACTGGTCTATCTTTCACTCTCAACTTTATTCTCCTACCTTCTCCCCATGATCTTTGACAACCTTACAAATTAAGAACCTATCAATCTCTGCTTTAAAAATACCCGATGACTTGATCTCATCCTTCTAAACTCCGGATAGTACAGGTCATGAGCCATGAAACGCTCATCATATGTTCACCCAATTATCCTGGGCTCATTCTCGTAAACCTCCTCCGGACAGTCTCCAACTTCACCCCATTCCTCCTCTGATATGGGGCCCAAAACTGCTCATAACACTCTAAATGCAGCCTTATAAAGCCTCTGCATCACATCCCTGTTTTTATATTCTAGTCTTCTCAAAATAAATGTAACATTGCATTTGCCTTCCATTCTACCAAGTTAACTTGCAAATTAAACTTTTGGCCATTGTGCACCAGCACTTGCACCTCCGATTTCTGAATCCTCTCCCCAAAAGATTACACATGATTACAATCAAGCCATTCACACCACAGTGCACCCATAATGCACCCACAGTGCACCCACAGTGCACCCATGGGCGGCACGGTAGCGCAGCGGTAGAGTTGCTGCTTTACAGCGAATGCAGCGCCGGAGACTCAGGTTCGATCCTGACTACGGATGCTGCACTGTAAGGAGTTTGTACGTTCTCCCCGTGACCTGCGTGGGTTTTCTCCGAGATCTTCGGTTTCCTCCCACACTCCAAAGACGTACAGGTTTGTAGGTTAATTGGCTGGGTAAATGTAAAAATTGTCCCTAGTGGGTGTAGGATAGTGTTAATGTACGGGGATCGCTGGGCGGCGCGGACTTGGTGGGGCGAAAAGGCCTGTTTCCGCGCTGTATATATATGATGATGATATGATAAGGGATAAAGGGTACAACATTTAATACACGATAAAGTCCGATGAAGTCCAATTAAATATAGTTCAGAGGTCTCCAATGAGGTAGATGGAAGGTCTGGACCACACTCTAGCTAATGAGAGGACCATTCAGTTGCATGAGAAGAAACTGTCCCTGAATCTGCTACTACGCATCTGTACCTCTTGCCTTATGGGAGAGAGGAGAAGAGGGATTGGCCAGAGTGAGTCTAATCCTTGATTCTGCTGGTGGTCTTGCCAGAGCAATGCGAGTCAATGGAAGGGAAGTTGGTTTTCATGATGGTCTGACTACATCCACAGCCCTCTGCAATTTCTTGCAGTCTTGGAACTGTTCCCAAACCATGCTGTGGTGCATCTTGAGAAAATACGTTTTAATGGCACATCTCTGGGAGATGGTGAGAGTTGTTAGTGAACATACCAAACGCCCTAAGCCTTCTAAGGAAGGACAGGCGTTGGTTTGTTTTCCTGGCCTTAGCTTTGATGTGCCTGGTCCAGGACAAAATGTTGGTGATATTTATTATTATGAACTTGAAGCTTTCAACCAATTTTACTTTGGCACCATTAATGTAAGCAAGGGTGTGTGGACTCATTCGCTTCCTGAAGTCAATCACAATCTCCATTTTTTCCCTCAGAGTTTGGTACCGAGGCACCAATTTCCAAGGTTCCCAATGTTGCAGTTGTTGCAGTTATACAAGATGTTGGGGAGGCCACATTTAGTGTATTGTGTACCATTCTGGGCATCATATTAATAGAAAGATGTTGTCAAGTTGGAAAGGATACAGAGAAGATTTAATGATGATGTTGCCAGGACTTGAGGCTCTGACCTATAGGGGGAGGTTGAGCAGGCTGGGACTTTATTCCTTGGAGCGCAGGAGGGTGCGGGGTGTTCTTATAGTGGTGTGTAAAATCATGAGAGGAAAAGGGTGAACGGCCAATAATTTAATAGGAATCTGAGGAGTAACGTTTTCTCATAAAGGCCATCACAATCAAAAAGGCCCAACAGCTGAGAAAGCACAATCTGCCACAGGCAATGATGGTCCAGTTTTATACTGCCATCATAGAGTCTGTCCTCACCTTCTCCATCATGGTCTGGTTTGGCTCAGCCACCAAGCACGACATCCAGAGCCAGCAGCACATCGTTTGATCAGCAGAGAAGGTTGTTGGCTGCAGCCTTCCCCCCCATCAACGAACTGTACACTGCAAGGGCCAGGAAGCGAGTGGGTAAGATCATCTCTGACCTCTCGCACCCTGGCCACAAACTCTTTGAAGCACTTCCTTCTGGAAGGCGACTCTGGACTGTCAAAGCCGCCACAGCCAGACATTAACAGTTTTTTTTCCATGAGCAGTAGCTCAACTCAACAAACAAAAGTATGTAGCCTCCTTGTGCTCTGGTATTTTATTTCATTCGTCACATGTTTAAATTATAATGTTGTATTTTTAATTGTCTGCTGTATATCATGTGGTTACTTGTGAGCAAAGCACAAAGGCAAATTCCTTGTATGTATACATACTTGGCCAATAAAATGTATTCAATTCAACTCAATTTTCTTCATTTAAACTCCAGTCAGTATAAATGAGATTTCTCCAGTCTCTCCTCATAGGACAGTCCCTTCTTTGCAACAAACAATCAAGTGTGAACAGGTGTGTAGAATTCTCTAATTTCAAGTAACCCTTGCATTTCCACCATCTCCCCTCCTCTTTCCCCGCATTGACCAACTTCTTCTACCATTTACATTCTTGTATCCCTTAATTTTCACCTCTTCCCTGGCCATTCTGAGCTCAACCCTTCCTTGGTCACCTGTTCCTGGCCTTGTGTTGTTCTGCCTTTTCTTACCTCCAGTTAGTTCCCTATACTTTCAGTCTGAAGAAGGGTCCCGACCCACAACATCATCCATCCTTTTTCTCCAGAGATGCAGCCTGACCCATTGAGTTACTCCAGTCCTTTGTATCTATCTTAAGGTTGAACAGGTGCTGTGCTGATTCCAAAATGAAGTGTAACGAGTCCCTCAACTACACAGTCTGTCTGGCTCCCCACAAGAGCAATCCAGTTAGTTCCCCATCCAATCCCCTCCATCCTCAGTCCAGTCCTACAATATAGCCATACAGTATGGAAACAGGCCCTTCAGTCCACCTAGTATATGTTGACTAAGGCGTTCAACTAAGCTACTTCAAATTGCCTCCATCACTCTAAACATTCCCTGTTAAAGTATCTTGTCCAAATGTATTTTAAATGCTGTTACTGTCCCCGCTTCAACCATTTCCACTGGTTTCTCAGTCCACATACAAACCACAAAAAGTTACCCCTCAGGTTCCCTTGTAAATCTTTATACTCTCACCTTAAACCTAGTTCGTAACTCCCCACACTAGGAAGGCTGTGTGCATCCACCTTATCTATGACCCTCATGATTTATACACCATTATAGCATCACCCCTCAGGCTCATATGCTCCAAGTAATAAAATGCTAGCCTCTTCAACCTCTCCCTCTAACTCAGCCCTTGAGTCTGGACAACATCCTCAAACCTTATCTGTAATCTTTCCAGTTTAAAGTTTTCCATTCAGATTTTTATACAACACCCTTTTGAACAATAAAAAATAATCTTTCCACCTTTATAGATAAACCCACCAATGTAAGTCATTTGAAAGTCATTAGTGGGGAAATATTTCAAAACACCAAAATTAGCATAAATTTGTTAAAGCCGTACATTACCAAACTAAGTTGATGGAATGTTGATAAGTGGACAATGAAATGTATTGCTGGGAAGCCTGTAAAGTTGTTTTGGCAGGATGTAGACAGACTACACAACAGTGGGCAGAATACTGTGCATCAGTTCAGGCTGTGTCTCACCTGGATGATGTTTATATACTTTATATTCAGTGGAAATCACAGGACTGCGATTTCATCAACTTTTAGTTCATCCAGAGTTACATCTTAGTTCTAACTTCCTTCATTAAGACACCAGCGCCATCTCCATCCTGAGTGAAGCTTGATGTGAAATATTCATTTAGCAGCTTCATTAATCCCTCTCCCTAATTTCCTTGAGTAAATGTCCTGTTTGTGCTCTGAATGGCTCTTTACATGTGCTGTCCACATGGTGTTGGATCCCCTTTAATGCTTATTGACAGTCTTTCCCGAGCTCCCCCTTGGAGCAAGTTGATCAATCTGGGATTTTTTTTTAACAAGTTTATTACCAACCATTTCTTCTTTGATCTTCATTCGTTCCATCTCAAGACATTAATAATGATCTGATACCATTGATAACAGAGGCTCTCGTTCGCGCAGGCATCTTATTTAAACACGTCCCGAACTTGCACAGTTGTCAGCAAGCTATGTTCTTTAAAGGACCTCAAATTTGTGTTAAATGTCTATATTTTATTAAGATGTGGAACACCGTGTAACATTTGGAAAGTTTCCTCAATTATCAGGGCACGTTAACAGAAGTTACTTAAATCTAACCATTCCCGCTTTGAGATATTTTAAAATATTGACTTAATGACAAAGTTTACTCACCGTTGACTCACGTATCCATTCTAATTTCTGTGTTGATGTAAATTCAGGAAAACGCTAAGTGTCCTGCGCAGTAGGATATATAGTGTAAGATGGTGCAGCTGACTACACTAAAAGTGATACAGGACCCTGTGAAGGTCATTTCTTAACCAGCTGTTTGAGGGATAAACAATGTGCCAGTCAACAATATGTTGAACATTGCAATTGATCTTCATGACATATATTTGAAATATAAATAATCACATTTCCTATTTAATTCTCTACTAACGGTTATGTTACCTTTCATACAATGTAACTTGGCTGCACAGGTAACTTGCCTGATTCCGCCGATTCCGCCTCATCCAAAGATGCGATAACAACCTGCAAGAACAGAAAAAGAGGAATCGCCGTGATTATTAAAACTGAGAGGCACATTTTGGAAATGATAACCACAGGGTTTGTAAATTAATTTCATTTTATCGGAGCCATTAAACAAATACCGTTTCAGAATATAATCGTAAATGAAAAGCAATACGGTTCCATCATGTTATGCATTACGGAATATGTGAACATCTAATTTACAACACGGCAAATTTTATCGTGTATAATTTATACCATAAACACCCCGATCAGCGTGAAGAAAGTCAGGGAGGAAGAGACCTGTTGGTTGCACCCCAGAAGCCGCCAATGTTCTGTTAAACAATTTATATACCCCTTTATTTTGCTTATGCAGCAATCCTGGTCCCTATTTGGTCTTTGGGAAGTACGATGGATGGATTTGGTTATCGGATTAACGATCGTTTTCTCGCGTCAGGATAAATTTAGAGAAGCTATGTCAGTAGTTTTGGAGGAATTCTTCAGCGATTAATCCAATCATCATCATGTGTCCGGAGGCTTTGCACGGTAAACACGTGCTATGTTTTTGTGGTCATAAGAAACTTCCACCAGATGGAACATTTGGGCGAGGAACCCTGCATCAGCAGAAAGTACAAACAGGTGTAAAATTCGTTAGACTTTCTGAATCGTTTTAAAGACAAACCCAGAAACTTAAATTGGACGTTGTCCTAATATATGGCGTTTTCCAGAATTGTATCCTATAAAAGAAAATACAGAGCATGTTTCCCCAAACTTTGCACAACCGCTTACAGTAATATCAATTATGAAAGGATCCAGCGATTTTGGAATCGCGTTTCTTCCACTTGTTGAAAAACATTATTAGGAAATCATATTCAGTGGCATAGAGGCGCAGCTGGAAGAGCCGCTCCGCCACTGCGCCAGGGACCCGGCTTCGATCCTGATCTCGGATGTTGTCTGTTTGGAGTTCTCTGTGCCCGCGTGGGTTTTCTCCGAGTCCTCCGGTTTCCTCCCAAAACCCCAAAGACGTGTGTGTGTGTGTGTAAGTTAATTGCCCTCTGTAAAATTGCTCCTAGTGTGCAGGGAGTCGATGAGAAAGTGGGATAGCATGTGAACGGTCGCTGTGGACTCGGTGAGCCGAAGGCAGTGTAGAAGAAGGGCCTACAGTCTGAAGAAGGGTCTCGACCCGAAATGTTACCCATTCCCTCCAGAGATCCTGCCTGTCCCCGCTGTCCAGCATTGTGTGTCTACGACCGATGGCTTGAAGATCCAGTTTCCTTGCTGTATCTTCAAACTAAACAAAGTACAACAATTTATTTCGATCTTTGGTTTTTATCGATGGCATAATGAAAATATTAGAAAGGACAATACTTGAGATCAGTTAATGAGATGTGTGATTTTTTTCATGCCCCTTGGTTATCAGACCTCCCTGCAGAACGAGTCTATAACACTTCTGAGTTCTGCGTGTACGGGGGAAGCGAGGTCTGGTGAAGACAATCACTGAATTTGTATTATTTAACCAGCAACTACTTCGTAAAACCAGCATGTTATTGATATAAGAAGTGGAGAAATACATTGATTCCCCATCACAAAGATGGACCCAACCTCCTGTCTACATCTTTAATTATCAGTAGTTATGGACAATGCACGGTAGCGCAGCGGTAGAGTTGCTGCTTTACAGCGAATGCAGCGCCGGAGACTCAGGTTCGATCCTGACTACGGGTGCTGCACTGTAAGGAGTTTGTACGTTCTCCCCGTGACCTGCGTGGGTTTTCTCCGAGATCTTCGGTTTCCTCCCACACACCAAAGACGTACAGGTATGTAGGTTAATTGGCTGGGTAAATGTAAAAATTGTCCCTAGTGGGTGTAGGATAGTGTTAATGTACGGGGATCGCTGGGCGGCGCGGACTTGGTGGGCCGAAAAGGCCTGTTTCCGTGCTGTATATATATGATATGATATGATATGAATGCAGATATCCAAATTGCCTGCTGACAACCTTGCACAAGTTGGACTTAGTTTTCTCAAGATTCAGAGTTTTGATCTCCTAAGTTTTCTTAAAACCAATTTTGAAACATTTCAGTGGCAGTGATTATTTATGACCACAAGAATGACGAGTATAAGATGCAGTTATTTGTGTCAATAGAACTTCCTAGATGGATCACTATCTTTAAGAGAGGGAAGGATAGAGGAGCAAGATCTGAAAGTCTGGAAGAGATAGTCCATTTTCATAAGTTTCTAGGATCAGAATTAGACCATTCAGCCCATCAAGTCTACTCCACTATTCAATCATGGCTGATCTATACTTCTCTCTGAACCCCATTCGCCCACTTTCTCCCCATAACCCCATAAGAATCTATCAATCTGCCTTAAAAATATCCATTGACTTGCTTTCTGTGGCAATGAATTCCATAGATTCACCACCCTCAGACTAAAGACTCCTCATCTCCTTTCTAAAGGTACCTCCGTTTATTCTGAGGCATTGTCTCTGGTCCTGGACTCTCCCACTACTGGAAACACCCTTTCTGCATCCACGGTATCCAGCCCTTTCACTATTTGGTAAGTTTAAATGAAATCCCCCCTCATCCTTCTAAACTTCAGTGAGTACAGGCCCAGCGGCGTCGAATGTTCATCATATGTTAACGCAATCATCCCCAGGATTATTCCTGTAAACTTCCTCAAGACCCTCTCCAGTGTCAACACATCCTTCTTTAGGTAAGGGACCCAAAATTGGTCACAAAACTCAAAATGTGGCTTGATCAGTGTGTTATAAAGCCGCAGCATTACATCCCTGTTTTTATATTTTAGTCCTCTCGAAATAAATGCTAGCATTGCAATTGCCTGCCCTACTACTAATTCAAGTTGCAAGTGAACTATTTGGTAATCCTACACCAGCACACCCAAGCCCCTTTACACCTCTGATTTCTGAATTCTCTCCCCATTTAGAAAATAGTCTATGCCTTTATTTCTCCTACCAAAATGCATGACTCCACACTTTGCTACACTGTATTCCATCTGCAACTTCGAGGCCCACTCTCACAATCTATCCAAGTCATTCTGTAGAGTCCATACTTTGTTGAACTTCCTGCCCCTCCACCTGTTTTTGTATCATCTGCAAACTTGGCCACAAAGCCTTCAATTCTCTCATCTAAATCATTGAAATACAGTGTGAAGATTAGCGGCCCCAGCACTGAGCCCTGCGGAACTCCACCAGTCACTGGCAGCCAACCAGAAAAAGCCCCATTTGTTCCTACTTTTTTCCTTCTGCTATCCAGCCAAACTGTTCTTCATGCCAGTATCTTCCCCCTGTACCATGAGCTCTCATCTTCTTTGGCAGCCTCCTGTGTACTGCAGCACCTTATCAAAGCCCTTCTGAAATTCCAGATAAACAACAGCCACTAACTTTTGTTTGTCTATCCTGCTATTTACTTCCTCAAAGAATTTCAACAGGTTCATCATGTAAGATGTCCCTTTCACAAAAGCATGCTGGCTTCAGCCTATTTTATCATGACCCTTTAAGTACTCAGAAACCTCATCCTTTATATATGGATTCTAAAATCTTACCAACCACTGAAGTCAGGCTAACCAGCCTGTACTTTCCACTCTTCTGCATTGCTCCATTCTTGAACAGTGGAGTGATATTTGCAATTTTCCAATCCTCTGGAACCCCTCCTGACTCTAGTGATTCTTGAAAGAACACTACTAATGCCTCCACAATCTCTAAAGCCATCTCTTTCAGACCTCTGCGATGCCTTATCCACCTTCAGAACTTCTAGCTTCTCAAGCACTCCTTAGTAACTTCTAACTTCCACCCTGACGATCTGGAATTTCAGGTACGTTGCTGGTGTCTTCCACAGTAAAGTCTGATGCAAAACACTTACTCAATTCCTCTGCCATTTTCTTATTCCCCATTATCAATTCTCTAACATAATTTTCCTGCAGTCCAATGTCCACTCTTGTCTCTATTTCTGGTTTATATCTGAATAAACTTTTATCATCCTCTTTTATATTATTGGCTAGCTTACTTTCATATTTAATCTTTTCTCCCTGTATTGCCTTTTTAGTTACCTTCTGTTGTTTTTTAAAAACTTCCTAATCCTCTGGCTTCCCATTAATCTTTGCAATGTTAAATGCCTTCTCTTTCAGTTTTATGCTGTCTTTGACTTTTCTTGTCAGCCACGGTCACCACATTCTCCCCCTAGAATCTATCTTCCTCTGGAATGAAAAGATGCTGCGACTTTTGAATTATTCCTCAAAGTCCCTGCCATTGCTGCTCCATTGTCATTCCTGCTCGAGTCCCTTTCCAATCAACTTTAGCCAGCTCCTCCCTCATGCCTCTGTAGTCAACCTTTGCTCAGCTGTAATAACAACACATCCAATTTCATCTTCTCTCTCTCTCTTGCAAATTGCAGGTTGAATTTTATCATATTATGGCCATTACCCGCTAGTGGGTCCTTTACCTTAAGCTCCCTAATCAAATCCTTTTCATTACACTAAATCTAGAATTACCTTTTCCCTGGTAGGGTCCACCACAAGCTGCTCTAAGAAACCAATTCGTAGGCACTCTACAAATTCTTTCTCTTGGGGTCCAGTATCAATCTGATTTTCCCAGTCTACTGCACATTGAAATCCCCCATGACCACCATAACATTGCCTTTCATAAAGTCCGATTGTATTTCCTGATATAATTTGTACCCTATATCCTGGCCACTCGAAAGTATATTATCTATCTATCTATCTTATCTTATCTTATCTTATCTTATATAAGTGATTTCGGTTGATTTCTGCAAAACGGTGAACCGTAGCGCCACAATTGTTGCACCGCCTCAATCACACCACTGGACGCTTGCCGAAAATGATGTTTTTATTTAATTCGGTCGTATATTTTTTAAGTTACAGAGGTTTAAAAGTCCCCAAAAAATTCCTCTCAGTTATTTCGGCTGATTTCGGCAAAAACGGTCAACCGTAGCGCCACGATTTTTGCACCGCCTTAATCACGACGCTGAACGTTGGTGGAAAATGATATTGTTATTTAATTCGGTCGTATATTTCTTAAGTTACAGAGGTTTTAGTAAAAAAAAATAATTCCAGCCGTTTTTTCCATGGCCTTCAGCGTGTGACGTCATGCCCATGTGAGAAGAACTCGCGCAACCCCCCTCCTACTGATTTATTGAAGGTTTTCAGCGTGGCGCTGCTGTGCGTCTGTGCGTATGGGCTCCCCTCTCCTCTCTCCCCTTGCTTCTCTCCTCTCTCCCACACCCGGGACACCTTCTACCCGCTATCCCCCCCCGGACCTTTCACTGATGCGCTCCCCCCCCCCCCCCCCCGACCTTTCACTGACTTGCAAATTATTTTTTGGGGAATCCTGCACCAGCACTCCCAAGTCCCTATGGATCTCTGTTTTCTGAATTTTCTCCCTATTTAGAAAATAGTCTATGCGTTTATTCCTATTACCAAAATGCATGACTCCACAATTTGCTACATCCGCCACTTCTCACCCCACTCTCTCAACCTGTCCGAGTTTTAGTTTCAGTTTTGGAGATACAATGCGGAAAAAAGCCCTTCGGCCTACTGAGTCCGCACCAACCTGCGATCCCCAAACATTAACACTATCCTACACACAGTAGAAACAATTTTACATTTACACCAAGCCAATTAACCTACAAACCTGTATGTTTTTGGAATGTGGGAAACCAAAGATCTTGGAGAAAACCCTCGCAGGTCAGGGGAGAACGTACAAACTCCAGACAGACAAGCACCCGTAGTCCGTATCGAACCCTGGTCTCTGGCGCTGTAAGGCAGTAGCTCTACCACTATGCCATTGTGCTGCCTGTCCGTCCACATCCTTCTACAGAGTCCCTGCTTTCTCTACACTACCTTGGTGGCAATATGGGCTGAAAAGATGAAGTACGAAGGGAAACTGGCCAAGAATATAAAGAAGGACAGTAAAAGCTTCTTTAGATATGTTAAGAGCAAAAGAGTAGCAAAGTCAAATGTGGGTCCCTTGAAGATTGACACGGGTGAAATTATTATGGGTAACAAGGAAATGGCAGAAGAGTTGTACAGGTATTTTGGATCTGTCTTCACTAAGGAAGACACAAACAATCTCCCAGAGGTACTAGAAGACAGAGGATCTAGGGGGGTAGAGGAACTGAAAGAAATTTGCATCAGGCGAGAAATAATATTGGGTAGACTAATGGGACTGAAGGATGATAAATCCCCTTGGCCTGATGGTCTGCATCCCAGGGTACTTAGGGAGGTGGCTCCAGAAATAGTGGACGCATTGGTGATCATTTTCCAATTTTCAATAGATTCAGGATCAGTTCCTGTGGATTGGAGGATAGCTAATGTTATCCCACTTTTCAAGAAAGGAGCGAGAGAGAAAACGGGGAATTACAGACCAGTTAGCCTGACTTCGGTGGTGGGCAAGATGCAGGAGTCAATTATTAAGGAGGTAATAATGGTGCATTTGGATAGCAGTAAAAGGCTAAGTCCAAGTCAGCATGAATTTATAAAAGGGAAATCATGCTTGACTAATCTTCTGGACTTTTTTGAGGATGTGACAAGTAAAATGGATGAAGGGGAGCAAGTGGATGTAGTGTATGTAGACTTTCAGAAAGCCTTTGATAAGGTCCCACATGGGAGATTGGTGACCAAAATTAGAGCACATGGTATTGGGGGGTAGGTTGTTGACATGGATAGAAAATTAGTTGGCATACAGGAAGCAAACAGTAGGAGTAAACAGGTCCTTTTCAGAATGGCAGGCAGTGGCGAATGGAGTGCCGCAAGGCTCGGTGTTGGGGCCGCAACTGTTTACCATATATATTAATGATTTGGATGAGGGAATTAGAAGCAACACTAGCAAGTTTGCAGATGACACAAAGCTGGTTGACAGTGTGAACTATGAAGAGGATGTTAGGAGGTTGCATGGTGACCTGGACAGGTTGAGTGAGTGGGCAGATGCGTGGCAGATGCAGTATAATATAGATAAATGTGAGGTTATCCACTTTGGCGGCAAAAACAAGGAGGCAAATTATTATCTCAATGGTGTTAGGTTAGGTAAGGGGGAAGTGCAGCGAGACCTGGGTGTCCTTGTACACCAGTCACTGAAAGTTGGCGTGCAGGTGCAGCAGTCAGTGAAAAAAGCTAATAGCATGTTGGCCTTCATAACGAGAGGATTTCAGTATAGTAAAGAGCTTCTTCTGCAGTTGTAGAGGGCCCTGGTAAGACCATATCTGGAGAATTGTGTACAGTTTTGGTCTCCTAATTTGAGGAAGGACATCCTTGTAACTGAGGCAGTGCAGCATAGGTTCACGAGATTGATCCCTGGGATGGAGGGATTGACATATGAGGAAAGATTGAAAAGACTAGGCTTGTTTTCACTGGAGTTTAGAGAATGAGAGGGGATCTTTTCGAGACATATAAAATTATAAAAGGACTGGACAAGCTCGATACAGGTAAAATGTTCCCAATGTTGGGCATGTCCAGAACCAGGGGTCACAGTCTTAGAATAAGACTTTAAACACAGTCTTTAAAATTTTTGGTGAGAAGGAACTTTTTCACCCAGAGAGTTGTAAATTTGTTGAATTCTCTGCCACAGAGGGCAATGGAAGCCAAATCAATGGATGGATTTTAGGAGAGAGTTAGATAGAGCTCTGGAGGCAAGTAGAATCAAGGGATATGGGGAGAAGGCTGGCACGGGTTATTGATTGTGGACGATCAGCCATGATCACATTGAATGGTGGTGCTGGCACGAAGGGCTGAATGGCCTCCTCCTGCACCTATTTTCTATATTTCTATAACATATAACATATAACATATAACAACTACAGCATGGAAACAGGCCTGTCCGGCCCTACCAGTCCACGCCGACCATTCTCCCTGACCTAGTCTCATCTACCTGCACTCAGACCATAACCCTCCAATCCCCTCCCATCCATATACCTATCCAATTTACTCTTAAATAATAAAATCGAGCCAGCCTCCACCACATCCACCGGAAGCCCATTCCATGCAGCCACCACCCTCTGAGTAAAGAAGTTCCCCCTCATGTTACCCCTAAACCTTTGTCCCTCAATTCTGAAGCTATGTCCCCTTGTTGGAATCTTCCCCACTCTCAAAGGGAAAAGCCTACCCACGTCAACTCTGTCCGTCCCTCTCAAAATTTTAAAAACCTCTATCAAGTCCCCCCTCAACCTTCTACACTCCAAAGAATAAAGACCCAACCTGTTCAACCTCTCTCTGTAGCCTAAGTGCTGAAACCCAGGCAACATTCTAGTAAATCTCCTCTGTACCCTCTCCATTTTGTCGACATCCTTCCTATAATTTGGCGACCAGAACTGCACACCATACTCCAGATTCGGCCTCACCAATGCCCTGTACAATTTTAACATTACATCCCAACTTTTATACTCGATGCTCTGATTTATAAAGGCAAGCATACCAAACGCCTTCTTCACCACCCTATCCACATGAGATTCCACCTTCAGGGAACAATGCACAGTTATTCCCAGATCCCTCTGTTCCACTGCATTCTTCAATTCCCTACCATTTACCCTGTACGTCCTATTTTGATTTGTCCTACCAAAATGCAGCACCTCACACTTATCAGCATTAAACTCCATCTGCCATCTTTCAGCCCACCCTTCCAAAAGGCCCAAGTCTCTCTGTAGACTTTGAAAATCTACCTCACTATCAACTACTCCACCTATCTTAGTATCATCTGCATATTTACTAATCCAATTTGCCACACCATCATCCAGATCATTAATGTAAATGACAAACAACAGTGGACCCAACACAGATCCTTGGGGTACTCCATTAGACACTGGCCTCCAACCTGACATACAATTGTCAACCGTTACCCTCTGGTATCTCCCATTCAGCCATTGTTGAATCCATCTTGCAACCTCACTATTAATACCCAACGATTTAACCTTCTTAATCAACCTTCCATGTGGAACCTTGTCAAATGCCTTACTGAAGTCCATATAGACAACATCCACAGCCTTGCCCTCATCAATTTCCCTGGTAACCTCTTCAAAAAATTCAAGAAGATTAGTCAAACATGACCTTCCAGGCACAAATCCATGTTGACTGTTTCTAATCAGGCCTTGATTATCCAAATAATTATATATATTGTCCCTAAGTATCTTTTCCATTAATTTTCCCACCACAGACGTCAAACTAATAGGTCTATAATTGCGAGGTTTACTTTTAGAACCTTTTTTAAACAAAGGCACAACATGCGCAATGCGCCAATCTTCCGGCACCATCCCCGTTTCTAATGACGTTTGAAATATTTCCGTCATAGCCCCTGCTAATTCTGCACTAACTTCCCTCAATGTCCTAGGGAATATCCTATCAGGACCTGGAGACTTATCCACTTTTATATTTTTCAAAAGTGTCCGTACCTCCTCTTCTTTAATCCTCCTAATTTCCATCACTACTCTACTTGTTTCGCTTACCTCACATAATTCAATATCCTTCTCCTCGGTAAATACCGAAGAAAAGAAATTGTTTAATATCTCCCCCATTTCTTCCGGCTCAGCACATAGCTGTCCACTCTGACTCTCTAATGGACCAATTTTATCCCTCACTATCCTTTTGCTATTGACATATCTGTAGAACCCCTTGGGGTTTACTTTTACATTACTTGCCAAAGCAGCCTCATATCTTTTTTTCGCTTTTCTAATTTCCTTCTTAAGATTCCTTTTACATTCTTTATATTCCTCAAGAACCTCATTTACTCCCTGCCGCTTATATTTATTGTATATCTCCCTCTTTTTCCGAACCTAAAACTTTCAATTCCCTCATCCAAATCAACGATATACATCATAGCAGCCCCAGCACCGATCCCTGCAGAACACCAGGGCCCAATCTCCGCTGCCTGCATGTGATCCTCCCATTCCCTACATATCCATGTGCCTTTCTAAAGGTTTCTTCAATACCACGATCGTATCTACGCCCACCACCAGCCCTGGTAGCCTATTCCAGGCATCAATCGCACTCTGTATTGCCCTGCACATTTTTTTTATATAATGCCCTTACGACTTATAGCTATGATCAATATTCTGGTAAACCTCTTCTGCACAGACCTCAAAGCCTCCACATCTATATACTAAAACTCTTGTTTGTTTGTTTTGTTTGTTCCTGAACTACAGCCAAAATGGTACACAATAGCACAACAATTTTAGGCCCACCTTGATCACTGTCATCCCTTTGGTGCTAATGGAAGAAGTTTCATTTAATCCAGTGTTATATTTTTAAAGCTATTCACATTTTTAAATTTAAATCTATCTCCTAGGGAGGGAGGGGGTGGAGGGAGGGGGAGGAGGGAGGAAAAGGGGGGTTGAGGGGGATGGTGGGGGGAGGGGAGAGGGAGGGGGAGGGGGAGAGGGGAGGGTGAGAGGGGGGGGAGGAGAGGGGGGGGAGGAGAGGGGGGAGAAGTGGGTGCAGGAGAGGTTTGGGCCCAACGGGTCCACGTCGTCTAGTGTATAATAATATCTCTTGGGATTGCCCTTAATGCTATCTATCAGAACTATCTCTTGGCCTCCTATGTTAGTCTTAAATAAAGGCTCAAAACTGTACACATTGAACCTAGACCTTCATTCAGCAGCCAAAGAGTAAATTGCTAAATGCAGAAATAATGTACCACAAATTATCACAAATACATTAGCATATTCTGATCTACCTAATATGTTCTTGTGAATGTGCTAACAACAGAAAAAAAATCATGACGACACAATAAATTTTATATGCTAGAAACTTGAACAAAAAACAATGTGCTTGAGGAACTCAATGGCTCAGTTCCCGATGTGATAGAAAGGAAGGGAAAAGAAGTGGTGGAGTTATTCAACTTATCAGGGAGAATGCTGCGGCAACGTACTCAGAGAGTACATTCCGCAGAGTTTGTCCATTGATGCAATCAGGGTAGGGTTCAAAAACATAACAGGTGCAAGCATACAAATGGGATTGATACATAGGGATGCTAATGGAGGGGTTTCTTCGGGATAGAATTTACTCCCATTTGGAAGAGAATGGGCCAGTGAGGAACAGCATGGCTTTGTACAAGGCGGGTCTTGTTTTAATAACTTGATTGATATTTTTGAAGAGGTGACAAAAGTGATCGATCAGAGCAAGGCGATGGATGTTGTCTACATAGCTTTTGGTATAGAATTGATAAGAACCCTGGTGGCTGATCCAAAAGATGAAGATGCATTGAATCAATAGTGACTTGGTCATGGATTCAGAAGTGGCTCACTGATAGTAGATAGAGGGCTGTGGTAGAAGGCATAAGTCCGGCTGGAGGACTGTGATCTGTGGACATCCTCATGGATCTGTGTTCGGACCTATATTGTTTATGATATATATATAAATAACCTGGACATAACCACAGCTACCAGACTTGGAGGGCATCTACAACACACGATGCCTCAGAAAAGCCACCAGCATCCACAAAGACTCTTCACACCCCTGCAACAGTCTGTTCGAACTCCTTCCATCGGGCAGACGATACAAGGCCTTCTACGCCCGCACCTCCAGACTCAGGAACAGCTTCATCCCCAGGGCCATAGCTGCTATGAACCGGTCCTGCTGAGCCGGATGGCCACAACGCATAGATCAACTTGCACTTTACCCTGTCTAAAACTGTTACAATTGTTTCGTTTCGTTGGGTTGCTGTTGTCTAAATTACTTAAATTATTGCATCGTATGGGAGGCGCATTCCCAATCTCGTTGTACCCCTGGGTACAATGACAATAAAGATATATTGTATTGTATTGTATTGTATTGTTAGTAAGTTTGCAGATGACATCAAGATTGCTGGAGTCACAGACTGTGAAGAATCCTGTCAAAGTAGACTGCAGGATATAGATCAGCTATAGAATAGGGTGGAGAAATAGCAGATGGAGTGTGAGGTGTTGCACTTTGGGAGGTCAAATGTTCGGGGAAAATATACAATTAATGGCAAGACACTTACCATCATTGATGTACACTTCTTCTTGCGTGTGAGGCAGCAATATGTTATGTAACGTCCTCCAGGCGCTGTAGCCAGTGCAATGTGCTGTTGTCGAGGGCCGTGAGGTCTACCCCTCCACCAGGGGGACGGAGGACAGTGCAGTCGAAAATGCCGTGCTGCGCTGTTTGCTGGTCTGCTCCACACACGCAGGCTGCTGAAGGACGCAACCCCCAATGATGCATGTTGGCGTTGAACCGGCCGACCCCTGTGCGGAGCCGGTTCAGGGCGACCCACTCTTTGCAGGGCATGTCCGAGCTGGGTGGGGCTGTGGTGTTTGGTGCGACAGTGAATTGAGGAGTTCGCGATATCTGTTCCCAGCTGGTTCTTCATGTCCCTAGTATGTTGAAAATTGTGGTACAGAGGGATCCTAAAGGGCCTGTCCCACTTTGTTGATTTTTAAGGCAACTGCCGGCGACTGTCAAAGTTGTAGCAGATCACCCAAAAAACAGAGATTTTTTTAACCCTATGACAAGGTCTACGACAATTCCTACGACAAGCTACGACAACCTACCACCTAGGCAACGGCAAGCTACCGGCAACCGGCGACCCAGTCGTCGCGACCTAGGACGTCCACCTACGACAGCGACTACGACAAGCTACGACAACCAAAGTCAACCTACCTCCACCCTCGACAAGCTACCACCCTGTCAGGCCACAACTGATGACAACAGGGGTAGCCATTTCACGTAATTTTGACGCAAAAATGGGTTTGGGTAGGGTCTCCGATCATTCAGCATCATGACTGCTAGGAGTCAACATATGATGGCATTGCTCTTACATCAAATGCAGGCCTTGCTGCTTGCCACGGCACTCACGCTTAAAATTCTGCAAGACAGAAGGACTAGAGGAATGGGGAAGAAGAAGCCCAAGAAGAAGTCTGTGTGGTTGAAGCCCTGGTCCCTGAAGAGACCCAATGCAGTGCAATGTCAAAATAAAGGAAAATAGTTCGCTTTTCAATACAGTGCAATGCTTGTGTTTGTGTTTGTTTTATTGATCAAAATAAATGAAATTAAAATATTTGAAAGAGATGCCGTGAGAAACCACTCTGAAATACAATTACTTCAAACATCAATCTTTGGTCAAAATGTCCAAATTTTACTTTATTTAAACAAACAAAATTCTTATAAAAGGTGGATCCGCACCGGCGACAACCTGGCGATAAGCTACGACAGCGCCCACGCCAGGAGACGACAAGCTACGACAGCGCCCACGCCAGGAGACGACAAGCTACGACAGCGCCCACGCCAGGAGACGACAAGCTACGACAGTGCCCATGCCAGGAGACGACAAGCTACGATCACTGGCGTCAAGCCAGCTGTCGCCGAAAAATTTAGAGCAGGGAGAAAATTCCGCGCCGATCCAAAAAAAGCTACGACTCACTGGAGACTACTCACGATCATGCTCGCGACACCCCGCCACACACCGGCAACCAAGCGGCAACAGCCTAGTCGCCGGCAGTCGCCTTAAAAATCGCCAAACTGGGACAGGCCCTTAAAGTCCAAGTCAAAACACCCTGCAACGCCAACATCTATATACTAAAATTCTCGTTTGTTTGTTTGTTCTGAACTACAGCCAAAACAGTGCACGATAGTGCAACATTTTTAGGCCCACCTTACTCACCGTCATCCATTTGGTACTAATAGAAGAAGTTTCATTGAAATCAGTGATATATTTTTTAAGTTATTCACATTTTAAAGTTTAAATCTATCTCTTAGGGAGGGATGGGGAGGGAGGGGGGGGGGAGGAGGGAGGATAAGGGAGGGGTTGAGGGGGTTGGAGTGGGGGAGGGGAAGCAGAGGAGGGGAGGGGGAGACGGGGTGGAGGGAGGCATGAGGGAGTGGAGGGAGGGGGAGGAGGGAGGGGGAGGAGGAAGAGGGGTGTGGAAAGGGGAGGGGGTGGCGAGGGGGGAGTGGGAGGGGGAGGGGGAGAGGGGAGGGGGAGGCGGGAGGTGGTAGGGGGCGGGAGGGGGAGGGGGAGAGGGAGGGGAGGGGGGAGGTGGTAGGGGGAGGGAGGGGGAGGAGGGAGGGGGTAGGAGGGAGGATGGAGGGGAGGAGGGAGGGGAGGGGAGAATGGGGGAGGAGAGGGTGCTGCACCAATGCAGGAGAGGTTTGGGCCCAACAGGGCTTCTAGTTAGAAGATAAAATGATAAAGAAGGTATATGGTATATTTGCCTTCATTGGTCAGCGTAATGAGTATAAAAGTCAGTATACAATGAGTATAAAATGATGCAGCTTTATAGTTCTTTGGTTTGGCCACATTTGTAGTATTACCTGCAGTTCTATTGCCCCAATACAGAAAAGACGTAAAGGCTTTGAAAACGGTGCAGTAGGTTTACCAGAATGCTGCCTGGGCTCAAAGGTATTAGCTAAAAGGAGCGGTTGGACAAACTTTGATGTTTTCTCTGAAAAGCCAGAGGTTGAGGGGAGACCTGACAGAAGTATATAAAATTGTGAGAGGCTGTAGATTGGGTAGTCATAACCTTTGTCCCAGGGTGGAAATGTCAAAGATTAGAGAACATAGCCATAAGGTGAAAATGGCAAAGTTCAAAGGAAATGTCCTGGGCATATTTTGTACGCAGAGGGTGGGGGGTGTCTGAAACAAGCTGCTAAGGGTAATGGTGGAATCAGATACAATAATGGCATTAAAGAGACGTTTGGGCAGGCACATGGATACGTGGGGAATGGGAGGACAAGGATCTGTGCAGGCAGATGAGATTAGTTTATCTTGGCATCATGTTTTACACAGATTTTGTGGGTCAAAGCGACTGATCCTGTTTTGTAATGGTCTATGTTCTATGAATAAAACATGATATTATTGTAGGGTTAGTGTAAATAGTTGGTTGATGGTGTGTATTCTGGGTTGAAGAGCATTTTTTTGTACTGCATCTCGATGAACCTTTCTATGAATCTTTGACAAGCATAACTTGCAAAGCTGTCATTCCATTGCGTAATGGCTTATGAAAGGTATATAAATACTCTGCATGTGGTATTCAAATGTAGGCATTATATTACTGGATAATCATACTCAAATAAGTGCTATATTTCACTCTGAAATGTAAACAAGACCAGCTAATGCTAACACCAGGCCTGACATTTGCACCATCCCCATTTTAGACGCCAATGTAAGCTTCAAAAAGTATTTATAGATTTGAGGAGTCAGTTACTCAAGAAGAAAAATTATGTCAGTCCTTCCTTAAATCTGAAGGTTGATTGAAAATTATTTTATTTAAATCTCTATTCAATGCATTTTTAAAATAGGCAGCCTTTTCCCTTTGCAGTCAGAAGAACGTGTACATGCTAGAATCTTAAGCAAAAAAATAAACTATTAAAGTGTGGCGAGTCTGGAAGCGGATGGGTGTTGCAGACAGAGTTTATTGCATGGGCAAAACTCCGTGACAATCGCAACACTCAAAACTGTAGACAACCAACAAAACATCTTACCTAGATGGAGTTCAACACTAGACTGCTTGTCCCTCCCGCGCTGGCACACCTGGTGACATCGCTAGCCAATCCGAGGGTTCGAACTCTCCCAGCCAAACCCTATGTCCCTACATGACCCCCCCCAGAACCCTCGGTAAGGGTACCTAACGGGCACCCGGACCACCCGACCTGAACGAGTACGGAGAGGGGAGGCCGGTACCCCCGGCGACAAGGGAGGCGGGGAGGGCCCTGCAGGTGGAGGCGATGGGGGCGCAGCTGGAGGGGGAGGCAGGGAGGGCCCCACAGGTGGAGGCGATGGGGGCGCAGCTGGAGGGGGCAGAGGAAACACGACCGGGGGCAGCGGAGGCCCGAGCGGTGGGAGAAGAGACGCAGTAGGGAAACCAGGTGGACCGGCCAGAGGGCGGCCCTGGCGAGGAGGTTGACCCACCAGAACGGGACGGTCCTGGTCTAAGTGGGCCAGATTAAGCCGGGAGACAGAGACAAGCTCCTGTCGGGTGCCCACTTGCAGAGTGAAGGTGACCGTCCCTCTTTTCAGCACCTGGAACGGGCCCTGGTAGACCGGCTGCAGAGGGGGGCAGTGGGAATCCCGCCGGAGGAAAACGAACTCGCAGTCGTGCAAGTCCACCGGTACGTGCGGTGCGGTACTCCCGTGACGGGAGGCCGGGACCGGGGCCAGGGAACCTACCCGAGCCCGGAGAGAAGCCAAAACTGACGGGACGGAAGACGGCAGGGCGGAGGATGGAGGAAAAATGTCACCCGGCACCCGCAGGGGCGAGCCGTAGACGAGTTCCGCCGAGGAAGTACCCAGATCGGACTTAGGGGGCCGTGCGAATACTGAGGAGGACCCAAGGCAGCTGGTCAGCCCAGTCAGGGCCGGTCAGGCGGGCACAGAGGGATGCCTTCAGCTGTCGGTGGAAGCGCTCTACCATCCCGTTAGCTTGGGGATGATAGGCTGTAGTCTGCTGCAAGCGGGACCCATACAGCTGCGCAAGCGCGACCTACAGGGACGAGGTGAACTGGGCGCCCCGGTCGGTAGTGATGATGGCTGGGACGCCGAAACGGGCAACCCAATGTAACGCCAGGGCCCGTGCACAGGAGACCACCGAGGTGTCCGACAACAGAAAAGCCTCCGGCCAACGAGTAAAACGGTCGACCACCGTCAGGAGATGAGTGTAGCCCCTAGAGTAAGGCAATGGACCAACCAAATCCACGTGAATGTGGAAAAAACAGACGGGCAGAACCACAAAATTCTGGCACGGAGGCTGGACGTGGTAGTGGACCTTGGAGGTCTGGCACGAGACACAGGTTTCCGCAGGCCGTGCCAGACAAATCGGGCGGCCACCATAGCCGAGGTTGCCCTAATGGACGGGTGTGCCAGGCCGTGAATGGCCTCAAAAACCTTACGCCGCAGGGCGGTCGGCACAACCGGGCGGGGGCGGGGAAGGGAAACGTCACACCAAAGTGTGGTACCTGTGGGGCCGCACGCTATCTGGGCCAACCGCAACCCTGAGGCGGGGGAGGCTTACGCTGAGGCAATGTCTTCCAGGCGCTGAGCCTCCGCTAGCTCCCGAAAATCCACCTCGCCCCCCCACCGCAGCCACAGAGGGACTGGCCGGCCGAGACAGGGCGTCAGCAACGGCGTTGAGCCTACCCGCGATGTGGCGAACATCCGTGGTGAACTCCGAAATGAGGGTGAGGTGCCGTTGCTGGCGGGCCGACCACGGATCAGAAACCTTAGAAATAGCAAACGTGAGGGGCTTGTGATCCGTATAGACAACAAAAGAGCGGCCCTCCAAAAAATACCAGAAATGGCGAACAGCTAAATAGAGGGCTAGGAGCTCCCTGTTGAAAGCACTGTAATTCAGCTCGGGTCAGGTAAGCTGCCGGCTGAAAAATGCCAGAGGCTGCCAGTGACCATTGACCTGTTGCTCTAAGACCCCCCCCACCGCCATGGCTGAGGCGTCCACCGTCAGGGCCGTGGGGGCAGAGGAGCGGGGGTGCACGAGCATGGTGGCGTTGGCGAGGGCCAGCTTGACCGCATCAAAGGCCACCGCGGCAGCTGTGGACCAGACCAACTCAGCGGGATTACCCGCGAGGCATTGAAAAAGGGGGCGCATGATCCGAGCTGCCGCAGGCACGAACCGGTGATAAAAATTCACCACGAATTCTTGCAAGCCCTTGATGGTGGTAGGGCGGGGAAAAGAGCGGACGGCGTCCACCTTAGCGTGCAAAGGAGTGGCACCGGCCGGTGTGACCCAGTGACCCAGGAAATCCACCGAAGACAGGCCGAACTGGCATTTGGACGGGTGGAGGATCAAGCCGTGGTCCTGCAGCCTCTGGAACACAGTGCGAAGGTGGACCAGGTGCTCTGGGACCGAACGACTAGCCACCAGGATGTCGTCGAGATAAATAAACACAAAAGACAATCCGCGACCCACATGATCCATGAGACGCTGGAATGCTTGAGCCGCGTTTTTGAGACCGAACGGCATGCGCAACCATTCATATAAACCAAACGGAGTAATCGTAGCCGTCTTGGGAATGTCCGGTCTGATGATATCCTTGCACCAAATCGATCTTCGAGAACACCGTATCGCCCTCGAGGCTGGCTGAGAAGTCCTGTATGTGAGGGATCGGATTGCGGTCAGGCCGGGTGGCAGCGTTAAGACGCCGGTAATCCCCGCATGGTCTCCACCCCCCAGATGCTTTGGAGACCATATGCAAGGGGGAGGCCCACGGGCTGTCTGAAGGACGAACAATCCCCAGCCGTTCCAAATTCAGAAACTCCTCCCGAGCTATGGCCAGCTTGTCGGGAGGCAGGCGCCGAGCCCGGGCGAATACAGGCGGCCCCTCGGTAGGGATGAAGTGGACGACACCGTGCTTAGCGGAAGTATAGTATAGTAGTATAGAACTTTATTGTCATTCGGTACAAGTACCGAACGAAATTACAGCAGTTACAAAAACACAACAAAAAAAGAAAAAAGTACACAGGACACACGGCCCCAAGACAAACATCCATCACAATGAGTCCAAACACCCCCTCACTGTAATGGAAGGCAACAAAACTTCCACTCTCTTCAACAAAACTTCCACTCTCTTCAACAAAACTTCCACTCTCTTCGAGCCGCTGTATGAGGAGCTCCGGGAAGTCGGCGAGGACCGCAGCGAACTGATCGGGAGCCGCGGTGATGGCCCGGATCGACGGGCAGGGTGGGGTGGCAGGTGGAGGAGTAGCAGGCTCCACGCTGCTAGCCGAGGGTTGCAGCAGACGTCTGCGACTAACGAAAAAGCCCACGTCGGCAACAATGAAATCCCAATGGTAGGTCTCGGACCCGAAGGACAGGGACATGGCCGTCTTGCCGTAGGTGCGGATGGGACTGCCGTTGACCGCGATGAGGGATGGACCTTTCCTACCTGCTCGAACTTCGCAGCCGTAGGGAGGCACGATGCTAACGACAGCTCCCGTATCGACCAGGAAAACGGTGCCGGTACCTCGATCCGTGACGTAGAGGCGGCGATTGCGGCCGATCGAGACTGCCTCTATATTCGATCGGCCGAGGCATTTCCCGGAAAGGTACACGGGGCCCTGCAATTTCGGGCTTCACCGCCCCACCGCTTGTGGAAAAAACACCAGCCGCGCCTGTGCGGCTCTGTTGCGTGGGCCCGCTGCAAAATGGCGGGCGCTGCAGCTCCGTCTTGGCGGGCTTTCTGTAAAATGGCGGCCGATGCGCCGCCATCTTGGCCGCGCGGCCGGTTGCTGCTAGGCCTTGAAACCCGATTTACCGAGTCGTCTCCCGTCGAGTCCTCCGTTACGAGCGCGTCGGCCTTCTCCGCGAACGCCACCCGGTCTTCGAAGGAGACGTCCGCCAAAACTAACCTGACGTCCCGGGGCAATTTCTCCCAGAATGCCGCTTCAAACATCATGCAAGGTTGGTGGTCGCCGATTAAGGTTAGCATTTCGGTCATCAGGACAGACGGTAGCCGATCCCCTAGCTCCGGTAAATGCAGGAGCTTCAGGGCCCGCTGGTTTTGGCTAAAACCAAAAGTCCTCAGCAGGAGCTTCTTGAGCCCCTCGTATTTCTCGGTTTGGGGGGGGCTGGTCAGGTACCGTCCCACCCGCGCGGCCACCTCGGGCTGCAGGCAGCTTACCAAGTGGTGGAACTTCTCTTGGTCCTCCGAGACTTTCTTGAGGTGGAACTGGGACTCTGCCTGCACGAACCACAGGTGCGGTTGATGGGCCCAGAACGGGGGCAGGTGAACGCCGCCCGCGTTCAGCTGCCCACTGCTCGCTCCTTCCTGCGACATGTTCTTGTGATCGTTGATCACGTCGGGGTCACCAATGTGGCGAGTCTGGAAGCGGATGGGTGTTGCAGACAGAGTTTATTGCATGGGCAAAACTCCGTGACAATCGCAACACTCAAAACTGTAGACAACCAACAAAACGTCTTACCTAGACGGAGTTCAACACTAGACTGCTTGTCCCTCCCGCGCTGGCACACCTGGTGACATCGCTAGCCAATCCGAGGGTTCGAACTCTCCCAGCCAATCCCTATGTCCCTACAAAAGGAACTTAGCAGGTCAGGCAATATCAATGGAGGGTCGGCACCCTTCTTCATCAGCAGATACTGTCTAAACCTTTCAGTTCATCTAGGTTTATCTGATATCTTTATTTTTTGACATTTTTAATCATTTTCAGAACTTCCTCAGGATGCCTGCAGTCAAGACGATAATCACATGGAAAACAAAAATTGACCTTTACAGTTCAGGTTCCTGTGAGACCTCTAACTTCTCATATGAATTTCCTCTCACCACTCCTGTTTTTTAAAAATCTAAATGGATCCCAAGGCAACTTCATTTGAAAACAGTGTCAAATTCTTTATATACATTAACTCAAGTCTACTTCACTAGCACAACCCTTGCTGTCAGATTTCTCCCCAATCTACAACAATGCATGAATGAATAAATCTTGGGAAGACAAAAAATATTTTCTATGGTTATTGCAACTCTATTCCCTAACCACTGACTGCATCCTTCATCCTGCTGTCTGTGTGAGACTGGACAGGATTGGTTGCATCATTAGTGGCTGTTTTGACCTAGTTGAGACTATCTCATATCATTGCTGTTGTTATTAGTATTGCAATGACTTTCAGAGGGATATGCACAAGTGTATGCTGGTCTATTAACATCATGAACAGCAGTTACTGTACATCCCACATATTTTAAGGAGCCAACTTTATAATCTTCTATCAGCCCCAAAGTGACAATCCAGCCTAAATGATGCAATACTTAGGAATCAGAACTGTCTTTCTGGAAAGTGTGAATCGATGCATTGGATAGCATGGAGTGGTTACTGACTATATATTTACCAAGTTATCATCCTATTGGTTCATGTAGAGTGCAACACATTGTCTCTTTCTATGGAAAGGAACTACAGATGCTAGTTTACACTGATGAAAGAACGGTAACACACCCATTTTGCTAAGAATTTGGGAGAACAAACTGCCATTAGATTAAAGATAGACACAGAATGCAGCATCTCTGGAGAGAAGGAATGGGTGACATTTCGGGCCAAGATCTTTCTTCAGTCTAAAGAAGGGTCTTGACCCGAAACATCACCCATTCCCAAATCCCATTTGGATGTCAAGCTTGTACTGAATAAACTGTGCTCTGCAGTCAATAGCCATGAGAGAATACATCCCAAACTCCTAATCATTGTAACTGGGGATTTCAATCAAGCCAACCTCATGGGGGTATCACCAAAGTACTTTCAGCAGGTTTCACAAAATGCTGGAGTAACTCAGCGGGTCAGGCAGCATCTCTGGAGAGAAGGAATGGGTGATGCTTTGGGTCAAGACCCTTCTTCAGACTGATGCCAGGCGGTGGCGGGACAAAGAAAGTATATAGATGGAGACAGGAAGACAGTGGGAGAACTGGGAAGGGGGAGGGGAAGAGAGGGACAGAGGAGGTATCTAAAGTTAGAGAAGTCAATGTTCATTCCGCTGGGCTGTAAGCTGCCCAAGTGAAATATGAGGTGCTGTTCCTCCAATTTGGGGTGGGCCTCATTAGGACACTAGAGGAGGCCCATGACAGAATTAAGGAAATAAATTACATTCTGTCTACAGTGTAGGAAAATAACTGCAGATGCTGGTACAAATCGAAGGTATCATCGTATCTGCGCCCAGGATGAGGTGTTTCACACTAGGGCATCAGAGATGTCCTCATTCTTTAGGAAACAGGGCTTCCCCTCTTCCATTATAGATGAGGCTCTCACTAGGGCCTCCTCTATATCACGCAGCTCCGCTCTTGCTCCCCCTCCCCCTATTCATAACAAGGACAGAATCCCCCTTGTCCTCACCTTCCACCCCACCAGCCAACATATACAACAAATCATCCTCCAACATTTCCGTCACCTCCAACGGGATCCCACTACTGGCCACATCTTCCCATCTCCTGCCCTTTCTGCTTTCCGCAGAGACCGTTCCCTCCATAACTCCCTGGTCCACTCGTCCCTTCCTACCCAAACTACCCCCTCCCTAGGCACTTTCCCCTGCAACCGCAGGTGATGCAACACCTGTCCCTTTACCTCCCCCCTCGACTCCATCCAAGGACCCAAACAGTCTTTCCTGGTGAGACAGGAGATCACCTGCACCTCCTCCAAGCTCATCTATTGTATCCGCTGTTCCAGATGTCAACTTCTCTACATCGGCGAGACCAAACACAGGCTCGGCGATCGTTTTGCTCAACACCTTCCCTCAGTCCACCTTAACCAACCTGATTTCCCAGTGGCTGAGCACTTCAACTCCCCCTCCCACTCCCAGTCTGACCTTTCTGTAATGGGCCTCCTCCAGTGTCATAGTGAGGCCCACCGCAAATTGGAGGAACAGCACCTCATATTTCGCTTGGGCAGCTTTCAGCCCAGCGGTATAAACATTGACTTCTCTAACTTTAGATAGCTCCTCTGTCCCTCTCTTCCCCTCCCCCTTCCCAGTTCTCCCACTGTCTTCCTGTCTCCACCTATACCCTTTCTTTGTCCCGCCCCCCTGGCATCAGTCTGAAGAAGGGTCTTGACCCGAAACGTCAACCATTCCTTCTCTTCAGAGATGCTGCCTGACCCGCTGAGTTACTCCAGCATTTTGTGATACCTTCGATTTGTTGCAGCATCTGCAGTTATTTTCCTACACAAAGTACTTTCAGCATGTCTCGTTGCACCAGGGAATAGAATACCCTCGACCGTTGCTACACATCCATTAAAAAAAGCCTACCACTTCATTTCTTGCCATATTTCAGAAAATCTGATCGTCGGACCGTGCTTCTATCCCCTTCCTACAAAACAAAATTGAAGAAGGAAGATCTGGTGCAGAAAGTTGTTCAATGCTTCGCTGCAGATATGGATGACATCCTACATGGCTGCATTGTGTTCATGGACTGGTCCATATTCAGTGAATCTGCAGCAAATCTGAATGAGTATGCCACTGCTATGACTGACTTCATCAGCAAATGCACAGAGGAGCGCGTGCCCAAGAAGACAACACAAGTGTTACCCAACCGATACCACGAATGAACGGCAGGAAAAGCAAGATCTCATGCTTTAATGATGACCGTCCAGCAGCCTTGACAACCACCATCAAGAATTACTGAGAGAAGCTGGTTCTGGAACCCATAAAATCCAGCCTACCTTGATCCACTCCAGTTGCCTAGTGCCACAACAAGTCCACGGCTGATATCATCTCCCTGGCACTACTCTGATCCCCGGAACACCTGGATAAGAGAGACATTAACAGTGTTACATCAGATTGACACCTAAAGTGCAACACCTCACACTTGCTCAGGTTAAATTTTATCTTCCATTTCTCTGTCCATTTCTGCAGCTGATCTATATATGCTGTATCTTCTGACAGCATATATCATCACTCCTCCAATTTTGGTGTCATTAGCAAATTTACTCACCAACCCATCTACATTTACAGCCTAGACACAAAATGCTGGAGTAACTCAACGAGACAGGCAGCATCTCTGGAGAGAAGGAATAGGTGAAGTTTTGGGTCGAGACCCTTCTTCAGACTCGATTTCTTCAGAAGTCTGAAGAAGGGTCTTCACCCGAAACGTCACCCATTCCTTCTCTCCAGAGATGCTGCCTGTCCCGCTTAGTTACTCCAGCATTTTGTGTCTACCTTCGATTTAAACCAGCATCTGCAGTTCTTTCCTATACATTTACAGCCTGGTCATTTATATATATCATCTGGCTGGTGATAATACACCCTGAGTGCAAATTACCTTTATTCCTTTGAGAAATAAAGTTAAGAAATTTGGACACTTATACAACATTTGGCAAATCTTTGCAACAAATCAAATTGCTTTTAATTTTTTTTTAGTATAGTTTAATTTATTATTGTCATATGTAACAAGGTGTACGTACATATGTAACATATATAACATTTGTAACAGTGAGAAGCTTTTTTGTTGCGTACTATCCAGTCAGCAGAGAGACTGCATTATTACAATCAAGCTGTCTACACTGAGCAGATACAGGATGAAGGGAATAATTTTAGTGCAAGAGAAAGTCTAGTAAATTCTGATTAAAGATAGTCCAAGGACCTCCAATAAGGTAGATGGTAGCTCAGGACCGCTCTGTAGTTGGTGATTGCATGGTTCAGATGCCTGATAACAGCGGGGTAGAAACTGTCCCTGAATCTTGAGGTATGCATTTTCACACTTCTGTACCTCTTGCCTGATGGGACAGGGAAGAAGAGGGAGTGTCCGAGGTGAGACATCTTTAATTATGCAGGTGGCCATGCCGAGGATGCTTGCTGTGTAGGTGGAGTCAAAGGAAGGGAGATTGGTTTGCGTGATGGTCTGGACTGCAACCACAACTCACTGCAATTTCTTGCAGTATTAGATGGAGCTGATCCCATGCTGTAATGTACCCCAATAAAATGCTCTCTCGGGCTCATCTGTAAAAGTTGGTGTGTTGTTTGGAACATTCCGCACTTCCTAAGCCTTCTAAGGAAGTAAAGGTGTTGGTGTGCATTCTTTGACATTGCTTCGATATGGCTGGTCCAGGACAAGTTGCTTGTGTTAGGGCGGTCACGGTGG
This sequence comes from Rhinoraja longicauda, assembly GCF_053455715.1. NCBI lineage: Eukaryota > Metazoa > Chordata > Chondrichthyes > Rajiformes > Arhynchobatidae > Rhinoraja > Rhinoraja longicauda. The sequence goes on from NC_135958.1 coordinate 46,816,049, forward strand.
CACAGTGGTAGAGTTGCTGCCTTATAGCGAATGCAGCGCCGGAGACCCAGGTTCGATCCCAAATACAGGTGCTGTTGGTACGAAGTTTGTACATTCTCCCCGTGACCTGCGTGGGTTTTCTCCGAGATCTTCGGTTTCCTCCCACACTCCAAAGACATACAGGTTTGTAGGTTAATTGGCTTGGTAAATGTAAAAAAAAATGTTCCTGGTGAGTGTAGGATAGTGTTAATGTGTGGGGATTGCCAGTCGGCATGGATCTAGTGGGCCGTTGGGCCTGTTTCCGTGCTGTATCTCTAACCTAAACTAAATTTACTAATTTACTCCTAAGAACTTGAAGCTTTAAACCATTTTGACATTGGCACTGTTAAGGTACACCAGGGTATGTGTACCACTTTGCTTCCTGAAGTCTCCTTTATCTTGCTGAAATTGAGAGAAAGGTTAGCATCTTGACACCAGGTTA